>NC_141696.1:52186879-52786879 GCF_964263255.1 Lissotriton vulgaris
GGGCCACTAACTGGGTGGCACTCTGAATTCACTTCTCCTGGCGGAGTAGGGGATACCTGAGGGCAACTATCTGTCCCCTCATGTCCCAGTCCACTCATACTAGCTCCCAAATCATCCTGTTCCTGACCCTCCGAAAGCACCAGGAACCTATTATCCAGCTGTATTGTTGTCTTGGGTAGAACACTCTTACTAGTTCCCCCTTGTGACGTAGTGATCTGTTCCATAATTTTGAAATAAGAAGTAAGGGATGGAAGGGGCTTTATACCAGTGTGTGGTGCCTTAGGTCAACAACGCTTTGCTTTCCCCCCAGATTTTCCTCCTTTCTTCTTTGGAGAAACTGGAACCGGAGCCAGGACCGGGGACAGAAGCTCTCTACCTTCACCCTTCCCTTTAGTTCTCCCTCCTCCTCTTTTAGTTCAGGTTACCTCTTGTTTGTTTTGGGGAAAACTGCAGCATACCTGGTCCCTCCTGGTCCCTCCATTGAAGACACTACTGGCTACCACCATCTTTGCTGTGTAGTCCTCCCGCCGCCGCATTCTACACCAGCGGCCGCTGAGAGGAGGACTACACCTCCCTGGGGGCATTGCGGCAGGAGCCGCCACCGTCATCCCCCGCCCCCAGAGGCGCTTCAAATAGCGCGTACTCCCCGCGTTGCGGGAACGCGCACAGGACACGCCGGGCTAAGCCGGGGCAAAGGGCGGGCCGTCTGTGGCCGTCCGGGGCTGACCGGGCTGGGCTGGGCCACCTCTCTTGGTCCTGCTGAATTGACTTACTTGGACACCCACTGTGAACTAAAAGGTACTTTTACGCCTTTGATCATCTTGTTAATTGTATGATGGGCAAAACAACTTTGGTCGCTACAAGGTCTAGTACCAGACAGAAAAAATGTATTTCAACTACCCCCCTACCAAGTTTGACCGCCATAGACAGAATGCTTCAAAAAACAATTAGGGTAGTGGTAACGGCCATCGAAAGCACAGAGAGACGACTTTCGCTACCCCCAAACATGTGTCCACCCCAAGTCTACACTGATACCATTGTAACATTGGCAAATTCCACCGATTCTATACTCTTGGACTCCTACGCAGAATTGCCCCGGGTTGAGAGCAACAATATTATTTTCCCATTATAAAATCAATCTTTGGTATCGTTTTCTACTGCTAGTAGGCTCTCAAAAACACCAACCCTGCACCCTGAAGACCCAATTAGAGATCCCTCCCTTTCACTAGATAACTCCTCTTTGAGCCTTGTAATAAAGGATACTGCTCCAAATATACCAGCTAGGTCACCGACTAAGTCAATTAATGAGGAAGCTAGCTACTTAAGCAACACTGACCCATTATTAGGCGAAGAGACACTCCCAACTAACAAAGTGTCTACCTCAATAATGGCTAATAAACAGCCCCAAACTAGAGCTAATGTTGGAGGAATCACAAAAAGGAAAAAAAGCAGAAATCACACAGAAAGGGCGGAAACAAAAAGCGACAAAAATGGTGGACTCTGTACACCTTGAACCAGGGTCACTTATAGATAGAGTATTACCAGGACCTGATGGTGCCCAAGGGGGACGTATCCAATCTATGGGTGTTAATAGTCAAGGAATTTTTCCATCTGCCCTGACAGAGGAAGTCAGGGGACCAGTGGCTCATATTGAGCACATTGTAAAATCACTGATCCTCCCCCTCCTCGAAAGAGTAATACTAGCAAAAGACAAATTGGATAGGTTAGAACAGTTAACCTTAGACAACTTCACTTCCTTAAAAAATATGATTAAACTTGAAGTTAGAGGGAGACAGATGAGTCTGTTTTCCCCTCTCTTGAATGCCGGTAACTTTTCAGGGAGCACCACTGGCCTAGCTACCACTCAGTCAATAAAGGAAGAAGCAATCCAAAAAGATCTGATTACTAATAAAACGACCAAAGAAGTCCCACAAAGAGATCCCACTACCAACAGAAAGACCAAAAACCCCTCAAAAAGACTTCACTACCAATAAAAAGTCTAAAGAAGTCTCTGGCAAGATTGTGCAATGTCCCAAAACCAATGCAAATAAAAATGCATCGGAGAAGGCTCCCTGTTTAGAAGCCACCCAAATAACAAATGATAACCATGACAGCAAACAGTTAGCTCCCTTGGCTAGGGTTGATCTACCGCCAGAGTCATTACCTTATATAATTGTGCTCACTGGCGTCCCAGAACTAAAAAGTGGGAAACAAGAATCCTATCAAGAATTAAAAAATAAGGTGACATTTTGGCTGAACAAAAATAGGCCGATCCCTAGACATTTGAATGGCGAAGTATTGCTTGTGAGAAGGGTCAATTGGATAGGAACAAGACGAAAAGACATACAGGGCGACTCAATCAGTGTTAACTTTAGGGATAGCAATGTAGTGAGATTCATTCTCAATGAATACCACTCTAATGACAGGGGTCCTATCCAAGTAAAAAACCTCACTTACTTCTATAGTGTAAAGGCCATGCGAACTTTCGACAGCCAGCAAATTATGGCTAACGAAGAAATGTTGGGAGGCTTTAATACCTACCCACCGGCTGTTATTAAAAACCACTTCATCGATTATTATGGGCTAGAAGGCTTTGCCCGACTGGGAGTAATTAATGGTAACAAAAGAAAAGTTGTAAAAGCTAATCCCTCTCAGGGGAGCGAGGCTAGCCGCAATGGAAGGGATGTAATCAACCAGCACTGTAATTCAGCGTCGGTGGGTAAGCCAGGAATAGTTAACTTGCAAGCACTGATAACCGAAGGGTACACAGATACAGATATTAGACAAGAGTATGGCAAAGCCAGTGCTGAAGTTAAAATAATTTCATGGAACATCGCTGGTATAAAGAAAAATATGTCTGACCCTGTATGGCACGACTACATTAGTACTGGAGACCTCATTCTGTTCCAGGAAACATGGGGAGTAGATAACCATTTTAAAGTAGGATATAGGTCCTTTTTCATACCGGCCTCAAATACAAACAAAGGTAGACCATCAAGTGGATTGATAATTTGGGCAAGAATCTCATTGGGCATTGTTTTTAAACAGATAGACGCTAATAGTCCTGACATTTTAGTCATAAAATTCCAAGACACTAAAGGTCGGGTAGTCTACATTATTAAAGTCTACAATAGACCACAACCAACAAATAAAGAATCAGAGACAATAGCCCTGTTAGACAGTATCATCTCCAGTTTAGGCCATAAAACTCAGTTGTTTATAGGAGGAGACTTCAATAGGAAGTTTGAACCAATGATAGGCTTAGAAGATATTTTTGGGGGTGAAGATAACGCTAGTAATATTCCCTGTATCGATGCAGGCCAGACTATAGCCTGCACGAAAAGTGCCCTGCAACTGTTAAAAATGTCAATGCAACATGGCCTACACGCCTGTAATGGGCATTTACCTTCAGACTGTCCAAGCACACCCACCTTTAAAAGAGATCGTTGTGCTAGTCACCTAGATTATGTATTGGTCTCTGTGCCCCTATGGCCAATGCTTCTTGATCTAAAGGTGGATAACCGCACTGAAAGTGACCATTTCCCTCTTAATTTAATCGTCCATACCTCATTATTTGCGCTCCCTATGGTGTCGGTTCCCACTGATAGCAACTTATCCGATGACCCCTTAGAGTCTAATAACCGCAGGGCCTTAAAATGGCCTGCTGTTATGGCCAACGTGAGTATCATTAAGAAAATATACGATCTTTATGTAACAATAATGTCACCGTTAGTTGATACCAACATTGAGGGCCATTCTTTAACAGAGGTACATGCGAATCTGACGATGCAGCTTAGTGAGATTCTATCAAAAATGACGCAAAGAACTAAACCTGGCCAAAATAGTTGTTCAAAACAAGGACTAAGGTACAATAGAGTGTGTAGTCAGGCTAAATTAGAGCTAATAAAAGCTGTAAAGGGGAACCAAATAGATATTATTAGGGACAAAAGAAAGGACTACAAAAAATAATTTTGCTAGCAAAAAAGGGATGGGATGAAAAAGTTTGGTCAGACTTGCTTGTAGCTTGCAAATCCAAAGATCAATCTTTGTTTTGGAAGCTTATTGCTGGTGGTACTAAAGATGGAATTCGATCGAGGGATAGGTATCTTGAGGAAAGTGTCTGGGTTAAACACTTCTCAACACTGTACTCAGGTGACGGGGGTGATGAGGAGTGGACATATGAAAATACAGACTCAGGCACTTGTGATATACCCCTAGCATTTAGTCTAGCTGACATGATATCAGCTTTTAAAGCGGTTAAACAGGGGAAAGCCCCGGGTCCAGATAGAATAGCGAGTGATCTCTGGAAGCACAAGAACTTATTGTGGGCACCGTACATTAATTTACTCTGCAATGAGATCCTAAGAGGAGCCCAAATTCCGGAGACCTGGCGGGACGCGGAGATTGTGACCATCTTTAAGAAGGGAGACAGATCCAACCCATCGCATTACAGATCTATTAGTCTGATAGACGTGCTCCAGAAAATGTTTGCGCGTCAGCTTTTTAGTAGGTTGAATACTTGGATCGAGGAAAATTCGATTTTTACAAAATTCCAGGCAGGTTTTAGAGTTAGAATAAGTACAGTAGACCAGGTCTTCAGATTTATATGTTTAATCTGGAAATATATAAAGATAAGGAAGTCACATCTATATGTAGCCTTTGTGGACCTCAGAGCGGTCTTCGATCTGGTCCCAAGGGGAAAACTATGGAGATCGCTAAGGGATATGGGTATCCCCGGGGACATTCTCTCTCAATAATAAGGCTGCATGAGGGGAACTATGCAAGAGTCAGGTGGGGCCCAAATGGGAAGTTAACCGGGAGAATAGATATAAAGAGAGGCGTTAGGCAAGGCTGCATTATGGCGTCAACGCTTTTCTCTCTTTATGTAAATGACATCCGTAACACTCTCTTGGGCTGCGAGCATGACTCTCCCAAGCTACGTGGTCAAGCCGTTCCGGCATTACTATTTGCGGATGACACAATTTTAATCTCTCAGACTCCTAAAGGCCTCCAGAACTTGTTGAATAAATTTCGGTCCTATTGTTTGGATAAACGTTTAGAAATAAATTCCTCTAAAACTAAGGTTATGGCGATTAGCCCTCACAAAGGTTTTAATAAAGTTTTTAAGGTAAATAATGACAAGATTGAACATGTCCAAAATTTTAAATACCTGGGCATCACCCTCGACACCAAAATGAATTGGAAGCCTCAAATAGAAAAATCGAAGTTATTACTAACTCAGAATCAAGCCCCTATAATCAGGATGCATAGGAGTAGCTTTATTAGAGCAGTTTCACCAGCAATTGAGCTATTTAAGTGTAAAGCTCAATCGGCCTCCCTATACGGGGCAGAACTATGGGGCCATGCAGGAAGAGATGCTTTTTCTGTACAAGAACATAGCTTCTTTAGGCAACTCTTATCTGTGCCAGGTTGTACCCGCTTAATTCCCTTATTTTTGGACTTAGATATACGTCGTTCTGACGATTATGCCTCCTTACGCCCACTGCTATACTGGGTCTGTTGTGGTCTACTGACGAGCTAGTGGACTACAGAAATGCATTAAATGAAATTATGTAAATAAAGAACATTACAAGATTGGCTTGGTTAGTGCACCTTGAAAATTGGTTTGAAAAATTGGGCTTATACAGCTTCTGGACAGATCCGGAGTCCC
Organism: Lissotriton vulgaris; assembly: GCF_964263255.1. Lineage (NCBI taxonomy): Eukaryota > Metazoa > Chordata > Amphibia > Caudata > Salamandridae > Lissotriton > Lissotriton vulgaris. Next base: position 52,192,551 of record NC_141696.1, read on the forward strand.
TTACGCGTCTTTCAAAAAAGCTGCTGAAAGCAAGGTATTGGGAGTATATCCATAGCTGCCTTTTGCAAAATCCGGAAGCTGGGAAATTGACCCTCAAATTCCTTAATGTTAAACTTGAAAGTAAATTTGAATGTTTCATGGACGAAATTGTGCCTATATTGGCAAAATCACTGTATCTGAAGTATCGCTATGGCATTCTGCAAATTAATTCTAGAACATTTAAGTGGGGGTATAATAAGGAGCCCATAGAGAATACCAAATATAATATGTGTGAATTGTGTGACATGGGTATTAGGGAAGATGAGGCTCATGTTTTGTTCCTCTGCCCTGCATACTTACAAGCCAGGAAAAGATGGATTAAACCCATTTGTCACCGTTTAGGACTCAGGAAAATGAAAGATGGGGAAAGAATATTCAAGGGGGACACGTCACGAACTATAGTTTTTAGTCTGAGCCGCTTCCTTTTTGCTGTGTCAATAATTAGAAAAAGATATGGCCTAAAAATGTAATTGTATCCCCAGGCTGTGTTCTATTAATATATGCACTGGTCCTTGGAATTTAACTTCCTGGTATATTTTAAAGTTTTTAATTAAAGTATTGTATCAATTTACATTTTTAAGATTTTTCCTCGACCTATGAATTTGTATTTTATCTGTAAAACTCCCTAATATTTAGATGAATTCTGTGCCCTAAATCGCCAACCCTTTCCAGACACTCTATGTATATCTGTATTAAGCCTTATCTTATTTTATATTGTCTTTTTTAATTCATGTTGAATGTTAAATATTGCACTGTATCTTTTATGGTTTGTTTTAACCGAAATAAAGATTTAATGAAGGAATGAGTTCAGGGGCTGAACGTAGAAGATTTCTATTTTTACCTTGAATACCTTGCGTTTCTTGTATATCCTACTCACTTTGAGCTCCCTTTCTTAGAAGTTTTACCACCCCCGACGGCCCTCTCAGTGCAGCCCTCTCCTTAATTGAACTTTCCAAGTCCCCTTGCAAACAATCCATCTCCGTGTGCAGAACGGGGCTTACAGGAGCATCGGTTCTAGCTCCCCTGCCACCTTTAGCAAAAATCAATACCTCGAGTGGGGGGGCCTCTTCCATCTGCCTCCTCCCTCTCCCAATTTCCTCCCTCACTGGGCTCACTCCCAGCCACCGGTCAGACCGCTCTCACCGCTCCTCCTGTGCCTCTGCCAATCCTTCTCCTCGTTACACCAGCTGCTCCTGCTCCTGTTAATTTGCCGATACTTCTCCTCAACTCCCTCCTCAACACAGCAGCTGAAGGGCACTTCCCACACACCGCCGTGCACTGTCCGGCCTTCCTCGATCCTTTCCCAGCATCTAGTGCTGATGCTCCCTCCGCAAACTTCTGCATCCACAACCATGGGGTAAACTTTATCGGTTTATTTAATTTCGTTTTGCAATATCGGCTAAGCACACTTATCTTCTGCATTTAATATATTACTCTAGTGCAATTCTCCACTTTTCTGTACTGTGTCCTCTCACCACACACTCATTTTCTATCTCCAGTCTCGGGAGCTCCCGCGACGAGCGTCAGACAGCCGCCATGTTTTCCCTCAGTGCTGACTACTCTGGCAGTGTTTTTCATCATTTGAGGATGTTAGCAGTACACCATTGAGAAATGCGGAAGTTTGTAAGGAAACTGTACTATGTAAAAAGTCCTGCATAATGTTTAAGTTAACTGAATACATGTCTTTTACGTGGTTCTTTATCAGATGTTCAAAAAAAGTGTGATGATATTGAAATGCGATATTTTGGTTTAGAAGAGCAGTCCATAGAAAGTGAAAGTTTGACAATTACAGATGTTGGAGGAGATGGGAAAGTAATTAGCACTGATCAGTTTGAAGAAGAAATTGGAAAGTTTAATGTAGTGTGCTCTGAAATACCAAACTATGTTTGTGTTTGTTGTCGATGTACTCATTATAAGAGTCAAACTAGGAATGTTGATTTGTATTTGAAAAGTGAAAGGGAGAACAATGGTAAGTGGGTAGAATTTGCAACGTACTTGGTGGAAGGTCGATTTGAGTTAGGTAGTGATCAACATATATGTAAATATTGTTACACAAATTAGAAGAGAACAAAATGCCTGCTAGAGCAGTACATATTACTCGAAGGATGCGGAGGCGGAAAGAAGGTGGGCAACGTGATGGATTGCCCAATGTGGAAGGCCGTGACTACCTTGGGTAGGAAGGAGGGCCTTGTCCGTAATACAACTTTGTCCGGATGGACTGAAAGGAAAGGAGGCTTACAAAACAGAGCCTGGAGCTCACTCACTCTCCTGGCAGAGGTGATGGCTACCAGGAAGGCAGTCTTCAAAGAAAGAAGGCGAAGAGGACAGTTGTGAAGTGACTCAAAGGGAGCGCACATCAGAAACGTTAGAACCAGGTTCAAGTCCCACTGAGGCATCACGAAGTGAACAGGAGGAAAGGTATGAGTGATGCCCTTCAGGAATCGATTAACGATAGGGGACTTGAACAAAGAAGGTTGGTCAGGCAGCCCCAGAAAGGCTGAAAGATAGCCCTTGACAGCGCCCAGAGCAGAGCCCTGCTGGGCAAGAGAGAGAAGAAAGAGGAGAACCTCAGAAAGAGGGGCATTGAGGGGATCCACAGCCTTTGCTGTGCACCATCCACCTGCAGGCGTATACCGACTTTGTGGAGGGACGCCTGGCTGCCAGAATGATGTTGCAAACTTCAGCAGGCAAGTCAAATGGCCTCAACTGTCGCCGCTCAATCTCCAAGCATGGAGGTGGAGACTGGACAGGTTCGGGTGGAGGACCGTCCCCTGCTGCTGCGACAGAAGGTCCTCCTGAAGAGGCCGACGAAACGGGGGATCGACTGACATACTGAGTAGCTCGGGATACCAGTACCTTCGTGCCCAGTCCGGAGCCACAAGGATGACTTGTGCCCGGTCGCGCTTGATCTTCTTCAGCACTCTGGGCAGAAGTGGTATATGGCGGAAAGGCGTACAACAGACCGCAGCTCCACTCGCGACGAAAAGCGTCTCCGAGCGAGTGCCGCCTTGGAAATTCCAACGCGCAGAACTGATGACATTGCGCGTTCTCTTCGGTGGTGAATAGATCTAACCAAGGCTCTCCCCATCGCAGAAAGAGGCCTTGCACCACGTCCGAGTTCAGACGCCATTCGGGATCCATCGAGCACTGACGGCTGAGTTTGTCCGCCCTGGCGTTCAGCTGTCTCGCAGTGCCCTCCGAGGTCAGGACATGGTCGGACAGGTTGCCCTGATGCTGGGCCCACTGAAACTTCAGATCCCACTGCAGAGCCCGCATCCGCCACCGTGCGTGATGCACCAGAAGGATGCAGGAGGCCATCAGCCCCAGAAGCCGCAGCGTCAACCTGACCGAAACTCGGGATAAAGGCCCGAAGATTGGAATCAGTGCCTGTATATCCCGAACCCGCTGTTAGGGCGGGTAAACCCGAAACTGCGCCGAGTCGAGAACCGCTCCGATGAAAAGGAGCTTCTGAGAGGGGCACAGGTGTGACTTCGGCACATTGATGGAAAATCCCAGCAGGTGCAGGAGATCCGCCGTAGTCTGGAGGTGGCTGACGACTGTCTGGGGCGAGCCCGCCTTCAACAACCAGTCGTCTAGGTAGGGGAAGACTGACACCCCTAACCTGCGCAGATGAGCTGCAACCACCGCCATCACCTTCGTGAACACCCGTGGGGCGCTGGTAAGGCCGAAGGGGAGCACGGTAAACTGAAAGTGCTCGTGGCCTACCGTGAACCGCAGGTAACGCCGGTGGGCCGGCAGGACGGGGATGTGGAAATACGCGTCCTGCAAGTCCAACGCTACCATCCAGTCTCCTGGGTCTAGGGCAGCTAAGACCTGAGCCAGTGTCAGCATTTTGATCTTCTCCTTCCGGAGGAAGCCGTTGACGTTCCTCAGATCCAAGATAGGGCGTAGGCCCCCTTTGCCCTTCTTGGGTACCAGGAAGTAGTGGGAGTAGCAACCACGTCCTACTTCTGGCCCAGGAACGAACTCGATGGCCCCCTTGGCCAAGAGGGCCGAAACTTCCTCCTGCAGGAGCCGCAAGTGATCCCCCGATAGGCGGTGGTGTTGCGGTGGCATGGCTTGAGGGGTCGTCTCGAAGGGGAGGGAGTAGCCCCTTTGGACGATCTGCAGCACCCACCTGTCCGAAGTGACAGTGCGCCAGTGAGAGTGGTGATGGCGAACCCTGCCTCCCACTGGCGTCACATGGGCCGAAAAGCACGGACTAGGAGGGTTTAGAGGTGAATGCCGCGGGGGCAGGTGTGGACTGACTCCGCCTGTTTCCCCGACCGCCTCCACGGCGGTTTCCACGGCCGCCGCGGCGCTGGACGACAGTTTGCTGCGAGTGGCTGGCGGCACGTGTGGGGACGCCCCTTCCCTGGCCACGAAAGAAGCGAAAGGCACCCGTTTGCTGGCACGGGGCCGAGAGGCCCAAGGACTTGGCCGTAGCCCTGGAGTCCTTAAAGCGCTCAAGCTCGTGGTCTGCCTTGTCGCCAAAGAGGCGACGGCCATCGAACGGCATGTCCATAAGGGTGTTTTGGACGTCTGCCGAAAAGTTGGCGGATCTCAGCCAGGCGTGGCGTCGTACCGCCACCGTCGTAGCCATCGCTCTGCCCAGCGAGTCAGTAGTATCAAGTCCACACCTGATGGAATACTTGGCTGCGTCCCAGCCCTCCACAAGGGCTTGGCCGAGTTTGGCCCGTACCTCCAACGGGCACTCTGGCAGCACTTCCGCCACCGTCTCCCACAGAGAGTGGGTGTAGCGGCCCAAGAGGCATGCGGTGTTGGAAGACCGCAGTCCCAAACTAAGGGACGAGAAGATCTTCTTGCCATAGTTCTCGTACCTCTTGGATTCCCTTTCCGGCGGGGCCGTCGGGAATGCGGTCTGGGAATTAGAGGCCTGGATGACCAGACTCTCGGAGGTGGGGTGGGAGGACAGGAAACATGGGTCGCCCGGAGCCGGCCGGTGGCGTCTGGCCACGTTCCTATCTATGGGCGAACCCGTAGCCGGCCTGGACCAAGTGCCCAAAAAAACGTCCGTCAAGGCCTCATTGAACGGCAGCAGAGGCTCCATGGAGCATGACTGCGGCTTAAGGACGTCAGTGAGGAGGTTAGTCCTCACGGCTGCGACGGGGAGCTCAAGGCCCAAGGCCTTGGCAGCCCTCGTCAACACCACGCCATAGGTAGCTCCCTCCTCCGAAGCCACGGTAGGAGGAGAGACAAATCCAGTGTCTGGAGAGGTGTCCAGGCCACTGGCCTCCCCAAGGTCTCCTGCCCAGTCCATGTTAGACTGGCACTCCCTGGCCAGAGGGTCCTCAGACCCCTCCCAATCCTCCTCATCCCTCATCTCCTGAGATTCAGAGTCGTAATTGTATGAGGTCGGCTCGTAGAAGCTAAAATCTCCAAACGGCGTCGAGATCGGCGCCGACAGGCGCTGTCCTGATGTCGGAACCGAATGAAAGGAGGCATTGGGGACGGCGCCGCCCGAGGACGGCGCCGGAGGGGACACCACACGGACCGACGCCGGGGGGGTCGTAAGGTCCACCGGTGACGATCCAGAGCCCGATGGAGGTCCAGCGGCACCCTGCGGCGCCGGGCCCGAAGGCGCCGACGGCGCCGGGGCCGTTGGACTCTGCGGCGCCGGGCCCGAGGGCACCGGCGGTGTCGGGATCGTGGGGCCCTGCGGCGCCGGGCCCAAGCACCCAACGGCGTCGGGGTTGAAGCCCCCGACCCACTAGGGCCCCCAGATGGATTCGCTGGACCGGAAGGCGCTGCGGAACCCGTCGGAGGAGAAAGGGACCTCATGGCCATGAGGAAACGCTCAATCTCCTCCGGCGTCGCGTTCAGCCCAGGGACCAGAGGGTATGGGGCCGGACGCGACGCCCGCGACTCCCGAGAAGCCGCGTGGGCGGTGTCACCCGAACCCCCGGCCGCATCGCGCGAGCGTCGGGGGGAGTCAGAAGAGCGATGAGGTCTCTTCGACTTCTTATGCTTCTTACCTGACGACTTGGACCCGGAGGAGTGGTGCCGACTCCCGGAGCTGTGACGGCTCCTTCCCCGCGACCTGTCCCTCGACCTCCCGTGGGACCGGGACCTCACACGGCACGGGCCGACTGCCGGAGTTTGAGTCGCCTGCGGGACCGCTACTGCCTGGCCTTCCTCAAAAGGGCCCGACAGTCGGGGCAGGCCTCGTCGTCATGGTCGACGCCCAAACACGTCAGGCACAGGCGGTGGGGATCCGTGACCGACATGGTACGGTCGCACTCATCGCAATGCTTGAAGCCGGGCATCCCTACAGGCACCGTCGGAGTCGTACAGACTTCGAAATGGATCAAAAGATCACCAAAACTTAGTCAAAAAGTGACGAGGGAACTGCTCTTTCTAGATCTGCGCTGGCTGGCGCGGAAAAAAGAAGAACTGACGTCAGCACGCGGAGGCAGCGTCTAAGTACTCCGACGACGTCATCACGGCGCCCACGACGCCGACGACTGACGCGGAGCCACAGACGACGCCTACCGACGCGCAAGGGTACTGCTACGCAAAAGTTTCCGGATCCAGTCTGACGCCTGGGGATATTCTAAGGTAAGGAATCTATCACTAAAGTGTCTCTTTCAGATATAGTTCACATTGAAGCTATTGATAAAATCGAGCATCAAGGAATAACAATTGTTCTTTCAGAAAAACTACAGACTAAATTGGATTCTTTGGAAAAGTCTGTATCAAAAAATGCTGGCTTAGAAAAGAATTTAGATGTATGTTTAAACTGTTGGGTAATTTTGAATCGTAATCTGAATGTAGAAGAAGGTTTAGTGAATGGAGCAATGGGAAAAGTTGTTGATTTTGCTAAATTTGATCAGATTACAGAGGTAAGACAGATTGCGCGTTCTGCTGCACGTTTTTTGCTTGTAAAAGACTTGTATGTTCGTAGAAAACAGTTTCCCTTCTGTTTAGCATATACAATAACTATTCATAAATCTCAAGGTTTAAGTGTAGCTAATGCTTTGTTAAATGTAGGAAGAACTGTGTTTAAAGAGGGAATGGTATATTTTGCATTATCTCGGATTAGGACGTTGTCTGTTTTGTATTTTTAATTGATTTCAATGAGAACAAGGTTAGTGCTGATGTTAATTGTGTAAGAGAATATAATCGTTTGAAAAGGCTTAATACCCCAAGTTTGGGTAAATATCCTATTTATAAGAAACATGTTGTGTGTTTAAAACGGAAACATGTTGAAAAATCAACTATGGTTGAAAAGCAGAAAGAAAATCAAGAGAAAAGAAAAAATGAAAAGAAGCAGAAAATACAAACAAGTGATGATGATGTTGGATACCAATTAGAAAATACAAACAAGTGATGATGATGTTGGATACCAATTAGAAAATGCTTCTGGTGTCAACTGCTTTGGTACTGCTATTCTAAACGTTATATTTTATCTTGCACATTTTTTATGGTGAAATTATGGAAAGTCAGGAAAAAGGATTACGTTCGGCACTTTATACTATATTTCAAGAATTGAGAACTGATAGAAGTAAGATCCATTCTGCTTCTGGTATTCACGAACTGTTGGATACATGTACTGGATCTTTAACGTTCAGCCCAAATATACAACAAGATGTACAATAATTTCTGATGGTTATGCTTGGAGTACTAGAAGATGAAGGAATTCAGATTGAGAATTTATTAGTGTTCATTAACTTCAAGCACTATAGTTGACAGAGAATGATTTCTATATTTAACAATACCTGACTGCAAATCTGTACCATTTCCCAAATTAGTAAGAGAAGCTGATCATGAGATGATGTGTTCTCGTTGTAAATCAACAATGCTATCTACATTATGCCTACAAAGATATGGAAAATATTTGATTATAATGCTGCAACACTGTAGACCAAATGGAAGAAAATTGGAAACCAAAATTAAAAATCTTGTTGCTAGTCAAGTATCTATTTCTGGAAGAACTTTAGCAACAGTTCCTATTGTTTTCCATGCTGGAAGTACTACTACAAGTGGACAATATACAGTTTATTTGAAGTGTAATAATGGTTAGAGTCACTGGAATGATACACACTTTGAAATGAAACCGAGATTGCCTTATGAATTACCCAACTCATAATTGATATTTCTAAAACAAAGGTTTTAGATAAACCATTCGGCTTTGTGGGAAGGTGTAAAGATACTTTAGGGAATTCATACTGGATGCTTTCAATGCGAAATTTTGGATACATTATTTGGTGTATTGGGAAAATGTGCACAGAAACGACGAAGTAAAGCTAAGATTTGAAGATTAGAAATAGTATTGGATGTGTTATTTGTTTTGATTTTGTATTATATTTGTGAGAATTAGAGATTTGTTTTTTTTTTAACAAACTAGTTGATTGTTTTTTCCCCCTGCTGTTTATGATGAAACTACTCTGACATCACTGTGAATAGTGAAGTTAAGTAGTAGCTGATGACAGGAAAAAAAGGGAGAACATTACATTATGTTGTATTATTTAAAAAGTCATTGTAATTTGTGAAATGTATTACATTACATTGCAAATTTTGCAGTTTATTTTATGTAGTTGAAAAGTTAGAAAGAACAGTACTAATGACAAATACACAGCAGTAGTTCCATATTTAAAAAACCTTTGAAATGCACTGAAAAACTATAGGTTTCAGAGACGTTATAGTTAGTTGGACATTTGACTCATATAATACCAGAGAAATTTGCCTGTTATAGTTAGTTGAACTAACTATACCTTGTGCGCCCGCAATGCACTGCTGATGACGTCACACATTACATCACTCATGACATGGTCAGTGACATCACTCATGACATCTCAAATGACATAATTAATGACATCACCCACGTGATAGTCTGACACACCTCTTCACACTGTAATATAATCTTTGATATACGCACTCTAAAATACAGACTACCGTTTTCAAAATCATAGTAGATACTAGATACCCATCTACTGATTTGCATCTATATGTTGTGAGCCAGACATACACCAATACAGTCACTCATACATGCTGTCACTCATCATTACACCAGTCTAATATCCACTCATACAACTACAGATACATTCACACAGTGCTACTGATCCATAGAGGTAATCACACATCTACTCAGTCATTGCAAAAATAAATTACACACCCATGTACTCACCTATGCAGATATATACCTGCCTTATTTATACATACATCACTTCCCTTATTTATTTAGATACTATCACATAGTTACTCCCTTATACAATCAGTAATACAAGTACACATTTGTGTAAGTAGACACGCTTGCAATCACTCTCTGTTACGTATAGCCAATTATACTCTGCAACACTCACATATACTGACTAAAAACATACAGTTACTCACATATGTACAACTGAGACATCAATTCACTAATCACACCCACCCACATAGACACTTAAAGACACCCATACAGATACTCATACAATCAATAAATAACCCATATAGACACTGATGTAGCTATTCACCAACCCATGGTACTGCTTACAGACCAAGTGAGAGACTAATAGAGACATTCACACAGTTTAGTCACTAATCCATGCATTCAGTAACTTACGTTCAATCAGTGATTTATAGAGTCAGTTATGCATCTACTAAATACTGCATTCAGGCACTTTTACATCGACTTATTCTTGAATAGACCTTGGCATAGATATATTTGAAAAATATTTAAACTTTATGAAAACACACATTCACTGGATGATGTCATGTGTGACGTTATTTGAGATGTGGCATATATATATATATATATATGCATATATATATATATATATATATATATATATATATATATATATATATATATATATATATATATATATATATATATATATATATGTATATGTATATGTATATATGTATATATGTATATATATATATATATATATATATATATATATATATATATATATATATATATAATGCTACTTACCAGTATGCATCTGTTTCTTGGCATGTAGAGCTGCAGAGTTACACACTGTGCATAGATCCCCACCTAGTGTTGGGCCCGGATGTTTGCAGTTGTCTTTGTCCTGAAAAGTCTTTGGAAGTCACGAGATAGGTGACTCCTCCTTTGGATTACACTGCGCATGGGCATCGGCTCCATCCTTAGATTGTTTTTCGCCAGCAGGGAAATGATGGAGTTTTGTAAGAAACAGGAAGGATGCTCATTTAAGCTGTATCTAATTAAGATAATACTGGAACAGATAACGGTAGCCGGGGAGGCGGATGGGCGTGTGTAACTCTGCAACTCTACATGCCAAGAACAGGTGCATACTGGTAAGTAGCATTTTCCGTTCGAGGCATATGAGCTGCAGATTACACACTGTGCAGAGATTCTATAGCAGTACCCACTGTTAGCGGCGACAACCAGTATCTGTTGCAGTAGTTTGAAACAATGTTTTGAGTACAGCCTGGCCCACAGTAGCGTGTTGTTTAGTTTGCACATCTACCCAATAATGTTTTGTGAATGTGTGCGGTGTAGACCATGTAGCTGCTTTGCAGATGTCATCTAAGGGAATGTTCCCTAAAAATGCCATTGAAGCCCCTATCTTTCTTGTGGAATGGACTTTAGGCGAAACAGATAACATATGTTTAGCTGTATGGTAGCAAATCTGTAGGCATTTTACAATCCACCTAGCTATCCCAGATTTTGATATGGGGTTGCCTTTGTGTGGTGGTGAAAAAGACACAAAGAGTTGTTTAGTTTTATGTAGTAAAGCAATGCTCTTTTGACATATAATGTATGAAGAGCTCTTTCTGTGACTGTTTGTGGCTGCGAGAAGAATACAGGCAGCTCTACAGATTGATTGGAATGGAAGGGTGAAATTACTTTTGGAAGGAATTTAGGATTCATTCAGAGAACAACCTTATTATGATGCATTTGCAGAAAAGGTTCTTGAATGGTGAATGCTTGTAGCTCACTAACTCTTCTGAGAGAAGCAATAGCTACTAGGAAAGCGTCTTTCCAAGTTAAGATTTGCAGTTCACATTTATGTAAAGGTTCAAAGGGAGGTCCCATTAACCGTATGAGAACAATGTTTAAATTCCATACAGGTGAAGGTGGTATTCTGGGATGAATTATTGGCCTTCCATAAAAGCCTTTATGGCAGGTACTCTAAAATGTGATAGATGTTGTCAATTTTGTAGGTATGCTACAATAGCAGCCAGATGCAGTCTAATAGATGCAGATGCAGTCTAATAGACGTGTACGCTAAGTTACATCTTTTGAGGTGTAGTAAGTATCCTATGATGTGTTGAATAGACACATATAAAGGATTGATGTTGTTGTTATGACAGTATATTACAAAACGTTTCCACTTGGCTGCATAACATGCCCTAGTAGTAGGACGTCTAGCTTCTTTAATAACATTCATATAGGAGGAAGGTTAAGGTAACCAAACTCTAGGACCTCAGGTGCCAGATCGCTAGGTTGAGTTGAGCTGGGTCCGGGTGTCTGATCTCTCCATGGTTCTGGGATAGGAAGCGTGGAAACAGGCATAGCTTTTGGTGCGGCACCACAGAAAGTTGCAGCAGTGTGGTGTACCACGGTTGTCTGGCCCAAGTTGGAGCAACTAGAATGAGAGTCAGGGAATGTTGCTGTAGTTTTCGTACCACTAGTGGAAGCAGTGGGAGAGGTGGAAAAGTGTACGCAAATTTTCCGGACCAGTATCGCATTGCCTTTGGACAACGGGTGTGGATATCTGGTAGTGAAGCTTGGGCATTTGGCATTTTCGTGGGTGGCGAAGAGGTCTATCTGAGGTTGTCCCCACATTTGAAAGAATGGTTGAAGAAGTTGTGGATGAAGTTCCCACTCGTGGATCTGTTGTGTCTGACGGCTTAACAGATCTGCTATGGTGTTTTGTACCCCTGGAACATGTTGGGCTAAGAGAAAGATGTTTAGAGGTATAGCCCATCTCCATATCTGCTGTGCCAACTGAGAGAGTTGCAGAGAGTGTGCCCCTCCTTGTTTCTTTATGTAGTACATAGCTGTCATGCTGTCTGTGCAGACTGAGACAACTTTGCCAAATATTTGCTTTTGGAATGCTTTTAGGGCTAGTAACTCCTGGTGGATGATGTGGAGTAACTTTTGTTGCGGCTTCCACCTGCCCTGCATGGTGTGCTGCAGTAGGTGAGCTCCCCAGCCGGAGAGAGATGCGTCCGCTGTCATGACTATTTGATGAACTGGCTCAAGAAACGGTCGGCCCTTGGAAAGGTTTTTGGTGTTCAGTGAGTCCGACTGTCTACCAACACTAGGTCTGTTAATTGACCTTCAGCCTGGTTCCATTATAGTGCTAAGCACTCTTGAAGATGATGCATTAGTAGTCTTGCATGAGGCACTATGAATATGCAAGAGGGCATCATTCTTATGAGTTGCGTGAACACATGAGCTGGAAGAGAGTGTTGCGGTTGGAATTTTGTTAGAAGAGCTTGCATATTTGTTATCCTGGCCGGAGAGGGATAAGCTAGAGCTGTTGAGGTGTTTATTGTGGCACTGAGATATTGTTGTACGTGGGCAGGTTGCAGATGCGACTTGGTGTGGTTTACAGTGAACCCCAAGTCGTGGAATAAGTGGATGGTGGTGTCAGTGTGTTGTACACACTGACTGCGTGAGCTGGCTTTTATGAGCCAGTCATCAAGATATGGGAAGACGGGAATGTGCTGTCGTCTTAAGTGTGCTGCTACTACTGCTAGGCACTTGGGCCCTTATTTATGAGGCCTTGCGTCAGTTTTGCGCCGCCGGTACGTCACTTTTTGTGACGCACCAGCGGCGTACAAAATGCGCCTTGTTGCGCCATATTTAAAAAGTGACGCATCTAGGTAGATGTGTCACTTTTTAAACCCCAGCGCCACATTATACCTGCGTCAGGTATAATGTATGCAGAGGGGGCGTTCCCCCGCAAAAAGCCTCATAATAGTGACGCAGTGAAATCTATGAGATTAGGATGCTGTTGCATCAAAATCTTGCGCCTACCTCACAGCAGGCGTAAGACTGACGCAAGCCCTTTCACATGGGGCTTTCCCCATGTGAAAGGACGCATTGCTGGAGTTGCGTCACTTTTGTGACACACTCCAGCAATGCGTCACTTTTGACGTATCTGTAAGTCCTTGCGACATGATGCGTCATACATTAAATATGACGCATCATTGGTGTCGCAAGGAGTGCACAGTGAAAAGTGACGCATCGCTGTTTTCACGCAGCGATGCGTCACTTTTCATAAATGAGCCCCTGGTAAACACTCTTGGTGCTGTTGTGACTCCGAATGGGAGTACCTTGAATTGATAATGCTGACCGTCTAGTACAAATCTGAGATACTTTCTGTGAGCTGTGTGAATGGGAATGTGGAAATAGGCATCCTTGAGATCTATAGTGGCAAGGAAATTGTTTTGTAAAAGAAGAGGAAGGACCTGCTGGAGTGTGACCATATGGAAGTGGTCTGATTGTATGTACAGGTTTAGTGGTCTGAGGTCTAGAATAGGCCTTAAAGAAGCTGTCCTTCTTTGGATAAGAAAGTACAGGGAGTAAACTCCCTTGTTTTGTTGATGTGGTGGAACTAATTCGAATGCACTTTTTTTTTTTTAGTTCAAAATAGTTTTTATTTGGAGTTTCAGTAGAAAATAATACAGAATAGTACAGAATAATACAGAATAATACATAGGTAAAGCAATCAAAGTAGCAGGTCTGAAGTTGTAAGGTGCTAATTCGCGAGGATGAGTCAAATATCCTCCATGAAGCGAACAGGCATTAAGCTTCACCAGACGGCATTAAAGTAAGAGACCATAAAAGTAGATATCAGACAGTATACAGTAGTATCAACAATATCATGAGAGTGGAAGACAGGTTCACAGGTTCACATACCCAGCGACATACCGCATAACCAGCGATACCCAGCGATGTCAGCCCGGCCTAGTTGTGTAGGGGGGTAAAAGAAGCTAAGGGGGTTTATGGGTGGTGAAGTAGCTGTCAAGGGTAGACCACATACGTCTCCTAGGGGGGGCGCCATGGTGACTGTTGGAGAGCTATGTTATCGGCTCCTCGAAGATTAATTACCCAATTGAGCCAGCAGGCAAAGATAGCTTTGCTCATGTCCTTCCAGTGGTTTAGGACTACCTTGACCGCGGCTATGAGTAGGAGATCCAATAGTGCCCTGTCGTCGTCACTAAGGGAGGGTGCTTTAAGGAAGCCGAAGACCAGATAGGGCAGCTCCCTGGGTGGGGAGATGACGAAGACTTTACTAATGAACTCGAAGATTTTGTACCAAAAGGGGCCCACAAAGTCGCATTGGAGAATGAGGTGTGCGAGGTCACCCTCGGCATGTTTGCAGTTCCAGCAAAAGGCATCTGGGCTTATGTTATGAGCACATTCAAAGCTGGATGAGTGATAACATGCTCCAACTTAACTGCAGTAAAACTGAAATCTTACTTTTTGGCAAGGCTAAGACCTTCTGGTCCCAAGATTGGTGGCCTCGGGATCTAGGGCCTTGCCCCCAGCCTAAAGAAACTGTAAGAGACCTGGGGATTACGCTTGACGGGGATCTTTCTATGAAGGCCCATGTACACCAGGTCGCTGGGACTTGTTTTGGGATCCTGCGACAACTGCGTAACATCTTTAAATGGCTCCCAACTGAAGCTAGAAAGCTGCTGGTTCAGGGTCTGATAGTCAGCAGGCTTGATTTTGGTAATGCCATGTTTGCTTCCATTAACGAGAATCTGCTGACAAAACTACAAACTATTCAGAACGCGCCGGCAAGACTAGTGTTGGGTTTGCCTCCAAGGTCTGCTTCTAAACCAATTCTTAGGAAATTGCACTGGCTTCCTGTGCGCCAAAGATGTCAATTCAAAATCCTGAGCCTAACGCACAAGTTACTACTTGTGTAACGATATATCTGTAAGAGACATTAGTTAGTGATAGATTCCTTACCTTAGAATATCCCCAGGCGTCAGACTGGATCCGGAAACTTTTGCGTAGCAATACCCCTGCGCGCTGGTAGGCGTCGTCTGCGGCTCCGCGTCCGTCGTCGGCGTCGTGAGCGCCGGGATGACGTCGTCGGAGTACTTAGACGGCGCCCATGCGCGCTGACGTCAGTTCTGATAACACAGCTTTTCCGCGCCAGATACGCAGAGCCATGATAGAACTAACACTGGTGCCATGAAACTAGGGCCCTGAAAGGGGATGACCTTAACCCTAGATATCGGTTCGCAGAACGGGGAGGATGGGTGGGCGGTAAGGAATCTATCACTAACTAATGTCTCTTACAGATATATCGTTACACAAGTAGTAACTTGTGCATCTGAAAGAGACACGTTAGTGATAGATTCCTTACCTTAGAATAGATACCCCAGCAATACCAACCCCGGTGGTGGGTCTGCGAACCAATATCACACCAGAAAGTCCTGGAGGACGGAACGGCCAAAGAAGCCATCCCTCCGGACTTGACTGTCCAGGCAGTAGTGTCTTGCGAGCGTGTGCAGCGAGGCCCACGTGGCTGCCTGACAGATGTCCTGCAGGGGGACACCGCGGCCCAGGGCAGTTGTCGTTGCCGTGGCCCGAGTGGAGTGAGCCCGCAATCCAGCCGGGGGCTCCTTCCTCGCCAACGAAGAGTTGGTCATCCACCCGGAATTGGCGTGTGCGATCTAGGTAGTAGGAGAGCGCACGTTTTGGATCCAGACGGTGGAGCCTCTCCTCCTCTTTCGAGGGATGCGGAGGCGGAAAGAAGGTGGGCAAAGCGATAGACTGCCCGATGTGGAAGGCCGTGACAACCTTGGGCAGAAAGGAAGGTCGTGTCCGTAACACCACCTTATCAGGATGAACAGACAGGAAAGGTGGAGAGGAAGAAAGAGCCTGGAGCTCACTCACCCTCCTGGCAGAGGTGATGGCAACCAGGAAGGCCGTATTTAGAGTAAGGAGACGAAGAGGGCAGTTATGAAGCGGCTCAAAGGGAGCACACATCAGATAGGTGAGAACCAGATTCAAGTCCCACTGGGGCATCACGAAGGGAACAGGAGGGAACATGTGCGTGATGCCCTTCAGAAAACTACTCACAATAGGGGACTTGAATAAAGAAGGCTGATCTGGTAGCCTCAAGAAGGCTGATAGAGCAGAAAGGTACCCTTTAAGAGTGCCCAGAGCAGAGCCCTGCTGGGCAAGGGAAAGAAGAAAGAGCAGCACTTCCGAAAGGGGTGCAGTGAGAGGATCCACAGCCTTTGCTGTGCACCATGCCACAAATCTGTTCCACCGGCAGGCGTATACCGACTTTGTGGAGGGACGCCTGGCTGCCAGAATGATATCACAGACTTCGGGAGGCAAGTCAAATGGCCTCAACTGCCGCCGCTCAATCTCCAAGCTTGTAGGTGGAGACTGGACAGGTTCGGGTGCAGGACCGTCCCCTGCTGCTGCGACAGAAGGTCCTCCCGAAGAGGCAGACGAATCGGGGGATCGACTGACATGCTGAGTAGCTCGGGATACCAGTATCTTCGTGCCCAGTCCGGAGCCACAAGGACGACCTGGGCCCGGTCGCGCCTGATCTTCTTCAGCACTCTGGGCAGAAGTGGTATAGGCGGAAAGGCGTACAACAGACCGCAGCTCCACTCGCGACGAAAAACGTCTCCGAGCGAGTGCCGCCTTGGAAACTCCAACGCGCAGAAGTGCTGACATTGCGCGTTCTCTTCTGTGGCGAATAGATCTAACCAAGGCTCTCCCCACTGTCGAAAGAGACCTTGCGCCACGTCCGAGTTCAGACGCCATTCGTGATCCATCATGCACCGGCGGCTGAGTTCGTCCGCCCTGGCATTCAGAGAGCCTGCCAGGTGTTGAACCACCAGGGTCACGCCCTGATGTTCCAGCCACTGCCAGAGGCGCAGAGCCTCCTGGCAGAGGGTCCACGACCCCACACCGCCCTGTTTGTTGCAGTACCACATGGCGGTGGTGTTGTCGGTGAACACTTGCACTACGCTCCCCTTGACAGAGGGGAGGAATGCCTTCAGTGCAAGACGAATCGCCCGCAGCTCCAGAAGGTTGATGTGGAGCCGGGACTCCGCCGGAGACCAGAGGCCTCTGATCTCCGCCTCTCCCATGTGGCCTCCCCAGCCCTGGAGGGACGCGTCCGTCACAACTACGTGCTCCGGCTGGGGTAGGGAGAGGGGTCTGCCACTGACCCAGTCGCGGTCCGTGAGCCACCACTGCAGTTGCTTCGCAGTGCCCTCTGAGACCAGGACATGATCGGACAGGTTGCCCTGATGCTGGGCCCACTGAAACTTCAGGTCCAACTGCAGAGCCCGCATCCGCCACCTGGCGTGACGCACCAGAAGGATGCAGGAGGCTATCAGCCCCAGAAGCCGCAGCGTCAACCTGACCGAGACCCGGGATAACGGCCTGAAGACAGGAATCAGAGCCTGAATATCCCGAATCCGCTGCTCGGGTGGGTAAACCCGAAACCGCGCCGAGTCGAGAACCGCTCCGATGAAGAGGAGCTTCTGAGAGGGACACAGATGTGACTTCGGCACATTGATGGAGAACCCCAGCAAGTGCAGGAGGTCGGCCGTAGTCTGGAGGTGGCTGACGACTGTCTGGGGCGAGCCCGCCTTCAACAACCAGTCGTCGAGGTAGGGGAAGACTGATACCCCCTGCCTGCGCAGATGGGCTGCGACCACCGCCATCACCTTCGTGAACACCCGTGGGGCGCTGGCAAGGCCGAAGGGGAGCACGGTAAACTGAAAGTGCTCTTGGCCTACCATGAACCGCAGGTAACGCCGGTGGGCCGGCAGGACGGGGATGTGGAAATAGGCGTCCTGCAAGTCCAACGCTACCATCCAGTCTCCTGGGTCCAGGGCAGCCAGGACCTGAGCCAAAGTGAGCATCTTGAACTTCTCCGTCCGGAGGAAGCCGTTGACGTTCCGCAGATCCAAGATAGGGCGTAGGCCCCCTTTGCCCTTCTTGGGTACCAGAAAGTAGTGGGAGTAACAACCACGTCCTACTTCTGGCCCAGGAACGCGCTCGATGGCCCTCTTGGCCAAGAGGGCCGAAACCTCCTCTTGCAGAAGTTGCAAGTGATCCCCCGACACACGGTGGTATTGAGGTGGCATGGATGGAGGGGAAGACTCGAAGGGGAGGGAGAAACCCCTTCGGACAATTTGCAGCACCCACCTGTCCGAAGTGACTGTATGCCAGTGGGAGAGGTGATGGCGAACCCTGCCTCCCACAGGCGTCACATGGGCCTGAAAACTCGGACTAGGAAGGTTTTGAGGCGGGGGCTGCTGAGGGAGGTGTGGACTGGCCTCGCCGCTGGCCCCGACCACCGCCACGGCGGTTCCCACGTCCGCCACCGCGTTGCTGAACATTCTGCGGCGCGTGGCTGACGGTCCGTGGTGGGGCGCCCCTTCCGTGGCCACGAAAGGAGCGAAAGGCACCCGATTGCTGGCGTGGGGCCGTAAGGCCCAAGGACTTGGCCGTGGCCCTGGAGTCCTTGAAACGTTCCAGCGCATGGTCTGCCTTGTCGCCGAAGAGGCGACGGCCATCAAACGGCATGTCCAGGAGGGTGGCCTGGACATCGGCCGAGAAGTTGGCGGACCTCAACCAGGCGTGGCGTCGAACCCCCACCGTCGTTGCCATCGCCCTGCCCAGTGAGTCCGTGGTATCCAGCCCACACCGGATAGAAAAGCGTGCCGCATCTCGGCCGTCCGCAAGGGTTTGGCTGAGTTTAGCCCTGACCTCCTCAGGGCATTGTGGCAGCACCTCCGCAACCGTGTCCCACAGAGTGTGGGTGTAGCGGCCCAAGAGACAGTTGGTGTTCACAGACCGTAGCCCTAGGCTCACAGACGAGAAGACCTTCTTCCCGAACTGCTCGTATCTCTTGGATTCCCTGTCGGGCGGGGCCGACGGGAATGCGGTGTGGGAGTTTGAGGCCTGGATGACCAGACTCTCGGGGGTGGGATGGGTGGACAAAAAGCACGGGTCGCCCGGTGCCGGGCGGTAGCGTCTGGCCACGTTCCTGTCCACAGGGGGGCCTGTGGCGGGCTTGGACCAAGTGCCCAGAAGAACGTCACACAAGGCCTCATTGAACGGCAGGAGGGGCTCCGCGGAGCCGGACTGCTGTTTGAGGACCTCAGTGAGGAGATTAGTCCTCACGGCCGCGACGGGGAGCTGAAGGTTTAAGGCCTTAGCTGCCTACGTCAACACTACGCTGTAAGCAGAACCCGCCTCCGAAGCCACAGTCGGGGGCGACGTAAATCCAGTGTCTGGCGAGGTGTCAATACCACTGGCCTCCCCAAGCTCATATGTCCAGTCCTGATGTGACTGGCAATCACGTGCCAGAGGGTCCTCGGACCCCTCCCATTGCTCCTCGTCACCTGGCTCCTGGAGACCAGGATTAACAGCCAGGGCCTCCTCGTGGAGATAGAAGTCTCCAAAGGCCGACGGAATCGGCGCCCAGCGGCGCCCCTCCGACTCCTGAGTAGGACCGTAGGAAACATTGGGGGCGGCAACCACATCGGCTGCCGGGGATGACACCTGAAGGGACGGCGCCGGCGAGGTCGTAAGGTCGACCGGCGAGGTCCCGGATCCGGAGCCGGATCCAGCGAGGTCGTGCGGCGCCGGGACCGAAGTCGCCAGCGGCGCCGGGGCCGAAGCACCCGACGTCGTCGGGGCCGAAGCGCCCGACCCGGAAGGACCTCCAGACGGAGCCAATCGGCCCGAAGGCGCCACGGGAACCGACTGAGGAGGGAGGGCCCTCATGGCCATGAGGTACCTCTCGACCTCCTCCTGCGACGCGCCGTGCCCAGGGACCCGAAGGTGTGGGGCAGGCGGCGACGCTTGCGACTCCCGCGGAGCCGCGTGGGCGGTGTCGCCCGAGTCCCCGGCCGCATCGTGCGAGCGTCGGGGCGGGTCGGAGGATCGATGGTGTTGCTCCGACCTCTCATGCCTCTTACCTGAGGACTTGGAACCAGACGATCGGTGTCCACTCCCGGAACGTCGATGACTCCGACCTCGCGACCTGTCCCTCGACCTCCCGTGGGACCGGGACCGGGACCTGGAGCGGCGCGGGGCCGACTGCCTCAGCTCGAGACGCTTGCGGGACCGCTCCCGCCTAGCCTTCGACGTCAGGGCCCGGCAGTCGGAGCAGGTCCGATCGTCGTGGTCGAGGCCTAAGCACTTCAGGCACCGGCGATGGGGGTCCGTGACCGACATGAGTCGGCCGCACTTCGAACAAGGCTTGAACCCGGGCATCCCTGGCACCGATAGTCGAGAAGTCGACTAAATAGAAGATCAAAAGGATCAAAAAGTTTTCAGTCAAAAAGTGACTGGGGGTAGAGCTTCTTCCGGATCTGCGCTAGCTGGCGCGGAAAAAAGAAGAACTGACGTCAGCGCGCATGGGCGCCGTCTAAGTACTCCGACGACGTCATCCCGGCGCTCACGACGCCGACGACGGACGCGGAGCCGCAGACGACGCCTACCAGCGCGCAGGGGTATTGCTACGCAAAGGTTTCCGGATCCAGTCTGACGCCTGGGGATATTCTAAGGTAAGGAATCTATCACTAACGTGTCTCTTTCAGATCCATAAACTTCTTCACGGTGTTGGTCCTTCCTATCTAAAAGAAAAACTGGCCTGGTATACCCCGGCTAGAGCTCTCCGCTCTAGCTTTTAGTTCTTGCTGTCCCAGCCTAGAGCACGGACGTCAAGGTACGGTTGCAGGTCCTTTTCATACGTGGCTCCACGGCTATGGAATAAACTACCTATCCATCTCCTGTCCTTATCCAATCATCTAGAATTTAGGAGAGGATTGAAAGCGTGGCTTTTTACTAAATAAAGGCCACCGTATGTACTTCACTCTGGTAGGTTGTTGCCTTTTTTCTGCAGAGCGCCTTGAGACCTCTTTGGTGATAAGTGCGCTATACAAGAGAATTTGACATTTGACATTTGACAAGAGAAGCGCCGGTGTCCAAAAGGCTTTATGAAGGAGCCAAAATTTGGTCTGGGATAATGTAGGGCTGACTTTGTGATGCATGCAGGATTCCCAGGTTTTGGCCCATTCAGCCTCTGAAATCGGTAAAGAGAATTGTGAGGACCAGAACTGTGTGAGCGGTGTAGTGAGGCTGGAATAATGGGGGCGTAAGAGTTTGTATAGTATGGATACCTGGTGGCCTATTTTGTTTAATCTAGAGCGGTACAGCGGGAGAGATTGTGGGGTTAGCGAGAACTTTGCTCTAGTGATTGCCGCCTTTATGTTTAAAAAGTTATAGAACTCTATTGGTTCGAGGTTATAGTGGGACTGTGAGGGGGAGAGTCGGGACGTTTATCGAGTTTTTTCTTTCTTCTTTTTTTTATTTTTTATCTTACTCTGTAAAGATTTTAAGTAATCATGCAGTTTATTAATAAAATTGTCAAAATTATAGTTGGACTGAAGGTCTTTAAACGGGATAGAGTGTGCCCCCTTGAACAGTTGGTGTGGGAAGAAGATACCTTTTGTTGAATGCACTTTTTTGTAGGAGGGATATTACCTCCTGCCTTAGTAGAAGCAGATGTTCTTGTGACATCGGGGGCTGTTTGGGTGGTATGTTTGGGGGGTAGATGTTAGTTCAAGACAGTAGCCTGATTGAATTATTTGTCGCACCCACCTGTCTGATGTGATGTTGGTCCAGGCAGGGAGAAATTGCTGTAGTCTCTCCCCAACTGGAGTGGAATGTGGTGGGGGAAGTGGAGGGAAGTCATTGGGCAGGGGTGGAGGCAGAGCGAGAATTGTTAGTCTTGCCTCTGCCTTTGTTGTTGTTACCCCTTTAACCCCCTCTTTGGTAGCCCCTACTGTAGGTGGATTGGGTAGGGGCTTTGAAAGAAGTAGACGGACAATCTGAGGAGTAGACTCTGTTGGTGCTTCTGTAGGATGAGCGACGAAAGGAGCGTCTGGGAGCTTGCGACTGCAAGGCTCCCATACATTTAGATGTGTCCAAATCCTTTTTCATTTTCTCAAGGGATACGTCCATGTTAGTCTCACATAAGTGTGGCTCATCAAAGGGTTGATTGAGGATGGCACTTTGTACTTCAGGTTTAAAACCTGAAATGTGTAGCCAGGCATGCCTATGCAAAAGGACACTGGTATTAATCACCCTGGAAGCAGTATCTGCTGCATCCAGGGCACAACGAATAGAGGTATTAGTGATGGTTTTACCTTCTTGTATAAGCTCATTGGCCATATTTTTGTATTTATCTAGAAGGTGCTGTATTATGGATTCTAAATCATCATAATGTGCCTTGTCATATCTTGCTAGTAGTGCCTGAGTATTGTCAATACGCCATATGTTTGCTGCCTGTGCCGCTGTTCTTTTGCCTGAGGCGTCAAGGAGCTTAGACTCTTATCTGGTGGAAGAGCCTCGCCTGATGTTTGTGAATTGGCTCTTTTGCGTGCATCGGAGACTACAAGGGAGTCTAGTGGTGCAGGCCCTTTAATGTAGGCTGGATCTGAGGGGGCAGCCTTATACTACTTCTCAATTCGGGGGTTTATGATTCGAGCCCTAACTGGATCTTTGAAGACCTCTGGCGCATGCTTAATGACCACTTTAATCATGGGTAAAATTGAGGTAGGCCTTTGTATGGTGTCAAAGATATCCATAAGGAAATCTTCCTCTACTGGGTCAGTATGTAGGTCAACCCTATGGTATTGGGCAGCCCTATGGACAAGTTAGTAAAATCCCATAGTGTCCTCTGGTGGGGAGGGCCTGGAGGGGTATATGTTATCTTGTGGGATGTTAGGGACATCTGGGGTGCTATAATAATCCCAAGGGTCAGGTGAGCCAGGAGGACTAGGATTATCTAGTGGCTCATTATCTGCACCACCCCCTGTGTCATCAGAGCTGTCATCCCCGTTATCATCCTCTTCTAATGGAGTAGGAGAGTGATGTGGTAGGGGAGGAGGTGGTGGTGGAGTAGGGGGAAGAGGAGGAGGAGGAGAAGGTATCCTTAGAGGAGAGGTTGCAATGTCCTTTTTCTTAGGATGAGGAGCTGGTGCAGGCTTGTCTAATGGTCGTTTTCCAGGTGTTTGAAAGCTCGGCCGTCTCTTCAAGCAGGCCGTTGGGATGTGGGGTGCCGCAGGGCTCCTCGCTGAGCCCTACGCTTTTTAATGCATATATGAGGCCACTGGCTGGGATTGTTCGTCCGCATGGTATTAACATCATTACCTATGCGGATGATACTCAGCTAGTGGTCTCCCTTGTGCGAGAGAACGACTGCCAACCACAAACCAACCTAGCGACATGCTTGGAGGAGGTCAAGAGCTGGATGACCATGTCTTGCCTGAAATTCAACGATGATAAAACGGAGCTCATGCTCCTAGGCCCTGCAGCCCCCACCACCTTGGAGCTGTTATGGCCTCTGAGCATGGGTGCTCCCCCCACTCCCAGAGACAACATAAAAAGTCTGGGAGTGTGGTTGGACAAATCGTTGACTTTCAATACCCAGGCAACCAAGGTATCGGCGGTCTGCTTTGGCCTCCTTAGGACAATCAAAAAAATCCTTCCTCTTCTCCCTTTCGAGGGCAAGCAGATAGTGATTCAAGGCTTAATCCAATCTCGCCTTGACTTCAGCAACTCCCTGTACCTCGGGGCTCCGGAGTACAGCCTGCAAAAACTACAGCGGACACAAAATTGTGCAGCCCGCACTTTGCTGGGACTCCCTCGTAGAGCCTCGATAAGGCAGGGCCTAAGGACCCTACACTGGCTCCCCATCAGGGATAGAATTAAGTTTAAGACACTTTGTATTACCCACCAAGCCTTTTGGAAAACTGGTCCAGAAATTAATCACGCCCTGATCCTACCCTATCAGCCTAATAAATCACTCCGCTCATCAAATGCTTTTTTAGCTAAAGTCCCTAGGATCTACAGAGCTAGATCAGGAGGTCGCTCTTTTGCCTATAACGCTTCCAGGCTATGGAATACTCTCCCATGTCATCTGAGAAGCAACTCCAATCTGGCGAGTTTCCGTAAACAGCTCAAGACCTTCTTGTTTAACTAACCCTGACCCTCCCTGGATCGTCTCTCTGGAAGACACTGTTCTAGTTCTAGCGCCTGGACGCCTCAGGGCAACTGTTGCGCTCAATAAAAACGCTTTTCATTTCATTTCATTCATTTCGTTTTTTAGAACTGAGAGTCAATCAACCTGTTTTGGGATCTTTTACAAGAGTCTTTTGTGTAGGATCTGGATGAAAAAGTTCCTCAGTGCCGAGGGCTTTGGTTCCCTAGGCTTTTTCGGCACTGAACCGGTAGCATCTTTCGTCTTTGAAACATGTTCTTTTGCAGTGTCTTTGGCCGGTGGAATGTGTGGTTTTTTCGGTTCCGACGCTTTTTTCGGCTCCAAGACATGGGAGTCGGGTACTTTCGGTGGCAATTATTTGCTCGGCTACAAGTGTGGTTTTGGTGCAGAGTAGTCGGTGCTAGTCTTCATCGCCGAGTGCTTAGATGTGGAAGCAGCTGGCGTGGAGGAAGAAGATGGCTTCTTTTTCGGTGCAGGTAGGTGTGCGCCAGCACCGGGGCCAGGCTGACTCGAGCCGGAGTCGCATAAAGGCTTATTAGGCTTCTTAGCCGAGCTCGAAGGCGGGGCATGGGAAGCAGTCTCTGGGTGTGCACCTGGACCTGAAGTCGGGGGAGTGACCGTAGCCTTTTTGGAGGGTGTCGAGGAAGGGTCGGGGTCGACGTGTGTACTCACGACCCGCTGTGCTGGAGTGATGTCCTCGACGTCTGAGTCGTCTGCCTGGGTGTCGACGTCATGTTCTTGCTCCTGTTCTGGCACGTCGACGCCCTCTTGGAAGATGTCGTCTGGGATCGAAGCTGACGAGTGAGCCATTGTTCTTCGAGCTCGTTGGTCTCGAATCATCTTCTTGGAGCGGAAGGAGGCACAAGCGGAACAGTCCCTGGCCTCGTGCTACGGTGAGAGGCAAAGGTTGCACACCTCATGGAGATCGGTTTGGGGAAATTTCGACCCACCCTGAGGACATTTTTTAAATGGCGTCCTTTCCATGAGCTAGAAAATGAGGCCTAGGTAGGCCCGAAGGCCTTCGTCAACCACCTGAATCGAAGACCTCGAAGTTGAAGAGTAGCGTCGATTGGAAATGCGTTCAAAACAATACTGTAAAGAAAATGGGGAGGATTGCGCGCCGAAGGAGAATCGGTTCCAACCCGGAGCACAGGAAACACATCCAAGCCCGATGGCAGAAAAAAACAATCTAATAATGGAGCCGATGCCCATGCGCAGTGTAATTCAAAGGAGGACTCACCTATCTCGTGACTTCCAAAGACTTTTCAGGACAAAAACAACTGCAAACATCCGGGTCCAACACTAGGTGGCAATCTATGCGCAGTGTATAATCTGCAGCTCATATGCCTCGAATATATATGGAGAAATAATGTATTGTGTTGGATATGGGTACTATACCTAAATTATGGACCTTGTAAAACTTCACTGCTGAACGGAGTCTCTCTTCTATAAATAAAGAGCTGGTTGTGTTATTTTGTACCTTTTTTCTGAAAAGGGTTTTTTCACATTTCATACGTGTAAAACTTGTATAAATTTCTGCCAGTGACATTAACTGATACAGAAGCCAATACGTTGCTTTGAGCATATAAGGAGAAATGTCTCCTATGTTTATGATTTTGTGTGACTACACCTTTAAATAGTGGGTTGAGATGAACGCGGGTCATGTGACCAAGAACAACTTGTTGTTCGAAACGCGTTATCCCTCGACTTTTGTGCTAGCCGAATAAAGAACTTTCGGATGAACTACGGGCTTGTCTGGATTCATTTACCTGGATTCTGTTTTTGCATATACTGGCGGCGGCGTCCGCTCGACAAAGCCCTCACTCGCTGGCTGAATGTCTTTTCCGTCCAAAAACTGTTTGTTTGGTTGCCGTGCCTTATAGGAGACACCCGTCGATTAGGGAAACAAAGCCGATGTGAACGATTACCTTTCTGCACTTAAGGGATCTAAATTCTTGGAAGTCTGCAGCCCGTGTGACCGTTGTCGACTATGGAGAAGGCAGCCCGTTTACGGCAACTTTCCCCCGGAGACGGCGGACGGGTAACTGCGGACCAGAAGAGAGAAAAGAAAAAAACGAGTAGCAACGCTTCCGGGTGAACGAAGCGAACAGCACAGTAATCGGCTTTTCCCCTTGATCAGAGTGCGCGTTGGCTAGAATTGACAGCCGCATAACGCAAGTTCAACCGGACACAGCATTTAAGCTTCTTCCATTCCTTTGATAAAAGGCACAATCAGAATGTCGAGCGAGTTGATAAAGGAAT
This sequence comes from Lissotriton vulgaris, assembly GCF_964263255.1. NCBI lineage: Eukaryota > Metazoa > Chordata > Amphibia > Caudata > Salamandridae > Lissotriton > Lissotriton vulgaris. The sequence continues at coordinate 52,218,875 of NC_141696.1, forward strand.
GAGAAAAATCGGCTCAGACTATTTTTCAATCTACGAAAACGGCTACACCACAGGGAACAACCGTCACGCCCCAGCCTGATGTTCCTCAAAGCTGGAGAAGTAAAATGAATTCACTAGAAAGACTGAAAAGGAAAGAGATAAGTCGGTGGTGGGAGGCAACTTCCCTAAAAAACTACATAGAAGTGAACCGCATTCCACGTGGTTTGCAAATTTTCATCATTCCGACATTGGCTGTGCCCAAACCACATGTATTACAGAAATGGACAGATAACACTAATACATGCTCCAGGCGCATGATGGAGATATTGATTGAAAATGCGTGGGAAGAACGCAATGAAATAATCAAACAGATCGATGACATCATGGCAGACCTTGATAAGGAGTCAGAGCGGAATGAAATTGAACCTGCATTAAAAACCATGGATGAGAGACTGAAAAAATATGAAAAGGAAATTATGCAAAGGAAACAACGAAAATTTACACGAGATGAGAGGGATTACGCCGCAGGGCGGATTCTAACCTTTGCGAGAAAATAGGACAAACCACACAGAGATGTCCTTAAAGAGCAAGCACTGACCACCTTTGAGAAACAAAAGGATGGATCTGAAACCCAACTAATGGATTTGAGCTCAGACAATGACTCCATTGCCAATGGGTCATCCATGACAAATTCACAACAGGAACAACTGACCCTTCAGAAAACGAGAGAGCACCCAAACAGAGGACGTCCAAAAACGAAAACTCAAGGAAACGAAGACTCAACCGCAAAAGGAACAGCAGGAGAAAAACCAACAGAGAAGCCTGGCGTGGGAACAAGGGGCCAGCTGAACAAGAGACAACTATGATGGACAACAACTGGAAATTAACAGTAATTAATCTTACTGACAAAACTTTAACTGAGAATGAGATAAATGTTTTGCAACTAGGACTGTCATTTTGTCGAGAGTCTAACTTTGACTACGCTGACCTAAGAGCGGACTTATACAAATTTTAAAGGAAACTAAAACTTTGTAAAATACATGCTGGCAAGGACACAATGAGACACACCAGGGAGGGAATGGAGCCGAGTATGGGAGAATTGGCATTAGGAGACATTCCCACTCTTAAGAATCTAACATCACTAGAAACTGGACAGACCCAAGAGGATTGTCCCAGTACGTTGGACATCTTCGATAGTGTGCATGGGACACAAATTGCATACTTGACAGACACAGACACAGGGGCCCCGGCTGGGACCAATTTCAGGAGAAAATCCAAATTTGTGCCTATCACACCAAGAGATAATATTGATGTTTTTAGTGATTTAGTCAAAGGGGACTTTGATAAACTACTAGAGAATCGAACAATATGTAGGAATGTCAGTAAAGAAGAGAAGATTGCTATTAAGACCTTACAGCAAAATACTGATATAATAATCAAACCCTCAGACAAGGGTGGGAACATTGTGTTGATGCCCAGAGATATGTATATATATGTATATAGAGGCGATGAGACAACTGTTGGACGAAAGATGTTACTGCAAAGTAGATAAACGGTACATAGTGAATCTACGGGAGGAATACTGCAAACAATTGGGGCACTGGCGAGATAAAGGTTTACTAACGTGGGATGAAGAAAGGTATCTCCACAAGGAAAATCCGAAAACCCTGACCTTTTACTTATTGCCGAAAGTGCACAAGAGTATATCCAAACCACCAGGAAGACCCATAGTTTCATCCATCGATAGCCTCTTTGAACATACTAGCATCTATATAGATCATTTTCTTTTCCCATTCGTTAAGGAATTATCTTCCTATGTGAGAGACACCACAGATTTTATCCACAAAATTTCAACTATCAAATTGGACGAACAATGTTGGCTGGTATGTTTGGATGTCGAGTCCCTTTACACAAGTATAAGACACAAGGGTGGCATTAAGGAGTCTGGTTCGGTAAGAACCTTAAGTTCGAGGACCACATAAAGAAACTTACGGGGGTTTGTTTTGCTACCCTAAAAACTTTACGTAGGTTCTTTCCTTTCCTACCGAAAGAAGCTAAAGAGACTGTCATTCGTGCCTTAGTTCTCTCTAGGTTGGATTACTCGAATGGACTGTTCTGCGGATTGCCGGCATACCTGATTCACCGCCTTCAGGTCATTCAGAACGCCGCCGCCAGACTTTTGTTTAATGCTCCTAGGCGTTCCAGTGCCCGTCCCCTGCTATGTGCTCTCCACTGGCTCCCGGTTGCCCACAGGATTTTGTTTAAAATTCTAGTGCTGGCCTACCGAGCTATTCATCAAACTGGCCCTGTCTATTTGAGGAAAAGGTTCTGTTTGTATGTCCCTAATCGCCCTCTGCGATCGGCCAACTTGTGCCAGATGTCCGTTCCCAAATTTAAATATTGCAGACTTGGCGGCCAATCAATCTCAGTAAGAGCAGCAAAATCCTGGAACGCCCTTCCCCTCCACTTAAAAACTGCATCGTCTCTAAGTGCTTTTAAGAAAGGACTAAAAACTCACCTTTTTAATATTAAAGTCTAAATTTTCTTTTTCTGTTTCTAGATATTTGTCCTCTCCCATACTGTTCTGCCTTCATCGCGCCAGGATACTATTTTTTTAGTAATAGAGCGCGCTATAAAAGCCTTTAATAATAATAATAATAATAATAATAAGGCATGTCAATTCTTTTTGAAACAACGTAAATTGGAATATCTTGAACATACTTGTATGGTATTAGAAATGATCAGGCTGTGTCTGAACAAAAATGTCTTCTTATTTAACAAAGTACATTATAGACAACAACAAGGGACTTCCATGGGCACCTGCTTCGCCCCCAGTTATGCCAGCCTAATGGTAGGCTGGTGGGAGAAGCAGGTGCTCTGGAATGACCGTACGGAAAGATGGGCATTGAATGTAGTGAGATGGCTAAGATATATAGATGACGTCTTTTTTGTCTGGCGGGGGACTGAAAATGATTTGAACTGCTTCATTGATTGCTTCATTGATTGTCTTAACACTAACCATGTGAATTTAAAATTTACAAGACATTACAGCAGACACTCCGTAGATTTCTTAGACGTCAAAGTTACGAATACCAACAACCAACTAACCACCTCACTTTTTCGTAAAGAGACAGCAGGGAACTCTTTACTCCATTCCTCCAGCGCTCACCCCCCTAGCTTTCGGTGGGGAATCCCTTTCAGTGAATTCCTGAGAGCCAAACGTAACTGTTCAACTGAATCACACTTCCAAAAAAATAAGGAGGAGATGAAAGAAAGATTCAAAGCCAGGGGGTATTCCAACAAATCACTCAAGGAAGCTGAATCTAGAATTGATAAGATAACAAGAGAGAGAGCTCTAACACCCAAAACTACTACTTTTTTGACTACTAAACCTGATACCCCAAAAGTGAGATTCATCACAAAATACTGCAGCCAGTCTAATCAAATAAGACAAATATTGAAAAACAGGTGGGATATACTAAGGCAAGATCGCATATTGAGAAACGCTGTTGGTAGTTCTCCTGGAATTTCGTATCAACGTGGCCAATCCCTTAAGGATTGCCTAGTACAAAGCCATCTAGCCCCCAAAGAGACTGACTGGTTGAAAATTACCAAGGGATTCAGGAAATGTGGAAATTGCAAAGCGTCCAAGTATAGTCAAAACTGTAATGAGATCCTCCTACCTAAAACAAAAATGAAATGGAAGATTAACACCTTAATTACATGTACTACGGAATATGTTGTGGACCTGATTCGTTGCCCATGCAACGTATGGTATATTGGGTCAACTACAGCACCCGTCAAGAAACGTATTCTTGAGCACCTGTAAGCAGTTACTAACCAGGACTTCTCATATAGCACAGGAAGGCATTTCAGCCGATTCCACCAGAGTGATGCTTCAAAAGCAAGCTATATAAGTATTGCAACTATTAAAAGTAGCATCAGAGGTGGAGATAGATTGGGAGCATTACGCAAATTAGAATCAAGACTGATTCTTCTGGCAGGCACCCGTTTCCCTGATGGTTTGAATGTGGACGAGGAGCTACACTCCCATCTTTAAAAGAATGATTTACCCGTATGAAGAATAGGATAGCTGAATTCTCACCTGAAGTAAAATACCTTTTTCTTTATTTACCCTTCCCGCACATTCTCACCCCCCACCTTTTTTCTTTTCAACTTGCACCAGTCTCTATAACTACTAGCAAATATGAAGTTTAAACATTGCAATATCGATTAGGCCCTCAAAGTATCATTATGTACTCTATAGACCTTTTCTGCACGAGAGGAATCAATGAATTATTTCCTCTTCTTTCTTTAGGTTGAAAAGAAGAGGACACCATTTTTGAGTGACGTCTACACATGGGAAATTCACGTTCTTCCTATTTAAAATTTATATCACTGCAAACGAAATGTGCTTGATTATGTATAGCCAGTTGCATTGAATAGACATGGGGTACTATACCATAATTGCCTATGGAGAAATAATGTATTGTGTTGGATATGGGTACTATACCTAAATTATAGACCTTGTAAAACTTCACTGCTGAACTCTATAAAAAAAAGGGGTGGTTGTGTTATTTTGTACCTTTTTTCTGAAAAGGGTTTTTTCACATTTCACACGTGTAAAACTTGTATAAATTTCTGCCAGTGACATTAACTGATACAGAAGCCAATACGTTGTTTTGAGCATATAAGGAGAAATGTCTCCTATGTTTATGATTTTGTGTGACTACACCTTTAAATAATGGGTTGAGATGAACGCGGGTCATGTGACCAAGAACAACTTGTTGTTCGAAACGCGTTATCCCTCGACTTTTGTGCTAGCCGAATAAAGAACTTTCGGATGAACTACGGGCTTGTCTGGATTCATTTACCTGGATTCTGTTTTTGCATATATATATATATATATATATATATATATATAGATTCCGATTTTCTCCTTGCGGGGAAGTTTTGTTCCTCATGCACTCCTGTGTGAAAATAAAAGTTCAAAACCACACCGGGTTTCAGTTGATTATAAATTTGTTTATTCAGCAACCAGCAACACCTAACGCGTTTCGGTCTCTACGGAGACCTTGCTCACAGGTTAACAGTGGCTCAATTTGTGGGAGATCATCCAAATGTGACTTATCGAAGGGCAAAGAACTTGAAAGACAAATTGATTCATAGCCATTTTCAAGAACAAAAAAATACCGGAAGTATGGCGGACACCCAGAGGATTTTATAAATGTTCTGGATGTAAAGTCTGTTGCATTGCCAAAACAACGAAGGAGGTACAGATGGCAAACAAAAAGACATGGAGAATCGAGCAACTAATAAACTGCAAAACACAATTTGTTGTATATGCCTTAGAATGCCCGTGCTCCTTAAAGTACATCGGAAGCACCAAAAAAGAACTAAAACTTCGCATTTTGGAGCATGTTCGAGCTACTATTAACTCTGATCGTAGTAATGCCATGGCAAAACATATGGAGAAGGAACACAAAGGGGATTGGAAATCTCTAATCTTCTATGGAATTGAAAGTGTTGGACCAAATCAAAGAGGTGGAGACCGCGAATTGGTGATGAGGCAAAAAGAATCTAAACACATTATGAACTTTCGAACTTTGAGCCCCTTCGGGCATAATCAGGACGAAGAACTACACTGCCACCTGTAAATTTGTACTTACACTCTCATCAGAAATAACTGTTGCCTACCCTGCCCTAATTTATACATGTATTTCTCACTAATTTTTTCTTCATTGAGGACATGTGTGAATATTGAGAATATCGTTAACACTGTCAAATTCAAAGGACTCATGAATGAATTGGTTGTGGAACGGTTACGCCCACTGGAGGGCTTTATTATTATTTTTTTAGGTCAATTTTTGAGGTTGTTTAACGTTACAGCACTGTAAATTTATGCACATAAAGGGTGTTAAATTCAGGCATTGACCTGTTGGACAAATTCAGACGCCCACCAGAGGGCTATAACTTACGTTTTGAAAGGTTCAAATAATTTCAAACAGTAATTAATTTGATACAAAGTTGAGTCTTGTGCATTTATGGTTGACTAAAAATGTCAGTAAACTACATGTCCCAGAATGCCTGTATAAGATACAGGAAGTGATGTAACTTCAAAGAGGTTTTTTTCTTTATTTAAATGCAAAAATTATGTCGACTAAGTTAACCTGTGAGCAAGGTCTCCGTAGAGACCGAAACGCGTTAGGTGTTGCTGGTTGCTGAATAAACAAATTTATAATCGACTGAAACCCGGTGTGGTTTTGAACTTTTATTTTCACACGGGAGTGCATGAGGAACAAAACTTCCCCGCAAGGAGAAAATCGGAATCTATGTTATCGCAGCGGGTCCTGCTGCGCCTCGCGTGCACCGCCCCAGAGCACCCGAGAGCCTCCGAACTTGGGCCAGACTGAATCCATATATATATATATATATATATATATATATATATATATATATATATATATATATATATATATATATATATATATATATTCTCACTGAAAAAACCATAGGTTTGACACCAGTTATAGTTAGCGGGAAATGTTACTGCCATAAAACCATTGAAATTCCCACGTTATAGTTAGTTGGACTCACTATAGCTTGTGCGCCTGCAATGCACTGCTGATGACGTCACATATTACATCACTCATGACATGGTCAGTGACATCACTCATGACATCACTGATGACACCATCCAGTGAATGTGTGTCTTTCTGAAAAATAAATATGTTTTATATATGTATATGTAAAGGTCGATGCAAGAATAAATGTTTAAATAAGTGTCTTAATGGATGTTTTTTTTTAAAAATTGATTGATTAACTGGCTTATTAAGTGTATCTTAGTGAATACATATTAGCGAGTATTGTTTAAATATTTAAATGTTTGTATCAGTGTTTCACTTTGTGTATAAGTGGCTGAATGGGTTGGTGAGTAGCTACATGTGTGTGTATATGGGTTATTAGATGTTTTTTTTAGTATCAGTATGAGTGTCTGTATGGTTTGATGGGGGTGTTACTTAGCACATAGATGCATCAATGACTGACTCACTGTTTGTATGTGTTTTGAAGTCAGCATATGTGCAGGACTGTATGGGTGGATGAGTGTGTATATGTGTGTGTTAGTGAGTGAATGACTGTCTCACGAGTGTCTTTATCAGTAACTACATATGTTTTAATCTAGTATATGTGAGTATTGATGTATATAAGTGAGTACATGTGAGAGTGAGAGATTGAAAGAGTTCTTGTTTAAATAAGTGTGTGTTTCTATAAGTGATTGTTTAAGAGAGTAAGTATGTGTAAGTTTCCTTAGAAGTAAGGTGGTAGTGTGTGTATAGCTGCATATGCAAATAAATGGATGTTCAATAGTTTATTTGCATGTGTGATTATGTGTGTGAGTAACTTTTGGATGACTGTCGGTGTGTAACAGGATGTATAGGTGTTTCACTACATATGATGAGTGAATATATGTATGAGTGACTATATAGAACTGTTGGTGAATGAGTGGATGTGTACATAGATGGTGGTATTACTGAATTGGTTGTTGTAACTGGTATGGGTATCTCTATTTTTTTGAAAATTTGAGTTTCTATTTTTGAATATGTGTTTCAAGGGTTACATTACACTGAAAGGAGGTCTGTCACTCTGTCACAAGGATGGTGTCATCAGTGATGTCATGAGTGATGTCACTGACCATGTCATGAGTGATGTAATATGTGACGTCATCAGCAGTGCATTGCAGGCGCGCAAGTTATAGAGAGTCCAACTAACAATAAAGTGGGAATTTCAATGGTTTTATGACAGTAAAATTTCCAGATAACTATAACTGGTGTCAAACCTATGTTTTTTTCAGTGAATTTCATAGGTTTTTTAAATGCTAATTCCTAACTATAACTGGTGTGAAACCTATGGTTTTTTCAGTGAATTTCATAGGTTTTTTAAATGCTAATTCCTAACTATACAAGGCCTGAAACCTATGTTTTTTTCAGTGAATTTCAAAGTTTTTTTTAATGCTAATTCCTAACTATATAAGACCTGAAAGCCCACCAGGAATCTCCAGTATGCGCCAGGGGACTGCATTGCAGAGAGGTGTAATGAAGCCACGCCCCTTTTTACACCTCTCTGCAACGTAGCCCCCTGCCGCGTTTGCAGAGGGGGAACTAATTCCCCTTGCATACTGGGGGTCCCTGGACGCCAACTAGCCCTCCAGGAGCCTCCAGTATGCGCCAGGGGGCTGCATTGCAGAGAGGTGTAATGAGGCCACACCCTTTTTTACACCTCTCTGCAACGCAGCCCCCGTGCATGTTTGAAGAGGGGGAACTAATTACCCTTGCATACTAGGGGTCCCTGGGGGCCAACTAGCCCACCTGGAACCTCCAGTATGCGCCAGGGGGCTGCATTGCACAGAGGTGTAATGAGGCTATGCCCCTTTTTACACCTCTCTGCAACGCAGGCCACTGGCGCGTTTGCAGAGGGGGGACTAATTCCCCTTGCATACTGGGGGTCCCTGGGTCATATCTGCCCAAACACCGATATTCTGAACGATTGAAAATGACTTTTCTTGAGAAACATTTGGATTTGGATTATCATGTCCTATACTTTGGAATTTTTGAAAGACTGACTTTGAGGATGCTGTAAATTACTCAAGTCTGCCCGAATTGAGTGGGTAAAATTGATACCTAGTCCCTTTGAATAAGAATGTACTTACGTCTAACATTTGGAAGAAATATCTAGTTATATGACAACAGGATACCAACATAACTTGAAGGAAATAAGAACGCCCTGAAGAAGTTCTGTTGTACAGAACGAAACGTTTCGGCTGGCTGTGGTACATAAACTTAAGGAAAATAAAAGCATTTGAATGTACACCAAGATTCATCGCTTCAATAAGGACTCTAAGTGATATGATTTGATTGGACTTATTGTGCAAGTGGTGCTGTGCCAAACTTTGGAATATTCTCCACTACTCTGTACTACTTACTCTCTCCTAATCCACTACTCTCAAATACTTACTCTCTACTACTCATTCTCTACTACTCTACTACTCTCCACTACTCTCTCTCTACTACTCACTCCCTACTACTCACTATCTACTACTCACTCTCTACTACTCTCTCTCTACTACTCACTCTTTACTACTCACTCTCTAATACTCTCTATTTCTCACTCTCTACTACTCTCTACAACTCACTCTCTACTACTCTCTCTCTACTACTCACTCTCTACTACTCACTCTACTACTCACTCTCTACTACTCTCTACTACTCACGCTCTACTACTCTCTCTCTACTAGTCTCTACTACTCACTCTCTACTACTCACTCTCTACTACTCACTCTCTACTACTCTCTACTACTCACTCTACTATTCACTCTACTACTCACTCTCTGCTACTCTCTCTACTGCTCTCTACTACTCTCCATACTCACTCTCTACTCTCTATTACTCACTCTCTACCTCTCTCTCTACTAGTCTCTACCTCTCTACCGCTACCTCTCTACCTCTACCTCTCTACCTCTACACCTCTACTTCTCTACCTCTCTCTACACGCACACATATACACATATATATATATATATGCATATATATGCATTTATATATATGTATGTGTATGTATATGTATATATATATATATACATACATATATAACATATATAATCTGTATATCTATATAAATACAGATATAAATGCATGCATACATATACATATATGCATACAGATGCATGTTATTTACATGAAAGTTTAAAAAACACTAATCAAAGCAAAGCTAAAAAGCCAGCTCATTACAAACAGAATGGCTTTAACTTAAACGAGGGCGAGATCTATTGCATTTTCAATGCTTGTGTACTTTGGTTCCATCAAGAAGGCATTCAGATGTGTCACACATTTGCCATAAATTCTGAATGTTAGCACTCTAGTTGCTCATTAGAACACTGTAGTAAAGCTACTGTTCACCAGGGAAGTCTGCTGCTGGTATTCAAAGTGCATGTTTCAGTCTGCATGTCAGAATTTTTTTAATGAAATAGAAGAGGATTTGAGAAGTCACTCAAAATGATCCCTAATTTTTCTTTCTGAAGCACTAATCATACTTTCTATGTCAAAATGAACCCCCTCATTTTGTTCCTTTTTAAATTAAATGTTTTCAGACTTACCACTTCATTCCAATCAAGATGGCTTCTGGTGTGCCATAATTTTGTCATAAGACTGTTAGCGCTCTAGTTATTCTTTAGAACACTCTGGGACATTCTGTCATTGGGCTATACTTGGGCTACATCTAGGTGATATTTGGGCTCTTTTGTCTCTGGTGGCCATCTTCGGAGACTGCATGTCAGAATTTTTTAATGAAATAGAAGAGGATTTGAGAAGTCACTCAAAATGTGCCCTAATTTTTCTTTCTGCAGCACTAATAATACTTTCTATGGCATAATATACCCGCTCATTTTGTTCCTTTTTAAATTAAATGTTTTAAGAGTTACCACTTTATTCCCATCACGATGGCTTCAGGTGTGCTATACCTTTGTAATAAGTAGGACTGTTAGCGCTCTAGTTGTTCTTTAGAACACTCTAGGAGGCTGCAGTAGAACACAAAGGAATCAACTGACAGTCTCTGTCCTTGTTGGATGTACATGTTTTACTGAGAATGTCAGACTTCATTCTCACATGACTGAGAAAGATAATGTAAATTTACAGAAAATATGCTTTCAGTTTAGCTTATAGATCCCCTTCCAAACCACTGTAAGAAAATCATGAGATATTAGATTTCTTTCAATCATGATTCATGATATCACAGCAGAAGGTTTTTTCACATGGTAAAATCACCTTAGAACACACCACAATTCCGAAAATGAGTATGGTACCATCAACAAATGATTTATAATGTAACTAAAGTCCTAAAACCCTCTAATAACTACAATGCTTTTTAATGAGGTGCTATCATGTATATTGGTCCCAAGATGGCTGCCAACACTTCTTGGATGAAGTGCTGACAGCCAATCAGATCAGATGTGTGGTTAGGCTTCGCCCAGACATATATATTTTTTTGAACCTAAATTACTCAAAATCCATCTTGAGACATAGCAAAGGCACACCGGGCTACCAGTCCCTACACTTTTGCCAGGTTTTGTGGAAATCCATTCAGCCGTTCGGGCTAAAAGTGAGTCCAACCGCCCTATGGAAATTAACATGGGGAAAACACGTTTTGGGACCCCCCTTTTATCTCGGCCCCCGCTTGACGAATCCCCCCCAAACTTTCAGGGAAGGAGCGGAGCGCAGCGAGGCAAATTTAAGGGAGATTCCTCAACCGGCGCCAAAGTTATTCCCAATAGAATGTTGCGGATTTCCTATAGAAAACAATCCTAACTATAACTACCTACTGGCGACTGCCAGTAGGTAATATATATTAATATATATATATATATACATATATATATACATATATATATATATATATATATTACCTACTGGCGGTCGCCAGTAGGTATATATTGCTAGGATGTTTTTGAATAGGGATTTCTGCAAATTCTATGTTGAACAACTTTGGCGTTGATGGACGGAATTGGCTGAAAATTTCAGGAAAATGGCACATTTTGTTTCTGAGCGTCCCCTGAAAGTTTGGGGGGGGGTCGTGAAGTGGGGGCCAAGAAAAAAGGGGGGTCCCAAAACGTGTTTTTAACATTGAGTTTTCCATAGGACGGTTGGACTCACTTTTAGCTCGAACGGCTGAATGGATTTCTATGAAACTTTGCAAAATTGTAGGGACTGGTAGTCCGATGTGCCTTTGCTAGGTCTCAATATATGTGCTCTAGTGGATTTTGAGTAATTTAGGTTAAAAAAATATATATATCTGAAAGCGCGCCCCGGTACGCGCACCCGGGAGCGCACCGGGCGCGCCACGCGACTTGCGCACGGAAAGCTGATTGGCTCTCGGGTGCCTGTAAACATTCTAAACAGTCCGGAGCGGCCGCCATCTTGTGTCTCTGTAGGATCGAGACACAAGAGATGGCCAAAACAAAGGGGGAAATGACTATAAGGGGGCAGAGTAGATCCTCCCTGACCCCCTAGGTTTGATGTGGGGGCTTTAAAAGGTCCCCGCGGGGCAAAACAAACAAAAAAAAAATCGTTTTTTTTGCGGGTGGAGCGCCCAGTACGCGCACCGGGAAGCGGACCGGGGAGCGTACTATGGGGAAAAAAGAATGATAGACTTTTCAAATATTGTATGTTTATTGATTGTTCTTTTTGTTGTTTTTTTTATTTAAGTAGCAACATGTAGGTACCAATGCGGAGTCTAAAATTTAATATACACCGTCTCATTTGTAGATATCTTGCATGTTGTTTCAGAAGTTATTGTGGTGTATGGAATTCATACCATAGTCTGTCAGGAAAGCAGAAACAATATGGAGGCAGGAGATGATAAAGAGATGTTAAATACACATTGGAGATAATATAGTTGGAGAAAGGAAGTAACTATGAGCAAACTTACTATGTAACACAAAAAAGTTGTACAGTATATTTTAAGTCTCACTTTATGTTACATCTTTTTGGGTACTATTTCATAATTTTCATATAAAAAAGAATAATGTCTCAAACAATATTAACTTTTTAAATTTAAATTTATTGTTGCGATTTTTCAAAATCTAAAAGAATTTGCAACATTAATTCATCTGGTATGTCCTCCTTTTCATTCCATTCTTCAATTTCTTCAACACATTTAATCAAGTCTTGGTCTACAGTATCATCCAAAAAGTCTATTTCTTGTTTGTCTTCTGTAGGATTGTTTTCCATATTTATTTGAAATGAAATATTATTTTCATGTTGTTGTGCTTCCATTTTCTTGCTGTAAATTGCATAAAAAATAAATATATCAGTAGAGATAGGGCACTGTTGGGTTTAAGTTCAGACAGGTACTTGTGAGTTTTTAACAGTGAAGTTATCTTTGGGCAGTGTATGGTTTCAGGCAGGAAGTAGAACTATTAAAAAGTGCCTGTGATGAAGCCTAAGTAAATTCAGAATTATTCCACAGAAGCCTAACTCAATCTATAATTTAAATTAATAAGTCTTTCTCAATGTCTAACTCTTATTGAGGGACAGTATATAACTATCTGAAAACGTTTTCCCAAATTATCTTAAAGTGCATAACATAGTTCTCCTTTCAAATTAACAACTTACCTTCTTCAAAGTAGTTGAAGTTTTCTGTCAAATTCTTTTCCAAATGTACCTTAAGTAGTATAAGTCAAATGGCTGGGTTTCTCTCTCATTTTTTATATATATTCACGTACTTAACCAATCAAATGTCAGCACATAAAAGTACAAAATGAAAGTAACATTTTAATTGGTTGAAAATTCAAACAGTTTCATATGTGTTTTTGTCATGTAATTTACCTCAGGATATTTAGACAGGGCTACAGCCCAAATGGCTTAATGGAATACCACCAAATTTGGGTAAATGGTAGGGACTGCTATGTAGTAGGGCCTATTCTATATTTGATGAAAGTGTCTCCAGTGGTTTTTCTGTAAATTACTTTCCCACCTTTTTTTAGCGAGCGCTTACCGGTGCGCGCCCCGGTATGCGTACCGGCAGCATTACGGGAGTCCCCCATTTTGTGTTTCGGTAGAATCGAGACACAAGATGGAGGGCAAACAATGTTGGGAATGGGTAGAAGGGGGCACGGTAGACACTTCCTGACCCTCTAGGTTTTCTGAGGGGGGCTTACGACGCTCATATAGGCAAAAAATTAAAAAAAAATTTAAAGAAATTTGCGGGGGGAGCGCCCGGTACGCGCACCGGTAAGCGTACCGGGGAGCGTACTTTGGTGAAAAATAGTGAAAAAAGTTAGAAAAAGATAAACGTTTTGAATTATCAGAGGTAGGGTAGCTCTGAAAAGAGCTTTTAAGTTCTGTGGCTGATTTAGGTACCTACAAGTAGGTTCCAATGCACAGTCTTAAATTCAGGAGGAATATTCTATTCCCCTCATCTGAGAAGTGCACACCATCTCCTCTGTAGATGTCTTGCATGTTGTAACGCATGTTGGAATCAATTGGTGACATCTCAATCTTCTCCGGCCAATCCAGTTGATTTCCACATTTTGTTAATTGAGGTTGTGTACATTTCTGTTATCAGCATACCTGTGAGCCCAGTGGATGTAACTATAAAAAACTGTATACATAAAAAAATTATATTAAATATATATAAAATATATTTTTCCTTCAAAAGAAGAATACATTTTACAGCTTTTAATATTTGCTATTAAAAAACCATTGAAATTCACTGAAAAAAACCATAGGTTATATACCATATATAGTTAGGAATTAGCATTTACAAAACCTTTAAAATTCACTGAAAAAACCATAGGTTATAGACCATATATAGTTAGGAATTAGCATTTACAAAACCTTGAAAATTCACTGAAAAAAACATAGGTTATAGACCATATATAGTTAGGAATTAGCATTTACAAAACCTTATTTTACTCACACAAAACCATTGAAATTCGCATATATAGTTAGTTGCACTAACTATATATCGCGCACCCGCAATCCACTGCTGATGATGTCACATATTACATCATTCATTACAAGGTCAGTGATATCACTGATGACATCACTGATGACAACTCAAATGACATCACTGATGACAACATCCAGTTACTGTATGTTTCTGTAAAGTTAAAATATGTCTTACATATTGAAGAATGAGTGGATGTATAAGTGTCTGGATGAAGGATTTAGTAGGTGCATGACAGACTTTATGAGAGAGTGATTACACGTGTCTCACTGAGTGCATGGGTTAGTGACTAAACTGTCTTAATTTGTGCATCATTATATCTGTTGTTCTGTAAACTGCTGCATGTGTTGATCAGTAGCTATATGATTAACTATATGGGTTATTGATTGGTTGCTCAAGTATTTGTATGGGAGAGTGAGTGTGTGTGTGGGTGGCTGGGAGGTCTGTGACTATGTGCATAGATGTGTGAGCAGTTGATTCACTAGATGTATGGGTTCAAAACTGCATGTGGAAACAGCTGTATGGGTGGTTGACTGTGTGCATGTGTGTATTGGTGAGTGAATGGATATCTCAGTGCTACATGTCAAAGTAAGTACATATGTAAAACAGTACATGTGAGAGTTGACATATATAAATAACTGTGTATAAGAGCCAGTGAATGTGTGAGTGGCTGTATGGTTCATTGTAAACTTGTATCAGTGATTGTATAAGAGAGTAAATATGTGTTAGAATATGTTTGAATAAGTAAGGTGTGTATAACTGTATAGTTGAGGAAATGGAGGTGTGATTGATTCTTTGCATGACTGACTAGGTGTATGAGTAACTCCATGGATGAGTGACAGTCTGTGAGTGTCTGTTTACAATGAGTGTATCTAAGGTTATATTAGAGTCTGAAGATGTTCATCGTATTATCACATGAATGATGTCATCAGTGATGTTATCAGTGATGTCATTTGAGTTGTCATCAGTGATGTCATCAGTGATATCACTGACCATGTCATGAATGATCTAATATGTGACATCATCAGCAGTGGATTGCGGGTGCGCGATATATAGTTAGTGCAACTAACTATATATGCGAATTTGAATGGTTTTCTGAGAGTAAAATAAGGTTTTGTAAATGCTAATTCCTAACTATATATGGTCTATAACCTATGGTTTTTTCAGTGAATATATATATATATGAAATGATTAAAAGACTCAGGAAGGAGCCAGAAAATATGATTCGCTGAAGGTATCCAAATATAGCAGAACACAAGCTATGAATTCAAACTCTGCAAAGGAGAGGACAATACCAGAGATGATGTAAAATTCAGATCTCACTTCGGCACTCGAGAGCAAGAATGAATAGGACCCCCACAGTCCGGAGACAAAAGAAATACCAGCAAAGATTGTGTTAGCTGAAGAGGTGGACTTTTTATATCTGGAGCGCAGACAGACCTTACATCCCAGAAACCAAAAGAACAGGCAAGAAAGAACAGAACCACAAGGCACCCAGAGAGGCGGAAAGCCAAGCAACGAAGAGCCCAAAAAAGCAAGCATAGCAAACACAGCAAAATTGGAGACGCTAGTAAATTGCGAGCCCACAAATAGTCAAACCATAATCAACCTGGCCAAAGTTGACTTGAAAAAGGCAGAAGAGAAACTGTTGTCTCTCGGACTGTCATACTGTCCCGAGAGCACATTCAATTATGCATCCACTAGAATGGACATTTTTAAGAGTGTTAGCAGACTCAAATTTAAAAAATATTTTCTGCAACAGAATAAACCTATGGACACTTTGGTAGATGGTCAGTTTGACCAACATTTATCTATATCCCCATTGCTCAGCCTCATGGCATCAGACATGTCAATCTTACGTGATATGCAGGACTTAATAAATGAAAACATCATTCCAACACAAAACAATGAGGAAATTGAACCCAGGAGTAAAAAGACTGATCCAAACATTGAAACAAGACCTTTCAGGCCCCGCTCCACCTTCAACCAGATTACACCGAGGGACGCAATTGACATCTTCCATGAGCAAACAGTGACTGATTATAACAACAAACCATAAAGTGCAAAGAATTACAAGACACAAAATCAACAAACAAGAACTCCAGTATCGTCCTTAAATGACCAAATTAAAGACTAACACAGAGGTGGTAATACGCAACTCAGACAAAGGGGGGAATTCGGTTTTATGGACTAAAGCGGACTACATTGAAGAAGCTATGAGTCAGCTATCGGATAGAGACTGGTAAAGCAAAAGTGACACTTTATCTCTCAAAACCATGTATAACAACTACCACATGAAATTAGTGGTATGGAAAAATGCAGGGATTCTGACTCTGCAGGAACACAAATTATTGCAAAATGACAGTCCAGTGACATCAATTATATATATTATATATTATCCCTCTGCAGGAACATGTGCAGCAGCTCCCCTCTTACTTCAGGGACATGAGGGACTTTTTGTAAAAAATACAAAAATTTGAGTGACATGATGATTTTATATTAATCACCTTGGACGTAACCTCATTTATACACGTCCATAAATCATCAAGATTGGCCGAGGGCGCTGCAATTCTTCCTAGATAGGAGACTGCCTGAATGTATACAACATAGCAAAATGCTAATCAATTTTGTAGAGTTTTGTCTTTGCAATAAAATGTTCATGTTTCAGAATGCACTTTAACAGCAACAACGGGGCGTAGCTATGGGAGCCAGTTTCTCCCCCAGTTATGCCTGTTTGCACATGGGATGGTAGGAGAAGCTGGTCCTACATAAAGAATATAAGGCATATGTTCCAAACAACATTAAACTTTGGTTAAGGTTTATAGATGACCTTTTTATAATCTGGCGGGAAACAAGGTCAGAAGCAGAAAAGTTTATAGAAGGTCTCAACATCAACAGCCTCAATCTTTATTTATGGCTACTTTGAGCTCCGATACTGTCAATTTCCTTGATGTACAGGTATACATTAGAGAGGGCAAGCTATAAACAAAACTGTAGCGAAAACCAACAGCAGGCAACTCAGTGTTGCACGCCAGAAGCTTCCACACCCTACAGTTAATTCAGAGTATTCCATATGGGAAATGCTATGGCTCAAAATCATATGTAGTTGTGAGGATGATTTGAAGGCAGCACAATTAGCCATTAAAAACAGGTTTTTCGAGAGGATACTCCATAAAAAATATCAACGCTGCCATTACAAACAGCAATATAATCAAGAAAGAAGCCCTTCTGAGTAAACCTCAAGAATTATAGGGAACTACTTGTATAGTCAGCAAAATTAAGGAGGAAGGAGCTGAAACATTTAGAATAATCCAGGGGTATAACAAACAAGACAAATAGTTAGAAAAATCTGGCCTTTGGTCCAGAGTGACCTGGTTATTGGCCCTATGTTACCAAACAGAGTGGCCCATAATGTATAGCAAAAGAAACAATTCCCCAGTCACAAGGATCTGCGTTAAATCCATCATTATTTTGCTCAGCACATAGCCCTTGACTCTGTTCCTTGTGGGAACAGCCCAGCCGAACTGCCAAGCCAGATCCTCTCTGGATGGGAAACAAGCATCCTGGAACCGGTTTCAGGGTATCATACCCCATCAGCCAGGCTAGCTTGAATCCAGTGGTGTAGTGAGCACGGGACCCACGTCTGGGCATACCCTTCCCACTTAGGGCGACATATGAAAAAGAAACAATTGATGAACGAAATTCTGGACAATGCAAACATCCACCCCCAGTCACAAGGATCTGGGTTAAATCCATCATTCTTTTGCTGACCGCAACACCCCATTTTGGACTCACCCATATGCAAATCAGTCTTGACCCTGTTCCTTGTGGGAACAGTGCAGTCCGAACTGCCAAGCCAGGTCCTCTCTGGACTGGAAACAAGCATCCTGGTACCAGTTTCAGGGCATCACCCTTCATTAGCCAGGCTAGCTTGAATCCAGTGGTGTAGTGAGCAAGGGACCCATATCTGGGCATACCCTTCCCACTTAGGGCAACATGTGCAAAAGAAACAATTGATTAACGGAATGCTGGACAATGCAAACATTCACCCCCAGTCACAAGGATCTGGGTTAAATCCAACATTCTTTTGCTAACCACACCACCCCAGTTTGGACTCAGCCATATGCGAATCAGTCTTAACCCTGTTCCTTGTGGAACCAATCCAGCCCAAACTGCCACCCAGGTCCTCCCAGGACCGGAAACAAGCATCCTGGGACCGGTTTCAGGGAATCACCCTTCATCAGCCATGCTGACTTGAATCCAGTGGTGTAGTGAGCATGGGACCCGCAACTGGGCATACCCTTCCCACTTAGGGCGACATATGCAAAAGAAACAATAGATGAATGGAATGCTGGACAATGCAAACATTCACCATCAGTCACAAGGATCTGGGTTAAATCCATCATTCCTTTGCTGACCACAACACCCCAGTTTGGACTCAGCCATATGCAAATCAGTCTTGACCCTGTTCCTTGTGGGAACAGTCCAGCCCGAACTGCCAAGCCAGGTCCACCCTGGACTGGAAACAAGCATTCTGGGACCAGTTTCAGGGCATCACTCTTCATCAGCCAGGCCAGCTTGAATCCAGTGGTGTAGTTGGCACGGGACCCATATCTGTGCATACCCTTCCCACTCTGGCCAACATGTGCAAAAGAAACAATTGATTAACGGAATGCGGGACAATGCAAACATTCACCCCCAGTCACAAGGATCTGGGTTAAATCCATCATTCTTTTGCTAACCACACCACCCCAGTTTGGACTCAGCCATATGCAAATCAGCCTTGACCCTGTTCCTTGTGGGAACAGTCCAGCCCAAACTGTCAAGCCAGGTCCTCCCTGGACCAGAAACAAGCATCCTGGAACCGGTTTCAGGGCATCATCCTCCATCAGCCAGGCTAGCTTGAATCCAGTGGTGCAGTGAGCACGGGACACACGTCTAGGCATACCCTTCCCACTTGCGGCGACATATGCAAAAGAAACAATTGATTAACGAAATTCTGGACAATTCAAACATCCACCCCCAGTCACAAGGATCTGGGTAACATCCATCATTCTTTTGATAACCACACCACCCCAGTTTGGACTCAGCCATATGCCAATCAGTCTTGACCCTGTTCCTTGTGGGAACAGTCCAGCCCGAACTGCCAAGCAAGGTCCTCCCTGGACCGGAAACAAGCATCCTGGCACCGGTTTCAGGGCATCACCCTCCATCAGCCATGCTAACTTGAATCCAGTGGTGTAGTGAGCATGAGACCCACATGTGGACATACCCTTCTAACTTAGGGCGACGTATGCAAAAGAAACAATAGATGAACGGAATGCTGGACAATGCAAACATTCACCATCAGTCACAAGGATCTGGGCTAAATCCAAAAAAAAATTGCTCACCAAACCACCCCAGTTTGGACTCAGCCATATGCAAATCAGCCTTGACCCTGTTCCTTGTGGGAACAGTCCAGCCCGAACTGCCAAGCCAGGTCCACCCTGGACTGGAAACAAGCATCCTGGAACCGGTTTCAGGACATCATCCTCCATCAGCCAGGCTAGCTTGAATCCAGTGGTGCAGTGAGCACGGGACACACGTCTAGGCATACCCTTCCCACTTGCGGCGACATATGCAAAAGAAACAATTGATTAACGAAATTCTGGACAATTCAAACATCCACCCCCAGTCACAAGGATCTGGGTAACATCCATCATTCTTTTGATAACCACACCACCCCAGTTTGGACTCAGCCATATGCAAATCAGTCTTGACCCTGTTCCTTGTGGGAACAGTCCAGCCCGAACTGCCAAGCCAGGTCCTCCCTGGACCGGAAACAAGCATCCTGGCACCGGTTTCAGGGCATCACCCTCCATCAGCCATGCTAACTTGAATCCAGTGGTGTAGTGAGCATGAGACCCACATGTGGACAAACCCTTCTAACTTAGGGCGACGTATGCAAAAGAAACAATAGATGAACGGAATACTGGACAATGCAAACATTCACCATCAGTCACAAGGATCTGGGCTAAATCCAAAAAGAATTTGCTCACCAAACCACCCCAGTTTGGACTCAGCCATATGCAAATCAGCCTTTACCCTGTTCCTTGTGGGAACAGTCCAGCCCGAACTGCCAAGCCAGGTCCACCCTGGACCGGAAACAAGCATCCTGGAACCGCTTTCAGGGCATCACCCTCCATCAGCAGGGCAAGCTTGAATCCAGTGGTGCAGTGAGCACGGGACACACATCTAGGCATACCCTTCCCACTTGGGGCGACATATGCAAAAGAAACAATTGATGAACGAAATTCTGGACAATGCAAACATCCACCCCCAGTCACAAGGATCTGGGTTAAATCCATCATTCTTTTGCTCACCACACCACCCCAGTTTGGACTCAGCAATATGCAAATCAGCCTTGACCCTGTTCCTTGTGGGAACAGTCCAGCCCGAACTGCCAAGCCAGGTTCTCCCTGGACTGGAAACAAGCATCCTGGCACCGGTTTCAGGGCATCACCCTCCATCAGCCATGCTAACTTGAATCCAGTGGTGTAGTGAGCATGAGACCCACATGTGGACATACCCTTCTAACTTAGGGCGACGTATACAAAAGAAACAATAGATGAACGGAATGCTGGACAATGCAAACATTCACCATCAGTCACAAGGATCTGGGCTAAATCCAAAAAAAAATTGCTCACCAAACCACCCCAGTTTGGACTCAGCCATATGCAAATCAGCCTTGACCCTGTTCCTTGTGGGAACAGTCCAGCCCGAACTGCCAAGCCAGGTCCACCCTGGACCGGAAACAAGCATCCTGGAACCGGTTTCAGGCCATCATCCTCCATCAGCCAGGCTAGCTTGAATCCAGTGGTGCAGTGAGCACGGGACACACGTCTAGGCATACCCTTCCCACTTGCGGCGACATATGCAAAAGAAACAATTGATTAACGAAATTCTGGACAATTCAAACATCCACCCCCAGTCACAAGGATCTGGGTAACATCCATCATTCTTTTGATAACCACACCACCCCAGTTTGGACTCAGCCATATGCAAATCAGTCTTGACCCTGTTCCTTGTGGGAACAGTCCAGCCCGAACTGCCAAGCCAGGTCCTCCCTGGACTGGAAACAAGCATCCTGGCACCGGTTTCAGGGCATCACCCTCCATCAGCCATGCTAACTTGAATCCAGTGGTGTAGTGAGCATGAGACCCACATGTGGACATACCCTTCTAACTTAGGGCGACGTATGCAAAAGAAACAATAGATGAACGGAATGCTGGACAATGCAAACATTCACCATCAGTCACAAGGATCTGGGCTAAATCCCAAAAAAATTTGCTCACCAAACCACCCCAGTTTGGACTCAGCCATATGCAAATCAGCCTTGACCCTGTTCCTTGTGGGAAAAGTCCAGCCCGAACTGCCAAGCCAGGTCCACCCTGGACCGGAAACAAGCATCCTGGAACCGGTTTCAGGGCATCACCCTCCATCAGCAGGGCAAGCTTGAATCCAGTGGTGCAGTGAGCACGGGACACACATCTAGGCATACCCTTCCCACTTGGGGCGACATATGCAAAAGAAACAATTGATGAACGAAATTCTGGACAATGCAAACATCCACCCCCAGTCACAAGGATCTGGGTTAAATCCATCATTCTTTTGCTCACCACACCACCCCAGTTTGGACTCAGCCATATGCAAATCAGCCTTGACCCTGTTCCTTGTGGGAACAGTCCAGCCCGAACTGCCAAGCCAGGTTCTCCCTGGACCGGAAACAAGCATCCTGGAACCGGTTTCAGGGCATCACCCTCCATAAGCCATGCTAACTTTAATACAGTGGTGTAGTGAGCATGGGACCCACATATGGGCATATCCTTCCCACTTAGGGTGACGTATACAAAAGAAACAATAGATGAACGAAATTCTGGACAATGCAAACATCCACCCCCAGTCACAAGGATCTAGGTTAAATCCATCATTCTTTTGCTCACCACACCACCCCAGTTTGGACTCAGCCATATGCAAATCAGCCTTGACCCTGTTCCTTGTGGGAACAGTCCAGCCCGAACTGCCAAGCCAGGTTCTCCCTGGACCGGAAACAAGCATCCTGGAACCGGTTTCAGGGCATCACCCTCCATAAGCCATGCTAACTTTAATACAGTGGTGTAGTGAGCATGGGACCCACATATGGGCATATCCTTCCCACTTAGGGTGACGTATACAAAAGAAACAATAGATGAACGGAATGCTGGACAATGCAAACATTCACCATCAGTCACAAGGATCTGTGTTAAATCCAACTATTTTTTTGCTCACCACACCACCCCAGTTTGGACTCAGCCATATGCAAATCAGACTTGACCCTGGTCCTCGTGGGAACAGTCCAGCCCGAATTGCCAAGCCAGGTCCTCAATGCACCAGAAACAAGCATCCTGGAACCGGTTTCAGACATCACCCTCCATCAGCCAGGCTAGTTCGAATCCAGTGGTGTAGTGAGCACGGGAGCCACATCTGGGCATACCCTTCCCACTTAGGGCGACATATGCAAAAGTAACAATTGATTAACGGAATGCATGACAATGCAAACATTCACCCCCAGTCAAAAGGATATGGGTTAAATCCATCATTCTTTTGCTCACCACACCACCCCAGTTTGGACTCAGCCATATGCAAATCAGCCTTGACCCTGTTCATTGTGGGAACAGTCCAGCCCGAACTGCCAAGCCAGGTCCTCCCTGGACCAGAAACTAGCATCCTGGAACCGGTTTCAGGGCATCACCCTCCATCAGCCAGGCTAGCTTGGATCCAGTGGTGTAGTGAGCATGGGAGCCACATCTGGGAATACCCTTCTCACTTAGGGCGACATATGCAAAAGAAACAATTGATAAACCAAAATCTGGACAATGCAAATATTCACCCCTAGTCACAAGGATCTGGGTTAAATCCATCATTCTTTTGCTCACTACACCACCCCAGTTTGGACTCAGCCATATGCAAATCAGTCCTTGTGGGAACAGTCCAGCCCGAACTGCCAAGCTAGGTCCTCCATGGACCGGAAACAAGCATGCTGGGACCAGTTTCAGGGCATCACCCTTCATCAGCCAGGCGAGCTTCAATCCAGTGGTGTAGTGAGCACGGGATCCACGTCTGGGCATACCCTTCCCACTTAAGGCGACATATGCAAAAGTCAAATTGATTAATGGAATGCATGACAATGCAAACATTCACCCCAGTCACAAGGATATGGGTTAAATCCATCATTCTTTTGCTCACCACACCATCCCAGTTTGGACTCAGCCATATGCAAATCAGCCTTGACCCTGTTCCTTGTGGGAACAGTCCAGCCCGAACTGCCAAGCCAGGTCAGCATCCTGGGACCGGTTTCAGGGCATCACCCTTCATCAGCTAGGCTAGCTTGAATCCAGTGGTGTAGTGAGCACGGGACCCACGTCTGGGCATACCCTTCCCACTTAGGGCGACGTATGCAAAAGTAACAATTGATTAACGGAATGCATGACAATGCAAACATTCACCCCAGTCACAAGGATATGGGTTAAATCCATCATTCTTTTGCTCACCACACCACCCCAGTTTGGACTCAGCCATATGCAAATCAGCCTTGACCCTGTTCCTTGTGGGAACAGTGCAGTCCAAACTGCCAATCCAGGTCCTTCCTGGACTGCAAACAAGCATCCTGGGACCAGTTTCAGGGCATCACCCTTCATCAGCCATGCTGACTTGAATACAGTGGTGTAGTGAGCATGGGACCCACATCTGGGCATACCCTTCCCATGTAGGGTGACATATGCAAAATAAACAATAGATGAATGGAATGCTGAACAATGCAAACATTCACCACCAGTCACAAGGATCTGGGTTAAATCTATCATTATTTAGCTCACCACACCACCTCAGTTTGGACTCAGCCATATGCAAATCAGCCTTGACCCTCTTCCTTGTGGAAACAGTCCAGCCCGAACTGCCAAGCCAGGTCCTCCCTGGACCGGAAACAAGCATCCTGGGACCGGTTTCAGGGCATCACCTTCCATCAGCCAGGCTAGCTTGAAGCCATTGGTGTAGTAAGCACAGGACCCACGTCTAGGCATACCCTCCCCACTTAGGGTGACATATGCAAAAGAAACAATTGATGAATGGAATGCTGGACAATGCAAACATTCACCTCCAGTCAGAAGGATCTGGGTTAAATCCATCATTCTTTTGCTCACCATTACATGGGCTAATTTTGCGAATTCGCGATCCGCAAAATTCGCGAATTTGTGCGAATTTTTGTTTTTTTGCGTGTTCGCGGGGTTTTTTGCGTGTTCGTGGGGCTTTTTGCATCTTCGCGAGCCGCTTGCATAGCGAAGTTACCCATGCAGTCGTTTATGGGAGAGGGAGAGAGAGATAGATAGATAGATAGATAGATAGATAGATAGATAGATAGAGAGAGAAAGAGAGGGAAAGAGAGAGGGAGAGAGAGAACGAGAGAAAGAAAGAGAGGCCGGATCTCTGAAGGGCCAGATTCCTGAGTTGTCCCTACAGAACATACAGCTTTTTATTTTTAGCAAAATGCATATGAAAATTGTGCTGTAAAGGTCTCTTTTAGTTTAACCCCTCCTGACAACTCAAAATGGGTGTATTTGCCATCCTCTCCCTTCTTCCCGTTTTTTTATATCTGTAAGTGCTTCCTGATGAGGTTTAATTCCTTGGACAGGTGCCTCGTTGCCTACTTGTAACTATTCTCTAACCCTGCTTCAAGGGTCAGAGCAGGGTCAGAGAATAGTTGCAAGTAGGCAACGAGGCGCCAGGAAGCAATTAGCAGCAGGTGTCCAAGTTGAAGTTAATTTGTTTGTAACCCTTTTGTAAAAGGTTACAAAGAAATTAGGTTTAACTTTTGCACCTGCTGCTGTAACCCTTGCTTGGCTGAAAATTCGTCCCCGCTGATTCGTGGATTTTACGGCGATTTCGCGAGATTCGCGGATCGCGAAATCGCGGAAAATCCGCAAATTCGCCCGCGAAACGGATTTTACGCCCACCCTTACTCACCATACCACCTTAGTTTGGACTCAGCCATATGCAAATCAGTTGCTCCTGTTCCTTGTGGGAACAGTCCAGCCCGAACAGCCAGGCCAGGTCCTTTCTGGACCGGAAACAAGCATTCTGGGACCGGTTTCAGGGCATTACCCTTCATCAGCCAGGCTAGCTTGAATCTTGCTCGGCAGTTCGGTCTGGACTGTTCCCATGAACCACAGGGTCAGGACTGATCTGCATATGGCTGGGTCTAAACTGGGGGGCATGGTGAGCAAAAGAACAATGGATTTAACCCAGATCTCTTGACTGGGGTGAATGTATGATTCTTTTCAGCATTCAGTCCATCTTTTGTTTGCGTAGCACTTTTCACCCTAAGTGGGATGGGTATGTCCAGACGTGGGTCCCTCACTCACTACGCCACTGGATTCAAGCTAGCCTGGCTGGTGTACGAGTTACTTACCTTCGGTAGCGATGTATCTGGTAGAGACGATTCTAGCCACAGATTCCTTAACATAGAATTATCCCCAGGCGTGAGACTGGATCCGGAAAACTTTTCTGCCACAGCATCCCTGCGTGCCGGGGGACAGCACCACGTGACTGCCCTGACGTCGTCCGCGTCTGTCACGTCAGCGAGGATACATAAGTCCCATCCCGGCACGCCTACGTAAGTTTTCTTTGGAGAACTTGTCCGCGCCACAACACGAAGCCATCACAAACAAAGCTGTGAGAATACTGAAACAGTGTGCGAAAAACCCAGCTAAACAGAAGGGAAAGGAATGAACGGTGAGGAACAGCACCATCCAGAATAGTGCCAGGTACCAAGGCACCAAGTCATGGAATGAAAGTACAGAGCGCAGCTACTGAAGCAAGCCTGCAGACAAGTACAACAGCCTCCCCAAGGGCAGAAAGCATACGAAAGAATGCGCAACAGACAAAGAAGTCTGCAATCGCCGCCAAGAACAAGAAGTGTTCCAGGGCCAGAACAGAAGAGCCATGACAAGTCACCCGCAGACAACACCAACAGGAAGGATCTCCTAAAAAGAATTGAGGGTCGAGACCCAATCAAGGGTCCTCAACCCCAAGGACTGCGAGAGTTAGAAGTGCAAGCCACACAAAGAAGCAGAGCACGAGCAAACTCCACATTGGACTAAGGTGCAGGGGCGCAGAAGTACCCAGGAATTCATTACACAATCACCAGAAGGGAAGGAATGGACCAACAACAAGGCAAGCATCCCCCTAGGGAGGGAGTAAGAAAAGGGCACTAGCAGAGTACAGTCGTACTGAGGCAGGCGAGTGCAGAAGACCAAGAAGGGTCCTCGCAGAAACGGGGAGGAAGGGAGGGTCGTAAAGGAATCCACGGCTAGAATCGTCTCTACCAGATACATCATTACCGAAGGTAAGTAACTCGTACATCTGATGGAGACTACTAGCCACAGATTCCTTAACGTAGAATAGATACCCTAGCAATACCCAAAGGGGAGGAGGGTTGGCGAAAGGACCCCCTCAGCCAGGAACAATACATGGCCCCAGAGGGGTCGAGTCATAGGGACAGGGAGAAACCCAGTCCCCCTCCAGGCAGAGGAGGACCTCACCCGCTTAGAAAAACACAGAGCCCCACAGGGAATGTGTTAAGGAGAGGAGATGAGAGAGCGGCCCAACCCCTACCAAGCAAGAAGCAAGACCAGACGAAGGGAGGACAGTACACCCTAAGCCCTGTCAAGACACCTGGGACCCCCGCCAGAAGCCCAGAGGAATAGACAACGGCAGAGGAATACAGAGGAAAAAGAATCATCCGAAGACTCCAAGGAGAACATACAGAATGGAGGCAAACCCCTCCACTGGAACACACACACAGTGAAAGGGACAGCTGAACCTGACACAGCCTGAAGTTAATGGGCAAGGCAGGAATGATGCCTCAGGCAACAAGGCAGACGTGGATAGAAAGGTGTAGTCTCAAAAATCCCTAGTGAGAACAAAGGTATGAGCACAAGGACCTACGGCAAGGTCCCCGGTCGAAGACCAGCAGAACAAGCGGTGCCGCTGACCACAGACAAGCGCCCAAGCTAAGCGCCAGACCACATCCAGCTGATAACGAGGGCAAGGGCCAAGAAAATCTCGAACGACTCCAAGAAGGGGACCGTTCCACACCAAAACCAACCCACGAAAAAGTGGGACCAGCCAGAAGACAAGAGGAATAACAAGTAGGACGGACCCAGCCGTCAACACAGAAGATCATCCTCCCTGGAACACCAGAGAGAGGACCAGGTCGAAATGGCAGACAGGAGGGTGAAACACCGCAGCACAACGCCGAAACTGACATACCAAGCCAGTCAAACTATACATCAGATACCTAGAAAGACAGAACTGAAGCAGTGCCAGCAACGTCCAGGGAATAATCAAGAACCGCACCAGCGGATACAACGACACCAGGAAAGGCAAGAACCCACAAGAGAGAGTCCACACCCTCCCAGCGAAAGAGAGAGCTATGCAATAGCTACATGTACCCCACATGGAGTATGACACGTCTCAAGAAAAGTATGGGAACCACTCTTAGGGAATAAATCCCGTCTCAGAGAACAAAACTATAAACCTGCGGCAGAAACCACAGAAGGGTTAGTAAGCAGCCAAATTGTATACTCTTGCCAAAAAAGGGAGGGCTGAACCAGCAGCTAACTGAAGAAGCGGGCCAACCAAGGGCACAACAAACCACCCAGAAAGTGTAACAGTCACTCTAACCCAGATTCCAGGAGCAAGTGGGATAACACCTCCCATCAAGACCCGGGGGATCAACAAACCAACCTACTGAGGAGAAGGAGGAAG
The DNA here is from genome assembly GCF_964263255.1 of Lissotriton vulgaris. Classification (NCBI taxonomy): domain Eukaryota; kingdom Metazoa; phylum Chordata; class Amphibia; order Caudata; family Salamandridae; genus Lissotriton; species Lissotriton vulgaris. Next base: position 52,247,195 of record NC_141696.1, read on the forward strand.
ATGAAGGCCCGCAAGAAGACGCTGAATGGCAGAGTCTGAATGAGTATCAAATAGAAGGACCCTGTCTAATGGTAGATCAACCAGACGCTCTCTAATATTTTCAGGAAAAACGGCATCACGTAGCCAGGCATGGCGACGGAGTGCCAAGTCAAGTCAAGTCAGAGAGGCTTTATTCGAGTAATCCTCATAAAAGCAGATTACATACATAGCACAGCCAAGAGCATCGGCAACATCCAAGGCCGCACGAACAATAAACGCCACAAATTCTCTACCATCCAACACATGGCCCCGCAGATCAGCACGGGCACCCTCATGGAAGACATGAGAAAGAAGGGACTCAACAGAGTCCAACAAGCTGGAAGTAGCCCTAGTCAACACACACAAAGTGTTAAGCACCCGCAAGGCAGCACTGGAAGAAGCGGAGACATCCCCATGAATCTAACCACCGGGCCTCCCGAGACGGAGGAAACAACACCCCAGGCAAACACAGAAAGGCATTCAGCAGAAGAGAGCCTTGAGTAAAAGGGTGGAAGGAAAGTCAGACAGGGTCGTGCGGAGTGGGACGGTGGTGATGCAGGAGTGCCTGAGGCACCGGATCGCCCGTGGCAGGACACCCCCAACCCCCATAAGAGAACTGTGGAGTGAAGCTTCAAAAGGAAGAAACAACTCCAGTCCACCAGAGCCATGGTGGAGAACTTCCAAAAGGTTGTCTGTAGGAAACGGAGTGACAGGTTCACCCATCCACAGAATACCAGTGGCTGGTGAAATAGCCCGTACAAAGGCAACACTGGCCTCAGTAGGGCGCTGCGGAGGGGAAAGTAATTGCTCTGTGGGTGACGGCTGCAGACTGAGCCGTCCATCCCCAAGTCCAAGGGGAAGCGGTCATCCCCGGAACAGTGGAGGGTCAACAGATGAATGGGGAACAACAGGGGAAGGTGGAGAGGCCAGTGGAAAAGCCAGCAGCGAGCCTCGGAAAGAAGGGTTCGAGGAATTAGGCCGTGGGGACGGCGAGGAGCCTTCCCTGGAAGATGCCAGTGAAAAGGCATCCACATGGTACCCTGTCTCCGGGAAGGAACACACCAACAGAAAACAGCACTCTGGAGAAGAAGGGAATTCAGGAGATGAATCCAGGACCCGACGCCTGGGCGGCTCCGTGGAGTCCGCCACTGGCGCCTGATTGACGTCGATCCGCGCTGGAGTGGGCACATGTGGCGCCGGATCAACTTCTACCACCATGTGCTCTCCAGGAGAACGGGGCGGGGTCGACGCCAGAACGGCGAAGGAGATGCGCCAAAAAGGCTCCGGCTAGGCCTCTGATGGGGCAGCCGCTTGCGTCAAGGACCGAGAGGGACTAGGGAAAGAACCCCAGGTCCCGGACTCCACCCGTGATTTCACCGGAGCCTGGGAAGAACACTCCCGGCGCCGAAACGGCGCCAGCTCGACCTCTGGCGAGGCATCCGCCTGCTCAGAGGACCAAGGGTGACTCGGAGGCAAGCCCGGAGTCTGGGCGACCTCCTGCGACACCACAGGGAACCCTGTAGGGATTTGAGGCGGGGATGCCAGGTTCCGAAGATGACACCGGCCTGGATAAGAGCGCTGACAGCAACTTCATATCGGCGCTCCCACCGTGATTTAGGCTGAAGGTGCTGGCAGGTGTCGCAATCCTCTGAGTCGTGGTGCTCACCAAGGCACCACATGCAAATTGGGTGAGGGTCCATCGCGGACATGGGACGTGTACAGGAGGTACACGTCTTGAAGCCCGAGGCAATGGCACACTGTTCCAATGCGCCAAAGCGTGAAGAAAAAGAGAAGGCCTGAAAACAGGCCAGGACACAATCCCGGATCTGCGTTGCACCCAGAAAAGAGAAAAACTGACGTAGGCGCACCGGGGTGGGACTTATTTATCCTCGCTGACGTCACGGATGCGGATGACATCAGGGCGGAGTCACGTGGTGCTGTTCTCCCGGCGCGCAGGGATGCTGTGGCAGAAAAGTTTTACGGATCCAGTCTCACGCCTGGGGATAATTCTACGTTGAGGAATTTGCGGCTAGTAGTCGCTATCAGATGAAGGGTAATACTAGGAACCGGTCCCAGGATGCTTGCTTCTGGTCCAAGGAGGACCTGGCTTGGCAATTTGGTCTGGACTGCTCCCAGGAGGCACAGGGTCAAGACTGATTTGCATATGGCTGGGTCTAAACTGGGGTGGCATGGTGAGCAAAATAAAGATGGATTTAACCCAGATCTCTTGGGGTAAATGCATTCCATCCATCATTTGTTTGCGAAGCAAATAATGTATAGCAAGGCACCCTATATGAAAAACACTTTGGTTCAGAATTATCCTGGCAGTCAGAAAAACGGCACATGGCTAACTCAGAGAAAAGGATTTTACAAATGAAAGCTATGTAAGGCATGCAAATTTGGTATCAATAAAACCTCCTACAAGACACCATTTGGGGACCATGAACAACCCATCAACAAAGCCCTGACATGAAAATCAGACTACGTTGTTTATGTGCTGGAGTGCCCTTGTGGGCTACGATACCTAGGAAGTACTATACTTCAGGGGCACAAGAGGATACTCCAGCACATTAGGGCTATCAAAAATCAAGAACAATCCTCCCCTGTGGCTCGGCATTTTGGTAAAGCCCACAGTGCTGACCCAAAAAATGTCAAATCAATGTCGTTCCACCAAACAAAAGTGGAATGAACAGAGAGAAAGCCCTTAGGAGATTAGAAACACGCTACATTCTTGATCTCGATTCATAGCAACCGGTGGGTCTTTACACCACGGAAGAGTTGTACACATGCCTCTAGATGGGATTTAAAGGTAGACTTTTTACATACGAATGGCATGAAAACAACAGCAGTCCCCCAGCATCAGACCACAAGGGTCAAACTGAAACTGCGTAAGGCCCCCTTTTATTACTTTACACTGTGGTGAAACTCGCACATAGCACTTTGAAGTAATTTAGTATGCACTGGCACTTGTGGTTTTATTGTCGTAAGGTTTACTATACCTATGTTTACATTTGATGAATTGCATATGCACCAGCACTTTAGATCTGCCTGTACTTTACCAATAGATTTACCACCCCATCAAGGCCAATATCCAGTAATAGAATGTATGTATTAGATAGAGAGAATCCAGGTGACTTGAGGCAAAAAGTGGTAACACCACCCAGGGGGTTTGGGATAGGTATAGGCAGTAAAACAATGGAATTTTGAATATTGTAAAGTTTCAATTGCTGCTAAATTTCGATAACATTTCTTTGGTTGCATGGTTTTATGATCCTACATTGGGAAAATCCCAAGAGGATGTTTAGGTATTTATACCTGGGTGCTATTTTTAACCAAAAACCTATTATGTAAAAGGAGAGTATTTTTTCTATGTTTACGGTTACCTTGCAAAATGTTGCACGTCACTTTAAGGAAACTTTTAGAAAATGGTTTAAAAGGCAAACTTCTAACTGTTGATGCGTGCCATGTGATCAAGGCCCTCCGGGGGTTGAAACGAGTTGTCGTAATTTGACATTGGCCGAGTTAGCGCTTAGCTGTGCTACACGTTCTTTTCTTTATCTTGGCCATATTAGAGAACGCCATTTTGTATGGTACGGCGGCCATTTTAGAGAATGAGCCGCCTCGTGGTCAGCATGCCTTTTAGTTCGTTGTCTGTACTACTGGCCACTCGACTTTGCCCAGCAACAGGCTATTTTTAGTAACGGTCAAGCCCACACATGCGTAGTTCCAACTGACCAGTCACCCCTCAGGAATGTGCCGCCAAACTGACCAGTGGGGTCGTAACCCCTCCTATGAGTTGGCTGTGTTCCAAAAATGACCATATATGTACATAAACTCTGTAAATCTTGTACCGCCTATCTTTTTATTACCTGTAAACTGTATAAAAGAACGAATCACACCAACGATCGGTGTGATACTTCTTGCATTGCCGAAGGGTGTTGTAGGAATGTACCACCACCCCATGGGGTCTTAATAAACTTGTTCTTTGTACTTTTCCGTTTCCGTGCCAACAGTTCTTTCATTGTAAGTGGGTTACCTACGGAGCATGTAGGCCTTAAGAACCCCATACAACAAATTGGCAACCACGAAGGGACTCATCGGCGACTCGGATGCCCGAAGGAGAGGTCGTGACGAAAGTTTGGACACTCGCCATGGACGCGTACGCTGCCACAGAGTGACCCGAGTCTTGGCACCCACGGTGTTTCTTCCTTTCCTTCCGATCTGACCTTCCAGGTGGCGCCGGTCTCCGACTGAGTTCTTGATCGTCTGCGTTGCTGGATAAGTGCCGTTTGGCTGATTCGATTAAAGACCTTGGCAGTTGGAATCTGGACCTTTGAGATTTGGGTAAGATTTGTGATCGGTAAGGTAGTCTGCGGACGCTTACTGAAGTTCTATGATTTGTGATCGGTAAGGTAGTCTTCGGACGCTTGCCGAAGTTCTATGATTTGTGTCTATGATTTGAGTTAGCTAACATTTGTGACTTTGTGACCTTTGAATCATATGTGTAGTGCACTTCACATAGGCAGGCATGTAGAGATGTTTCTCTAATTTTGTTTTTTTTCCTCTGAGCGGCACATTTGTGTGAAGTACTGTAAGTGCCAGTTTATACGGTATCACGCTTTCGTGATATTTTCTGAACATGCCTGTTTTAAGCACACTCCGAGGGATGTGCTGTCTTGGAAATGGTACCTCAATTAGGTTAGCGGAATCACAGCCGGCTCCTCCAGAAGGAACTCCAAATCGTGAGATGTACATTAAATTTGGCCTTCCCCCTATAATGTACAGTAAATTATGGCATAAATATACTAAAACCGATCCCGAATTGCAATGGCCACTACATGGGTCGTTCGATTTGCGAAAGGTTCAGTTTGTGGAGCAGTGTTTGTTCCAACGTAGGTCTAGACAAAATAGGTTTGATTGTGTGCGAATGTGGGAGAAAGCGGTGCGTGAACGAATGAAACGTCAGGTTGCCTTGGCGGACAAAGAGCAGCGCAAGGCTGCTCGAGATAAGGCTTTACAGCTTGAGTAAAAGGAGGCTCAGGAAAAGAGAGAGAGGGAGGAACGGGAACGTAAATTGCAAACGACTGGTCAATTCCCTATTCGTCGACCACTTTATCCTGTCCTTAATAATTAAATTGATGATTTTTCGTTACTAGATCGATCGCCGCCTCCGTACGTTTCGCCTACGGCTCCGACTGGAGAATCTGACGACGAAGGACAGGATAAGCCAGGAAAAGGGGATAAGTCGAGTGTCAGGTTATCTGCGGAAAGGGCCGCGGACTTGCGTAGTTGGGCCCGTAAAGTGAATACAAATTATGTTACTCTGCCTGAGGTTGTTACTGAAAGGGGTAAATGGACAGAGCGAGAATTGTTGTATTTTTTGGCTACTTTGGCTGATGAAGTTGTTACTACATTTCGTAAATTTTCGGACACGTTAGAACCTAAGGCTGTGTCAGTTCATTGTGAGAATTTGGATAAAGGTTTATTTGATCTTGCAGATGTTGATACCTTTTACAAGCAACTGATCCAGCTGCGGGATGAGACGTCCAGATTACGGGACGAGCGGAAAAAGAATAAGGAGTCCAGGCCGGAGTCCACTGAGCAGTCTAAGGAGTGTTCTCTCCGGGGTTCAGATAAGAATTCTAACGTGCATGTTATGCCTATGCGTGAAGCCGCACCTTTGTATGTTCCGCCTAAAGGGGAGGGTACAGATGACGGTAAAACGTCGAAGGATGCGAAGGGGTATTTTATATATAATTGGGTGTATACGCCTTGGAATAGAGCAGATGTTATGGCGTTGAAAAATTCTTTGCCTGACCTTCGTAAAAATCCGGCAGCGTTCTATGAAGGGGTTGAAGGGGCTATTTTGTCCTGTGTCATGACTCTCGTTGATATAGATTTGTTTTTTGGGTTAATTCTACCGCCTGACATGTGGAGACTAATTCGTAAAAATAATGATGAAACAATACTTGGGGGAACATGGAAAGAAATAAATACAGCTGATTTAGATAGGGAACCTGCATGCAAGCCATGTGAATTGATTCTAAACCTCTGGGCGGCTATTTTGGTTAAATTAAAAACGCTTGTTCCTTCCAAAAAGATTGATTGGACCATGTTAGCTTCGTGTAAACAAAAGTCAGATGAAACGGTTTCAGATTTCTTTACACGCTTCGAAGAGGCGTTTCACGATTACAGTGGTCAATTGTTAACAGACAATACGGGTAGGCATTTGTTTGTAGATAAGTATGTGGCTAATCTCCTACCGGAGATTGCAAAACGATTAAAATCGAGTGAAAGTTCCTGGGCCACGGCGACCCCTGATTCTTTGTTAACTATGGCTCAGTATTATGAGCGACAGGAATTGGAGGCTAAGGAAAGTGTTGATAAGAAAGCGAAGGAATTGAAAACAAAGGTGATGTTGGCGCAGGTTCGGGGAACGCAATCTAGAGGGAATGATAGAGGCAGACGAGCAGGGGGTAATGCGTCGTACGGGCGTACGGATATAGCGGAGGATCAATGTGCCTATTGTAAGGAGTTTGGGCATTGGGCTGAGGATTGCTCGGTACTTCGTGAGCAGCGTAGTCAGCGTGGTCGTGGAGGTGGACGGTCGAGGGGAAGTTATTCGGGGGCGAGAGGTAGTGGAGGTGATCGTAGTAGGTTTGAGGAGAGGGGCCGTGGCCAGGATGAGTGTAACACCTTTGATAGACGGAACCAGTACCAGATATCGGAAGGCGAGAATGTGGAACATCAGGATTATGTACATGCATAGGATTGAGTAGGATGGGGTAAGGAATCAGTTGAAGTGCCAGTAGATCAGAGTGGTCCATATGTATCAGCGGGCATCTTGGGTTCTACTGATCAGTTTCTAGTCGATACAGGGGCTACTCGTAGCGCTTTGTCTAAAAACTTGGTTCCGAGGGCTCCCCTGTCTGGCGATATGATTACATGTATTGGGTTTGACGGCACACCCACTCCCAGCCCATTATCGAAGCCTCTTGCACTTTGTCTTGATACATTTTTCAGTTTTGGTCAATTTTTGCTATCTCCCCATACACCAGATAACATTTTGGGCATCGACTTGCTTAAATACTTCCGAGCAACTATACGCTGCGCTCCCGAGGGAGTGCGGGTTATTTTGAATGACAATTACCCTGAATCGGACAGGTTTTGTACTATACAAGACATTGCATCCTTGCATCCATCCAGCTTGATTCCTTTCAATTGCAATCTGGAGTTGCCCTTATCCAGTATGTCGACGACATTTTGTTGGCTGCTGACACTTATGCACAATGTGAGGGGAGTACGCTTGCTTTGCTTTCCTTTTTGGCTCAGCATAATCATAAAGTCTCGAAGAAAAAGCTCCAATACTGTAGACCCAAGGTGACCTACCTCGGTCATCTTTTGTCTAAGGAGGGGCGTGCATTAACATCAGATCGAATTCAGGCGATTTTAGATACACCAGTCCCCAGCACACAGAGAGATGTACGTGCTTTTATAGGATTAACGTCCTTCTGTAGACAGTGGATCACGGGGTTCTCACACATTATCAAACCTTTGTTAGCTTTACTGTCCAAAACCACACCAATGCCCCTAGAATGGACAGATGAATGTCAACATGCCTTTGAACAACTGAGACAGGCCCTTTGTTCTGCACCCGTGTTAGGTACACCAGATTACACAAAGATCTTCATGTTGTACGTGCACGAGAAAGATGGGTGCGCATTATCAGTGTTAGTGCAGGCACACGGAGACAAGCAGAGGCCATGTGCATATTTCTCGGCGGTTCTTGACCCCGTAGCACGAGGGTTACCTGGGTGCTTTCGAGCAGTTGCAGCAACAGCGGTAGCTATACGACAGAGTGAGGGAATAGTTTTATCGCATAAATTGTTGGTGCTAGTTCCCCACGCAGTAGATGCCCTGTTAAATCAAACAAAGACTCAATATCTTACCAGTGCACGTTTAACAGGATATGAGCTTACACTTTTGGCGCCACACATCACACTGAAAAGATGTGCTACCCTGAACCCTGCCACTTTATTGCCTTATCGGGTTGAGGAGGGTCAGGAAGAAAAACATCATGACTGTGTTTTCCTGACCGAGGAACAGACAAAGGGTCGTGTTGACTTACAGGATATGCCACTTCCAGATGTGGATGGGGAACTGTGGGTTGATGGATCGTGTTTGAGGCTGCCAGATGGTACGACTTCCGCAGCATATGCAATCACGACACTTAAGACAGTGGTGGAAACAGCACGAATACCACAAAAATCAGCTCAGGCAGCAGAGCTGCTAGCCTTGACAAGAGCCTGTGAATTGAGTGCTGGCCTATGTGTGAACATATACACAGACAGCCGGTACGCGTTCGGAGTAGCGCATGACTTCGGGCTACTCTGGAGAGAACGTGGGTTTTTGACTTCTCATGGAGTACACATTATGCACGGAGAACTGGTGCGTGATCTCCTAAACGCGTTGCTTTGTCCAAAGAAAGTAGCGATCATTAAATGCAGTGCCCATAAAAAGATCACTGATGAAGTGGGTCAAGGAAATGCTTTTGCGGACAGTATAGCGAGACAAACAGCTATGTCCCGAACTGACTCCCCCATGTACGTAACAAAATCACAAGCGGAGCGATGGTACGATGCTAGAGCGGAGATACTAGATATCCAAAAGTCAGCGACTGAAGCAGAACTTGCGGCTTGGGCAGCAGATGGGGTACTGGATGATGAGGGTTGTTGGAGAAGCAAAGACATGGAGAAATGGAAATTGCCTGCAGCTTACTTGCAAGCGATGGTTCAGATGACTCACGGGCTAGCACATGTGGGAGCTCTTGCGATCACTCGATTGTTATCACGAGTTTGGGAGCATCCCGAGATTGCCAATACAGCCAAGAGAGTAGTGCAGACCTGTCTGATATGTTTACAACACAATCCTGCGAAAGGGACCCATACTCCGAAAGGAGGGTTCGTTCCACCTTCTGCACCATTTGAGGTACTCCAAATGGATTACATCCAGCTTGAACGCTGCAACAACCTTAAGTATATCCTAGTGGTGGTATGCGCTTTTAGCAAATGGGTTGAGGCCTTCCCCGCGAAAGATAATACAGCTTTAACAACAGCTAAGGTGTTGCTCAAGGAGTACTTTCCTCGCTTTGGAGTTTGCAAATTTTTGTGGAGCGATAATGGGCCTCATTTTGTTGGGAAAATTGTGAAGAATGTGCTGAAGGGGTTAGGGATCCAGCAGAAGTTCCATGCTGTGTTCCACCCTCAGTCAGCAGGTCTTGTTGAGCGGTACAATGCTACGTTGAAGTTGAAACTAGCTAAGATTGTAGCATCCACGTCATTGAAGTGGCCGGATGCTTTACCGCTAGCATTTCTCTCTCTCAGATCAGTGCCCCACTCTCGAACAGGCCTCACACCGTATGAAGTGGTGTTCGGAAGGCCTATGAATATTTGGGGAGTGCCTAAGCCGCGATTGATACATGATGTGCCTTGTATAATGATGAATGACTATTTGGCACGATTAACAAATGATTTGCTTTCTATTCATCAACAGGTTCGAGAAGCGGTCCCTGACAATTCTACTGGAGAGGCTCACAATCTTCGTCCTGGTGACTTTGTGATGTTGAAGTCGTTTGAGAGGGCGAACAGCTTGGAACCGAGGTGGCGTGGCCCCGAGCAGGTCCTCCTGGCTACCCGAACAGCTGTACGGGTGACTAACAGAAAGCGGTGGATACACTCAACTCACTGCCGGCGTGTCTCTCCGGACCTGGTGAATCCTGCCGTGTTGACTGACTACAAGGAGGTTCTGGATAAAGAAGAGAGCCCAGCTGTGACGTCGGCCGAAGTCGAGGGAGCCTTCCCGGACCACACTGTTTCTGGACGACAGTGTTATAATCTACATCCACGATAAGAAGATTTTTTCTGGTTTTCGAGACTGGTTGGTTACCGCTCTGGGGTTTGTGAAACGGAAGCCGGGAATCTCAAGGGGGGGGGATCAGTTCTGCCAAGAGTAGCGACACCCGTCTTGACCCCGGAGAAGAAAACAGCGGCTACCTCGGAGCTCAGCACCGTATTTTTCTTTTTTAGGTATATATATACATATGTACACTTGAGACTTTGTGAACTCTTTGAACTATGGCGTCCACTGCATCACGAGATAAAAGAATACTTGGTGCTATTTTATTCGTCTTGACAATCGTGGTAATAGCAGTGATAGCTTGGGTAGTTGAACTTGTGGTGCCTGTACGTGAACATTTGCTGCCGACTACCCCGGCTCCATCTGAACATTTTCACCTTACTCTGCCTTACCATGAAGAACGGCACCGACAGACTTACTTGAACAATAGTTTTATTCAGATACTGCATCATACTCATAATATGACAAATACTTCCAATGGTTGGGTGTGTGGGATGTTGCCTGGTCATCAGAAGAAAGGGGGCACACCACTCATTCCACTCCCGTTTTCGCATAATGGATCCTGCAATGCCTGGTACACTCTTCTATTCACTTTGCGATGGCCAACAAAAGGGGGGGTACTTTTCCGTTTGAATAAAATTTGCTACCATGACCGGGATGGGTATCCACGAGCTGAGGGTACTCGATTTGAATGGGAGGAATACCGCCCTGACAATGCATCTGCACCTCGTATTTACAGCAACCAAAGAAACATTAATGTATCCAGCTCACATGTCATTAATGTTATTGCAACTAAGGCTGATTTGTGCATACGTAATAAAGGTACAATCCCGGTTGGAAAAAGTGAATGCAACACTACACTTACATTTGACAGTCCAAACGGTATATCATTTGTGACATCCCGAAATACATACTTTATTTGTGGCAATAAAGGTTACCATCAGCTTCCTTTAGGATGGTTAGGCACATGTTATGTATCGTTTGTGTTGCCCCCTGTATTCATTGCCCCACCAATGTATCATAATGATTATGTACTTTATCACAACTTCGTGTTGAATCGTGTTAAACGTACTGTTGTTCTGGACGACATCGACCAGACTGATACTGCTTTGCAACAATATGTGGACTTTAATTTTGGACTGTTTTCCTTTGTGGGGGCTGCTTTGAATAGTCGGAAAATACGACGACTGACCCGTGTTGTTGAGGCTGTAGCCAATGATACTGCTATTGCATTAGGAAACATTACCGAAGAACTTCAGATTTCTAGGATTGTTACGCTTCAGAATAGAATGGTTCTAGATGTGGTTCTAGCTGACCGTGGGGGGGCATGTAGAATCATCGGAAGCAGCTGTTGTGTATACGTGCCTGATAATTTGCCATCTGTTTATGATGCCATTTCGAAATTGCACAAAATAGCAGCTGAAATACACCCAGACAATGGAACTTGGACTCTTTCAGGGTGGTTCTGGTCTATGCTTACCACTTGGGGTTGGAAACTGCTGACGATTTTATGTGTCATTGTTGGGATACTGTTCTCTGTATGTTTATGTATACAATGTGGCCCAGCCTTATGTTCCATGTGTCTATCAGCTTGCATACCGTCAAGACGAGCTCTTGCTCAAAACAAAATGATGCTTCATAGAGAAGTAGTTCAAATAATGCTAAGTGATATTGAAGATGAACATCCCGACTATGTCCATTATGAGGTAGCTTCAGCTAAACGCTAAAAGGGTCGTCTGTCGTAATTTGACATTGGCCGAGTTAGCGCTTAGCTGTGCTACACGTTCTTTTCTTTATCTTGGCCATATTAGAGAACGCCATTTTGTATGGTACGGCGGCCATTTTAGAGAATGAGCCGCCTCGTGGTCAGCATGCCTTTTAGTTCGTTGTCTGTACTACTGGCCACTCGACTTTGCCCAGCAACAGGCTATTTTTAGTAACGGTCAAGCCCACACATGCGTAGTTCCAACTGACCAGTCACCCCTCAGGAATGTGCCGCCAAACTGACCAGTGGGGTCGTAACCCCTCCCATGAGTTGGCTGTGTTCCAAAAATGACCATATATGTACATAAACTCTGTAAATCTTGTACCGCCTATCTTTTTATTACCTGTAAACTGTATAAAAGAACGAATCACACCAACGATCGGTGTGATACTTCTTGCATTGCCGAAGGGTGTTGTAGGAATGTACCACCACCCCATGGGGTCTTAATAAACTTGTTCTTTGTACTTTTCAGTTTCCGTGCCAACAGTTCTTTCATTGTAAGTGGGTTACCTACGGAGCATGTAGGCCTTGAGAACCCGATACAACAGAGTCATGGCTGCTGTTTGAGAGAGCGAAATAAAAACATCTTACCTACTCCTAATTGTGGTCCATGCTCCAGTTATGTGTGTGTATATATATATATATATATATAAATATATATATATAAAAATCTGGTGTGTTCCCAAGGTTAGGTGGAGAGCACACTACAACACCCGCGACACTCTGAATCTGCTAATTTCAAATGTAGCAAAGCAGAGAATTACAATAGTGCCATCTACCCTGAGCTAGAAAGGGACGGAGAGCCCGATTTAGACCTTGGCCCATGGGTTAATCCATCACAAAGGTGACAGATATACTGTCTGCCGAAATAATATCCTATGGGATTATATTTCAGCAGACTGGATATCCGTCACCAGTGTGACAGGGTAACCTGTCTGCTAAGAACTAAATCAGGCCCAAAGTCTTTTGCCATTTCTACAGCAAAGTCTTTAAGACTAGGATTATCACAATTATGATTATTATTATTATTATTATGTTTCTTATATAGCGCCTGAATCGACCCCCAAAGGGGTATCTCCGCGCTTGCCTTGGGACCCCGTCCTGGCTTTCCCTGTGAGGTAGCCCCTACAGGGCATCCCCAAGGTGAAAGCCAGGCATCCCGCCGCAGGGGGGCCGTTGTGGAGATTAAGCAAGCTTAATGCCCAGAGTTGCAGAGTGTGAACCCATGATTAGGTCAGGCACCGAAGCGAGAATTATTGAGTCCATGGACATTTGGGCTCAAGACCCTGCCGCGTCGGGAATTGAACCCTGTTCCCGGGTCCCGGGTCTGACCTCTGCTTCAGGGTCTGCCTGCTCTAACCAGTGAGCCACACTTCTCCACAATGCCATCCATGCAGAGTTGTAAAATGTCAAAAGACTTTTACCACTCGAGCTATATATATATATATATATATATATATATATATATATATATATATATATATATATATATATATATATATATATATATATATATATACACACACACACACACACACACACTCACATACCCAGACTCACATGCACAGGTGTATAAGTGCTTTTATATTTTTTTGTATGAATCAACTTTACCCTTTACCTTTTTTTATTCTGACATATTTCAGTTTCCAAAATGTGTGGACTGACATTTTAATGTCACCAATATATTGCACCCTTTTCTAAATATTCTGTAAGGAACCGACTCTATAGGGGACCCAGGTAATCTTGTTCAATCTAGGAAGTAAGTCAGCAAGGCGTGCTCGAGCTGCACATACTAATATACGTGGGTTGTGAAACTCAGCATATACATTTAGGAAGACTGTCTATATTTAATCAAATGCAGATTCTATCGAATTTTACCATAATAACAGTTACCACAAAGGCAATTCACAATAGTTTAATGGAATTTACAGGGAAATATTACCTGAAGATGACGAGATCAGTGTAAATCAATGGTAAAAACAGCACACACAGGATGACAGTGAATGTACTATTAATTGTAGACAGCTTGCCCCACCAAATCTTTGTCAGAAACATCTGTGAGAAAATAGTACAGCATTTTCTTAGAAATATTTCTCTCATACAATTACTACTTTAACAGGTCTAAGTCAGTGGGAATAAAGCATCCAGAAAAAGGAGAGGACAAATAGAGGAACATAATTTCACTTTACAATGAAAGACTGACATTTGTGGGACACTAAATAGGCATGCTAGAGGAAGGAAATGTCAGGGGAAAAAAATGTATTCGAATTGCATGCTTCTAGAAGTCAATGACATACTAATCAAATACAGACTGCTTACCCTTAAGTTACTAATGAAGGGGAACATCGAACTTCACTCATTCCCTATCATAAGGTGATGGTACAGTGCTGGCATAAAGATCTTTTAGCACACAAAGGACATTCCTCTACATCTACTTTACTTCTTTTTAGTGCCAAAGCTTTCCACAGTACTCAGCTTCTGGTAGGCTTTGGGTGATGCAGACTAGTAAAAGGAAGAGCCTTCAGCACATTCAACCAGTTGACATAGAATGACAGTAGATACAATGTTAGTGCACTGGTAGATGCTGCTGTAAATGCCAGTGAGCCTGATATTCTCAACAGTTAGTCCATGGCTCTCTTCCTCTATGGAGTAGTTGGAAGCAGAATCAGTTGCACACAACATAATGACAAGTATACAACTAGGAAGCCGCCTTCTGCCCTTCATTGCAGGAGGTGTCTCCACTCCTGTTTCCTGCCTGCACCAGCCAGAGGGCGCCTCAAGACCCCCCCCCCCCCACCACTCGACTACGCCAGCCAACCGGCCTGGACTGAATCTCACAGCAGCCCTGGAGGCGGGGCAAGCTGATTGTCACTTTGCACCTCCCTACGCAGAATAAAGCTCACCTGCACTCCTCTTCATCTGACCCCCAGCTTAAGGTACTGTACCCCTCTTCCCCTGCACTTCCTGCTGTTCCTGCCCCTTCACTGCCTGCCCATGCGCTGCCTGCTGCCCCAGAACACCTCAACTTTCTACTGCACACTGACACAAAGACCACATTAAGAGGTACCCTCATCTACAGATCCCAGGGACCCCGAGCAACATTTTGCAAAACCATCCCCAACGTCATCATCCACCTAGAAATCGACTCTCACCACTACGTCATACTCAGCGGCATCAACTTCCACATCGATGACGCAAACTCCATCACCCTCACGGAAAACCTGAACAACACTGGCTTCATCCAACTGGTCACCAAACCCACGCACATAGCTGGACACACCTTCAACCATTTTCACCCCACCAGAGACAGAATTAAATTCAGTCACACCACCAAACTCACCTGGACTGACCACACCATGCCCATGCGACTCATGCTGCCCCAGAACACCTCAACTTTCTACTTTAAACTGACACGAAGACCACATTAAGAGGCACCCTCGTCTACAGATCCCTGGGACCCCGAGCCACATTTTGCAAAACCATCCCCAACGTCATCACCCACCTAGAAATCGACTCTCACCACTACGTCCTACTCGGCGGCATCAACTTCTATATCGATGACGCCAACTCAATCACCCTCACGGAACACCTGAACAACACTGGCTTCATCCAACTGGTCACCGAACCCACGCAAAAGCTGGACACACACTCAACCCATTTTCACCCCCCAGAGACAGAATTAAATTCAGCCACACCACAACACTCACCTGGACTGACCACACCATTGTACACTTTCACCATCACCGATGCCCAGCACACCATCACCAGGTGTCAAATCTCCTCCCACCGCAGCTAGAGCAAGGGCACCGGAACTCAGTGATCATTGGCCCTCACCACCTTCTAACTAAGAAGAGTCTTCCCTTACCTTTCAGACAACTATAGAAAGACCCTAGTGCAGACTATGGTGATAAGTAAAATTGACTACTGCAACGGACTCCTTATACAAGCCAACGAGAGCGCTATTAATCGCCTCCAGGTAGTCCAAAATACAGCAGCAAGACTGGTCTTGAATGCCCCCCCCAGAACCCCCTCCAAACCCCTGCTGCGAGAACTGCATTGGTTGCCAATACGACAACGCACCAAGTTCAAGATCTGTTGCATTGTTCACAAATGCCTGTTCGGGAAAGGCCCCAACTATCTGTCCCAAAAGCTACCCCTCTATAAACCTGACAGAGCCTTACGGTCAAGCAACCAATTGCTACTCAAAACTCCACTGGTAAAAAAAACCAGACAAGGTGGCAGAGCCTTCTCCCTGGTAGGGCCCAAACTCTGGAATAACCTTCCAATCGGCCTAAGACAAACCTCTAACCATTCCTCCTTCAGGAAGAAACTAAAAACCGTCTTATTCCAAGAAGAATAAATAATCCAACATCAGTCGACAACCACAACTTCTGGTAACAGCAGCCATTCCATCCTGCGAGCAAAGCGCGGAGATACCTCGTAAGGGGTCGATTCTTGCGCTATACAAGAATATAAAATAAAAATAAATAAAATAAAGGCTTCAACAGATCTCAACCAGGCCTTCCAGAACTTCCTCACCTGAATCACTGGCAGCGCCGAAAGTCGCCCCACTGAAACCTACAAAATCCGACAAATACTCCAAACATGCCAGCTGGTACACCCCAGAACTCAGGACCACAGAGCACAACTGCCATCAACTTGAGAAACGATGGTGCACCACTGAGAACCACGCCGACTGAGAAGCTCACAAAACAGTCCTCAGCAACTATCACATCACATCAGAGAAGCCACAAAAGCAGCCATCACCATCTGCATCAACTACGCAGCCAATCATACGAAGAAACTCTTCATGATAATCAAATAGTTCTTCATCCAACAGCCATAGAGAACACCATCCAGCCCTCCCAAGAACTATGTGACACCCTCTCAGACTACTTCCACAGCAAGATAACCAACATCTGCAACAATTTCAACATCCAAGCCACCACCCTCAACCCCGACGACCGTAACCATCCACCGAACACTAGCCAAACCATCAGCACCTGGTCACCGCTCACCACTCTCACCACCTCAGATATCATGTCTTCCATCCGCTCTGGGGTGCATACCAACCCCTGACCCCACCACCTCTACAATCTCACAATGAATCCAGTCAGCATGCAACTCACCAACATCCTCAACACCTCCATCTCCACAGCAACCTTCCCGGACAGATGGAAGCATGCAGACACCAGACCCCTCCTAAAGAAAGCCTCAGCTGACCCCACTGTTCTCAAAAATTATCGTACAATCTCCATGCTACACTACCCGGCCAAAGTTCTCGAGAAAACCATCAACCAGCAGCTCACCAAAATCCTGGAACAAAATCACCTACTGGACGCCCCCCAATCAGAATTACATGCCAACAACAGCCCGGAGACCATGTTGATTGCCGCCACAGACTATGTCAGAACACTCCTCGACCATGGAGAAACGGTGGTCCTGATCCCTCTCAACCTCTCTGCGAAATTTGATACAGTCTGCCACAACACCCTCATTAACAGACTCTACAACATACAGGCATCCAGGAAGATGCCCTCAAGTGGATCACCTCCTTTCTCACAGGATGCACACAGAGCATTCGACAGCCGTCCCTTCAGCTTCGCACCCAAAGACATCACATGCAGCAGACCTCAAGGATCATCCCTCCGCCCCACCCTGTTCAACATTTACTTGACCCCCCGCGCAGATGTCATCAGTTCCCACGGACACAACATAATATACTATGCAGACAACACTTAACTAATCCTCTCGCTCACCGAGGACCCCTCCAAAACCAAAACCAATTTCTGAAACGCAATGACCAACATAGCCAAATAGATGAGAGACAACTGCCTCCAACTCAACTCCAACAAAACTGAGGTAATAATCTTTGAGAAGAACACCTCTGTATGGGACCACAGCGGGTGGCCTGCAGAACTCAGACCTACGCCCACACCAACCGACTAGTCAAGCATCCTCTGCATCATCCTCGACAGCCAGCTGACCATAAAAAAAACAAGTTAACACAGTCGCTAACTCTTACTTCCACACACTTTGCATGCACTGCAGGATCTTCAGATGGCTCCTAACCAATACCAGAAAGAACCGTCACACAGGTCCTCATCACCAACCGCCTCAAATATTGCAACCTCCTCTACGCCGGTATCTTCACCCATGGCATCACAAGACTAAAGACCATACAGAACGCGCCTGCCAGACTCATCCCGGACCTCCCCAAACAAACTCACATCACCCCCCACCTGAAAGACCTCCACTGGCTCCCCATGCAGAAAAGATACCAGATCAACTTATAAATAAATCCATCTTTGTTGGCTTTGATTGACTACGTCAAAATAATTTTTGACTTGTGAATATTTTTGGAAGACTGCAATATCCGGCGGACTTGTCACGCACTTGTAGTTCTTACAAATAGCGTCATGGAATCGTGCCCGATGCACATTAACGCAAAACACCTGTTTTTTTGCCAGTCGTGTACCTGCACTCCAGTGAAGTTTCCACTTGGAGGTATCGACAGAGAGGTAAGAGTAGCATGCATGAGTGTGAGTCATATCTTGCAAATGTCCTTATGCACGCTTTACAGACGGGTTCATTCTTGGGGTTATTTGTCCATTTTGAGTAATGCAAGAGCAATCTGATGTTGGACAGACCACGTAATTTAAAAATACAGATGCCTACATAACGGCTTCACTCATTCTTTGAATACTAAAAGACAGAAGATGTATCGAGTAGGTAGTCCATTCTGTATTTGAGGCTGCACTGTTTGTGTATGATGCTTGCCTCAATCATCATTCCGGACATGATGCTGCTATTTTATTATCACACTTGAGTGGATACCTTACTACTGAGAGCACAGTCCCACTGTTTATTCATTCTCAGCTTTTTCTTGAATAAACACTGGCCTAGGCATGGTCTGCTGTGGGGACTGCTACAATACAATGAATTGGTTCCAATATTTCGTGATCACATGTTGGACTTTTGTTTCGCTGTGGTTGCAGCTGAGGATTTGATTTGGAAGCTTGTTCTTATTTTTATTTAACAAATTGAGTAATGTTGACGGCTAATAATTTATAGCCACAACTATTTCTATGAATTGTGTCCATAAATTGTTGCTGTGGGGCTATGATTATTTTACAGAGCAGGGCCTTTTTATAAAAACTTGAGCTGGTGCCGAGTGAGGTGAGGTCCAGTCCTTGATAAGCAATTGTAAGCATACTTTTCATTTTCCATTGCATGTCTATAGAATTAGAATATTGTTAAACAAGTTGGCGCAGTTACATTTTCACATTCACTTATTACTTTTTGTTTTTAGATATCGTTTAGCATCATGCTTCTATCAAGGATATGAATATTACTAGCGCAGGATAGAGACTGTATGTATGAATTCTTCAAACTTTGCAGTGATAAAAGGTGTGTCTGTTTAGGTTCTGACGAAAGCCAGGGAAATTCTCCTAGTGGCTGAAACATGTTGACCGTTGAGACAGTGATTGACTTCTAACTATCTCTTTTTCACCTGCACTTTTGTTTTAAATTGGAAAATGTATCAGAGGAAGCACCAAAGGATTATTTGTAGTGTATATCTCTGTGGTTTATCTTATTTTAATTCACATTTTTCATTTCTCTTGCACTGCACTTATAAAAACACAATAAGATAAAAAGAAAAAAGTTCTGTCTGTATTTGCTTTCTCTTGTGAGAACTACATAAGAGGATACAACTCAATCTCTTTGTTCCTCCCTAATGACCAAGGTAGGGCAGGAGTAAGTTGTTTGGAATCCCAGATGATGACACTGGGCACTTGAATGTGTAATGATGGGACACCAATGATCCTGAGCTGGTTCTTGCCCATTTCTTCACTTTACTCTTCTGTTTTCTGCACCGTCTTGTTTTCCTTAACTAATTCTAGGAAGCACATAAAGCTGTAAGCGTCTTTAGACTTAATTTCTTAGGCTTAGGTACGCTGCCTTTAAGGCCACGGATTCCATTTGTTTTTTGACATAGTATGGATTAGGGGGATTGAATCCTTGTTGGTCTTTTCACACTATCCCTCAGACCCTGTATATTGTAGTTTTACCCAGGTGGTTCTACCATGGCCCTGGGTCCAACTTGTGATGCAGCTGTATCAATGGGAGTAGCTAGGACAGCTTTAGGTACCTATGATGATAGGAGTCAGGATTATAGGTATCCGTCGTGCAACAGGTGCAGTGACACTAAGTTCTGCCCTTCCCACTTATGATATAATTTTTCCCACAAATGGTTCACAGAAGGGGAGAGGGGTTCATTAACTCTGTTTGCATTAAGGCTAGTGTTTCCATTCCTAGTGACAGGCATCGGATGATAGAAGCGGGAGGAGGCTGACAAAATATAACTGTGGGAATTGCTGTGCCTCATCTGTTCTGCAAGCATGTCCCCTCAACACTTAGCCCTGTCTTGAGTAGAGGTTCATGACCTAGCGCACATACATGAAGCGCCCTCAGACTTCCCTTAAACTTTTGCCTGCAGCCACCACCAGGGTACACATGTAACCTTGGTACTGTCCATGTTTATATTATTAAGAGCCGCAGGCATTCAGACATACATCCCACTTCTCTCTGATCAAGAAGTGCCATCCTCTTTGGTCAAAATTTGTCTCCTTTCTTGAAGCCCTCGTACTGCTCTGGTGTTCAGCATTTTAATCTTAATATGCTGTTTTCAATTAGAAATATGCTGGTTTTTCATTAGACATTGTACTTTGAATTGTATTCTAATTCACCATGTTGTGTTTTTTATGCAAAAAAAGGCACTACATCTACCCTTGAACTTGAGAATGGAGATAAATCTTGATATGAACACAAATCTCGGACGACAGGACAACTGCAGCCATTGGACTTATTGCCGAAGAGGTGTCATGCTGCAGTTTTACCGAGTGCAAATAACCTTCTTCTGAATCGGTAAGCCTTTTCATTTCCATCAGACCATTTGTGTGTATTTTTGAGTAGCTTCCTCTCTTTGTTCAACCACGCTTCCAGGAACACGCACCAAAAGTGTAAACCAACTGATTATGAAGCATTGTGGCAATGAGTATAGTGATCGAAAAGAAAAGGCAGCATCTTTAGACGCTGCAACGCACAAGCTTAGTGGGGGATCTCACTGTGGTTTAATCTTCAATAGCCCGGATATGAAAATGATATAACCCAATAACTAGTTAACTGTGAAATAAATAAACATGCTCCCTATCCTCACTGCCAGGTTTTGCCATGCCGTGTGATCCTGGGCGCATCAAATAAGGCACGTATGGCAAAGTTGCGTTATCTGCCAAAAAATGACAACATTTATAAACTGTTATAAAGTGCTATATGTGGGGATAGATATCTCCACTCACTGGTCTGCAAGCTCAGGCAACACTTGTGCTCTTCAACTCTCCCAGCCATTCCAGTGTACGTCACAGATACCTAAACATGAACCTGCCCATTTTACACATTTCACAGGACGTGGGTGGACCTCCAGTGATCACACCTCCATTAACTGTCAGCAATAAAACAGACACACTTCTCTCTCTCATATCATGGACACTGCAGTGCTCTACACGCCGCCCCCGTTTCGCTGAAGAGGTAAACCCCGGACGGGTGGCTGGCAGAGGGATGGGGCGGTAGAGCAAGTCCAAACATACCTGCATACCGACTGCGCTATTTCATGTGACAGCCCCTGCCAAGAACAGAGACACAGCACCCAGTCAGGCACCCGGTACGACACGAGCCGCAACAGACAGTGGAGCATCGTATATTCGCTAGTGCACCTGCCCAAATAGACTGCACAATGGGGGAACCGGATGGTAAGCAGACCAAGCTCAAGTCCGACGCCCGCAAAAACACCCAGGGGACAGCCGCCTGAGGAGGAGCAGGAAGGTACTGGCCCAACAGGCTGGAGCCCTGAGGGTGTTCACATGAAGGAGCTACTACTCACAATGAAAAATTGCTTTGCATTGATAGAGGGGAAAATGGACTCAATGTGTGCCAGAATGAATCAGATCACCCAAAAGCTTGAAAAACAGAACTGCAGGATAAAGGAGGCGGAAGTGCGAATCTCTGCACTCGAAGAAGACTGCACGCAGGTGGCAAGGCAAATTACAGACATGGACAAGCTGCTCAGAGTGATCGTGGCAATGAATGAAGACATCGAAGCCCACTCGAGACGGAATAACATACGCATTACCGGCATCCTCGAGCCAACTAACACAGGTCGGCTAGTAGACTATATAGAGAGACTGCTCACCACCTGCTTTGGTCAGGAGGCCTTCTCCAGGCTGCTTTTTGTGGAACGGGTGCATCGAACACTTGAGCCGAAGCCCCCACCAGGAGCGCCTCCCAGACCTATAGTTGCGAGACTACTTAATTATAGAAACTGCGACACGGCTCTTCGCAAAATGAGGGAATTGAAAGATGTCATATTCGAGAACAATGCCATATCATTATACCCCGATTTTACTCTCAATGTCCAAGAAGCGCTGCAAAAATATTTGCCAATTAAAATAAAGCTACAGCAAGCGGAAGTGGAGTACGCCTTGCTTTATACCGCACGCCTGCGGCTCACCTACGATGGCAAGCACCACATCTGCAATACACCACAACAGGCAGTGGAGTTCTTCAAAACAACAGTGCAGGCTGCCAAGAGAGCGGAGCGCTCCTCTTTGGGTAGTGGCGGAGACCCAACGCATCAAGACGAAGACTGAGAGCAATCGTCGCGGTCTAGATGGACACCTTCAGCAGGCTTGCTTGTGGCCTTTCCCGCATAGGCGCTGACTCTACAGGAGGGATGCACTCCTTGACTGCACCATTTGGCCATCAAACTCATTACCAAATTGACTAAAGACAGGGAGTAACCTACCGGGCACTTGGCCTGCATTCCAAGGCCCCTTCTGCACGCCACTTCAGTGCAGAACGCGCTGCCATGCCCCTAGGACACACACCTCCAAGGGAGTTCCCCTTCCCTCCTGTATTGGGCAATGTTTTTCTTACTGAGTTATCTTTTGTTGTGGGAATGTTAAATGTGTTGCTTACTGGCAGCCCTGCGACCCAGACTAGTTTTGTTATTCACATTGTAAGCGTCTACCGGCTAACCATCCATCATAAATCTATGCCGCTGGCATGCTATATGTACACAGCACCGGCCACGCACCACCAAGATGGGGTTGCTGCACAGAAGGCCAAATGGGTTCTGTTAGTTCTACCGGCAGGGTTTAGGAGGGCGGGGTCTGTACACGACAACCTGGGGTCGCCATTGTGGGGGGACTGTTGGGGTACTATAGAGGGCATTGCTCGGATTTTAATGGGTTTTAGACTGCTCATGTACAGACAACATCTAGATATAGACGCAAGTCGGCAGGACATCTACACCTTCTCAACACTTGAAGATGGCAGGTGATGATCAACGAGCTAACATTACTATGCAAGTGAGACTCCTAACTTGGGATGTCAGAGGCCTGGGGGATCCCAGAAAAAAACAACACCTATTGGCCTACCTAGACAGGCATCACGTAGGCATAGCTATATTGCAGGAAACACATACCCTCCCTACAAAACAGCCTCAGTTTGCTTCTAGGTGGGCCACCCATAGATACTTTTCCTCCTATTCCGCCTGCTCAAGAGGCATGGCTATTTTAATTAAACAAACGTTGCCTTATAATGAAGAGGACTCCATACTTGCAGCTATGGGCCCAATGTGGACGACGAGGATTATTTTATTAAACTATGGGCTCATACAGTGAGCATAGGCTCAACCAACCTCCTATGGGGGGAGATTTTAACCTAAGGCTCCTCCCATCATGGGATTTTTCCCACCCCTTGCCACACCACTACACCAAAGCCCAGCGCCAACTTCAGCAAATAATAGCCAAACATTTGCTGGTGAACGTCTGGTGGCATCACCACCTCACACATAGGGAGGGGACGTTCCACTCGGCAGCACAGTTGGTCCAGGTTAGACATGTGGCTAACCTCAAAAGACATAGCATTACACGCCCTGTCCACAAGCCATTTGACACGTTCTGACTCAGATCACTCCCCAGTGTTACTGCAGCTGACCCCTCCTGGTGTGACACCCTAACCCATGATATGGCGTTTACAGCCCACAGCGCTCTTAGACATGGTGTTTAAGGCGGTAAACAGACAACATATCGACTTCAAAATATAGAATGGCCAAAATATCGAATGGACAGAATATAGTCATCAAAAATATTGCTTTCAAGGTAAGTAATGTAATATCGAATTTTAAAAATATGGAAAGTCAAAATATCGAAGTATATAATATAGGTTAGTAAAATTATCTAATTTTTAATAATATCGAATTTTTTATAGTGTTTTTTATGTTA
Organism: Lissotriton vulgaris; assembly: GCF_964263255.1. Lineage (NCBI taxonomy): Eukaryota > Metazoa > Chordata > Amphibia > Caudata > Salamandridae > Lissotriton > Lissotriton vulgaris. The sequence goes on from NC_141696.1 coordinate 52,271,237, forward strand.
TTATATGTGTGAAAAGTGTGTATTTATGTTATAATTTATTTTAATTAATGAATTTTATGTTACTTAATTTATGCGTAATTTAATTCTGGAGCGGGTTGTGGGTTTATAGGGGAATAGGGTGGTAACTAATTTAATTATAGTTAATTAAATATGTAAATTTATTTATTGGTATTTATTTTGAATTAATTGTTAATTAATTTTTAATTGGTAATAATTACATTTTAATTGCCAATTAATTTTATTTAATTGATTAATTGATAATTATGTTAATTTTACTAATATATTTTCTGTAGCGGGTTGTGGCTTTATAGGGGAACAGGGTGGGAAGTAATTTAATTATAATTAATTAAATATGTAAAAAAAATATTGGTATTTTTTGAATTAATTGTTAATTAATTTTTATTTGTAAGTAATAAAAATTTTAATTGGCAATAAATTTTATTTAATTGATAATTATGTTAATTTTACTAATTCATTTTCTGTAGCGGGTTGTGGGTTTATAGGGGAATAGGGTGGGATGTAATTTAATTATAATTAATTAAATAATTTAATTTATTCATTTGTATTTATTTTGAATTGTTAATTAATTTTTAATTGCTAATTAATTAATTGTTAATTTATAATTAATTTGTATTAATAGGTAACTAATTGTAATAATTATTTTTAATTTGTATTTTTAATTGAATAATTATTATATTATATTAAATTGGTAATTACTTTTAATTAATTTTTTATAGATATTAATATATATATTTTTTTAAATAATATATGAAGTATTTACTTTCCCCACTGTTGCACTCACTGGAGTGGGAATAGTAATTTTTAACCCCTACGCTATCCAACTCTTTCCCTACTGTTGCACTCTCTGGAGTGGGAATAGTAATTTTTACCCCAACGCTTTCCCTGCTGTTGCACTCTCTGGAGTGGGAATAGTAATTTTTACCACTACGCTATCCAACGCTTTCCCTACTGTTGCACTCACTGGAGTGGGAATAGTAATTTTTACCCCTAAGCTATCCAACGCTTTCCATACTGTTGTACTCTCTGGAGAGGGAATAGTAATTTTTACCCCTACGCTATCCAACGCTTTTCCTACTGTTCCAGTCTCTGGAGTGGGAATAGTAATTTTTACCCCTAGGCTATCCAACGCTTTCCCTACTGTTGCACTCACTGGAGTGGGAATAGTAATTTTTACCCCTAAGCTATCCAACACTTTCCCTACTGTTTCACTCTCTGGAGTGGGAATTTTTACCCCTACGCTATCCAACGCTTTCCCTACTGTTGCACTCACTGGAGTGGGAATAGTAATTTTCCCCCCTACGCTATCCAACGCTTTCCCTACTGTTGCACTCTCTGGAGTGGGAATAGTAATTTTTACCCCTACACTATCCAACGCTTTCCCTACTGTTGCACTCACTGGAGTGGGAATAGTAATTGTTACCCCTAAGCTATCCAACACTTTCCCTACTGTTGCACTCTCTGGAGTGGAAATAGTAATTTTTACCCCTACTCTATCCAACACTTTCTCTACTGTTGCCCTCACTGGAGTGGGAATATTAATTTTCATCCCTACGCTATCCAACGCTTTCCCTACTGTTGCAGTCTCTGGAGTGGGAATAGTAATTTTTACTCCTACGCTATCCAATGCTTTCCCTACTGTTGCACTCACTGGAGTGGGAATAGTAATTTTTACCCCTACGCTATCCAACCCTTTCCCCACTGTTGCACTCACTGGAGTGGGAATAGTAATTTTTACACTCCCGCTTTCCTACAGTAATAATATTGTATATTTTTTAATAATATTGTGTTAATATATATATATATATATATATGTTTTAACAAATAAAATGTAATATTTTTTTATAACTTAAATTAATTATTTAATAATTTAAGGTTATTTAAGTATTATTAAGTATATTTTAGTTATTTATTTTTAATATTTTTAAAATTTTACATCATTTTTAAGAAATTCGATATTTTTACAAAGTATATATTTTTAAACAATATTTTGGAGTCGATATTTTTGTTCTTACCTGTTTGTAGATAGGATTTCGATATTTTGTTAGTCGATATTTTGGCATCGATATTTTTAGTAGTCTATATTTTGTCCCTTAATATTATGTCAGTGATCCGTTTAAGGCAGAAATGGGGGAGCGCTAGAGGAATTCCTAAGGCTGAACGCAGGCTCTGTCACCACCCTGGCCGCTGTTTGGGTGGCGCTGAAGGTTACTGTAAGGGGATTTTGTACAGCCAAAACGGGGGGCATTCTTAAAGACATCCGAGAAACTATCGACTGACTAAAACACCAGAACAAGCAGCAGTAAATAAACACAAACGCCATACGCTGGGGCCCCGTACTGGCCAAGGTCCGCGAGTTACTTACGGAATATCACGCCGAAGCAGAAAGGGAGTGCCTGTTTTGCAGAAAATACCACTTAGCACGTTGGTATGGTGAAGAAGAACCCCTGGCAAAGCGCTTACAGTGAGTATCAGGCCGCCAAAAGCAGTAAACCATGTGCTAGCCATCCGCGATGGGGAGGGCGAGGTACACAGGGATACCCCGGCCATAATGGCTGTTTTTTATAAGACCTACATAGATAAGTTTGCCCCCTTCCTAAGACTGGTATATGAAGAGGAGGCCCAAGCAGGGACTCTTCCACCCTCCATGGGAAAGGTGATGTTGGTTTCGCTGTTGAAGCCGGGAAAAACCCCTGACTCTACCAACTCATATATGCCGCTGTCCCTAATAAACTGCAATGTCAAGATATTGGCAAGGTGTTGGCCAACAGACTTAGGCTATTGATGGGCAATCTAATCAGGCCAGACCAAGCAGGCTTTATACCTGGTCGATCCACCTCGCACAACTTACTGACCCTATTCTCTATTATGCATGAGGTCGACTCGGAAGACCAGGCAGCTGCAGTATTTCTTGACGCCAAGGCGTTCAATTCCTTGGAATGGGGTTACTTATTCGCTGTGTTGACGCATATGGGCTTCCCACCCGGGTTCCTTTTGTGGATCAAGTTGCTGTACCATTGCCCCTGTGCCACCCTACTCCTGAATGGGGAGCGCTCCCCGACCTTCAGCATTTCCAGAGGCACGCGGCAGGGGTGTCCCCTCTCACCCCAGCTATTTGCAATAGCAATGGAGCCACTGGCCGCCATGCTCCGGCAGCACCACAATAGGTACGCACTGGACTAACCCACAAGGCCAGTCTTAATGTTCGCTGTACGTGGATGACATCACGTTTTATGTGAGTAATCCTGAAGAAGGATTGAACGCCATGATCCACGAAGTTATAACATTTGGCGCCTTCTCGGGCATTACCATAAACTGGGGCAAGTCTCAGGTGATGCCGCTCACTCCGTGCACCACTTCTTATCCGATGGACTACCTGCTACAGTGGTGCAAGGACGAGGTCCGGTATCTTGCCACGACCATAGTCAAAGATACGGAGGGACTATTGCGAGCAAACTATGGGAAGGCCCTTAAAAATGTGGAGTACACATTCACTAGGGGGATATCCCTGCCGCTTTCCCTAGCGGGCCGAGTAGCCTTAATGAAAATGGTTATCATGCCCAAATTTGTATACCTGTTCAGGAAAATCCCCTTTAACCCAGGCCCCCCTTTTATCACAAGACTTAAGAGTCAGCTCATCCGTTTGGCATGGGGTGGGAAACAGCCACGGATAAAGTGGAGCACCCTTATACTGTTGTTTGCCCAGGCTGGGTTTGAAGCACCTGATCCTGAACTTTACTATCTCAGTGCTCAGGCAACACTATGCAGTGTACTGGTTTGAGCCTCCACCCTTCATGACGCACTTAGCGGTGGAACAGGGGTATATGGCGCCAATCTCCAAAACTGACTTTCTGGGAACTGATGATAAGACAGTCGGAGGATGCAGGTAAATAGTAGCCTGCAATAATAGTGCGTGGAGAGCAATTGCAAAGCGGTCCCAAATTCCCATGCTATATTACCAGCTGTTTCCCATCCGGGATCAACAAAGTGTGCCTTTCACACAGGAAGGTATCTGCAAACGTATGCTCCTCACCTATGGCGTCCAAACCTGGGGGGATATATATAAACTTGGACAATTCAAAGGAGCAGATGAGTTCTATAGGGACAGCTCCCCCACAACCATGGAGCGATTCCTATACAGGATGTTAAGGCTGCCACTCCTGTGTTCCCTGAGGAACCCACCCCCCATATAGCTTCCATTGCACCACCTGCTACGAGCTGGGATGCCTCACGCAGTGTCCCATATACACAGGGCAACCATGGGGGCAGGGACACACAACACACCGAAAGCGAAGTGGGAGTGGGAGGCAGAATTAGGCCATCAGATAACGGACGAGGCCTGGAAATATTGCTGTAACCACAAAAACCCAGAAGTGATCTGGGGGAAAGGAACCAGAGGCACGGGGTGCTAGGAACCGGCAGCCTCCAACATATAATGTTCAGCACAAATGTTGCTCATCGAGGAGGGGGGAGTACACATGTAGGCGCAGACATGGAGGACGTACCACGGATCACGTTTGACCAAAGGGGTATTCTGTCCTCACCCTCCTGTGGGGTAACTGATCCCATATCTAGGGCTGAAATACACCCAAGCCGCATCATAGTGGAATGTGATCTAGATCACCCCACACAGTGGAACCCTCTTACCACAGTCTGGTAAGAGCAGAGCCCACCTCAGTTCAGTTCAGTTCATTAAACTTTATTTCGATTCGTCAGATCCCATATCTAGGGCTGAAATACACCCAAGCCGCATCATAGTGGAATGTGATCTAGATCACCCCACACAGTGGAACCCTCTTACCACAGTCTGGTAAGAGCAGAGCCCACCTCAGTTCAGTTCAGTTCATTAAACTTTATTTCGATTCGTCAACAGAATCATAAAAGTATACAATTTTTAAAAATCAGGTTTACACAGAATTATCTAAATTCCATATTAAAATGTTACAGTCAATCAAAGGAAAGAGAAGGCCATACACAATTAAAAATGAAAAAGTGCTTGTGCTATTAAACAGCAGGGACTAAGTACAACACATTAGCTCTGCAAAGTTTAACAATCAAAAGTAACTACTACATTTGTAGACAAAATCATCTGCTGCTTTGGTTATCAAAATAGGCATACACGGTTTCCATTAATACTGCTCAATATCGTCTTCTAATAGTGAGTGCTAGCCTAATAAAACTAAGCACAGCACTGCATATAGCTGCAGTGGACAATGACATCAAATACTCATATCCCTCCCTGTAATCACATGGTCGAATATCCAGCAAAACAGGTTTAATAAACCGATTTCTTGGTTCCTTATACAAAGTACAAAAAAGAACAAGATGCAGGGTGCATTGTGAAACCTTATTATTACAAGGACAAGGGGGTAGCCTCTCACACCAACCCCCTTGTTTCGGAAATGCGAACAAAAAATGAGATGTAGTTAAACGAAATCTTGTCAAATAAAAGCGCCATTGGGTGTGCATAGTGAAGGATAAATAAAACTGATGCTGCAATTTACCCCTATTATATGATGTTTTTTCAGTTTCTTTTAGCATGCCCAGGGTAATACGATGAGCATTTTTAATTGTAGACTTTATATCAAAGTCAAAAAGGTTTATTGCATAATTAAATAAAATTATTACAATTTTCACATTATAAATAATAATACAAAGTGTAAATATGTTTGGTAAAATTAAGTCTCCTCCCTTGTTAAAAATGATGTGGGACGATGTTTTAAAAGTTTCTTCCGGAGATGCTCCCGCTGTCTTTGAATATCAAAATGTTTTTGCTTATTTATACAAACTTTACCACTCGTTAAAATCAAGGCAGCCTTAGTGTCCTGCTTCTTAACCTTCTCCTCGTTCTACTTGGCTCAAACTTTTTTTCACTTCTGCCATGAATTTTGTTCCCTGGCAAGCCATAATAATAGAACTACCTCCCAACCAACAAGTTACTGCTTGTCTGCAGGTGCGGATATTTAGCTCATTGCAAATACCTTTTAACAGTCGTTGCCGTTGTGCCATAAGTGCAGGACAGACACACAAAAAATGAGCTAATGATTCTGTTTTATAGCCGCATAGTCTGCATTGCGCAGTCTGGTGGTTACCTTTCCAGGATGGTAATAGATCCTTTGAGATGTGCATGCCCATCCTATAATCTGACTTTATATCCTTCTGAATAGATTCTGGGTTTTCATAAATATGTCCCAGGCCAATCTTATGGAAAGTTTCCCTCACATACAGCAGCCATGTGATCTGCATGGCATGTACAAGTTTAGTGCAGTCTTGTAAGATTTCTTTTGAAAGCTGTAAATCTTCAGACTGCCAAATTTTCCCCCATAAAAGTAAAGGGGAAACGTGAATGATGTCACTCACAAATTCTATACCCATCTCTGAATGACAAAAAATATTTGATGAACCGGATGGGATTGATAAAAGACGCTTTAGGAACTTATTTTCCATAATTTGGATCTTGGTGTATTTATGTATACCCCACACACCCGCCCCATATGTTGCAGCGGGCACGCATTTGGCTTTATACGGGGTCTTTAATTCAGCAATCGGTTTTTGGCCCAACTTTCTGGAAAAACTAAAAAGGGCCTCTATAGATCGAGTTGTCTTCTGCACACGTGCTGATATTAAAGGGTCCCAACTCAGAGTTCTATTAAATAAATTTCTCAGATAATTAAAGTTATCAACTTTTTCAATGGTCACATTATTTACTACATACCTGCGAGTTTTTGTCCCTTTCGGGCCACAAACGATCGCAAAGGACTTTGTGAAGTTGACCCTAAGATCCAAGTCTGACATGAAATCATATAAAGCTTTTAAACAAGCTTGCATGCTATTTGCAGTAAGGGTCATTAACACGGTATCGTCCGTGTAGGATAGCATAGGTATCTGTTTGCCATTTACTTTAGGGAAATCTGAGCAGTTTTCCAACAAATAATTTTCCAACCCATTTGTGTAAACTAAAAACAAGAAAGGAGCCAGAATACAGCCCTGACGTACCCCTTCAGTAGATGGGATGGGTTTTGTCGTCTCGCCCCCCGGGCCAAATCTAATCCTCACAGTAGTGGCAGCATGCAATTGTCGAAGCAGGATAACCAGCGGCTCCTCAAACCCCATGTACTCCATCATAGCTTATCTCTACAGACAGTGTCAAAGGCACTGGATAAGTCCATGAATGCCGGGTGAATACAAGCTCCCCTGGCCCTCATGTACTTACCCATAATTAAAGCCAAATTTAGACACTGCTCCATAGTCCCCTTACCTCATCTGAAACCATACTGTGAGTCCACAATAATACCAGATTATTCAGCCCATGCTTCCAGGCGGGCCAGTATAACCCAACCCATTAGCTTACATGATGCATCTATTAACGAAATTGGCCTATAACAGCAAGGGTCACTTTTATTACCCTTCTTAAAAATCGGTACAACTACCGCCTCTTTCCATGAAATTGGGATGCACCCTACCACTATCGCTCTAAATACATTGAGTAACAAAGGTGCCCACACCTCAACATTATATTTAAAAAAGATCTAAAGGGACTGCATCCGGGCGGGGGGCCTTTAACGAGATGCCTTTCCTTAAAGCTTCCACGACCTCAGGAAGAGAGAGTGAAAGACTAAATGTTAATGCTGAATCTAAATGAAGATCACTATTCTCCTCAGTAACAGGTGTCAAACAAATCCCTTTTGGATTAAACCTTTTTGCATAATGTGCCTCCCAAATATCTCCTGGTATATGTGTCACCATGTTGCCTTTTTCCTCACTATTGAGGAAGGGGCGATTTATTACTTCCCAGAATAGCCTACTATCCCTCAAATCTGCAGCTTTTTCCAGGTCATCCCAGGCCTTTTTTTTTAAATCTAGTTTACGCCTATCAATTGAGTCCCTATATAATTTCCTTGCGTTTTTAACCGACTCCTTATCCCGTGGTACTTGGTGTAATCCCTTTGTTAAAATTGTTTGAGATGCAGAACATTCAGCATCAAACCATTTACACTCTCTTAATTTTTTTTCTTGCCCATGGTTTTAAGGAGATGCGGTGTCACATTACCACAAAGTGCCTCAAAGTTCTTAATTACAATTTCAGGCGCAGAAGAGGGAGTTAAACACATTTCTATCAATGCGCTATTTTCTCTAAAAATCTCTTCCTCCAATTTTCGTGCATCGACCTTGTCCCACTTAAGTCTTACCCCTTGATTCTAACTATATCTTATTGGCTGTTCGAAGGTCTGAATCTTCTCAGTCATAGGGCTTAAGTACAGGACTAGAGGGTTATGATCACTAACAGGATTCGCTTCCACCAGAAAATTATTGACAAAATGGATATACCTGTAAGAGACCAAGATGAAGTCAATTACACTCGTTTGACCCCCGTCCCTTGAAAAGTCGGTATTTCCAGCGATTTAGAAAAAGTTGGCATATCCAATACGCTAAGATCATTTATCACGATGATATTATTCAAGGCGTCACCATGCGGTGAGTGCTTAAAGTGCGCCATTGGTTGATCATTAGGATCTACCACACCACAAGCCCTAGACCCACTAAACGTACACAAGGCACAATTGAAGTCCCCTACCCACATAATAAACAGTGAGGAGGAGGTATTAGTCACTTTAGCTATCTCCTGTTGCAATTTATCGATAACAGATGTAGCATGGGGGTCGAAGATATTATAGTATCAGTTGATTAAAAGCAGAGGCATTGGAAACAAATCTGTAATCAGGAGCAATTGGAATCAAGGGGAATCCGTCAACATCAGTGTCTTAACGGTGGCATACCTTACAGAAAAAGCGGTCAGTATACCACCCTTAGCCCTTCCCGCTTGTGAGGGCTCAGCATACACGTTAAAGGACTGATAACCACCTAAGCTTTGGTCCTCTCTGCTCCAGGTTTCCTGGAGACAGATTATGTCAAAGGTTTCTATATATTTTAACCATAACTCATCCTGTAACCTACGAGCAAGGCCTGCTATATTCCAGGAAATCAAACTAAAAGGACACCCTCCTAGTTGGCTATTTAGTGAAACTAAATGTGTGACTTCTACACACGATGAAAGAAATGCGTTACTTACCTGTAACTGCAGTTATCCAGTATTAGTATCTTTCATAGATTCATATGCCTGAATCATTCCCCGTCGTCGGGGTGGGAGTCCCCGGTACATAATAACAGTCATATAGACATATACATACTAATAGGCCAGAGGCCTCACATTAGTAACCTATCCAAGTCCTTTAGTAAAAAAGGACCAAACTTTGGCCAGGAGCCAATCAGCTACTACCACCCTCTAGAACCTTCCTGGAAGGAGCCCTAGTCCCTCAGATTTTCGTAAGCACAGTGCTAAGTAGTACCGACTGAGAGAACCAAGGTGAGCCCTTCCAGGGGAGGCGGGTGGGTTGCATGTGAATCTATGAAAGATACCAATACTGGATAACTGCAGTTACAGGTAAGTAACACATTTCTTATCCAGTATTATGGGTATCTTTCATAGATTCACATGCCTGAATCAGAGTAGCAAGCAATAGGCAGCACATTACGCATAATATAGCATGTAAGACACTTGATAATAACTTATCAATAGTGCAACACAATAAACTGCAAACAGTAGCAGGAGAAGAAATGAGCAATTAGGTGATAGGAAAGGTGGGATGAAAGAAAGAAGGCTCACCTCTAATGAAATAGATGACGGAGCACAGCCTGTCCTACTGCTGCATCCTTCATAAGTTCTGAATCCAAGCAGTAGTGCTGGGTGAACGTATGTGGTGTCTTCCATGTCGCCGCTCTGCAAATGTCGACAATGGGCACCCCAGAAAAGAGCGCCATGGAGGTGGAAAAGAGCGCCATTGAGGTGGAAACCGCTCTAGTGGAATGAGCCCCAACCTTGGAGGGCAGAGGATTCCCACCTGCTGGTGGCAGAAGGCGATGGCCGCAGAGATCCATCTTGAGATGCTCTGCTTTGTCAATGGTAGGCCCTTCCTGGGCCTGCTGAAGGCAATAAATAATTGGTTGGACTTGCGAAATTGTTCCGTTCTATGAATGTAGAATTTCAGACATCTTTTAAGGTCTAAGGAATGTAGAGATCTCTCCGCTGCTGAAGATGGATTCGGGAAGAAAGATCTCAGGACAATAGGTTCGTTTAGATGAAAAGCAGACGGAACCTTTGGTATGAATTTGGGGTTAGTCCGTAGAATTACTCTGTCCTGTTTGAACTGAAGGAACGGGTCTTGAATAGAGAAAACCTGCAGTTCACTCACCCTCCTTGCTGACGTGAGAGCCAGTAAAAGAGCTGTTTTCCATGACAAGTATTTGAGATCTGCTTTATGCATTGGCTCAAAGGGGTGTTCCATCAACTGAGCCAAGACAACATTGAGTTGCCATGTAGGTGGTAAAGGTCTCACTGGAGGATAAGTCCTGAATAATCCTTTCAGAAACTGCTTGACCAGTCTATTGGACCATAGGAAAATACCTGACGAAGAGCGCCTGAACCGAGATATGGCTGCCAGGTGGACTTTGATTGAGGCGTGGGCCAATCCCGAGTTGGCAAGGTGAAGCAGGTAAGGCAGAAGTTGCGCCGGAGATGACGAAAACGGGTGCAGTTTGTTAGCTTTACACCACAAACAGAATCTCTTCCACTTAAGGGAATACGTCTTGTTGGTACTGTCAGCCCGGGCCCGGGCTAAGACGACCCTGCAGTCCTGAGGAATATCTAAGTCCTAGAACTCTCTGAACTCAGGAGCCAAGCCGATAATCTGAGAGATGTCGGATCTGGATGCTGGACTTGCCCCTGGTTCATAGTGAGGAGATGCGGGTAAGGCCTGAATGGAATCGGAGGCTCCAGCGACAGAATGTGGAGTTCTGTAAACCAGTGTTGGCGCGGCCACACTAGGGCTACCAGGATCAGGGTGCAATGCTCTGCTTTCAGTTTCTGGAGGACCCTGGGGATCAGGCAAAATGGAGGAAAAGCGTAAGTAAAGACATAGCACCATGTGATCGAAAATGCATCCCCAATAGATCCTTTCTGGGGAAGCCAGCTTGCATAATGTTGGCATTTTGCGTTGATCTCCGTCGCAAATAGATCCAGGTGAGGTCTGCCCCATCAGGAGAATACTGCGTTGAGAGCATGTTGGTCGAGCTCCCACTCATGGCAAATGGAGCGTTGCCTGCTTAATGAGTCCGCCAGGGTGTTGTCTGCTCCTGGGACATACTCCGCTCTCAGCGAAATGTTGTGTTGGAGTAGCCACTTCCAAATTCACTGTGATTCTTGAGACAACGTCATGGATCGAGTTCCCCCTTGCTTGTTTAGATAGTGCATTGTGGTGGTGTTGTCCGTCCTCACAAGCACTGGGGAGTTCCTGATCCGGGGCAGGAATGCTTGAAGTGCCAGGTATACTGCCCTCAACTCTAGCAGGTTGATGTGGAGCTGCCAGTGACCACTGACCGTGTATCTAAAGTTCCTGCAGGAACGCACCCCATCCTTCAAATGATGCATCTGTTGTTATCACGTGTGGGGAGATTGGAAGCAGGAATGGAAGGCCCTGGTTCAGGTTTTTTGTTTGAAGCCACCAGTGCAGGGCCTTCACCATGAACGTAATGATCCTGATAAGATCGTCGAAGGATCCCGTACACTGGATCCACTGAGATGATAATGCCTCCTGTAAGGGACGCATACGGAGGCGGCAGTGTGGTATCAGGAGGATATTGGAGGACATCATTCCTAGCAATGACTTGAAGAGTCGCACCTTGATGGTCTTTTTGACCTGAATGTGGGCTGCCAGAGACCTCAGTTTGACCTGACGCTCCTGTGATGGGAAGGCCTTCTCCTGATGCGTGTCTAGAGTTGCTCCCAGGAAAGTGAGGCGTTGAGAGGGCTGCAGTACTGACTTTTCCTGATTGAGCGTAAGCCCCAGGCTCTCGAAGAGCTGAAGACAGGCATTGGAAGATCTGTTCACACCTTCTAGAGTAGGAGACTTGATGAGCCAGTCGTCCAAGTAGCGGAATACTTGGTGATGGTGCCGGCGAAGGTACGCTGCCACTGGAGATAGGCATTTCGTAAAAATGCGTGGCGCCGACTTCAGGCCGAATGGCAACACTCTGAATTGGTAATGTCTGCCCGCCACTGCGAACCTTAGGTATCGGCGGTGACTTTTGTGGATGAATATGTGGAAATAGGCATCCTGGAGGTCTAAGGACAGCATGAAATCTTTGGAATTGAGTAGCTGTAACACCTCCTGAATGGATACCATACGGAACAATTGTTTTTTGAGGTATCTGTTGAGGTTCCTTAGATCCAAAATAGGTCTCCATTTCTTCTTCTTTTTTCTTATTAGGAAGAACCAGGAATAGAATCCTTTCCCCCTCTGACCTCTGGGAACTCTTTCTACGGCTTTTTTCTGGAGCATTAGTGAGAGTTCCGCTTGAAGGAGATGCAGATTCTTGTGCTGCATGGGACAACAATGTGCAATCATCCGGACCCAACACTAGGCGGCGATCTATGCACAGATATGAATTCAGCAGCCCACATGCCTCGAACTTCCATTTTACCAAGAAGTTCCTCATTTAGGTTTAAAGGAATCGATAGTCGAGCAGCTTCAGAAAGTGCACCACTTAAGCTAGGTGACTGGGCTCTAACTGGTGGATCCTCGTTCATAATATGAGTTTTTGTCCATTTTGCACAACCACCTTTCCTATGTCCACCCCCTCTTTTCCTTTTACTTGATTTCGATGTCACTGTAGGATTTTTACCTACCCTCGGTACCAAGTTTTTTTCTTTAAGGGGAGGAGGAATTTGTGTCATACTAAGGCTACTAGAGACACTTCTGGATGAAGTTGTTCTTAAATTAGAGCATGACACTGAGTCATCCGGGCCCACCAAAATAGAGTAAGAAATTGGGCTAGTAACAACTAAGGCATCAGGCCTACTACATTGAACTGGGGTTGCCACTGACCCAATCAAACCTAAAGAAGACCGTTTCCCCGTTAAAAGGTCAGTAGACAAATGTTTTTCAGTGAGGGCTATTTCCTTTTCCAAAATACCAGTAGCCCGGGTTATAAATTGATCCAGGGTGCCAGTGGCTACCCCACCATTAGCATTAAGGGTAACCTTTCTGCCCCTCCCTGAAGGTAAGGCCATTATGCAAAAATTAACAGATAGCACTTGTACTAACAGAAGGTAAATATGCAATAATTACAAACAGTGTATAAAAACAGGATATACCGAGTAAATACCCGAATTTCAAAGAGGGTGGCCCTGCCCAGCCTCGGACGGCCTCAGACGGCCCACCCTTTGCCCGGGCTTAGCCCGGCTAGTCCCGCGCGCGTCCCGCGATACGCGGGAGACACTACAAATATATACAGGGAGGAGGCCCCAGCTGCAGTGTTGATGGTGGCGCTGTGCAGGCTGGTCCTCGCAGTCCCGCCCGCAATGTAGCACTGCTCCTCTGTCCCAAATCGGCGTTGGTTTCCAAATGTCAGCAAGTCCTCACAAACAAGATTATAATGCAGGTGATTGCCCGGGAATTATTAAGAGCCAAGGAAAGTTCGACCTCAGATAGGGCTGCTCGCGGCTCCCGCGGAGCGGGGGCCGCGAGCCGTTATGAACTGCCGGGAGGAGGGGGCGGGAAGAGGCCCCAGCTGCAGCGTTGATGGTGGCACTGTGCAGGCTGGTCCTCGCAGTCCCGCCCGCGATGTAGCACTGCTCCTCTGTCCCAAATCGGCGTTGTAACTCAATCCCCAGCAGACAGTGGCGACAAAAATACAAATAAAGTCCAGTAATATCAAGATAATGCTGAAAATGGTCCTTCTTTTCCCAACTATTTCCGAACAAAAGAGGGAAAGGGCGCTTTTAAACCATTATTATGATGTAATGCTATAGCGCTAAAGTCCATATGCACCAGTATCTAGCAACAGTTTTGCCGAGAGTTCCACATTCACGTTGCCCAAGCTGCTGAAATTGTAATTATCAAGCAGCACACGTCATGTATTTTATTAATAAATGCTTTTCCCGAGCCTTACTGTGTACTAGTGAAGCACTCCGCCGGCGCCAGTTCCACACGGACACGAAATCAGGTCCAAGCAGCACTAAATGGCCGCAGGTGAGCAAGGCTGGCGTTCAGTAACCGCCACGCCGCGCCCTGCTAATCTCCGTGATCTGCAGTCTGCTCTCCTCGGCGAGGTCACCGATATATCGGACACCGCAGATCTCCTTTAGCGCAAAAGCGTTCTTTCTTTTTCTCCCACGTTTCCACGTTCTGCTATCAGGAGGCTTTCAGTATTCCAAAGCCAAAATTCGCTTAACAGTTACCGCTGAGGCACGTTACATTTCTCTCCGGGTAAGCCAAGTAAGAGCCCCTCACACACACGTCCGTCTGTCAGCTTGTTAAGCAATGAAGACTGAAAGCTCTCGTAGGGCGTGCTTCTCCAGCTCGGCCTACAAAGGTCCTGATGAATGCCACAGACCCTACTGGGCCACACTGACCAGGGTGGGGGGACAGCAGAATCTCCAACACACCGATCACTTATTTTAATTACCCTATAGATGCCAACCATATTGAAATTAATTCGACATCTATAATGACCTTTTAAACTCACTTTTGGTCTGTAAGAGGCCCCACTTGATATGTTATGTTATGTTAATTTCGATTTATATAGCGCCAAATCACCAACAGGTCTCTTAGCGCTTGCTTTGGGAACCCGTCCTGGCTTTCCCTGCGAGATAACCCCTACTGGGCATCCCCAAGGTGAAAACCAGGTATCCCATCGCGGGGGGCCGTAGTGGAGATTAAGCAAGCTATTGCCCAGAGTTGCAGAGTGAAAACCCATGATTCGAGTAGGCACCGAGGCGAGAATTATCGAGTCTGTGGACATTTTGAGCTCAAAACCCTGCCGCTTCGGGAATTGAACCCTGGTCCCGGGTCTGACCTCTGCATCAGGGTCTGCCTCCTCTAACCAGTGAGCCACACTTCTCCATTAGTTTAGAAGTGCACCCCTGTCGTCAAGTGTATGCCCGCCCTCTACCAAACTAAGTTTTTAGAGGGCGAGGACTGGGCAATGATGAAGCATGTCACCAGGTGGTGTGTGAGACCAGTCCTTCACTTTTAGTGAGAGGCCTGACCTAACAAAATAAAAACTGTAGCACCTGGGTCACCTAACTAGGAGCGGCTCCATTTGTGCTGAACTGGACATATTGCTGCCAGCAAACGGAACGCATCACAGCAAGCAGAAGATTTAGGATAGCACATTTTAAATGTATTCACATAATGTACCCCTGTAAGAATGCATAGGCTCCCTCTGCGCGATAACGACAAATGTGACCGCTGTAAGCAAGAGGGAGCAGGGTTCTAACATCTTGCATGGGAATGTGGGTCCATAGCCCTCTACTGAGCAGAGGTGGAGGCGGCCCTTAGGGACCAGCTGATCCTAACACCCAAGATGAGTCTCCTGGTATACTTGCCCGCGTATAGAGACCGAATCAAAAGCTTACTAGCTGTGGGCCTGCTCATTGCAAAGCTAAAGATGCATGTAGATGGGGGAGGGGCAGGGTGCCCAAATTTAAGGAATGGCTAACAGATCTAACTTACTACCAGGAGCAAAATAATAAATATGCTGAGTTGCTCCCTTTACGCTTTAAACCATGTCACTTTTGGGAACCTCTCACAAATTACCTGCTACGGACAACAGCTAGCAACATGGAAGAAAATGAATCACGTGCATAAACTAGAAGACCTGTTGCAGCCGCTGAGTCATAGATTATTGAGGTTATCCGCCATACTGCTCATTGTGTAGTACTGTATCCCATGTGTACATATCAAAGTCACTATGCAATGGTCCCAGCTGATCTAGCCTCAACAAATGCACTGTACTAAAGAAGTCATGCAATGTACCTGCAATGCCTAACATGTATTTTATGTGTAATGTTCTTGTACTAAAAAATGCCAATAAACAAAGTTACAAAAAAAGGTTTCCTCACAAAAAGGCAGTGGGAACCACTGTACATAGTAAGGACAACCAACCCTGCCTATTATTCAAATTAATTAATCCCACCTCTAAATTACAAAAGGCATAGAATTTGATTGCTGAAGTACTCTGAAAGCACTGCACAGACTGCTTCTGTGTGCTATAGATGTTTTGTCAATGCTTGGAAGGCGAGCGGTTTGTGATTAATGAGTATGTCTGTGCCTTCCGTGCAGCATGAGGGTGACAGAACACTGAATCAAAGATGCACATACTCAACACCTGGTCTGATGCCTTCTATGAATTAATCAACATATCAATCAACTTCTGACAAAATAATAATTATTACCAATGTGCTTACATATTTATTTATTTGATGGCTTTTTTTTCCAACAGCATATTAATTACATCTACCATCATTAATATACCACAAACTTTGATGTCTTTAAAGGCTAATGTAATGTAAGGGATAATGTGATGAATGGCTAAACACTTATAACGTCCCAAAGGTAAGACCTACTAGCTATACCAATGCTTGTTTAAGTCAGGTGTCTACTCCAAAAACGTAAGCATCTCGTCTCAAAAAGCAAATTTATGGTGGCTAAGATGGCGGCCTGAGAGGACGCGTTTTCGCGGAGCTCCTCGTCCCGATCCCCCCGTTGCATAGCCACGCTGCAGCACCTAGCCCAATTTTGGTGACCAAGGCGCCCCAAGCTCGCTGAACCCGGGAGGCGGCCGTCTGTCCGTTGACTCGGCCCCGGAAGCCCCGGGCGGACCCATCTGCCGCGGCCGCACGGCAGCCCCGGGCCCTTTGGCGCCAGTGCAGACGGAGCAGCCGAGAGCGGAGCCGCGGAGCCAGGCCCACGGGAGCGGCGCCGGGCGCCGGAGGGCGTGGAGGCCTGACCCACGGAGCGGCGCTGGGAGTGGTGACCCGCTCGAGGGAGCAGCAAGGGGAGCAGCGGCCACGCCGATAGCCCCGAGAGGGCCACGCGGACGGCCCGGCGGAGGAGCGAGAGGCGGCGGCCTGACAATCTGCGCGAGGCCCCGGCTTGGGCCTTCCCCCTTCACTCAGCAAGGAGGTGAGGAACTGCGAGCCCCCGGTGCAGGGCGACCTTTGGGGGGCGGCCAGTCGAGCCTCCTCCGCCCCGCACTCATCACAGCCCGGGCCCTGGGACCGTGACCGAGGACGCTGCTCGCCGGCCGTTAGGCGGCCATTTTCCACGTGGCCTGGTGGACGGCGCGACCCGGGCTCCCCTGGGATGTCCAATAACGGCCGCCGGCGGGGCCAAACTATCCCCGATATGCTGGCGAAGGGGGCCTCCAATGGGGACAAGAGCCCGGACAAGCCAACGACGGTCCCCCCGCCTAAAGTCAAGGAGCGGGACGAGGGCAACGCTCCGGCCACCAAGGCCTTCATGGAGGAACTGTTCTCCTCCCTTAAAGCGGACTTTCAGACCCTCCGGCAAGATATGGCAGGGGAATTCAGGGAACTCCGTCGCGATGTTGACGACATTGGTGAACGGGTGGCAGCTGTTGAGGCATCCGACCAGGCTAGGGGCGCGGAGGTGGAACGTTTGCAGCAAGAAATCCTCCGGCTCCACGACCAACAGACGCAGCTCCAGGCCCATGCTGAGGACCTGGAAAACCGGTCCAGGAGAAATAACATCAGGGTGAGGAACGTGCCGCTTAACACCTTGGCTGCTAGGTGTTTTCCCCTCCTGTGCTGGAAATGGCTCTTCCCCATTGTTCATGACGAGCTCAGCTCGTCATCAGCACAGCTCAACTGTGCATCATGACGAGCTGAGCTCGTCATCAGCATCGAAAGGGTTAAGGCAGAGGGAGGCGATATTGCCGCCTACTTACGGGACTTGTCCCTGGAGGTCCTGGGAGAGGGAGATGGCTTCGACATCCGCATAGACAGGGCCCACCGGGTCGGCCTGGCACGCAGGGCGCCGGCCCCCCCACCCGACATCCTGGCCTTCCTCCCGGACTACCCCCTCAAAGAACGCATCCTGAAAGCAGCCCGCCAAAAACAGCCTCTCCACTTCAGGGAACACGCCATCGAGCTTTTCCAAGACCTGTCGGCGATCACTCTACAAAAGAGGCGGACATTCAAGGTGGCGACTACTTTTCTCCGTGATAAAGGTATCCCGTACTCTTGGGGCCACCCCTTTAGACTGATCTTTAAGTGGAACGGCACACTTTACCAGCTACGGTCCCTGCGGGACACTTGTGCAGTGCTGGGCCTCACTGCGGAGGAGGAGGGCCAGAGCGACGACGCGGACCCCGAGCCTTCCCAGGCGCGATCTTCCCGTCCCCAGGCGGACGGCTGGCAGACTGTGCGGAACCGCCGCTCCCCTAGGAAAGGATTCAAGCCGGACCCTACGGAGGTCGCGACTGAACATGCAGCGGCGATTCAGAAGGTCTCCACGGACACTGCGGCTGTGCCTTGAGGAGCCCTGTGCACAAAGGTAGACTAATGCATAGCACGCTGTGTGGGGGACGGGACGGGGGGCTCCGGGCCCGCCATTGCCACGTTTTCCCATTTCCAGAGACTTCACCAGGGGCCTGGACAATTGCCGAATAGGCCCCGGACAATGTGTTCTTGTTGGGGATTGTTGGTTGGGGTTCAGGGTTTGGGGGGGACATGTTCGGGGCTGGGGTGGGGCACTCGGTGTGTTCGGGGTGTGCTAACGACTGCAGGGTACGGGGAGGGCGGGAGGGGGCCGGTCCTACTGCAATTTATTTCCACACTTTCCCATGGCAGTTGATGGTATCCGCGTCATATCTCTTAACGTGAAGGGGCTTAACAACCCGATCAAGCGCAGGGCAGTGCTTTCTTTTCTAGAACATTCCGGGGCTGAGCCCTGCTTGCTGCAAGAAACGCACCTGTTGGCAAAGGACTGGCACCGCATGAAGGCTAGGGCCTTCCCACAGCAGTTTTTCTCGGCGACTTCCGAGAAGAAAGCGGGGGTGGCTCTCCTGGTATCTAGGCATTTTAAGGGGCAGGTGGGCAGTAAGGTGGCCGAAATCAAGGGCAGACTCCTGGCTTACACTGTTCACATTGGCACGTTTTCTTTCACACTTGGCTCGATCTACGCGCCTAATGCCCGCCAAGAGGCCTTCCTGCGGGGGGCCCTGTCGGAGGCGCTGTCGGGCGACCTGAGGCATGTCCTGATCGGGGGAGACCTGAACCTGGTCATGGACAATGAGAGGGACAGATCAGGCAAGAGGTTTGGGGACTCGGGGGCGCTTTCAGCAGCGGGGAGGCAATGGCTCAGACAGGGGGTTGATTGATGCTTGGCGGGAATTCACCACACTGCCCCGGGGTACACTTTCTATTCCGCAGTCCACCGCACCTACGCCAGAATAGACCACTTCCTGTGTTCCGCTGACCTTCTTCCTACGCTTACAGACATTGACACTACCCCGGCGGCATTGTCGGACCACGACGCGGTGGTCCTTCAGTTGAGCGTTCCTCACACACCCCCACACAAAGGACGATGGCGGCTTAGGGAAAGCTTACTATCCAGACAGGGGACGGTCCAGAGGCTTTCCCAGACCATTACTGATTATTTGGGGGTGAATGACACTGGGGAGGTAACCCATGCGACGCTATGGGGGGCACTCAAGGCGGTGGTCAGGGGTGACATCATAGCGATTGCAGCCGCAGACAACAAGGAGCGCAGGGACCGCCGGAGGGTGCTGGAAGAGCAGGTAACAACGCTGGAAAGGGCCCACTGCCGCACGGGAGCCCCTCGCATTTGGCGCCAACTTAAGGCGGCCAGAGCCCAGCTGGCGAGCCTAGACCTCGACAGGGCGGAATATGCAGCGCTTCGCCTCCGCCACACGTACTACGTGGGTGGCGATAAAACGGGTCGCCTCCTGGCCAGCACACTTAAAGCCAAGACAGTTCCAGTTATACAGGGGGAAGGCGGCGAGGAATTCCGGGACGATGCCAGCATAGCCGAGGCTTTCCGCGCCTTTTATGCCCGACTCTACGCCGCGGACCCGGCCATCGAGGGTGCGGCCGGACAGGCCTACCTTGAGACCGTGGAAGTCACCTCCCTTAATGAGACCAACGCCAGTGCCTTGGATAGCCCTATCCGGCTAGAGGAGGTGGTGTCGGCCATTGCCAAACTTAAACCCCTGAAGGCTCCAGGCCCAGACGGTTTTTCCGCGGGTTTCTATAAAACCTTTTGCCACCTCCTGGCGCCTGTTCTCACGAGGCTTTTTAACTCCTTTGGGGGGCCGGGTTCGATCCCGGCAGAGCTATTGGAGGCAGACGTAGTGGTCTTGCCGAAGCCAGGGAAGGACCCCAAGAAGTGCGCAGCCTATAGGCCGATATCGCTGCGCAATGTCGACCTGAAACTCTTCACGAGCATTTTGGCTTCGCGCCTCGGCCCGTGCCTCCCGGGCATTATTGAACCCGACCAGGCAGGCTTTGTCCCTTCCCGCCAATGCGCGGATAACACCAAACGCATATTGCATGTCATCGACAAGGCCCACTTCAACGCCTCGGACGCCGCACTGCTTTCAGTGGACGCCGAGAAGGCGTTTGACAGGGTGGACTGGCGATTTCTCGACCACACTCTAGCGAAATTTGGGGTCGGCCCTCGGTTTCGCTCTTGGATAGCGGGCTGCTACGCGACACCCAGAGCGTCCATTAAGGTGAATGGACTCAGCTCAAAGACGTTTGATATCCGACGCGGCACGCGGCAGGGCTGCCCGCTCTCGCCGCTCTTATTCGCCCTCTACGTCGAGCCCTTCGCTCAGCGTGTCCGAGACAATGGGGCAATCACCGGTGTTAGGTTCGGGGGAGTGGAGCAAACGATAAGCCTGTACGCGGACGACATCCTGGTCGCGGTGGACAACCCCACGGTCTCCCTGCCCGCCTTCCTGTCCGAAATGGAGGCCTTTGCCGCGGTGTCGGGTTTTAAAATGAATGTACAGAAATCAGTGGTCCTCCCACTAGGGCGCAACACCAAGCCAGCTCACATTCACGCGCTTCGCATAGGGGGGCTGGAAGTCAGCACCACGGTACCTTACCTGGGGATAGATTTGACTCCCGCAACTACACAGACGATCGACCTTAACTACACCACACTCCTCTCCCGGGTGCAGGGGGACATCGCTCGGTGGAGGCAAAAACCGCTGTCCTGGCTGGGCCGCATCGCGGCCGTTAAAATGACACTTCTCCCCAAGATCCTCTACCTCTTCCAGACTCTCCCGGTCACCCCCCCGCTGGGGATGGTCAAGAGGCTCCAAGACGCCCTGAACCACTATGTGTGGGCGGGCAAGCGACCCCGACTCCGTCGCGACCTAGCTCTGCGGGTTACAGCCGAGGGGGGCCTGGGAGTCCCAGACTTGCGGCGCTATTTCCAAGCGGCACAACTTCGGTATCTGCTGGAGTGGTCCAGACCCACCTCCGAAAAGCACTGGTTATTCCAGGACAGGGCCATGGCGGGCATGTCCCTGTGGAGGGTCCCCTTCCTAGCGCGCCCGGACAGGCCGGCATATTTGAGAAAATCCCCTATCACCAGGACCCTACTGCAGGTCTGGAACGCCACCGCTGTCCCGAAGGGCCTCACGACTTTCCCATCACCCATGACACCTCTGCTGGACAACCCGGCCTTCCCCCCAGGGTTACCGCCAGGCTCGTTTCCCCAATGGCGATCGTCGGAGTGTCGTTCGGCAGGCCACTTGTTTGACACGGATGGCTTCCTCCCGTGGGACGAGGTGGTGGCGGACTACGCCCTCAACAAGCCCCACCGCTACCAGTATTTCCAACTCCGCCACTGGCTGACACCCCCCGAGGTGGCCCCGCTAGTAGGCCGCCCAATGACCCCGTACGAGAAGTGGCTCGTGACCAAGAGGTCAGACTCTGGGTCCATTACCGAACTGTACCTCTTGCTCTCCCCACCCCCTCCTGGGGAAAGGTCCGCAGGCCAGAAACGGTGGGAGCGGGAGTTGGGGCGCTCGCTGTCGGATAGAGAATGGCGGGACATATTTCATAGAGCACACCACACTGCGCGAAACACGGCTAGCAGGGAGGCAGTGGTGAAAATCGCCTACTACTGGCACCTGACCCCCGAGCGCCTGCACCAGGGAAACCCAAGCAGAGATCCCACTTGCTGGAGGGGGTGCGGACACACTGGGACTATGCTACACATACTGTGGGACTGCGAGGCAGTTAAGGAGTACTGGGAGGTGGTGCTAAAGGACATTGACACTTATTTTGACACTGACATCCCACGCTTCCCAGCATACGCGATCCTAGGGCTCCCCAATAAACTCATGTTCCCTCTCAAGTCATTGCGGGGGCGGCAGATGGGGCTGGCTATGGGGGCGGCGACATACCACATTCTGTCGCTATGGGGCACGCCGAGGAAACCCACACACACGGGGTGGCTACACAGGTTATGGTATATCATGGGGAGGGAGAGGATCCAGGCCTCGCTCATACAGGCCTCGGACGCCTTCCGCGAGACATGGCAACCACTTCTATCTTTATTGTCTCAAGAATTCACGGAGCTCACCTGCCCGAAATACCTGAGGGTCCTGAAACTGGCGGAAGAAGTCCGCGGGGAGACGACCAGAGCAGAACATAAGGTCTGATCGGGCTCTCACTCGGCCTCCGCTAGGCTTACTTGTAACACACCGAAGGGGGGGGGGGGCTTCGTTGGGGGGGGGGAGTTGGCTGGGGATCCGGGAGGGGGGGGGCTCAGTTTTGGGGGGGAGGGTAGAAAAGAGTTCTTGCACTTGGAGATGGGCTTGTTTTTGCCGCATGATTTCACATGGTTGCACAGTTTCTCCGCCAGCTGGACTTTACCAGGACAAGCCTATACCCACAGCACTTGTTTTGTTGCCTTGCCAGTACTGCATTTACTTTTTGTCTTCTCCTGCTGTATGTTGTTGCTTTGTGGAACTCAATAAAACATATCTGATCAAAAAGCAAATTTATATCACAAGCCTTCTGAGGCTTTGTGCACTTCATCCGGTGTTGAAATATTTTCTTCCATAGATTAATACTGAATAGATACTGCTTCAAACATAAAATTATAATCAAAACAAATGAGGTGTGCCAATATGGAGAACCTTCTCTCTGGAGGCCTGGCCATCTGGAGATAACTGATAGTCAAAACCTGACAAAAAACATTAGTCCATCTACCGCTGTAAGATGATGTGGAAGCAGATGCTCTGTAGGGTGTTCCAAGAAAAACATAAGTTCTGCAGAATGTCTTCTTTAATTGGGATTTCCTGCAGCTAGACATGCTAAAAATGGCAAAACCTGTAAATGATAAACTTCCATATCCAGATTATACCAACCAGCACACATCAGAATGCTGTTCTTGATCAGCTGGCTAGAGAAACTTCTCTACACCTTTCCATTAAACTGATTTGGCTTGTTCTAATGAACTCTAATTAAGCCAGTGCCAGAATGATCTTAATGATTCCAAAATGCCCATAGCAAAAAAGGTCCATGGAGCTGGACCAAAAATCTGAGCCCGGAAAGTCTGGTGGTGCAAGACTTCACCAGGAAAGTCAAACCGAATGTCCTCTACTATGCCAAGTAGGGAGTCTAAGTCCATTGGCACATTCGGCAAGAAATCATTTTTGATCTTCCAGTTTATTCCCATGATCTACCTTTTGGGAAGCTGTACGCAGGCTGTTTGAGGAATGACTAGCAAGATCTTGCTGAAGGTGATCTGTTGGTGTGGGTCTGACCACGGAGGGCCAACACCTATTGTCCCATGGGGAGGTGTTCTTTCCAAAGATAAGTACTTTTGTCCTGTTCGAATTGAGGTTGAGGAATTTGGTTATCATTCAGTCAACTACACTGGTCATGGCGTCGCAGAAGTTTGTTCTGGTGGAGGGGTCTTCGGTGAGGGAGAGGATGAGCTGTGGGTCATCCACATAGGATATGATGCTGAGTCCATGCTCTCAGATGAAGTCAGCGAGGAGAGTCATGGGGCGGGAGGGGCTGGGGGATTATGCTTGGGTTACGCCTCAGATGATGCTCTTTGGCTTGGAGGTGAAGGGTGTCATGCGGATTCTCTGAGTTTGCCTCATTTGCAATCCGCTTGGGGGCGTTCCCCTGGATGCCGATGCTGATGAGTCTGTTGATGAGGGTGTGGTGAGATACAGTGTTGAAAGCTGCTGATAGGTCGAGGAGGATCAGGGCTGCTGTCTCACCGCAAATGTGGAGGGATCTAATGTTGTCAGTGGCTGCGATCAAGGCAGTCTCAGTGCTGTGGTTGCACAGAAGCCAAATTGTGCAGCGTCAAGCAGGTTGTTTTTTTTCAGGTGTTTGGTAAGCTGGTGGTCGATGGCCTTCTCAAAGACTTTAGCAGGGTACAGGAGCAGTGAGATGGGGCAGTCATTTTTTTAATTCGCTGGGTTCGGCTGAGGGTTTCTTCAGGATGGGCCTGATCTCAGCGTATTTCTATCTGTCACGGAAGGCAGCTGTTGAGATGGAGGAGTTGAAGATGTTGGTGAGTACCACGCTATTTTTCTTGGTTCCTAAGTTGATGAAGTAGTGGGGGCAGGTGTTGGTGGGTCCTCCGGAGTGGTTAGAGGACATAATGGCTGTGGTGTTCTGTGTGGTGAGCAAAGTCCATATAGCTATAGCGTGGCTGGTGTGCGTGGGTGGGCTGGAGTTGTTAATGTGGAAACCACTGTGTTGAGGGGGTCGAAGCTGTTGTAGATGCCCGCTATCTTGCTGTGCACGTAGTTCGGCAGGGTGTTGCAGAGCTCATGTGAAGGACGAATAGTGTTCTCGATGGCTGATGGGCTGGATAATTTCCTGACTATGTTGAAGAGTTGCTTAGTGTGGTTGGCGTTTGTTTCGATGTGGTTCGTTAGGGCTGACCTTTTGGTTTCCTTGATGTGTTGGTGTATTCTTTGAGGGTTGATTTGTAGGCGGTTCTGTGGGCCGGGTTTTGGGGGTGCGCCATTATGTATCTAGACATTTGCAGTTGTGGATGCTAGATCTGAGTTCAGGGTAATACCAGATGGCTTGGCTTGAGGCTTTGTTGGTTTTGGCTGGCTTCATTGGGGCGACTCAGCCGGCGCATTTGTGATCCAGTCGGAGAAGTTTTGAACTGCCTGCTTCAGGACTGGCACAGCTTCGGGCTGGAAGGGGTTGAGGGTCTCCATCCACTGGGTTTTAGTCACCTTCTAGCTGCGGTGAAAGGAGTTGCGGGGTTTGGTGGTGGTGTCCTTCAGTGCAAGTCAGATTGCCCGCAGCTCCAGAAGGTTGATGTGGAGCCGGGACTCCGCCGGAGACCAAAGGCCGCTGATCTCTGCCTCTCCCAAGTGGCCTCCCCATCCCAGGAGGCACACATCCTTCACCATTGTGGACTCCGGTTGGGGAAGGGAGAGGTATCTACCATTGACCCAATCGCGATTTGTGAGTAACCACTGCAGATGTCTCGCAGTGCCCTCCAAGATCTGGACATGATCGGACAGGTTGTCCTGATGCTGTGCCCATTGGACCTTCAGATCCCACTGCAGAGTCCGCATATACCATCTGGCATGTCGCACTAGCAGGATGCAGGGGGCCATCAGGCCTAGGAGCCGGAGGGCCATCCTGACTGAAACCCGGGACAGAGGCTGAAAGATCGGAATCATAGCCTGAATATCCCGAACTCGCTGCTCGGGAGGATAAACCTGAAACAGAGTTAAATCCAGAACCGCTCCGATAAAGGGGAGCTTCTGAAAGGGACTCAGGTGCGACTTCAGCACATTGATGGAGAACCCCATCAATGAAGAAAAGGGCGGCTCATTGAATTAAAATATTTACCCAGAATCACATAATTTGAAACCAGTTTATGGGTCAAGAGCATTAAAATTAGGTCGAGTAGAATATTTAAGTAACTAGACCTGCAGGTCTGGTTACATTTTTATGATTTTTTAAGGCCTGTTAGCTCGAGCTTGAAGATGCTTGCACACCTCTAGATGTTACTTACTTGAGGAATTGAAATGAGGAATTCAGGACAACCTTTCCCCAAATGATACAGGATGCAATAGATACTGCCAAATAAGTACTGAAGGTCAGCTTCGCGCAATGACAATACCATGGCCACGAGTGCTGTGCTCACGAGTCATACCCATACGCCCTACCGGACATTCAGACGATGTCCAGGCATCTTTAATGAACACAGAGCCAGACTCTTTGGGGAAAATAGCAACCAGATGCTAGAAAGCTTCAAGAAAGCTAGGTTAAAGCCCACTCCCAAGGCTTCCTCTCACCAGTCTGTCAGCTTCACCAGAAGTGCATAACGTTTAGCGGCTCTCTGCTAGGAATGGCCCATCAATAGCAGCAGACCTTGCAGCCAGTTTAGTAGCCAGGCAGATTTTTCACATCCCTAGTCGGCGTAGTGGTGGCTGAAGCCATGGACATTATTCTTCCACTTCCTCCTTACCAGTGCCAATGACTTCCAAGCCCTTCTGATTCCCTCTTACAGGACCGCATACAGCCAGCAGGATGTGAGATTGCCTACCTAGGAAACGATCATTACAGATCGTTAGGTGCTGAAACTTTTATATAAAAGGTTATGCCATTTATTTAATCAAACCCTTATATCCCTCCTATGTCTACTCACGTTTCTGCAGATCATGCTATCTTCTAATGAAGCCAAGTTGTTTCTGGCCAAAGTAGCAATCAAGAAGGTACTGGACATTGCAGAGGACATCCTGGTGCCCAAGAAATATAAAGGCTCGGAATGATTTTGGGTCCTTGCCCCTGCATCCCCCAGAGGCTACCTTTGGTTTGTGGTGGGGTTAGAGTATTTCCGATTTGCCATTCTGTCCTTCAACTTCACCTCCATCCCCTGGAGCGCTAATTGCAATTGTCATGGCCCCTCTTCACTGGTTGGGTATACATGTAGACCCACACCTCAACGATTGGCTATTCAAAGCAGGCTAGCCACACATTTGCAGATCATCTTTGGACGATGGTCACCTTTCTGTCATTCCTGGGATTTTCCATCACCTAACCAAAGTGCTTTCTTTAAATAGTGTATCCACCAGAAAGAGCCCTGGTAAGCAACTGCCTATGTTTCAGACCCTTTGGTCAAAAAAGAGGAGTGTGAGTGAACAGGGTTTCCTGTGAAAATCCACCCAATTGTGTTCCAATTTTGTTCAATGTATTAGAAGTTGAGTTTTGTGCCTTTAAATATAGATGGCGACAGGAGATCAGAGACACATTCTTTGTTAATGTGCTACCTGTTGCAATCACTATCCTTTTAAGATAAAAAAAATGCCACAATTAACACAATTATACCCCTGCAGAATTGAGAAACGCATAACACTGTAAGCTCACTTTACAACTAAGAACTAACTGAATACAACAAAAAGAATATTGAAAGAACCGACCTGGACTCCCCCATGGGACATAAAGTCTTTAGCATTAGCATCCACAGCCAGCTGCAGGCAGCTGCTTCCTCCCCAAGAAACAGACACTCGTGTAAGGAGCTCCTCTGCATAGTTTTCATTCTTGACACAGCACTCTGAAAGCACCCCTAAAATCACAAAGAACACAATCAGTGAGGACACTATTGTTATTCAAGACAACTAAAGGCTTATGCTGAAACAGAGAATTACTAGCATTCACCTTTCTAGGACACTAAGAAAGCTCCCTTTTGTTGAAAGTTAAAACGTACATAGAAAAGTGGAAACAGAAGCTTGCTAGTATATGCAACAAAGGGAAAGGGCCACCTGACAGGAGGAAAAACTTTCTAAGCCCCTCTAATAAATATTACATCACTGACAATAAAAAAAAGACAACATTTGCTGGATTTTGTCACACGTACACAATCTATTCATTCACTGCATATCATCAGATCAATCTGCCTCTCCGGATACAAATTTCAGAATCTGATTCACAAGAACACCTACAATGATCTCTTCTGTTCCAAAATGTCCAGGTTGTTACAACTTTGACAGAGATCACCATACTAGTGCAGCACAGCAATGCAAGTCTGTGGTGCAAAGCCATGCCTGGTATCCTGAATACGAGATCTAGGCTGCAAGGAGCTCTCCTGACTGTTTTTTAGGGCAGGAAAAACTTGAAAGAATTGTTTCTTACCTGTAACTCTTTTTCTCTCACAGGGGTATTTCCATTACAGTCATAAGTGCTGAATAGTCCCACCCACGTGTGGGGGCCCCGGAACAGTCATTGCCAATAGGCTCACCTTTGGAGATCAGGTGAACAGAGTCACTTCCGTAACTTTTCAGACGCTAAGGATGATAAGATAAATATTACACCTGTTACCTCAGGAAAGCCAACAAATAGTGATTACCTCCCTTATTTTATCTAAACTTGTTTCTTGTAACAGCTTATACCTGAATATTCAACAGCAACATATGAACTAACTTCAACTATTGCAAAATGTGGCAGCTAGGCTGCTGACTGGTGTTTCAAAATTTAGAAAGCTCCACTGGCTGCCATGAAGGCATCTGGTCATATTCAAATCACTTTGTACTGCCTTCAAAGCTTGCATGACGTAGAACCAGACCATCTTACGGATTGTTTCAGTTGGTATACCCCACCAGAACTCTTCTCTCCTTAGGAGCGAAGATGTCGATAGTGCCTGAAAAGAGCTAATTGGGGTGGTAGAAGCTTCGTTACCTGCACCACCAGGGATTGAATGAGCTTCCTTTCCATAGTCGGGCCTCCCCTGACCTGTTGTCATTTAGGAAGGCACTGAAGACTTGGCTTTTCATCAATTGGTTCCATCTTGTGGAGAAGTGTGGCTCACGGTGTGGAGAAGTGTGGCTCACGGTGTAGAGCAGGCAGACCCGGAAGCTGAGGTCAGACCCGGGACCAGGGTTCAATTCCCGACGCGGCAGGGTCTTGAGCTCAAATGTCCACGGACTCGATAATTCTCGCTTCGGTGCCTGCTCTAATCATGGGTTCTCACTCTGCAACTCTGGGCATTAAGCTTGCTTAATCTCCACAACGGCCCCCTGCGGCGGGATGCCTGGCTTTCACCTTGGGGATGCCCTGTAGGGGCTATCTCACAGTGAAAATAGCCAGGACGGGTTCCCAAGGCAAGCGCCGGGAAACCTCCGGGTAGCTGTGCGCTCAATAAATGCAATAATAATAATAATAATAATCTTGGTCTTTCACTGTAATCTGCTTCTTTGAGCTAAGTGCTAGGATACCTTTGGGTAACTGTTGCACTTTATAAGGATTATGTTACTTAACCTATAAGCATCTGTTCTTGGCATGTAGAGCTGTAGATTCATATGCTTTGCATACCCTGGCCATGTAGTGTTGGGTCTGGATTTTTAACAAGTTGTTTTTCTTCAAAGAAGTCTTTTCCAGTCACAATGTAAGGTGACCCCCTCCTTTCGCTGATACTGCGCGTGGTCATCGACTCCGTTGTTAGATTCTTTCCCTGCAAGAGGGTGAGATGGAGTAAGTGAGTGTAGTTCAGAGATGTCCATGCGTATGTAATGTAAATAATAAGAACTGCAACAACCACAGGCGTCGGGGGAGGAGGGAAAGCACATGTGAATCTACAGCTCTACATGCCAAGAACAGATGCTTACAGGATAAGTAACATAATCTGTTTGAGGCATGTGTGCTGTAGATACACATGCTTTGCATAACTGTATAGCGGTACTCTCCCAAAGTGATGGCTAGCCAATGGGTGTTGCCGTTGTTTAAAAAAGTGTTTTTAGTACTGCCTTTCCTACATTAGCTTGTTGACGTGCTAATACATCCACACAATAACGTTTGGTAAATGTGTGTGGTGTAGACCATGTAGCGGCATTACATATGTCAGCGACGGGAATGTTACCTAAAAAGGCCATAGATGCTCCTATTTTGCGAGTAGAGTGTGCTCTAGGAGGTATAAAGTTCTTCTAGCTTTAGCATAGCAAGTTTGAATACGATGAGCGATACACCTAGAAATACCAGAATTAGAGATACGATTTCCCTTATGAGGTGGAGCGAATGCAAAAAAAAGTGGTTTTGGGAAAATCTGTTGTCTCATCAATATAGTATAAAAATGCTCTTTTTACATCAAGAGTATGTGGAGCCCTTTCTGCTACCGAATCAGGTTGAGGAAAGAACACAAGTAACTCAACTGATTGGTTAATATGAAAAGCAGAAACTAATTTTGGAAGGAATTTAGGGTTTGTATGAAGAACCACTCTATCTTTATGAAATTGAAAGAAGGGTTTTCTAAGGTTAATGCTTGTAACTCACCAACACGTCTCAGGCTGCGGTGGGGCATGATGGCGGCCGCTTGAGTCGAGTGAGCGTCACTCCCTGTCTCACCTGTGAGTTTAGATGGTTTGGAGCTGCTAAGGAGCCGCCGAAGGAGATGCCATGGAGAAAGGCTGTAGCGGTAATTGAAAACGGGGCCCAGGATTCACAAAGAGACGGTCGGCAGAAGTGCAAACGTGGCGTTTAAACAAAGTTTGGCAAAATTAATGCTGAGGGATATCCGGAGGCTGTGGTTGCGGTCTGCACGGTTCGCTTTCACCATCCTTTGGAGCCGCGCACACCTGGGAGCCTGGCGGGCGCGGTCAGCGGAGAAAGCCCAGCAGTGTTGTCTCGAGCTGGTGTTCAGCTCAGCACAATGCCGCCGAGGAAAAATGGAAATGGGAACGGACCCGCAAATGTGGTTAAACCTGCGGGGGAAGTGTCAACCCTCGGGACAAAGAAACAGCACACTTCGGGAGAGAAAACGGAGGGGCTGGGTAAACAGGATTAATCGGACAAATCGGATAAAGTCGACAAGAGTGGCCCGCGAGCTATGCCTGTGAGTGCAAAGAAAGCAGGGCTAGTTAAAGGGAAACCTCCTCCCTCCGCAGGCTCCAAAGAGAATGACATTGTTGGCACTAAAGACCATGGGAGACCGGGGATTACGGCTGCTGCTGTACCAGGGGCTATTACAGTCGCACCGGAGGGGCCAAGACAGGGGAAAGCAGTTACAGTCCCTGCTATGTTTTCTGGAAAGACCGAGGGGAAGACTGTTGGTGGTGGTAAACATCCTAAAACCAGCGCTGGCACTAAATTCGCCGGTCAGTGGGAGTGCAGTTGATATCACCAGGGACCAGCATACACCCGAGCTGCAGAAAACAGGGACTGGGGGTAATTTGAACTCCGGCTGTGAAGGGGAAGAGCAGAGTGACAGCCTTGAAAGTGGGCCTCTCTCTCAGACAGTGGAAGAGCCATGTGCAATGGGACGACAAGAGACCGTTAACGCGGAAGAGACGGAGGGGATCAGCAATGGGACTGTGGCTATAAATCTTTTTAGTGGGCAACCACACCAGCGCACTATTCCCTCTAGCATCGCGCCAGCGGAGGAGATTAATGGTAAAGGAGCTCCCAGCTCAGTTGACTCCCTGGATGGAGACCTTTTTTTTCCCTGGCTGAGGAGTCAGACACCGATCTCACGGCTCTGGTGTTCCTCGGAGGTATACAGGGGAGAGAAAAGTATAGGGTGGTTAGTCCTGGGCGAAAGGACTTCTGAGTAATGCCACCTACACCGGGGAGTGAGGGATTCGAAAACGAACGTGAGGAAGGGACGGTAGGGTAGGCTGGGAAAGGGAAGGCAAGAGAGGGAGTGGGAAGAGGATGTTGTGTGTGGGGGGGTAGGTGCTCAGGTCTTCTATACAATCTACAGTCCAGTGATAGGATTAAATATAATATACAGTGATTCCGTGATCGTGCGGTCCTATGTACACTATATAACAACTAATTACAAGGGAAACACGGAGAAAGGTTAAAGTGTACTCACGTGCCACGCCGCAACTCTCCTGCGAGTTGCGGCCGCTCTCCAGCCACCTCCTGAGGACGCCACCAGTCTTCGGACCAAACGTCCTCCTCCTCATCCTCGTCTCTGTTCTTCCGCTCCGCTCCGCTCACCGCCACTGGTTCTTCGCTTGCTGCTGCCTCCTGCCACGAGTCCGCTGCTTGGAACCCTTTTCCTTCCTGGCTTGGGCTTTTCTGTGTTCCGGGCAGGTATCAGGAAAAGCACTCCCGGGGTCAAAGGCGGTCATTTCCGGTCCTTCGAATGTCGCCTCACTTCCGAGGTCAAGGGAGTTCGCTTCCGGTCTTTCGTGCTCAGCTGTTGCTGCCAGTTCCTGTAGGGGAAGTGAGAGAGGAGGAGTCCTGGTTGATAGGGACGCTGCATGACCGGGCTCGGAGGTCAGGGACCTCACGCTCGGACGCTGCCCCAGGGAGGTAAGGGCTGCGTCTTCTCCACAGCCCTAAACTTGATGACCCAGAACTATATAAGTAGCTAAGTGTGGAGCTGGTCGGCTGGCCTTCACCACTCATTATTTGTGGTGATCTCAATATTAATTTGGGTTGCGAATGGATGAATCAATATAGGGTGTCTTACGTAGGGAGAAAACCCAAATTCTATCATGCCCTGCGATATCTTATGGAGCTACACAGGCTGATTGATGTATGGGCTGTACTAAAGCAGAAGGACCCGGGATTTACTTTTTTTTTGGCACCAAATAAGACTAGTTCCAGGCTGGATTATTTTTTTATCTCTGCTGCTCTCATGTTAGGCTCTAGTATTACGAGGTTTCCAAGAGTCATGTCAGAACACAATCCGCTTGTGCTCGAGGTCAAGGTACAAATCTGTAGAAATAAACTGGATGCTTGGACCTTCAATCGTGGTTTGTTTACGGATAGTAAATACACTGAAGTTATGGCTCCCTGGATCTCGACATTTTTAGGTTTAAAGTATTTTATTGAAGCAGGGTGGGATAGGACACAAAGGGGCAGGGAACAAGTGACCCACAAGATCTGCGCACCAGTGCGCATCATACAGCCAATACAACAATGCAGTTACAATTTTGCAAGAGGCTCCATCCGACTCGGGAGCATAGCTTCAGCACCTGTGGGCACGGACAGACAACGAGGGGAGGGGAGGGGGGGGGGAAAGGGGAGGGGAGGGGAGGGATGAGGAGAGGAGAAAAATCAGGAGGGAAGGAACAAGAGAGAGAACGAATGGGGAAGAAAAAAAAAAAAAAAAAGGGGGGGGGGGGGGTGAAGGGAGGAGAAGCAACCCCGCTCCAAAAAACCTACCTAACCAAACTAAACCCCCAACTACCATACCCCGACCCACCCCCTGTACTGTGCCAGCATCTACAGTCTCCGCCACTGTGAACTCTCCATGAATCTCTACTATGCAACACCAACCCCACCCACTCAGGCAGGCGGGTCCGGCGGCGGCGTCAGCCTCAACAACCGAAGATATCTAGGGCAGGTGATCTCTCGAAACTCGGAACATAACAGGCTGTGAAAGGGCTCCCACAAGTCCTCAAAGGTATCAGTATCCCCCAGGGCTACTAAGGACATCTTTTCCATTCCAAGAACATGCCATAATCTGTGCAGCCAACCAACTACAGAGGGAAGTGTTGTAGTGCGCCAGTGTATGAGAATATTCTGCACCGCTGATCCCAGCGCAATCGCGATCTGTCTACCCCTCTTGGACCTAAGGGGATACATCAACCCATTCGGCAACCCCAACAGGACATAGGCCGGGAACCTAGGCAGTTCTATCCCAAAGCATTTATCCACCTCGCTCAGGACCTCTTCCCAGTACGGAGCCAGCAGGGGGCAATCCCATAGTATGTGTGTTAGTGTACCAGTGTTGCCACAGTTGCGCCAGCACGTCCCTGGTATCGCCCTATCCATCTCGTGCAGTTTCTCCGGAGTGCGGTACCAGTAGGTCGAGATTTTAGTAAAGGTCTCTGTAAGACCCGTGTGGTAGGCCGAGTGGCGCGCGCGGTAGGAGATGTGGTCCCATTCTTTATGACTCAGCTCGCGCCCAAGCTCTCGCTCCCATCGTTCCCGACCAGGGTTGTGAATGTGAAATGAGGGGGGCTGCAGCATTCTATACAGGTCCGAGATCAGTTTGGCGTCCGACGTGCGAGTAATTAACCAACGCTCATACTCCGTGATTTCCCTGTGTGCCGCGTCGCGCACTTGGGGTTGTAATGCCCAGTGGCGCGCCTGCATGTATCGCATGCGTTCCGTTTCGGGGAGGCCATAATCCCTCTGCAAATCCTGGAAGGAGACAACTCCCTCGGGGGAGTACAAGTGGTACAGAGTGCAGCAGCGGGCCACCCGCCAGCGCTCATAGGCACCCTGTTCCATCCCCGGGCCGAAGTCCGGGTTGCCAATGAGCGGCGTGAAGGGAGAGGGGAAGGTAGTTAACTCGCATCTGGCAGCCACCGAGTCCCACGTCTGGAGCGGGACCCGCGTTACCAAGGACGCGTAAAGATTGGGGGGCCGATGGGCTCGCCTCAAGAATGGCACTTCCTGCAGCGTCCTACCCGCCACCGCCTGATCTTGGAACAACCAGTGTTTATCAGATTCCCACCGGCTCCATTCCACGAGGTATCGGAGCTGAGCGGCCTGAAAATATTTCCGCAAGTCCGGTATCCCCAGCCCTCCGGATTCCGGTGAGAGCATAGCGATGCCCCTCTTGATCCTCGGTCTACGGCCCTGCCACACGAATCGCGCAATGGCAGTCTGAGTCTCCGCGAGCCACCCCGCAGGAGGATGGAGCGGTAATGCTCTGAAGAGGTAAAGCACCTGAGGCAGAAGGGTCATCTTCACTGCGGCCACCCTACCCAGTAGCGACAGCGTGCCTTTATCCCACCGGCCCAGTTCCTCCTTGATTTTCGTGCCTAGAGCCGCGTAATTGGCCGTAACCATCTCCGGGAGGGAGGGCGCCAGCAGGATCCCCAAATACGGGATCCGGTCCTTGGACCAGCTCAGAGGGTAAAGCCTCTGCAGTTCCACTCTAGTGGCAGCAGAAAGCGAGATGTCTAGGGCGGCCGACTTACCCAGGTTCACCTTGAAGCCCGCCACGTCAGCGAATAAATTCAGTTCCTCCACACAGGCCGGTAGCGATCTCCGCGGGTCATCCAGCGTCAGAATGACATCGTCCGCGTACAGGCTAATCGCGTGACGAAACCCGCCCATCTGGACACCGATAATGTCAGGGTTCTGCCTAACCCTCTGGGCAAATGGCTCCATGTACAAGGCAAAGAGCAAAGGGGAGAGCGGGCATCCCTGTCTCGTGCCCCGTTCAATGGGGAAGGGTCGAGAGCTGCCGCCGTTCACCCGGACCACCGCAGATGGGAACCGGTAGCAATTAAAGATCAGATGACGAAACTTCTCCCCTATCCCAAATTTGCTCAGGACTTTCTCAAGGTAGGGCCAGTGCACCCTGTCAAAAGCTTTCTCCGCGTCTATGGACAGGAGCATCCTCTCTCCAGGGATCCTAGAAGCCTTCTCGAGAATGTGTGTCACCCTCTTCGTATTATCTACCGTTTGCCTACCGGGCACGAAGCCCGCTTGGTCCGAGTCAACCATGCCGGGGAGATGCAACGCCAGGCGTGCAGCTAAGATACTGGTGAACACCTTCAAATCGGTGTTCAGCAGCGAAATGGGACGATAGGACCCACAGGCGGTCCTGTCCTTGCCCGGCTTAGGGATCACTGAGACCGTGGCCTGGAGAAATTCGGAGGGGATGGCTCCCGGTTCTGCGAAGGAGTTAAAGAGGCGAGTCAGCAGAGGTGCCAGTTCCTGACAGAAGGTTTTGTAAAACAGCGGGATGAAGCCATCCGGACCCGGGGCCTTGCCCAGTTTGAGCCGGGATATCGCCGTGACCACCTCCTCGATACGTATGTCACGCTCCAGATACTGAGCCTGATCCTATGTCAGCGACGGGAGCGGAACCGAGTCCAGGTGGTCCCCCTCAGCCTGGGCCGCAGGGGGCTCCCCGGAGTAGAGGTCCGCATAAAAGCCGCGGAAGACATCCGCTATGTGTTCATCGGTCGTAACTCTGCCTCCGGCCGGGTCCAGCAGTTCCTTCACTCGGTGCTGCTGGTGCTGCACCCTGAGTTTGTTAGCCAGGAGCCGCCCACACCGATCGCCCCCTGTGTAGTATTTGTGCT
Organism: Lissotriton vulgaris; assembly: GCF_964263255.1. Lineage (NCBI taxonomy): Eukaryota > Metazoa > Chordata > Amphibia > Caudata > Salamandridae > Lissotriton > Lissotriton vulgaris. Next base: position 52,307,150 of record NC_141696.1, read on the forward strand.
TCAGGCGGAGCACCGCGTACTCCGCCCGATCCGTGTCTAGGGCTGCCAGGAGCTTCCGCGCCGCCTTCAGCTGCCTCCACACCCTGGGGGCCCCTGTCCTGTGATGAACCTGCTCCAGCTCCCTCACCTGCCGGGTAAGCTCATCTCTCTTAAGTTGCCGGTCCCTATTCTCGGCAGCGGAAATCGCGATAAATTCGCCTCGGAGCACGGCCTTAAGGGCCGCCCACTGTGTCGCGCGGGAGGTATCCCCAGTATCGTTCACGGTCTGAAAAGCCAAAATGGCCGCCCTGATCTGATCCACCACCGACCGCCTATGCAAAAGCGTATCTCGGAGCCTCCAAACCCCCCTCGACCGAGCCACCGGCGGAAGAGTGAAAGCGCCCTCAACCGGAGCGTGGTCAGAAAGAGAAAGGACCCCCATGTCTGCATTCGAAGCCAAAAGGAGCAGCGGGCCCGACACTAGGAGGTGGTCTAAGCGCGCATAAGATCTATGGGCGTGTGAGAAATAAGAGTATGCGCGGGTGGTGGGGTGGAGGCAGCGCCACATGTCATGCAGGTCCAGCTCCTCAAGTCGAGTTCGAATCGAGCCCGAAAGCTCACCCAACTGCTGGCGCCGCTGCACAGACCTATCCAGCGCCGCGTCAAAAACCAGGTTCAAATCACCCCCCAACACTATGTGCCTATCAGAGGTGAATGCAACGTCGTCCAAGGCCCTGTGTAAGAATTGGTCCTGATGATCATTGGGGCAATAAACGGAGCCTACAGTCAGTGCTAAGCCCCCCACCTTAATCCTATATACCAGGAGTCTCCCTTTCTGCTCCGCCACCTTGCTCACAACCTCGCCCCTGAACCCTCTAGAAAACAAAATGGCCACCCCTGCCGTCTTGGAAGTGCTAGAGGAGAATAGCTGTGTGGGGAACTTGGGGGTTCGCATCCGCGAGCAGTCCTTAGCCAGCAAGTGGGTCTCCTGCAACAGGCAGATATCCGCTTGTGAGTTTTCCAACAGGGATAACACTGCCCGCCGCTTAACCGGATTATTCAGCCCTTTCACATTGAGAGTAAGCACCTTAAGAGCCATCAAAGAGAGAGTTCAGGGAGCACATATCAAAAGGCAAAGCTCCGACAGCAAACACAGAAGGCACCCTTCGAGACCTCAAAACAGAGCAACGTTGAATCAACCATAGGCACAGTACAGTCCCCGAACCCCAACACCCCACGACCAAAAACCCCCCCCCGCCCCTACACCAGCAAATCCACACCACCCCCCGCTACTGGCCCCCCCTCTAGGTCCCAAAATCAAAACATCTGCCCGTCCGCCCCAACCCCTTCCCCCGCTTCTCAAACTTTTCAAAAAAGACATTGTCCCAGTCCGGCCCGAAGCGGGCAAGGCCGTGGAAAGTCAACCTAGTGGACGTCCAGCCACCACCTTCAGCACTCGCCCTTCCTCCCGGGCCACCCCCCGAATCCCCACACCTGCAATAAGAATGAGCTAAAGTAGACTCCCCCCGGAGTGAGTTCAGGCCGTCAAGGCCACTTCGCCATTCGCCGCCACTCTGGAGGCCTCCTGGATGGCAGCCGCCATTTCAGCCCTGATTGCAGGCGAGCCCGGGCGTTCCGCCGGGGGAGAGGCCCCCCCCTCAGCTCGTTGCCAGCCGTTACGAGTGCTGCGCCTCCGCCGCGGGGCCGGGGTATCCGTGTCCGATGCAGTGAGGCCCAGCACCGCGCAAACATCTTGAAGGGACCGAAGTTGATGTAAGACACCGTTCCACCTGAAGATCAGGCGGAAGGGGTGCCCCCATGAGTACTGCGTTTCATGCTCTCGAAGGAAGTCCGTAGCGATCTTAAAGGATTTCCTCTTCTGTAGCGTGACTGTGGATAAGTCCTGAAACAGTGTCACAGGATGGTCCCGGAATCGGAAAGGCTGCTGCCCTCGTGCCTCACGGAGGATCCGCTCCTTCAAAGGAAAGTTCGGGAGGAAGGCCAAAATGTCCGGAGCGGGCGCCGTGGCTCTGCGGGGGCGACCCACCCGGTGTGCCCGGTCAATGCGAATCCGAAAGTCCTTGCTCTCCCAAGATCGCTCGGAAGAGGGCCACCAGATATGCCGTCACGTCTTCACCCTCCTCACCAGACGGCACACCGCGGACCCGTATGTTGTTCCGCCTGGACCGATTTTCAAGGTCCTCGGCGTGGGCCTGTAGCTCAATCTGTTGCTCCCGGAGCCGTAGGACCTCCTGCTGCAGATGGGTGATCTCCTCATCCCTGGAGTGGCCCGCTTCCTCCACTGTGTTCACCCGATCCCCCAAGGAGTCCATCTCTCTCCTCACTTCGCGGACCTCCCCGGCCACCTCATGCTTGAGTGTTTGGAAGTCGTCCCGCAGGGAGCTAAACAGGGACTCGAGAAATGACCTCGTCACCGGGGGCTCTCCACCTTCTGCCCCCCTGGTTGGTGCCGGGGAGGTCGCGGCCGGTTGAGCACCTCCGCTGCGCAGGGCGCCCCGTCCCAGCATTTCCGGCAAGGTCCGGTCGCCTCTTCGCTGCCCCCTGGCATTCGACATTGTAGAGCAATAACGGACACTGAGGCTCACTGAACAGCAGAGAAAGCAGCTATATGCCAGCCGGGAGTGGTCCACGCAAAGAGCACCAGGAGGGACGAGCTGCCCGGCCGAACTCCACAAAATGGCCGCTCAGTAGTGTCGTAGGGACAAAGCCCAAGATGGAGACCCTCTCTCCTTCTCCGATCCGAGAACCAGAAATCCGGCCAGGGGGCTAAGTCACAATGCAACAGTCGCCGGGGTCCGCTGCTTCAGGGAGAGATCAGCCTCGGGAGACTCGGTCCTCAATCCCGCACAGATAACCAGCCAAGGCGACCTCCTCCAGCAGGCCTCGTCAAGCCACGGGCTGGCGTAGCAAGGTGGCGCCGACTCCGCCACCGCTCTGCACCTCCGCTCCGCTCCGCTCCGTTCAGCCGCTGCTGGACAGCTCCTAGCCGCACGCGGAGCCGTCGCCGACTCCCACTCCAACAGCACATGCACCACAGCGGGCTTCACACCTCAGAGGCCGGTCGCCCCGTCGCGCTCCGAGGGTCGGGAGACTCGCGGCTTCCAGCTCTCACTCGGGTCGTACAGCGGGGTCCGACCTGGGCTACACCGGCCAAAATCTCATCCCCGACGGCGCAAACCAGGCTCAGCAGGCTCTCCACACCTCCACCGCAAGCACCAGGCTCAGTGGCCGCGTGATCCGGGGGGGAATCAGCGGTTCCGAGCGGTGCAGGAATTCAGGGGTCCGGGAGCACTCGGCAAGTGCGACCGCTCAGCCCGCCATCTTGGCCACGCCCCCCGATCTCGACATTTTTAGAGGAAAATGTAAATAGTACTGGGATTCAAAATGTATGGGATACGCTCAAGGCTGGGATCAGGGGGGAGAAACTCGGTATGGGTGGGAAAGCCAGAGAGAAGAGAAGGTGAAAATGCAGAGATTGTATAAAGACCTAGAAGAAGCCGAGATATTATTGGCTCCAATAATACTAGGGGGTAGAGACAGTGATTTGGCTCAAACTCAGACCATCATAGCCAAGTCAGCCATCACAGAAGTGTCACAGGCTAAAGCAGCAGGGAAATTTATGGGGTGGCGTTCCAGAATGTTTGAAAATAGTGAAAGAGCGGGACAGGTATTACCTGCAAGAATTAGAGAAAGAGAATCTGCCTCTCGGATTAATGCTATCCTGGATCCTGATTCGGGTTTGGTGACAGAGGAAGGGGCAATTGCGCTAGCTTTTCAAAAATACTATCAAAAATTATATCATGAGGATACTCTTGATAATGATATTTTGCAGTCTGAGATTCATGAATATTTAAAAGATGTCGAGGTTGATGCCTTGTCCACTGAGGAGTTGAGAATTTTGGATGCCGAAATTAGAATAGACGAGCTCTGGCAAGCAATAGACTCTCTTCCGGCGGGCAAAGCAGTAGGCCCGGATTTTATACCGGGCGAATTGTACAAACTTTTTCGGCAACAACTTACCTCTGTTATGCTGGAGCTGTTTCGTAGGGTCCAAAGGGGGGAGGCACCCCCGGAATCATGGCGTAGAGCCAGAATTGTTGCCTTTTTAAAGAAAAGCAAGAATCCAATTGAGACAGGATCTTATCGGCCCATCACGCTGATAAATAGTGATGTCAAAATTTATGCCAAGATCCTCGCTAATCGGCTCTCCGGGATGATCAAGGAGCTAGTATCCCCACAACAACACGGGTTCGTCCTCGGAAGAGAAACGATAGACCATATACGCCGCACAATTGCCCTTTTTGATTTTACCAAGGTTTCAGGAGACTCTATGGCTTTAATTCTGCTGGATGCGGAGAAAGCTTTTGACAGGGTCTCCTGGTCTTTTTTATGGGCCGTTTTACGGCATTATGGTCTAGGTGATGGGTTTATCTGCGCTATTAGGAGCATGTACCAACAGCCCACGGCTCAAATTTCGGTCATGGGAAGACAGACAGGTATAATCACCATTCTAAGAGGCACTCGCCAGGGTTGCCCATGTTCCCCCTTATAATTTGCCATTCATATTGATCCTTTAATTAAAAAATTCCTTTCTAATATTTTGATACAACCGGTTAGAGCCAAAGGAGGAGATACTAAAATCCTTGGGTACTCGGATGACCTTGCCATATTGACTGATTCCCCACAGGTTGCTTTGGCAGAAATCCAGAGTTTGACAACAAAGTTTGATAAGATCTCAGGATTCAATCTTAATGACTCCAAAACACAAATAATTTGCAACGAGAAAATCAGCTTGATAGACTCACTTGTGGTTGGCAAGCAAAAAAATACTTGGGGATCGAGCTAAGTGCCAAACCTGAGGAGATCGTAGAGATCAATCTTGTTCTTTTATTAAGTAAAATTGACTCTGAGGCGCGTAGGATTAATAATTTGCATTTAACTCTGATGGGGAGATGCAATGTGGTTAAAATGATTTTTTTACCAAAGATATTGTATTTTTTCAGAGCTATTCCTTTGCTAGTTGATTTGATATGGTTTAAGAAAATTGAGCGAATTATTTCTTGGTTTGTATGGGCCGGAAAAAGACCCAGACGGGCTATGAAATATATGACGCTACCTAGGGAAAGGGGAGGCTGGGCGCTACCAAATTTTCAATGCTATTACTGGGCAATTACGTTGCGGCATATAGGTTTATTATTAGATGGTGAGGAACCAATCGGTGCTGACATCTCTATTTATCGTTTGATTTACGGGGAAGAAGCTAAGGGACTGCTTTTCAGACATATTGATTTTGCTTATTTTAAACGGGTAAGGTTTAAGACCTTGCTGGCAGCCCTTAAGGTGTGGATACCCGTGAGAAAATTATTTAAAATCGTCAGATTACATATATATACTCCTGTCACTGGCAATACTCTTTTGCCAGAAATTTTCAGGGATGGTTATTTTAGAGAATGGAATACGCAAGGAGTTTTGGCAATAGGGGACATTGCTTTGGAAACAAGGGTTATGTCTTTTGAATGTATTAGACAGAAATTCGGTATAAACAACCGGTATTTCTTTAAATTTTTGCAGATACTTGATTTTTTGAGTCGTAAAAGGATTTGCTTGGTACATATTCCGCTGGTTGATGCGATCCAGGGTGGTCAATCAACTATCTCCACACTGTATAAAATGGCAAATGAAACCAGATGTGACGATCTGGATAAACACTTTGGTCGTTGGCTGAATGTCGTACAGGCAGGACAAGAAATATGCGAAGAGTCATTAGGCTTCAGTCAAAAAGCAACCATATCTGCAAACCTCCAGGTTCAATGTTTCAAGACCTGGTTAAATCTGTATGTTACCCCACATCGTATTCATCAATGGGGTGGGGTGGATGGAGTTAATTGCCCTAGATGTGGGGAATTTGCTGTTGATAGTGTTCACATGTTCGCCTCATGCTCCAGTCTGACCTCATTGCTGGTTGCGGTCGAGCAATGGCTGGAACAGATGTTTGATTACTTGATCAAACTTTCACCACTGCTGGTAATGTTAGGAATAGCGGATATGGATATGAATGTATCAGAAAGAAAGTTAATATTTATTGCGATGGCCACACTGAGATTGAGCATTGCAACGGTTTGGTTGGATCCTGCCCCCCCCCCCCCGAGATTTCACGAATGGTTTAGTAAATTTATAAACATCGGGAAGTGGGAATTGTTGGTCTTTAAAAGGAGAGGCCCAAGGGCTCGGAGGGAGGGGGGACGGATCTGGGAGCCCCTCTCAAACTGGTTGAACTCTAGGAGTTAAGGATGGGGGTAGAATGTCAACTTTCGAGACCCAGTGGGTCTAGGGTAATCTTTCTTGTGCTGGTTCTCCTGTTTTTTTATGGCTTTTTGGTTCCTCTCCCTTCTAAGCTTGATATGTATAGTCGGCTGGTTCCGCAAAGTGTTTTTTTGTCTATTTTATGTATCCTGTTCTGCGACACTCCTGCAGCCCCGGGGGGGAGGGAAGGGTGGGGGGTGGCGGAAAACTTGTGAAAAATATGGGGAATGACAAAGATTTAATGTATGTTGATTTTTCTTTTTTCTATTTCTGAATATATTATTTTGTCATTCTTCTAATAAAAATTAAAAAAAAAAAAAAGTAACTCACCAACACATCTCAGTGAAGTAATAGCAATTAGAAAGGCAACCTTCCACGAGAGAAATTGTAATGGACAATTGTGTAATGTTTCAAAGTGTGGACCGATAAACCTTCTGAGAATAATGTTAAGGTTCCAGATAGGTGCAGATGGTACCTGAGTGATATTATTCTTTTAAGGCCTTTCATAAAAGCTTTAATTACTGGAACTTCGAAAAGGGACAAATGTCTGTTTTGCAGATATGCAGCTACCGCTGCAAGATGTAATCAAATAGATGTGTAAGCTAAGCCAACTCGCTGTAGATGCAAAAGATAACAAATAATGTTTTGTATAGATGCATCAAGCAGATTAATTGTGTTATATTTACAATAGATGACATACCTTTTCCACTTTTCTGCATAACATGCTCTAGTGGTAGGTTTTCTTGATTCTTTCAGGATTGCCATAAAATCTGGTGGTAGGTTTAAAAATCCAAACCCTATGACTTCAGGAGCCAGTTCGCTAGGTTGAGCTCCTTGGGGTTTGGATGTCTGATTTCTCCATAGCTCCGTATGAGAAGGTTGGGAGTGAGGTGCAGTTTTTGGTGTGGCACTACTGACAGTTATAGGAGTGTGGTGGACCATGGTTGGCGAGCCCATGTGGGCGCCACTAGAATCAGTGTGAGTGATGTCCGTCTGAGTTTCCAAACCAGCAATGGAAGTAGAGGGAGATGCGGAAAAGCGTAAGCAGATATCCCTATATTGCATGCTCATGCGCACAAGATTAAAAAAAAGAAAAAAAATTCCCTGACCAGTTCATCCACAGTGCATTGCCTTTGGATAGATGGTATGGGAATCTGGAAGCGAAGTTTGGGCATTTTGAGTTCTCAGCTGTGGCAAATAGATTTGTGGAAATCCCCATTTTTGGAAGTACGGAAGTAGAACCTGGGAATAAAGTTCCCATTTGTGTGCTTTTTGCCTCGTCCTGCTGTGGAGGTCAGCAAACTGGTTGTGCATTCCTGGAAGGTCTTCTGCTAGAAGATTAATTTTGTGATGTATTGCCCAATGCCAAATGATTTCAGAGAGGCGTGACAACTGTAGAGAGTGTGTCCCCCACCTGTTTTTGTAAATAGTACATTGTTGTCATATTGTAAGTCTGGACTAAGACAACTTTTACTACTAGGTGAGGCTGGAAAGATTTTAGTGCTAGTTGAACTGCTAGAAGCTCCACGTAATTGATGTGGAAACTTCTGTGTTTGATGTCCCATAAATCTTGAATTGTTAGATATTGCAGATGGGCACCCCAACCTGTGAGAAATGCATCTGCTGTTAGTATGACTTGTGAAATGGGGATGATGAAGGCCACCCTTTTGTGTGTTCGACCACTGCGGAGAGTGATGAGTGCAGCTGTCTACCAACACTAGATCTGTTAATTGACCCTGTGATTGATTCCACTGACGTGTTAAACATTCCTATAGAGGATGCATGTGTAATCTTGCGTGATGCCATCATTCCTAACAGCTGCATGAAAGTCTTCACTGTTAGGTACTGGTTGGTTTGAACTTGTAGTAATAAAGTTTGAAAGTTTTGAATTCTGACTGCATCAGGAGAAGCTATAGCTGTGTGAGTGCTTAGCATTGCTTCCGGATATGTTTGCTGTTGTGAGGGTAGAAGATGGGACTTTTGTGCATTGACTGTAAATCCCAATTGATGGAGAAGGTTTATGGTAGCTTGAGTGTGTTGTAAACACTTTATCTGTGTGTTGGCTTTGATGAGCCAATCATCCAGATATGGGAAGACATGATTTTGTTGTCTCCTTAGATGAGCTGCTACGACTGCTAGGCATTTTGTGAATATTCTGGGTGTAGTAGTCACTCTGAATGGAAGTACTTTGAATTCATTGGGATTTCCTGCTATCACAAATCTGAGATATTTGTGATGTCCTCAGTGGATAGGAATATGAAAGAATGCGTTATTTAGTCTAGTGTCTTCATAAAGTCGGATTGTTGTAGAAGTGGAAGCAGTTGTTGAAGGGGAACCATGTGAAACCGTTCAGACAGTATGTATAGGTTTAAGGGCCTGAGATCTAAGATTGGTCGCAAAGACCCATCATTTTTGGGGATTAGGAAGTAATGTGAGTAGACGCCTAATCCTTGGTGTTGTAATGGAACTGGTTCTATAGCTCCTTTTGCTGGTAGACCTTGTTTGAGGAGCTGTTGGTGTTGTGATGAAAGCTTGTGATTGAGAGGTAGAATATTGGGAGGATTGCTGGTGTGTTCTAGGCAATAACCATGCTGGATAATGTATAATACCCATTTGTATGTTGTTAATGCTTGCCAAATAGGAAGCAAGTGTTGTAGTCCTCTCCCAACAGGTGTAAAGTGGTCGGGGGAAATTATAGGTAAGCCACTGTTTATTGGGAGATGGAGAGGTATGTGTTGGTGTGCCTTTTCCTCTCCCTTTGAAATTGTTCCCTATGTAACCACCCTTATAGAACCCCCTTATTGAAGAGGTTGCACGTTTGATTTGTATGAGGATACATTTGAATCTGAGGGATTTTGGATCATCACTATAGAATGGGCGGCAAAAAGAACCTCTATTGGATGGTGACTGAAGTGCTCCCATTGATTTTGCCACTTCTGTATCTTTTTTCCATTTTCTCCAGTGACACATTCACTTGAGACCCAAAAAGGTGTTCTTTGTCAAATAGAACATTTAAAATAGACTGTTGAACCTCTGGTTTAAACAGAGACATTCTGAGCCATGCATGTCTTCTAGGAGAATGCTGGTGTTAATTCCCCTTGCTGCAGTGTCAACAGCGTCTAGTGGACATCTAATGGAGGAATTGGGAATTAATTTTCCCTCATGCACTAGTTCCTATCCTCTCTTTTTATACTTCTCTGGGAGGTGTTGGAGTAGCTCCTCCATTTCGTCCCAGTGGGCTCTACCATATCTCACCAATAGTCCTTGTGTGTTGGCAATGCGCCAATGGTTGGCGGATTGTGCAGCTATTCTTTAACCTGATGCATCAATAAATTTAGACTCTTTGTCTGGAGGAGCTGCATCTGCTGTAGTTTGAGAATGTGCTCTCTTTCGAGCATTGGATACCACTAGGGTATCTAAAGGCAACTGACCATTAATAAAAATTGGGTAAGATGGTAGAGGCTTGCATTTTGTTATCGACCCTAGGTGTTAATATATGGGCACGTACAGGGTCTTTAAAAATATCATCAGCTTGTCTCATCATGCCTTTTAGCATGGGTAAATTTTGAATTGGTGTAAGTGTAGAACCGAATGTTTCAAATAAAAAATCCTCTTCTTAGGATTCCTTGAGTAGTGTAACTCCATGATATGATGCTGCCCTTGAGATTAACTCCTGGTATGCTATGTTGTCATTAGGAGGTGATGGTTTTACAGGGTGTAAATCAGGGTCATTAGCCATAGTTTGACCAATATTATAATCATTCCATGGATCTATTGGTGGTGAACTATTGTCATGCCCCTACTCTATATCAGGCTGTGTATGTGGAGAACCCTGTGGTGTTATATTTCGGAGGTCTGAGCCTGGTAATAGTGCAAGTGTTGTAGAGAACTGAGGGACAGGGCAGATAGGACTTGTAGCTATGTCCTCCTTTTTTAGGGGAATTTTGTAGCGTGTATCCTCTGGAACAGTCTTTCTTTTGGATGGTATTGCAAAACATGTCCAGTGTCTGGATTTAAGTAAATTCTCTTTTGCTTAGGGTCCAGTTTTTCCTTCATAAGTTCCATAGGTTCTGGAGGTTTTTGAAAGGTATCTTTTGGTTTCCGTGCTGAGGTAGACCAGTCTTTCTTATCCTTTGGAGCTGAAGGTTTCGGTTCCGACGGTGTTGCATCTCAACTCGAGCCAGAAGGATTGATATGCTATTTCGGAGCGGAACGATCGGCAAGAGTCACAATCTCCTTCCCTGTGCTCTAGTAAGAGGCATGAATTGCAGACTTTATGCAAGTCAGTGCACGAATACTTGGAGTGGCACTGAGGACAGAACTGAAATGGAGTCCACTCCTTTGGCAGAAGACTGGATGATTATGATGGAGTGGAAGTCGACTGACACGGCTAGCCCGAAGGCCGCCATCAAGGTCTTCTCGATCGAAGATGGAAGTTTTCTTATATTTACAACATGCAGGAATAAGGAGATACATCCGAAACAATAACAACAAGCTTACAGTGGGTTGTGAACGGAGAGGATCCCGAAAAATGGTCTTGTACTGGAGCATCGCAAACCACTTCCGAACCCGATGGCGGGAAGAAAACAATCTAACTTTGGAGTTGATGCCCATGCGCACTATCACCGAAAGGAGGAGTCACCTTACCTCATAACTGGAAAAACTTCTTCGAAGAAAGACTACTTGCAAACATCCGGACCCAACACTAGATGGCAGGAGTATGCAAAGTATGAGTATCTCTAGCACACATGCCTCGATCATTTAATTAACATAACATACATATATATCTTCATAAGTGTAGATTTTCGCCTTTCTAATTTCATCCTCAATTTTACTAATCTCTACAAGTAATTTCACTATCTTCCTTTCAGCATTGTCAATGAGGATCTGTATAAGGTTACGTGAACTATCATTCAGTTCTTTTTCCCATCTATCATATAAATCTGGTTCCAAGTCCTCATACGTTGGTATTATATGTGATCTTAAACCACGAGGAATCCTATTCAGTGTCAAATATTGTTTTAGGGTGGCAGCATCCCACCACTTGTTCAACTCAGTACGTTTTAACAATTCTAGTTTTACGAATTTGGCCCTTAAACCTTCTTTCTTAGTACTTGCTGGGGGGGCCAATTGCTTTCTTGATGGTCCCTCCCGCAGCTAGGTTCCCAAACAGTGTCTCAGCCTCTTTGTCTCTATTCATTATCAAACCTCAGCGGCAGCTCTCTCACCATAAATTATAAAAAGGGGAAATGGTAACGGCTATAAGGAGCGCACAGCACAACGTCAAGGTTATGTAGCAAAACAGATTATCAAGTAGGTGCTCAGGAAGAGAAAACTATAAAATGAAGAACGATGCGCATATGAACAAGGAATAGGGACAATGTCTTCGACGTTTAAACTAATATTCAATTTATAGCGAGTCTAGTGCTATCTTAATATAATTGCCGAACTGCGGGCACATTTGACACTACAAGATGTCGCCCATGTTTCATACTATAAATTGCTATTGAAAGATGGCGCCCACGCTGAACGCCAGAGCAAGAGACGGAAAACGATACTGACTAAACGGTGAGCACATCGGACGCAATGCATGGATATTGTCTAAACTTTACATTAATAGATGAGGATAATGTGAGGCTTATTATTGCACTTTTTCTTTTATTAGACACGGACTCGTGTCACTGATCCTTTTTAACACGGAGGATTTTGAAGATACAGTGAGATAAAAACGTACATGTACAGATACTGCAAGACAAGGTGAGGCATAGATAACAAATATATGTTTTGGGCTAAACAACTCATAGAGATTACTTTTGATACAGTTATCAATTTACTTTAGGAATTGATTGGAAAAATACATTGAAATACTACAAGTGAGGATTTGGACAAAATTATACGTGCTGGAGATACATAGAAATAACCCTACCACTATATGGTGAGTTCATGTATTGAATAGGTGGACCCATCTGCACCACCTAGCTTGTAAACTCTATTTATTGTTACTGATTGTGAATAAGACTACATGTGTAATAATCTCTATTATAGATTAAGAACGTGTAGAGAGGAAATTGACCCAAATTTCTGAGGAATATCAATTGGATGGTCCGAGGGTAGACAATTACTACTAGCTAGGTGAGTCATTCACATACGACCTGTTAACCATGGGCGGTTTCGGGAACCACAATCCTAATACCTACTACGCTGTATACGTGACTTGTATATAACTTGATGGTTTGAAATAGTTTTGGTTCTATATTAATATTGAGTTTATGTCTTTGGCAAATATAGTCCTTCTTGTGATAACAGTATGTTTATGCAGTGAATATACACTGGACCTGAACTTAGGTTAGAACGGTACTTGCTTTGTATGATTTATATTAATATGCAAACAATGTATGAATTGCTTTGCGTTGTATTTGTAAGAATGAGACTTATTGTAATCCTTTGGGTTGCAGCCCTGAGGAAGTCAGATTGTCCTACACGGACTTGACGAAACGCGCGTTGGCTGCAAGCAATCGTTTTGATGGAGAATTGGATTTGATGATGCAGAGTGAACATTAAAAGAATGAAAACTACATAAAGACTCTCTTTTGTTGATAAAATTGAGTGCTCGGAGGACTACAAGTATTGTTTGGACCTAGGTTTGCCTTGGGGACTGTGGTAACCAGCCCCCCACCTCTTCCTGAGCACCTACTTGATAATCTGTTTTGCTACATAACCTTGACGTTGTGCTGTGCGCTCCTTATAGCCGTTACCATTTCCCCTTTTTATTAAAAATATCCCTCACAAATGATAGAGATGAAGGGAACAGGACAAAGCTGACTCATAGGTTGTAATTATATTTCTAAAAATTCACTGTGCCTTTAAGAGTCCAGGCAGCAGGTGGCAGTTACTTCAGTTCTTTTTGAAGGCTTACGTTAAAAGATATGCAACAAAGCAATTCCTCTGTTCAATCCACCGGACAGAAGGAAGGGTCGCTTATGACTACAATGGAAAAACCCTTGTGAAAGAAAATGAGTTACAGGTAAGAAAAAATGCCTTCTCTCGCAGGGGACATCCATTTATAGGCATAAGAGCTAAATAGAATAGCAAGCCCATCCCTGGATAAAGCAGTGGAATAGTCAGTGGATAATGCAGAGAAGTTAAGCAAAGAGATTTCTGAGTGAAGCCTGCCTTACTCTGCTCTAGCATTAGAACCTAACCAGTAGTGTTTGGTGAATGTATGTACTGATTCCCAGGTAGCTGCTTTAAAGATCTCTGGTATGGGAATATTACGTAGTAAGTCTACCTCTAATGGAGTTTGTCTCAGGTTTAGTTGGAATACTCCTGTTGGTTTTTTGATAGCATAATAAAATACAAGGCAGTATCTCTCGCGAAATGCATTGTTTGAAAGTAGCTTACCGTGTACGTACCGGGCCATAGTTGATAAATAGTTGTTCTGAATTGCGGATGGCCTTAGTTTTATCTAAAGGAAATTTCAGAACTCTTCAAAAATCCAGGGAATTAAGGGTTCTTTCCTTTGGAGTAGAGAAATTCTGAAAAAAAGTAGGCAGAGAGATTGTCTAGTTGACATGAAAATCAGATAACAATTTAGGGAGGAACTTTGGGTGAGTTCTCATTACCACTTTGCTCGAATGGAAAACAGTATATGGTTCATGAGAACAGAGAGCTTGGATCTCACTAACCCTGCAGGCCGATGTTATCGCCACAAAGAGAGCCGTTTTCCAAGACAATTGTTGGAGATATGCCTTGTGTAGGGGTTAAAATGAAGCCTGCACAAGGCGTGAAAGGACTACATTAAGCTCCCGTGGGGGGGAAGGATGTCTGATGGGAGGAAAAGCCTTCTTTAAGCCCTCTAGGAATTCTTTGATTACAGGGATTCTGAAAAAGAGGTTTGTAAAGGTCATTTCCTGTAGACAGTCAAAGCTGCCAGGTGAACTTTTATCGAAGAAAATTGTAAACCAGATTTAGCCAAATGGAGTAAGTATGGAAGAATAGCTTATTCCTGGCAAGTGGTAGGGTCCTTATTACTAGATGAGCACCATATGCAGAATCTCTTCCATTTGAAAGCATATGCGGTAGGTGTAGAAGGCCCCTTTGCTTCGTTGATAATCTCCATGCAGTCCTGAGGCAGATTTAGATGTCCATACTGTACTATCTCAGGAGCCATGCTGCCAAATTCAAAGAGGAGAGATTGGGATGAACTATCTGGCCTCCGAATTTCTTCAGCAGATCTGGTCTGCATGGCAGCCTCAGATGTGGGCGGCTAGACCGGTAAAGGAGGTCTGTGAACCCACAATTGTTGTGGCCACTCACATGCTATGAGGATCATCTTTGTCAAGTACTGAGACAATTTGATGAGAACTGCCGGGATCAGGGGAATCGGTGGAAAAGTGTAGTGAAATCTGCCGGACCAGTCTATCCATAGGGCATTCCTCAGAGTCCTTGTCAGGAAGAACTGCAATGTAAATGTACTGTAATTTTTGTTTGTAATGTTTGGCATTCACTGTTTTCTGTGGTGGTGAACAAGTCAATTGCCGGAGTTTCCCATTGTTGAAAAATGTCTTGTACTACGTCGTCGTTTAGGACTCACTCATAGTTTTCTTGCAGGAGTCTGCCGAGTGAGTCAGCTAGTGCATTTTGGACACCTGGCAGATGCATTGCTGTGATCATCAGGTCCTTGGCTAGAAGCCATTTCCAGATAGTCTGGGACTCATGAAATAAGGGCCTGGACCTTGTCCCTCACTGGTTGTTGAAGTAGTATATTGTTGTGGTGTTGTCCGTCTGAACAAGCTGGAAGCGGGAGGTGGACGACGGGTAAAAAACTTTCAATGCCAGATGGACTGCATGGAGTTCTAGGAGATTGATATGGTATGTTAATTCCTGCTCTCAATACTTTCCTTGGATCTGGAGGTGATCTATGAGGGCTCCCCCGATCCAGAAGTGAAGGATCCATGACTATGGTTTGACGCCTAATCTCCTGATAAAAAGGAGTGCCTTGGAGGATATTGTCTGGAGAACACCACCATTTGAAGGACAGCTTCGCATGAAGAGAGAGTTGTATCCTGCACTTCCAATTGCCCATTAGTTGGTTCCACTGCTCTTCGAGACACTCCTGCAGAGTCCTCATGTGGAGACGGGCATTCGGTGAAAGAAAGATGTAGGACGCCATTGATCCGAGAAGAGAGGATACTGTTCTCACTATTGTATCAAAAGCTTTTGTGAAAGCCTGACCTTTCTGAATGATCAATAAGAGTCTCTCCTCTGAAGGACACATCCTTGTCCTTACTGTGTCGATGGAGGGACCCCAGATAATGCAAGGTTTGTACTGGGGTAGAAATTAACTAGCTGTTATTGATTTGAAGGCCCAGCATCTGCAGGAGATTGCAAGTACAGTTATAATGAAGCTGAGCTTCTTGATATGTGGATGCCTTGATAAGCCAAGGTATGGGTAGACGAATATCATATGTCTCTGGAGATGGGCAGCCACTACTGTTATGCGCTTGGAGAATGTTCTGCTTGCTGACTTCAGGTCAAATGGATGGACTTGGTATTGGTAATGGTCCAGTCCCACCACAAATTTCAAGAACTTGCAATGCTGCTTTCTGGTGACTGGAATGTGAAGTACGTGTCTAGCAAGTCGATAGAGCAGAGCCAATCCCCCTGTTGCATTTGGGGGTAAATGTGGTGTAACACCAGCATCCAGAACTTTTCTCGCCGACACCACTAGTTGTCTGTTTTGAGGTTGGGAATGTGTCTGAATTTGTTTCTGTTTTTCTTCTTGACGTTGAAGTACCTGGAATAAATGCATGCTCCTCGCTGTTGGAGTGGAACCGGTTCTACCACCAACTTCTGTAAGAGGTGGCTGACCTCCGCTTGTAACATTGGAAGTTGGTAGTTGGATGATTTCAGAGGTATGATCGGTGGAGGACTGATGAACTGCAGACAATATCCATTGCGAACAATATTCAGCACCCAGGAGTATTGTGCTATCTTTTGCCACTCTTCCAGGTAATGTTGTATGCTTCCCCCCACCGGAGGTGGGAACAGAACAGGGGAAAGGAAGGATTCAGGGCTTTGATCCAGAAGGCTGTTCTCCCCTTGAGCAGCCTGTTGAGTGGATCTCCCTTTAGGTTGCCAACGTTGGTAAGACTGGTAGGGACGCTGGTGTTGTTGTTAAACACTGCTTTGCTGGCAGTTCTGATACCATGGAGAGGATTGGTCTTTTTTAGAAAAAACAGCATTGGTATGGCTGAAAATAATTCCTCTGCTCTCTGGGGCTATCTAGGCCGACAGCCTTGAGAGTTTCCATTTCTACTTTTATCCTTACCATGTCTTTGGCAGCATGAGCCCCGAAAAGAGTTGTTCCAGAGAAAGGTAGATTCAAATTTCTCTGTTGCGACTCTGGCTTGAGGGAGGTTAGGCGTAGCCATGAGTGTCATCTAAGAGCTACTCTGGGGTAGTATTTATGAACAGCTAATAATGAAATCTGCTGTAGCACTTATCACTTGATTCGAGGCCATTAAAGCCTCGTTTAGGATCTCCATGAAGTCTTTCCTCCTGTCCCTAGGGAGATGTTCGACAAACTGGTTCATGGATTCCCAAAGCACCCTGTCGTATCTGCCTAGTAAGGCAGCGGCACTAGCTGCTTTGATGAAAGTTGCTTCTGTCCCACACATCGTCTGACCCACACAGTCCAACTTCCTATTTTCTCTGTCAGGAGGAACCATAGAAGAATGAGTAGTGTCACATTGTTTCTTTGCTGCCACAACAATCACAGAGTCTGGTGTAGGATCTATGCGGAGGAAAGCTGTATTATGCTCCGGAGGACGATATTTCTTGCAGAGCCTGAAAGGTGCAATCTTAACAGAGGCTGGTGCAAGAAAAAGCTCCATAAACGGTTCAAAAATACCTGGCACTAGCGGTAACAAGGATCTAGTAACTGATCGATGTTGTTGGTGTTGGAGTCGACTAAGGAATATTGAGCTTCGTCACTCTCCTCACAAGGACCTCTTGGAATGTGGTGACATCATCCACCAGTGAAATACGTGGAGGTGTAAAGTCGGACAAAGTTGATGAATAACGTCCAGTAGACGAAGAGAATCTTGTCCAAGAGCATGAATGATGATGATGGGAGTGACTAAAAGAAGCTAGTGTTTGCCATGACCTACAATGATGATGGCGCCTAGAATAGTGGCGCCATATAGGTCATGATCTCTGTGGTGTAACTGGCGCCACTGGTGGAGGAGACTGTGGGGGTGGCGGAAGAGGCAACGGAGGAGGTGTGGAGGCCGTAGCGGAGGTGGTGACAACGGTGTTGGTGAAGCTAGATGAAGACCAGAAGATGGAGAATACATTCTCAAATACTCTGAGTCTGGTGAAGATGCATTGCTGTGATCGTCAGGTCCTTGGCTGGAAGCCATTTCCAGATAGTCTGGGACTCATGAAACAAGGGCCTGGACCTTGTCCCTCACTGCATGTTGAAGTAGTATATTGTTGTGGTGTTGTCCGTCTGAACAAGCTGGAAGCGGGAGGTGAACGACGGGTAAAAAACTTTCAATGCCAGATGGACTGCATGGAGTTCTAGGAGATTGATATGGTATGTTAATTCCTGCTCTCAATACTTTCCTTGGATCTGGAGGTGATCTATGAGAGCTCCCCGATCCAGAAGTGAAGGATACATGACTATGGTTTGACGCCTAATCTCCTGATAAAAAGGAGTGCCTTGGAGGATATTGTCTGAAGAACACCACCATTTGAAGGACAGCTTCGCATGAAGAGAGAGTTGTATCCTGCACTTCCAATTGCCCATTAGTTGGTTCCACTGCTCTTCGAGACACTCCTGCAGAGTCCTCATGTGGAGACGGGTATTCGGTGAAAGAAAGATGTAGGACGCCATTGATCCGAGAAGGGAGGATACTGTTCCCACTATTGGATCAGAAGCTTTCCTGAAAGCCTGACCTTTCTGAATGATCAATAAGAGTTTCTCCTCTGAAGGACACATCCCTGTCCTTACTGTGTCGATTGAGGGACCCCAGATAGTGCAAGGTTTGTACTGGGGTAGAAATTAACTAGCTGTTATTGATTTGAAGGCCCAGCATCTGCAGGAGATTGCAAGTACAGTTATAATGAAGCTGAGCGGTAACAAGGATCTAGTAACTGATCTCTGTTGCAGAGTCTCAAAAATGATCGATGTTGTTGGTGTTGGAGTCGACTAAGGAATATTGAGCTTCGTCACTCCCCTCACAAGGACCTCTTGGAATGTGGTGACATCATCCACCAGTGAAATACGTGGAGGTGTAAAAGTCAGACAAAGGTGGTGAATAACGTCCAG
Source organism: Lissotriton vulgaris (assembly GCF_964263255.1). Classification (NCBI taxonomy): domain Eukaryota; kingdom Metazoa; phylum Chordata; class Amphibia; order Caudata; family Salamandridae; genus Lissotriton; species Lissotriton vulgaris. The sequence continues at coordinate 52,325,787 of NC_141696.1, forward strand.
TAGACGAAGAGGATCTTGTCCAAGAGCATGAATGATGATGATGGGAGTGACTAAAAGAAGCTGGTGTTTGCCATGACCTACAATGATGATGGCGCCTAGAATAGTGGCACCATATAGGTCATGATCTCTGTGGTGTAACTGGCACCACTGGTGGAGGAGAATGTGGGGGTGGCGGAAGAGGCAACGGAGGAGGTGTGGAGGCCGTAGCGGAGGTTGTGACAACGGTGTTGGTGAAGCTAGATGAAGAGCGGAAGATGGAGAATACGTTCTCGAATACTCTGAGTCTGGTGAAGAATAAATGTGCCTTCTCTTTTTCCTAGCCTCCTGTAACCTGGAAGACATCAAAGAGTTCTCGACGCCAATGAACCTCGAGGTCTCGACATAGACCTACTTGTCGACAGTGAACGTCGAAGGCGCTGCAACGTAAGAGTATGCTTCGACGTCAATCTTCCATGGTGCCTCGATGTCGATCTTCAGCGGGTCCTCAATGGCGACCTGGACCTCGACAGCAACCTCCATGGAGACCTTGACATCAAACGGGGCCTACAGATCGACATAGCAGTGGACGACATCGATAGTCTTTGCCTTGACATTGATGTTTGGCGCTTGCTTGATGTCGTACCTTGAATAGACGGCAAACAGGTCGGCGCCGTACCTCTCCTCAATGCCGATGTCCTCAACCTGGACTTATGACGTTTTTGCGCCGTTTTCTTCTTCGAACGTCCACCAGAGGCTGGTAACAGAGACATGGTAGAGGTCTGACCCGCTCCATGCCCTGAAGTCCCACCTTTAGACTGAAATTGTAGCCTTTTTTTTTCCTCTGCTCACGATCTCTGGGGGTGTGCCTGGAAAAGTTACTGCAGTGCTGACAAGACTCAGGAAAGTGGTCTTCTGGAATGTAGATCATACACACATCATGTGGATTGGTCTTGGCCTTTTTTTCTCCCACAGGCTGTGCACTTGTCAAAAAGAGATGGCAGTTTTCTGACAAAATGCATGTAATTCCGGTCACGAAAATGCAAAAAAAGATGGAGAGATAAAAAAACGTTGAGTGAAATAGTAATTAGTCACATTCATTTAAGAATTTCGAAGAAAAAAACAATTTTGGTTGAGCCTAATGCTCCAAGGTACTGTCGGCAGGAGCCAGAAAAATGAACTCAAGTAACTAGCACCAGCTGTGCATGATGGGATACTGATGTTGAGTGGATTCTTAAAGGCACAGTCACTTTTTAGACATATAATTCATCTCTATTACACAAAAGGGTTAGTGAGGGATATTTATACTGTTTGGCACTAAAGTTTTCTGAAAATTATTTTATTCTGTCCCCTTTTTTCTTTTAAGATGAAGAATCTGGTAATTGCAGCATAGGTAACTAGGTTTCATAATCTGTTTTTCTTTCTTTAGCGTCTTTGCAGGCTTTCCTGAAGAAAGGTGAAAATCTAAACTTAAGAAGATATATATGTATAATGACTATTTCGGGATCCCTGCACATGCGCGGGACTATTCAGCGCTTATGACTAAAAATGGAAATTCCAAAAAAAGGGCAAACCAGCTACAGACTATGCTTCATACCGTCCCATCTCTCTGCTTAGCATGGAACCTAAAGTACTGGCTGAGGTTCTCACAAACCGACCATCGGGGCCATAACGTCAGTAACTCACCCGGATCAATTCGGCTTTATGCAGAGATGGAGCAACTGCTTGAATCTGCAATGCCTATATGAACTACTCTAACTGACGGCACAGCAGGGAACAGAGGACGCAGCCATCCTCTCACTAGACACACAAATGGCATTCAACAGCGTTGACTGGGACCACATTTTCGCAGTACTGTCCCGACAGGGATTTGGCCCCAAGTTCTTCTCCTGGGTCCGACTGCGATACACGCATCACAAGCCATAGTGCGCGTGAACGGCTTCACCTCACATATTTTCAAATTGGGCAGGGTCACGCAACGAGGATGCCCCTTGTCACCTATGTTCATCTTTAAACTAGCCCTGGAGCCCCTGGCAGCCTGGGTCTGAGGAGACCCACTGCTTCGGGGAATTACTGTAGGAGAGGACTGGGAGGAAAAGATATCCCTTTACGCTGATGCCATCCTGCTCTACGCGACAAAGCCCTGTTTCTCAATATTGAGAATCCTCCACATATTTGGCCTCTTCGGGAGCTACGCAGGATGGAATGCGTTACTTACCTGTAACTGCAGTTATCCAGTATTGGTGTCTTTCATAGATTCACATGCCTGAATCTTTCCCCGTCGTCGAGACGGGAGTCTCCGGTATATAGAAAAGCAATGTCCCATGGGCATATATAGAGAAAAGTAGGCCGAAGGGCCTCACCTTAGTAGCCTATCTGTGACCTTATGTAAAAAGGACTAAACTCCTGAAGAGAGCCAATCAGCTAACACCTCCCTCTAGAACCTTCCTGTCAGGAGCCTCAGTCTCCCAGATTTTCGTACACACCAAGCTAGATAGGCGTAACACTGAAGGAGAGATAGGTGAGTCCTTCCAGGGGAGGCGGGAGGGTTGCATGTGAATCTATGAAAGACACCAATACTGGATAACTGCAGTTACAGGTAAGTAACGCATTCCTTATCCAGTATTATGGGTGTCTTTCATAGATTCACATATCTGAATCAGAGTAGCAAGCAATACATTGTGCACATTAGTGTGGCAGGGTATGCTCAGTTTGCCACTGGATTCAAGCAACCCGGACTGAAGACGGCTGGAATGCCAGAAACCGGTCCTCGGAAGCTTGTTTCCGGTCCAGGGAAGACATGGCTTGGCAGTTCGGGCTGGACTGTTCCCGTGAGGCACAGGGTCAGACTGATTTGCATATGGCCATGTCTGAAATGGGGTGGCAGAGTGGGCTAAAGAACGGTGATGGATTAAACCCAGATCTTTTGACTGGGTGTGAGTGTTTGATTGATTCAGATGCTCCGTCCATCACCACCCCCTTTTGTACCATTTCTGGTGGAATAACATATAAGAGTCATCCGATAATACATATCATGCGACTATGGATCATCAATACCCATTAACCAGAAACATTATAATAAAATGTGCATACCAGCAAAGGATGGAGGGATAGAGGAAGGCTCACCTTACTGAAACAGATGGCGTAACACTGCTTGCCCCGCGGCTGCATCCTTCATCAGCTCTGTATCCAGGCAGTAGTGCCTGGTGAAGGTATGTGGCGACTTCCATGTTGCCGCTCTGCAGATACCAAGAACTGGCACCCCTGCAAATAGTGCTGCAGAAGTGGACACGGCTCTTGTAGATTGAGCTATGACTTTTGCTGGCAATGGCCGTCCAGCTCTGTCATGACAAAAGGCAATTGCCGAAGATATCCATCTTCAAATACTTATTTTTGAAAGTGGCATACCCTTCCGTGGTATATTGAAGGCTATGAATAGCTGAGTTGATTTCCTGAAATTGTTAGTTTTGTCAATATAAAACTTCAGACACCTCCTAAGGTCCAATGAGTGCAGAGATCTTTCGGTTGCAGTGCTGGGATTTGGGAAAAATGACCTGAGGATCACTGGCTCATTTAAGTGGAAGTCCGACGGGACTTTCGGAATAAACCGAGGATTAGTTCTGAGAACCACTCGGTCACCCTTAAACTGCATGAAGGGGTCTTGTATGGAAAGAGCCTGCAATTCACTGACCCTCCTCGCTGAGGTAAGCGCTAGTAGAAGGGCTGTCTTCCACGAAATATATTTGATATCCGCCCTATGGATGGGTTCAAAAGGGTGTTTCATCAATTGGTTAAGGACCACATTGAAATGCCATGTTGGAGGAATTATTCGTGGTTGAGGAAAGGATCTGTTAAGTCCCTTGAGGAACTGTTGTATCAATCTATTAGACCAGAGGGAGGGTCCTTTAAATCTTGAAATTGCGGCCAGATGAACTCTAATGGATGCATGGGCCAAGCCTGACTGCGCCAGATGTAGCAGATAGGGTAATATTTGTTCCGGAGAGTTGCGGAAGGGACGTAGACCGTTGTCTGCACACCATATACAAAAGCTTTTCCACTTCAGGGAATAGGTCTTGTTAGTACTGTCCGCTCTTGCCTTGGCTAGGACGTCTTTACACTCCTGCGGAATGCTCAGCTTACTGAACTCTCGGTACTCAGGAGCCAAGCCGATAACCTGAGAGATTTCAGATCCGGATGTTGAACCTGCTTGTTGCTCATCGTGAGCAGAGATGGATGCTGATGCAGACGGAATGGTGGCTGCAGTGAGAGGCGATGAAGATCCGTGAATCAGTGCTGTCTCGGCCAGAATGGGGCAATCAGAACCAGAGTGCAAGGCTCCGCCTTCATTTTCCTGAGGACCCTGGGGATTGTTGGAAATGCGTACGCAAATACGTTGCGCCATGCGATTGAAAAAGCATTTCTGAGGGACCTTGACTGGGGATGCCAACTTGCGTACTTTTGGCATTTGGCGTTCTCCCTGGTCGCATACAGGTCGATCTGCGGTATTCCCCACACCGAAAAGATGTAAGCTACCATTTCCATGTTGAGTTCCCATTCGTGGGATAGAGACCTCTGCCTGCTCAGTGCATCTGCTATGACATTGTCCTTGCCTGGGACGTACTCCGCTTTTAATGAGATGTTGTGGAGAACAAGCCAATTCCAGATCTTCTGCGATTCGCGAGATAGTGTGAGCGAACGCGTCCCTCCCTATTTGTTCAAGTAGTGCATCATCGTAGTGTTGTCGGTCCTGACGAGCACTGGGGAGTTCTTGATCCGTGGTATGAAAGCCTGCAGGGCTAGGAAAACCGCTCTCAGCTCCAGGAGGTTGATATGAAGCTGTTTTTCCTGGTTCGTCCACTTGCCACTGATCTGTAATTCCTGAAGGACTGCTCCCCAACCCTCCAAAGAAGCATCCGTTGTTATTACGTGTGGAGCTGCAGGGAGCAGAAACGGCAACCCTTGTGAAAGGTTCTTGAGCAGACCTCCACCACTGCAGTGCCTTGGTCATTTGCTGTGTGATCGCAATGCGGTCCTCGAAGGATCCCGAGCATTGAGTCCACTGTCTGGACAGAGTCTCTTGCAGCGGACGCATCCTGAGACGACAGTGCGGTATAAGCAGGATGCACGAGGACATCATCCCTAAGAGTGATTTGAAGGTACGGACTGGTAAAGTCTTCTTTGAAGCCACTGATGCGGCCAGAGGACAAGCATGTGTTTCCTCTCCTGAGATGGGAATGCCTTCTCATTTACTGTATCCAACGTCGCCCCAAGAAAGGTAATGACCCGGGAGGGCTGCAAAGTGGATTTCTCGTGGTTGAGTGTCAGACCCAAATGCCTGAAGAGATTCAGACAGGCGTTGGAGGATGCGGCTGCGTCTGCCAGAGATGGTGCCTTTACCAGCCAGTCGTCCAAATATGGGAAAACTTGGTGTCCGTGCTGCTTGAGGAATGCTGCAACCGGGGAGAGGCATTTGGTGAAAATCCTGGGCGCAGACTTGATGCCAAACGGTAGGACACAGAATTGGTAGTGTTGACCTGCCACTGCAAATCTGAGGAATTTCCTGTGCGGTTTGTGGATAGGGATGTGAAAGTATGCGTCTTGTAGATCTAAAGACGTCATGAAATCCCCCTCCTCCAAGATTCCCAAGATCTCCTGGATCGTCACCATGCGAAACGATTGACTCTTCAAGAATGCGTTGAGTGCCCTAAGATCCAATATGGGCCTCCATTTCTTCTCCTTCTTTTGAATCAGGAAGAAGCGGGAGTAAAATCCCTTCCCTCTGTGAGCTGATGGTACTCGCTCTATTGCTCCTTTCTTTAACATAGAGGAGATTTCTTGAAGAAGCAATCGCATGTTGTTGTGTTGCATTATACGAGGAGGGGTTGTCGGGGGAATTGTTTTGAATTCTATGAAGTGTCCAAATTGTATCAATTGCAGCACCCATCGGTCGGTTGTAATTGCTTTCCAATTGTGGAGGTAGTGGGTCAGATTTCCTCCAATTTTTGAAAGAATGAGATGGTGGAGGGACTGGCTGCTGGAAAAGGTCATTGGCGTCCGCCTGTGGTTTTCTTTTGGTTCTTCCCTCTATAGTTGGATTTTCCATAAGAGGTCTGCCGACCTTGCTGCTGCTGTCGCGACTGGAATTGTGACCGGTGTTGATTATAGGAATATGAGGACCTGTTTTGATAGTTTCCTCTGTAAGAGGATTGGCCTCTGCCCCTGCTCCCTCGAAAGGACTGATTTCTGACTTGAAGTGTGCCCAGTGCTCTTGTCGTATCCGTATCCTTTTTTATCGCTTGCAGGGCCTCATCAATTTTTTCCCCAAATAGGTGTTGTCCGTCGTAAGGCATGTCGAGGACTTTAGCTTGTACCTCCTGCCGAAATGAGGTAGCTTTGATCCACCCCTGCCTCCGCAATACTGCTGCCCCAGCCAGCTGCCTGAAACCAGTCATTGCTTTTTAAAAAAAAAAATATATTTTTATTAACAGTTTTTACATAATAAATGCATTCCCACCCACCCCTCCCCCCATCTCCCCGACCAAGATCATGTAAAAAAGAAACGACTTATTACATTCATAAATCTGAAATTAATCCATTATAATTCGCATTTCCTAACCGCAAAAAAAGAAAAAGAAATAAACAGACAAAATACATTCATGTATGTCTCTGAATCCACAGCAAAAGCGGTGCCCAGATCCGCATGCCCCTCACTCTTTTTTTAGCTCCTTTGTTTCTATAGATTGCCACTTCCAGACTACAGGTCGCTAATAGCCTAGCCCTCCATTGTTGGAATACGGGTGGGTTAGGATCTAGCCTGGCTGACGCAATACTAAGTCGAAGTATTGCCATGGCCACAAATATCAATCCCTGTATGTTTGTCTGCTGTTCACCGTTCGCTACCCCCAGCATGATTTCCTCTGTTGAAACTTCTACTTTTATTTGGCATACTTTTGATAGAAATTCCGAAATATCTTTGATCAGGCCAGAAAGCGAGTTACATGTAGCAAACATATGTATAATATCAGCCCCATAGAGTGCACAACGAGGACATGTAGTTCCCTTCCCTGTTCCCCATTTGGCGATTTTCTTAGGTGTATAATACAGGGAGAAAAATGTTTTATAAAATTGGGCTTGTAGCTTTATTGACATTAGCGAATTTAGGGCTAAATCATAGGCCAGGCGGGGGATTGTAGTATGAACTCCCAGCTGGACCTGCCAAACAGCGCATTGTTTATCCATATCATCTGGGGAGGCTAGATTCAGTATTTCATAAATTTCCCCAATCCTGGGAGTAATTTTTTTACACAGATTATCGATCAATTGATTATTCTGGAAATTCTCCCGCCCGCCAGTTTTCTTTGTTTAGAAATCTCTGACCTGCAAAAACTTAAAGAAGTCCCTATGGCTAATGTTATATTCCTCATGTACATCTTCAAACATCTTAAGACAGCCTTGTTTATAAAAACAGCCCAGCTGCACCACCCCTACCGAGACCCATCTGTTTATACAGCTATCATGAAATATTGGGGGTAGGTGATTATTGCTGCTCACTGGCGTATAAAATGAAAATCGGCCAAACCCCAAAATCTTACGAACACTACTCCACACTTTATAAACGCCTACAATAGTTTTAAACTTGACTTTCTTAAAGTAGCTATCGTTGGTATGTCGCCAAAAACAACCAGCACAATCTTCTCCTAGTATAAGTTCTACGGGGGACGGGATCTCTAGGTTAATACCATCATGCAAAATCAGTTTGGCGCAATATTTCAGGACAGTGGCCCAATAATACAATTTGAAGTTAGGTAGAGATAAACCTCCTTATTCCTTTGGTAGTACCAACCGTTTAAGGGCCCGTCGGGGCTTCTGATAGCATAGAGTCAATAATCCTAAAGATTTTGGCGGAGAACTCAAGGCAAATGGTCCTAAAGAAATATAAAAATCGGGGCAAAAAAAGCATCTTTATCAGATTACAGCGGCCCCCTATAGTCAGATGTAGATTATCCAGTCCGGCCAACTCCTTCTAAGTTCGAGAAATCAATGGGTTTAGGTTGATATCAACGATATTTTGTATTTTTGCACTTATTGTAAGGCCTAGGTATACGGCCTCCTCCGCCACTCTTGAGTCTCCCATCACAATCTTATTGTTAAGCACAATCTGGGTTTTGTTGGAGTTCAATTTATATCCAGATACTAATCCGAATAGGTGTGCCTCTTGTTCTATCACCGGCATGGCTATATTGGGGTCTCTGGTGACAAGCGCGATATCATCGGCGTATGCTAAAATTTTGGTGTTATAACTACCTATTTGAATCGGTGGTATAGATACACAATTGTCCAACCATCGAATAAATGGATCGATCTATATGGCGAACAAAAGAGGTGAGCAAGGGCATCCCTGCCTGGTTCCTCTCGTGAGCCCATTAACCAGTACTCTAGCTCTCGGCTTAATATATAGCCCTTGAGTAGCCATGATAAATCTATTATTAATTCCACAATGAGACATTGCCGCCCATAACAATCTCCAGGAGACCCTATCAAACGCTTTCTCCGCGTCAAGGAGGATAAGCGCCGTAGGGTCTCCTGTTGACTCCGTATAATCGAATAGTGAGATCACCCATTGAACATGGTCAGTTGTTGATCGTCCTGGTATAAACCCATGTTGATATTTTGATACTATTTTATTTATTATTGGTGCCAGAGTACATTTTTGAGTCCCCATTGATCAGGGTAATTGGACGATATGAACCTAAATCGAGCGGCTTTTTGGTTTTTTTCAGGAAGACCACAATCTTAGCTTCTGACCATGAGGTGGGGGGGTCCCTCCCTGAAATATATGAGCAAATAAAACCATCATTATTGTTTTTAATTGATCAGCAAATCCAAATAGAACTGATGGAATCCCGTCCGGCCCTGCCGCTTTTCCACTATTTAGCGCAGCATTTAAAGAGAGTAGGATCTCATCCCAGTTAGGTAACTCATCCAGCATTTCCTGATCTTTCTTCTGGAATCTAGGCCCTGGGTTTACATCCAAATATAAATCTGGGTCCCCCCGCCCCACTATGGGTTCTGTATAAAGGTCTTGATAGAATCTCTGAAACTAGGCCCTTACTTCGGCTGGTTCGGACTTTAAGCCTAGTCTGGGGTCCTGAATTTCTTTAATAGTGCATGCTGATGCCTCTTCTCTAGTACGCACCGCCAGCTGATGCCCAACCAGTTCGCTCAGCTAATACACTTTCTCCTTATTAACTGATGCTTGAATGATGGCTTTTCCACTATTGTTTCTGTGATAAGATTTCTCGCGATAGCTACCTGAGCCAATGCATTATCCAGCACCTGGCCTTGTTGAGCTGCAGCGATCAGATCCTCCTCGTCATTACCCAAGTTATGATGTAGTACAGCTAGGCGGCGTTTCCCTTCCTTATTAGACCTAAGCGAGAATTGCAGTGTCTCGCCTCTTATGCCCGCTTTAAGAGCATCCCATACAATTGCTACGGGTGCACTTCCAAGGTTATCTGCTATAAAACCCGGGATCCACCCCCTCATGTGTTGACAAAAGTTTTCATACCTTAACAGAGCCCTTTCAAATGTCCAAGTCGTGATTGTACGATTATTCAGAGTATAAGACAGGTTCAAAATTAAAGGATTATGGTCCGACAATAAACGCGGTAATTTATCTACCGTACATGCAGCTTTCAATGAATTTGACATAAACATGTAATCTAATCTTGCATGTCGCGAGTGTGGATATGAATAGAACGTGAAGCCAGGATCTCCACTATGGTTATGTTCCCACCCATTTATTAGGCCATGTACCATACACAAATCTTTTAGCGCCCAAAAAACTCTAGGTTTCCTACCATGATATTTAAATTCCAGTACCCAGGGAGATGTAAATCGGTCGGTTGTAATTGCTTTCCAATTGTGGAGGTAGTGGGTCAGATTTCCTCCAATTTTGAAAGAATGAGATGGTGGAGGGACTGGCTGCTGGAAAAGGTCATTGGCGTCCGCCAGTGGTTTTCTTTTGGTTCTTCCCTCTATAGTTGGATTTTCCATAAGAGGTCTGCCGACCTTGCTGCTGCTGTTGCGACTGGAATTGTGACCGGCGTTGATTATAGGAATATGAGGACCTGTTTTGATAGTTTCCTCTGTAAGAGGATTGGCCTCTGCCCCTGCTCCCTCGAAAGGACTGATTTCTGAATTGAAGTGTGCCCAGTGCTCTTGCCGTATCCGTATCCTTTTTTATCGCTTGCAGGGCCTCATCAATTTTTTCGCCAAATAGATGTTGTCCGTCGTAAGGCATGTCGAGGACTTTAGCTTTTACCTCCTGCCGAAATGAGGTAGCTTTGAGTCACCCCTGCCTCCGCAATACTGCTGCCCCAGCCAGCTGCCTAAAACCAGTCATTGCTATATCCATAGCACAGTCAATCAGTTCAGAAGCCGATGTTTGACCCTCTTTGAGTAGGGATTGAACCTCCTCTTTTGTGTCGTCTGGTAGTTCGGAGAGATACGAAGCAATGTCAGCCCACAACTGCCTGTTATACCTTCCTAACAGCGCAATTGAGTTTGCCACTTTCACTGTCATGGCTGAGGTGATAGAGAACCATTTCCCAATGCTGTCCAGCTTCCTGCCCTCCTTATCTGGTGGAGCTGTTACCTGCGAGGATGGGTTCCTAGCATTTTTCTGCGCCGCCTGAGTGACCACCAAATCCGGCTTGGCTTGACCTGTAAGGCAAGCTGGTGCCGTTGTTGGGGCCTTGTACTTCTTATCCAGTCTTGGCACAACCACCAATACTGAGGCTGGTGTTTGCATTATTTGCAGACCCTGCTCCCATATGTGTTCGATAATGGGAATGGACCTGGTTGCTTCTTAATCGGGTCCTTAAAATCATAAAGAAAACAGTCAGTTTCATGAGATTCCATAGTCATATGGAACCTTTTGGCTGCTCTTTCTACCAGATTGTGGAACTCTCCTATGTCTGCAGGAGGTGAGTCTGAGCTTGCGGGTTCAGGCGAGGCTGGAGAAGAAGCTATATAGTCCACATCATCCCCATGATCGGATTGGACTTCACCCTCTTCTTGTTCTACCTCCTCATCGTCAGATGACGGAAGATCTTGTACTGGTTCCCTTTCCTGACAGGACACTAAGGGCGGTGGTCTAGCACGTGGAGACGCAGTCACCCTAGACGTTGATGGAACCGGTCCCGCTGCCTGTGGGGTGGAAGAGTCTGGAAACCTTTGTTTGTAGTCCTGGATCAAAAACCTTAAGTCTGATACTATGGACGCTGGTAGACATACCATTGGTGTGATTTGTGTCTGAACCTGTGATTGAACAGTATGTTCTTGAGTAATTTCCACCTTGTCAATCTCATCGTCAGTGCTTTGGCACTTCACCACCAGGTGAGATGGACTCGTAGCCTGCATGTCCTGTTCCTCATCTGAGTCTTCATCCTGTAGAAGACAAGATGGTGGCAATTTTTGCACCCTACTCGGAGACGTTAAGTCTGGTGTAAGCGCCTTTTTTACGGTCTTTACTCTTTAAGAGGTTTGCTGTAGACCATCCTCATCTGTCAAAACCGGAACCGACGACGGTAGGGTCGTGGACGACGTCGACGACATAGAAGCCACACTTCCCGTCGGCGGAGGAATCATCTCCGACTGCTTCCACTGTATCGTCGACGTCGGTGCCCTTGTCGACGATAACTGCACCGATGTAACCTTCGTTGACGGCGCCACCGTCGACGGTGTCTTCTTCGTCGTCGATGTCTTAGTCGATGGCACACCCATCGACGAGAGGATCCTCGTCGATGGCAAAGGCGTCGACGTCCTTGGCTTCGTCGTCGACACTGACATCGACGATGACGTCGTCGACGAGATTTTAAGCGTCGACGACTGGTTTTTAATGAGAATAATCGACGACACAGGCTTAGCCACCAACGACGATGGAGTAGTCGTCGTCGACGATGAAAACGCCGACGATGCCGTTGTCGTTGACACTGTCGTCGTCGAAGTGGAAACATGGACAGGAGACACAGTCTTCTTTTGCGCTGACGATAGCGTCGACGATGTCGTCGTCGACGACGGCGCTAGCTTCCTGGAGGCAGGAACTTCCTTGTCAGACGCTGAAGATTTAGCCTCTGAAGACTTTTTAGCAGTCTTCTTAGGAGGAGCGTCTGTAGGGCTAGGGGAAGTAACCCTTGGCCTCTTCAAGGATAATTTGGAGGAGACAGAAGCAATCTCACCGTGGTCTTAAGTTTGTTCAGCCAGATTAAAAGTCGTCCTTCTCTGTCCTTATGCGTTTTTGTAGAGAATGTTCTACAAATTTTGCATTCCTTTGGCGAATGATCCGGATACAGACAGTATAGACATGTCTTGTGCTGATCCTCAATATGTAATCTCTTCTTATTACAAGAAGCACAAGCTCTGAAGAGACCCCTCTTCTGAGGGTCAGCCATAGTCAGATTTTGCTGAAAATAATTCAATTTAGTGAAGAAATAAGCTTAAAACAAGTAAACCTGAGGAGAACTCAGGTGGAGACTCCCTAGCACAACGTGCGGTAGAAAATCTGAGAGACTGAGGGTCCTGACAGGAAGGTTCTAGAGGGAGGTGTTAGCTGATTGGCTCTCTTCAGGAGTTTGGTCCTTTTTACATAAGGACACAGATAGGCTACTAAGGTGAGGCCCTTAGGCCTACTTTTCTCTATATATGTCCATGGGACATTGCTTTTCTATATACCGGAGACTCCCGTCTCGACGACGGGGAAAGATTCAGGCATGTGAATCTATGAAAGACACCCATAATACTGGATAAACCAAACTAACTGGGATATGTCTGCGATTTTCCTTCTCTCGACGGGTAAGATGATCCTGCTTCCCCAATGCCCGGCCCAGGAGGAGAGAGGGAAGGGTTAAGATACCTTGTGATCCACATAACCAGAAATGAGAAAGACTTTCTGGATCACAACTTGCTCCCCCAACTAGAACACTTCCAAGCAGATGTGGCTCACTGGCGTACATTACCCAAATCATTAATGGGAAGGGCTGTGCTCTTCAAAATTATGATCTTCCCATGTATGCTCAACATACTCCCAAACACCACAATACAAAATCCCTGACCCTTACTTCTGCAAAATTAACAGCATACTGAGGTCACTACTGTGGGACAGAGGGGCGGCACAAATCTCCTTAGCAAAATTACAGTGCAGAGTCTTTCATGGAGTCCTAGCGGTCCCAGACCTCTGTGGCTACAACTCTGCAGCCCAGCTGGTAGTGGTGAATGAATGGGTGTTTGGAAAGAGAGATGAACCGGCATACAGGGTCGATCATAGAATCATGGAGAATAGGAGTTAACCGGCACTCCTCTACGGTAGGGCAAAGAAAGGATCGCTCCCGTTCCACACCCAGACAGTACTGCAGGATTCGAAAGTAGCCAATCGACGCGTGGGGTGGAACGACCAACTAACAGCTGAAACCCTACTGTGGGATAGCAACAGCCTTGTAGAGGTGAGAAAACTATGCATACATACACAATGGCACACAATAGGGATAGACAAATTGGGAGATGACTGGTGGGGGGCACACTGCTATAGTTTAGCCCCTTCGGGGCTGATGACGAGCTGGGCTCGTCATCGCGTAGCCTCCTCGCACGCTGATGCCGAGCCCAGCTCGTCATGTAAAGTGCACTTCATAAAATCTCAGCGTGCGAGCAAAATAACGCTAGCACGCATGAGGTTAAAGAACTGCCGTCTGAGTATGTACTAGAGCAGGGGGAGACTTTCAGATACCTGCAACTACAGCATGCTTTAAAATGCCATCTACCCATGGGGTAACAAATCACGGACTACTGCCCCATGGAGGACCAGCTGCTCCTAGATCCTATGTCCACCAAGGCATTCTCTCGAATATATAAAAAGTTAATGAATAACTCACCAGACACCCTTGTCCAATTGAGAGACGCTGGAATAGAAAATGTGGCCACCCTGGAAGATGACGAGTGCAGTGAGGCTCTGCAGAGTCCCAAAGAGATAGCCATATGAGCACGCTTCCGCCTGATTTACCTTTGTGTTCAACATAGGTCTTATCTCTCTAGGTCCAGAATACATAGGATGGGCCGCAGCGAGTCAGCTGAGTGCACCAGAGGTTGCAACAGCATAGGCACTTTCTACCACACACTCTGGGCCTGCCCACTAATTAAACATTTCAGGAAAGGGCTGATAGAGGTGATGAAGCAAGTAACAGGATTATCAATCGCAAGTGGCTGATGCTAGGCAGGGGAAGAGAAGTGGCCCTCCCATGGTCAGGGATTGGGAGGAAGACCTTGACTGCTGTCTATTAGCTGAACGCAAAACATACCTTGACCGAAGCTACCCCCGCAAATTAAAAAAGATTGGGGAACTGTGGATGCAATACAGGGAAGCAAACATAGAAGGATTAGAAGGGAGGTAGGGTGGGATATGGGTCACAGTGGTAAGCAGATGGAGAGTTACCAGCTTGTCACATAATGCAGTATGCTACTCTCGGGGACTGGGTACCACACTGACAATCGGTGACGCCCAGGCCCCCTGTGAGTGGCCTGTAATGTTTTTGCCAAACTGCCCGATAAAGAGCTGTGGTTCTCAAACAACTGCTTGATAAAAAGGGTTAAAAAAATGGAACTCCCCTGAGGGAGAATGGATGTCACCCCCAATGTCCCTCTAATTTTTTTTTCTCTGTGTGCGGCAGTGTAAAGTAGTGTGGCTCACTGGTTAGAGGCGGCAGACCCGAGAGCAGAGGACGGCCCGGGACCAGGGTTCGATTCCCGGCGCGGCAGGTTTCTGGACCAGGGTCAGCGGACTCGATAATTCTCTCGCCTCGGTGCCCACTCTGATCAGCGATCACACTCGGCAACTCTGGGCATTAGCTTGCCTCATCTTCACTAACGGCCCCACCAGACCGCCGGGGATGCCTGGTCTCAACCTGGAGATACCCATTAAGGGACCATCTCTCAGGGAAGCCAGGAAGGGTTTCGCAGCGGTCGAAGCGCCTTGGGACCCTACGGGTAAGTAGTGCGCTATATAAATGCCAATACATTTACATTTACATTCACACATTTAAAGTCTCTGTGCCCTGCAGCCAAGGCTATGTGCGCCAGGAAGGATTAGTTACTTACCTGTAATCCTAGTTCTCATCCGGGGGTATACTCATCAAAGTCATAATCTAAGAATAATCCCCGCCCATGTGCCTTTAGGACCTGCAGGAGACCCCTTGCTCCCGTGATGCATCACAGGTGGCAGTTAGGTCAGTTCTTTCTGACGGTGCATACGCACCCGAGTAGATCTTTAAACAATAAACAATAACTTCAAGAGAATGCTCGTCTGGGGAGGTGGGTGGGTCGCTTATGACTTTGATGAGTATACCCCTGGATGAGAACTAGGATTACAGGTAAGTAACTAATCCTTCTCATCTAGGGGATACTCATCAATAGTCATAATCTAAGAATAGAGCAGCAAGCCCATACCCAAAGTCTCGTGGACGAGCAACAGGGCATATAGAACATGAAGTAACTGTAGGAAGGTGGATACCTGACTATGGTTGCCCCCAACTTTTTGCCTGGTGTTTTGCTGGTTTTTCGACTTAGTTGACCTGGGACCCTGGTATTCAGGGCCCCAGGCCTACTGCTCTCTCTCTAAAATGGATTCCATGTACCTTAGGTACATATCCAATTGGTACTGGGCCACCTTATCAGACCCTGTAACTCAGGGCATAGGTGTACCCAGGGCCTACCAGGGGCTGCAGCATGTATTATGCCACCCCTGGCTGGCCATCTAAATCTGACACAACTGGCTGCACGACAGCTGGGGTAAGGTGGTGTAATCACCCTTTGCTTTAGATATAGTATACCTATATCTAACCCTAAAATGGACACCCGTATTCCTATCAGTCACTCCTATGGCAGGCCTTGACAATCCTGAAGGCAGAGTGCTTGGAATCGTGTGAGATGGTGCTCTGGCATGAGCTGAGCCCGTTTGCAGCTTGCGGAACCAAGTCCTAATAGCTGTTCCATGATAACGCATACCATATACTCTTAAGTGCATTATAATCCTCGCGGTTATATGCCAACTCTGGTATCGCTTTATCAAAACATGTCAAGTAAGGTGTCATACGAATTGGAATACTAACCCCTCGCCAATTCTGGCGACGGGGTTAGCATTCCACCCTTCTAGAGGGACACGACATGTATGTAACTGTGAGCCCCGGTTAAAGTTAACTCAAGCCTCAGCATCACAAAATGGATGCTGCCACCACAGACACAAGTCTGACCTCCTGCTGCTGGGAGTCCTTCCAGCGAAGGAGGCTTGGACAAAGGGTTTCCTGTCAGGGGCGGTGCTAGCACCATCCCAGACAGGTTTTTGTGTATCCTGGGTAGGCAGGGCTTTAGAGGAAGGTGACTGCAAGTGGCACCCCGGTGCTCACTATGCATCTGCCGGCTAGAACCAGTTCCAGGGGCACACCAGCCACTGAGCTGGGGAAAGCCCGGCATGGGAGAGGGGTGTAACCACCCCCCTTCCTGGTCCCACCCATGGGCAGGACCTAGTCGTGTGCCAGCCCCTTTTCCTAGTATAAAGATAGGAGCGGGCCCCCTTCCAAATTAGATCATCTTTGAATCCTGAAACTACTTTCTACGAAAGGAACTCAAGACTTCTTCTCAAGATTTCTCCCTTGTGACTAAGGAGTAGTCACCCTGCACCCGCAGGCACCATCTAAGAACACTGCGGTTTGCTGCACGTCCTTCCTCCGGAATCCGACCGACCAGCACGACGAGACCCGGCTTCCCTGGCACATCTGACCTCTACCTACATCATCAGCCCAGCTGAGATCCGTGGGTGTGACGAGACCTCGAGGGACCGGCCATCTTCAGAACTGCACGACGCTTATCCAGCACGACCGCCGAGGGATCCTCGAGTGAGTGCTTTGGGGTTCGAGAAGCCCTGACCCTGAGCAGCTCCAGCACCGAAGTTCAGCCCCCCAGCATCCACCAGATCTGCGTGGGGCCCTTCTGCTCTTTGCTGCTCACCACGTTGTCCGGCTACTTGCCTGCTGGCTTGTGGCCCTCTTGACGACGCTCCACGACGACAACACCGCTGGTGGGTTGCTCCAGACTGGCCCTTGCTCCCCTCCAACAGAGGAGCACCCCGGACCCTCCTGGTCCACTCCAGACGCCATTTTGAGTCCACCGCGTGGGCTGGCATTTGCCAAGACTTGTTGCCCCAATCCTGGGTCCAGCGACGTCGACAGCAGATACCATTGTGGGACAGCTCGCACCTCCATCCTGGTCGCCGACAACGCCTCCTGGTCCGTGAGACTGCAGAGCCCAGCGCCGCCCACCCACCTGGTCGAGGTGACTCCATCCGGTGCCATCCTGGTGCCCATCTAATCACTGGTTAGTGATTCAGAACTTGGTCCCCTCTGCTTACAGGTGTCTTCCATCTTCGATCCAGGCTTGGATCCCTCCGAATCTCTTCACTGGTTGCCTGCCAGCAACTTCTTCTTTCAGGCTCCATAGACTGCAACGAGGATTCCCGACGTCTTTCCAGACCTATGCATCCGCAGCCCCTGGGCTAGGTAAACTCAGCATTTCGGTGCTCCAGCATAGCTTTGCTATCCAAAGGTCCAGATCCTTTTTCGTTTCAGCTCTACCTAGTCGGATTCGTCCGATAACACTAACTTTACGAAATCTAGCATCCATAGACTTTGTCCCGCATCCCGCGTGAGAGTGCACACTCTGCACCCGATCTCCCTAGGCCTCCTGCTAGTAATCTGAAGGTTCAGTAGTCAAGTCCTAGCGATCCTAAAGCCTATTAGAGTAGTACTTACCTGCTAGTAATTTAGCATTCCACTTTTAGAGTATATGGTTTTTCGTGCCCCTCGGGCATTTGTGTAAATTGTGCGACTTTGCGTATTTTCCAAAGAGCTTTGAATTGTGCTTAGCGTCCTGTCCTCATAAAGAGTCCAGGGCTGTTGTGTTCTAAATAAATATACTTTATTTTCATAACAACTTGTGTGGTGTCCTTTCACTTGGTGTTCAAGGGGTATATGTGATGGTATAACAGCTGGCTTAACACGCCCTCTAGAGTTTAGCCTAAAGACTGCTCTTGTCCATGCTACTAGGATAGCTGGTCTAACGGTTGACTTACAACCAATCATCAATAAGGGTCGTTTGGAATGATACACAGTGATCACTAGAATAGTGAACACTACATATCAGGCCAACTTCTCACAATAGCATCACATTCAAACAGCAGATATGCAAACAAATTCCTCAAAGAAGCGTGCCCCACCTGGGCATCGGCCGGTGCATCCGAATCTAGGCAGTAATGGCGTGTACTGAGTGCCATTTAGCCGCCTTGCAAAATTTAGATATAAGAGTGTTGCGAAGGAGAGCTGCGGTAGAAGCTTTCCCTCTAGTAGAGTGTGCCCGTGATCTGCCCTGCAAAGCTTTGTTGGCAGGACAAAGCTATACAGGAGACGATCCATCTAGAAATATATCTTTTGAAAGTAGCTAGCCCGGTATTTGTAGAACCATAGTTGACAAAGAGTCGGTCAGACTTCCTAAGTGGAAGGGTTTTAGCAAGGTAAAACTTCAATACACTCCGGATGTCTAGAGAATGTAAAGACCTCTCCGGGGGAGTGGTTGGCTGAGGAAAAAATGTGGGCAGTGTGATAATCTGATTGATGTGGAAACCTGAGACCACCTTGGGCAGGAAGCTCGGATGAGTCCGCAGCACCACTCTATTGGCGTGGAACACAGTGTAAGGCTCCTTGCAGCACAGGGCCTGAATCTCACTCATCCTGCAGGCTGAAGTGATAGCTACTAAGAAAGCAGCTTTCCAGGTCAAATGCTGTAAATATGCCTTATTAATAGGCTCGAAAGGAGCACCCATCAACTTGGTGAGGACAATGTTAAGCTCCCAGGGAGGAGAGGGAGACCTTATTTGTGGAAACACTTTCTTAAGCCCCTCTAGGAAATCTTTGACCACAGGCATTTGGAAGAATGAGGTCTGGCTAGGAGACTTTCTATAAGATGTGATAGCAGCTAAGTGGACCCTGATGGAGGGGTACTTCAGGCCTGACCTCTCCAAGTGCAGTAGACATGGAAGAATCACTTGCTCCTGAACTTGAGTCGGATCAAGAGCGTTGTCCTTACACCAAAGGTAAAATCTCTTCCACTTGAAAGCATAAGACTTTCTGGTGGAGGGTCTCTTTGCTTCTCTAAGAATATCCATACAGTTAGCCGATAGGTCTGGATGTCCGTACTGGAAGACTTCAGGAGCCATGCAGTCATTCGAAGGGAAGGCAGGTTGGTATGAAATACTCTCCCCTCGTTCTGGGTCAGCAAGTCCGGGCGGCAGGGAAGCCTCCAGTGTGGAACCTCTGACAGTTGAAGGAGATTTGGGTACCACCACTGCCGTGGCCACTCTGGCGGTATCAGGACCATTCTGGTGTTGGTCCTGTTGAACTTCTGTATGACCACCGGGATCAGAGGGGGCGGTGGAAAGGCGTACAGCAATGTCTGCGACCAGCTGATCAAAATTCCATTCCCCTGTGATCCCTGCTGGGGGAATCTGGACGCAAAGACAGGGCATTTCCCGTTTGCCGCGTCTGCGAACAGATCGATGGCCGGCACGCCCCATTGCAGAAAGACCTGCTGAGCGACGTTGTCGTTGAGCACCCAGTTGTGCGATTCTACGAAGTCTCTGCTGAGACCGTCTGCCTGCCTGTTCAGGGTTCCTGGAAGATGAACTGTGACGATTGAGAGGCCCCTGGCCAGCAGCCACTGCCATATGGATTGGGCTTCCAGAGACAGGACTCATCATCTAGTGCCTCCTTGCTTGTTCAGATAGAACATTGTTGTTGAGTTGTCTGTCTGAATCTGAATGTGGTTGGATTGAAGAGACGGATACAGGGACTTGAGCGCCAGATGGACCGCCCGTAGCTCCAAGAAGATGATGTGATAACTTCTTTCTGTCACGAACCAGGGACCTTGTACCTGAAGCTGGCCCATATGAGCTCCCCAGTTTTGCATTGAGGCATCTGTGACCACTGTCTGTGTTGGAAGCGTCAGATGAAAAGGGACCCCTTGTAGAAGGTGAGAACGTTTTATCAACCATCTGATGGTGTCCCTGGCAGCTTGGTGGAGAGAGACATGATCCTCCCAGCGACCTGACCTCTGGGACCAATGATCTTCGAGGAACTGTTGTAGCAGCCGCATGTGAAGGCATGAATTGGGCACAATGTAGATGCACAAAGCCATCGTTCCCAGCAATAAAGACACTTGCCTAGCTGTGGGATGTGCAGTGTCGAGAAGGGTGTGGCACTTGAGAAGCATTGATGACAACCTCTCCTCCGAAGAACACAGGCTTGCCTTCGTGGAGTCCAGGGAGGTGCCCAGATAGTGAATCCATTGCGTGGGGTTGAGGCCTGACTTCTTGTAGTTGACTTGCAACCTCAAAGAATGCAGCAGGTTGAGGCAGTACGAGAGATGGCTCTGGAGTAGCGAAGGTGTGGAACTTTTCAGGAGCCAGTCGTATAGGTATGGATAGACGAAGATCTTCCGCCTGCGGATGAAGGCAGCCACCACCGCAATGCACTTGGAGAATGACCACGGGGCGGATTTGAGTCCGAACGGAAGCACTCAATACTGGTAGTGGTGGCGATAGACCTGGAACCTGAGAAATTTGAGATGTTTCACTGAGACAGGAATGTGAAAGTAGGCATCCTGCAGGTCGATGGCGCACATCCAGTCTCCCTGGTGAAGGTGAGGAAAGATTTGATGCAGGGCTAGCATTCCGAATTTCTCCTTTCTTATAAACCTGTTCAGCAGGCGCAGGTCGTGCATAGGTCTGTACTCTTTGGCTACTCCTCGCTTTTGGACTAGGAAGTACAGAGATTATACCCCCTGGTTTCTTTGGAGAGGTAGGATCTCCTCTATGGCCCTCTTGGAAAGGAGGATGGATAGTTCATTCTGTAACAGCTGACTTTGAAGTTGAGGAAGGT
The DNA here is from genome assembly GCF_964263255.1 of Lissotriton vulgaris. Lineage (NCBI taxonomy): Eukaryota > Metazoa > Chordata > Amphibia > Caudata > Salamandridae > Lissotriton > Lissotriton vulgaris. The sequence goes on from NC_141696.1 coordinate 52,346,795, forward strand.
GCTTCAACTGCGGGGGCACTTGCGGAGGGGGAGACTTGAACCTTAGCAAGTAACCATGCTGCACAATATTCAGCACCCATTTGCCTCTTGTTATGGTTTCCCACTCTTCCAGGTGAAAAACGATACTCCCTCCTACTGGAGTGGCAAATGGGTGCGGAGGAAGCAATGCCTCACTGTTTGGGAGGCTGCTTAGAGGTGGACTGTTGCGGCTTGTTGTTCCCCTTCCTCTTCCAGGGCACTTTTGGTGGAATTGGGACCTTAGCTGGCTCTGGGAGGACCTTTGAGGGATTTGAACCCTCTGCTGGAAGGAACGTTTGTCACCCTGACTAAAGCGTTTTCGGAATTCTTATTGTTTCTCCAGACCAACAGCCTAGACAGTATCCAGCTCTGTCTTCATCTTGCTCATCTCCTCATCAGTGTGAGCCCCGAACAAGGAGGAGCCATTAAACGGAAGATTTATAATCTTTTTCTGTGCATCAGGTTTGAGGCCAGTGAGGCGCAGCCAGGCTGAGCGCCGAGAACAGACGCCTTGGGAGTAACCATGCGCGGCGAGATCTGAAGCATCCGCTGCTGCACTTATAAATTGATTGGCTACTAGCCCAACTTCTAGCAGAATTTTGCTGAAGTCCTACCGGTCTTCTTTGGGGAGCTTTTCTGTAAACCTTGCCAGGGAGTCCCAAAGAGACCTGTCATATCACCCGAGAAGGGCTGAGGCCGAAGTATTCCACATTTTTCTGCCATAGGAGTCCATCTGCTTACTCTCCTTCTCCAGGGGGACAGAAGATGACGCAGAAGTTCAGAAGCTGAATAAGACCTCATGGATGCTGGCACAATGACAGAATCCTCTGGTGGATTAGCTCTGAGAAACAAGGGATCCTCGGCTGGGTTCCTTATACTTTTTGGCAATCCTGGATGGGACGGAACCCACCGTAGCAGGGGTGAGGAATGTGGCCATAGCTGGTTCCAAGAATCCTGACACCAAAGGAAGCAGCGGTCTAGGAGCTGTACAATGGAGTAAGGTGTCGAAGATGATGGACGTGGGGTATACAAAGTGATGTTTAATTTCTTCGCACCCCTACCCAGGCCATCTGAGACGGTCGGGATGTCATCGATGGGAGACACCCGCGATGGAGGAGTTGAGGAGAAGGTCAGAGAGTTGTCCCGGACCAAGGACCTCGAGGAAGACCATGTGGGTGATCTTTTGCGTCTTCTCTTATGGGGACGGTCATGATGAGAGCTGTAACGACCCCTGGACGGTGATCGGTGCGTGGAAGGTGATCTTGGTCTTCTGGCGGGAGACTGACGACCCCTGGACCATGATCCGTGCATGAAAGGTGATCTTGGTCTTCTGGGGGGAGACTTGGAGGGTCGAGAAGGAGCGCTTCTCTGAGGAGAGGTCCTGGAAGGCGAGTACGTGCAGGAGTAGTCCGAGCCTGGACTTCTGCGGTCACCTGTCCCGACACCTTGCAGCCAGTAAGGCGACAGACCGTAGGCCCTCTTCTCTCCAGCTCTGGGAGATTTCTCCAGTGAAATCTGCACAATATGCAGTCCTGGGGATGATGACTGGTGCCCAGATGACGATCTGGACTTGGATATCAACTTACGTCGGGTCTCCTCTGTAGCCGCTGCAATTTCTTCTCTCGACGTTGAATGCCTTGACGTCGATGAGGTCTGCGTCACCATCGATGACGATCGAGGTGAGCTGCTAAGGGAACACCGTCCTGCTCTCGACTGTGGTCTAGACGTCGATCGTCTACGGCAATGCGGAGACCCCGGCGTCGACCTTCGACGTCGGCCTGGGGACCTTGATGCCGATCTTCCATGATGTCGTGTCGGCGTCGATCTTCTTGACGTCGAGTGATGGGACTTCGACGATGCGCTCGATGTCAACAAGCCCACTTGCGGCGAGATGTTCACCGTCGTGACTCTCGACACCCTCCCTCTCGAGGGTGGCGGAGAGTGTCTCGACATTGACGGAAGCCTCAACGTTGACGGAGACTTTTCAGGTCTTTCAGGACCCACAGCCTTCGAGCCCGAAGTGCTGTGCCTCGACGCTGACTTACTTGCATGCGGCGGAGAATCTCGACGTCGAGATGGTGATTTGTCCCTCGACGCTGAAGAGTGTCTGGGTCTCTTCGACGGTGACTTCAACGGCGAATCTCCAGTTACCTTCTTCTTTCTGGACGCCGTTTTCGGTGTTGTTTGCTTGAAAAAGGTGGTTTGAAGACTCCATTGTCACCTCCATGATGGCTTCTGTCCTTTTCAGCAGGGCATGAAGTTTAATGCGTTCCCTGTAGCGCGGAGTCCACCAGGAAAACTTCTAGCAGTGCTAACACTGGTCAGGATTGTCTGAGGATGGAAGACACAGAATACACACAGAATGTGGACCTGCCAGTGCCATCTTCTTGCCACAGGAAGGGCATTTCCTGAATAAGGCTTGCATTCAGACTGGAAAAATGTATGGTAAAACCAAGAAAACAGTAGAATAAGCCTTTAGAAGTCAGAAAATGTCGAGTTTTCTGAGACAAATATCAACTAAATCACTTTCAGTAAAAAATCTGAAGAGCTCAAGCTTCAGGATCCTCATAGAAGAAGCTGGAAAATAGAACTGACCTAACTGCCACCTGTGGTGCATCATGGGAGCAGGGGTTCTCCTGCAGGTCTTAAAGGCACAGTAACCCTACTCTAATGCCTTAAAGGCAAGGTGTCAGTTTTTTTCTTCGTTTCTTAGTACTGTCCTGCAGCCTACAGGCAAATGCCTACAATTACAAGCTTTCTCTATGGCAATAAAGCATTGCTGTATGGCAATTGTTACTGCTTCCTCTGTTCCTTATAGGTTGGGAAGGTACAGGTACTACAATGCAAACCTATGTAATGTCAACATTTTTGCCACGTTGGAAACATTTTAGGCTGCATGTATATGTTTTCACATATGCATATATATGTATATATATGTATTTTCTATATGCTCCGGGATCCCCACATGGGCGGGAATTATTCTTAGATTATGACTATTTGTGAGTATCCCCTGGATGAGAACCAGGCTGCACATGTGCTTGCGTCAACCAATGTTCCCTCTAATTTTTTTTCTCTGTGTAAGGTCACCTTACAGGGAACAGTAGTTGGTTGGATACATTCTTCAATTCCTGAGAGACATTAAAGAACTCAGTCACAGCTCTAACTGAGTAAGAAGCAATGCACAAGGCCTGATCCTCTCTCACCTGGGTGGTGGCAATGTCCTACTCAACCGCTTCCATCACTCCGCATTCGCTCCATGGCATGGCATCCAATGTGCCACCGCCCATCTCATCACGAGGTTAAATATATAACACATCACAGCAAGAGTGCTGAATCTGCAAATGCTGTCTATCAAAGACTACATCGACTTTAAGGCTTGAACCTACAAATCAGTAACAACAGGTCCACTGATTCACCTGCTTGAAAATCCTGACATTGGAAGACTTCAGATGGAGAAATGCAAGAATGAAAACTGGAGACAGTGTACGCACCAGGGCCTCTAATAAAACCCCTTCTGGATTTCAGGCTCACCACATCATTCTCAAAGTTCAGAAAGGAACTAAAGTCTCTTCTCATCTGTGATCACCTCATATGGCATCGATAAGAACCTCGGAGCTCCTCTGTCTATGAGCCAAACCCTTAAGAAACTCTGTCCCACTTAACAATCTCCTTCCATCGTAGACTCTGAATTGCTCCCTAGTCTCCATGTGAACTAAAATGGTTTCACTTTCTTATTACTATGTAATGCACTGCATTGCTTTTCATGTTTTCTTCAATTTTTGGAGGACCCGTTAAGACATTAAATTGATACATATTTTGTGGAGGCGAGGAGTAAGATAAGGTAGACAATAAAATACCCAACGGTTTTAATACAGTTGAAGAGACCATCATATACAAGGAGAAGCATTTCTATAGATCAGGATTAGTTGAGGAGTAGCTCAGAATGTGTAGTAAATGCCTGGAATGTCTTTGCAGCAAAAGTAGAAAAATAATAACAAGCACTGGCAAAGCCAATATGTCTTGCTTTTACGGCCTCTTTGCCAAAACCTTTTAGCTATGCTACTCAGCAGCATCAAGATGCTGTGCAGCATAATGGAAAACTAAAAAATGGAAGGTACTATTATGCAGCCATGCTATTTTGTAGGCACGAGTATGTTGAATTGCGCATGAATGCCTACAAAATGTGTTATGTTTGCAGATCTCAGATGGAAAGGGAGAAGGAGATAGCCTGGGGGAGCAGGAGTGTGGAGGGAAGCAATGGGGAGCAATTGGGGAAGATGTCCCTTATGGCAGAAGAACAGAAGTGTAGAAGCAAAGTGGTGGAGTAGCATACGAAGATGACTGAAACACATAGAGGGGTAGGAACACATGGGCAAGAGAGGGCAACATGGAACATAGCATAATAGGGAAGAGAAGTACGAGAGAGTTAGCTGGAAAACACATGGACTCTCATGGAGTGCTGAACCAAAAAGAAAAATTCATTTCCCGAAAAGTAGGTGGTTGAAGGAAGTAAATATGCTATGTTCCAGGGGGTGGGAAAACAGGAAAGGAAGGTAAGCCCACACAAGGAAATTAATAATGAGCAAGCTGATAGTGAAAATAAAGCCGACCAATGGTAAGCAGTGGGCAGCTTCTAAGACCACTGCAAGTTTACCATAGGTCTTTTCACAACCAGAAAGATTGAGCTGTGTGGTAGGCGAGACCCAAACAATCTCAGATCTGGCGAGAAAGCAAGGTCTGTATATTTATAGTAGGCAGCCCTTAGGTGCGTTAAATACCTACATTTCTGTGCAGCCGCCCCCTTCCGCAGTAGGGTCCGCTGAAAAGTAAAGCAATTGTGACATTTTATCCAACACATATGAGAGCTTAAGGATATTTCAAACAAAGGTGTAGATCCAAATGCAAGGAGAAGGGATCCAAGTGAGACAGTAACATGCTCATAGTTTATGGGACCATCTGTGTTTCTGAGTTTATTTATTTGCATGCTGTTGTGAGTTTTGCCAAAGCTCTCCTTAGTGATTTGAAGGGCACACTCAATTCCGGTCTCCTCGAAAGCAGGCAGCCATATTGGATCCCTGACAGTGTGGCGCTTGTCCGCGTTTCCAAGCGGAGAGTCTTGAAAAAGCTGGGTTGCCAGCTTATTAGTGCTGGGTTCAGTGCTTAATTTGAGCTGGTGTTTTTCAGTGTTGGCATCAACACCAGCGCTTGAAACAGTATGCCACAATGTGGCAGTGTCTGGCTAATTTAGAGATGACCACAACAAAAGTTAATTATTATTTCAATATACGTTGTAAACTATTATTACCTGCCGCTCAAGTCATTCTTAAAGCTTTGGGGGCCTATAATAGTCTGAATTGTCATACTTGTAGGAGGAGTGTGATGGTTAATAGTTGTGCTGTTACTAGGCATGGTAGGGGCAATGTGTGGTGCAAGCTGAAGTGGCCTCCTGTTGAGAGCCCTGGAATATTTTTTTTTTACAAATTAACTTAAGCACTGTCTGGTTTTCTTGATCCAGCAAATAGTTAATTACGCACAATCCTACTTTGGGATAGCTATCAATTATGCAAATTATTTTCAATTAAATGTATGCTAGGTACATTTTTCTCAGATGTTTTCATTGTGGATATTCTAAAATCCTGGCTGAATGGTACTATCTGGTGGCTCGACCAGCAGAACTCAACTTCGCATTAATTGGAATGTTTGAGCTCGAGCCCTCCCTAGTGGAGGAGCCCAGTACTTTACGGTCATACATGGCCTGGCTATGTTGAGAGGTATAAGTTATGTTACACAATTATTATACAACATGCATCCATCTAGGAGGTTAACAGTGGAGAGCACTGTGCATGTGATCCTTCTGTCCATGTTGGGTGATGCAATTATCCCCTACATTTTACCCTACTCTATAGAACATGCTATTGTCAAGCGTGAGAGGGTCGTACGTGTAATTATAATGCAGCACATTCAAAATTATTTAGAAAGCAGCATAGTTTTTAATTCAGAAAACAATATAATTTTAGCTTTTGTGAGGAAATGTGGGTGGCATTGAGAAAATATTCCCCGAACTGAATGCAGGGTGGAACTGTCGATAGAGCAGCAGGTGGGGTTGCAATGGGCACAGGACCTTGAGACCCACCTCACCCAAGTATGGCTCAATGGTTAGAGCGGCAGACCCTGATGCAGAGGTCTAGCCCGGGACCAGGGTTCAATTCCCCGCCTCGGCGGGTCTTGGGCTCAAAATTCCACAGACCTGATAATTCTCGCCTCAGTGCCTATTCCAATCATGAAGTCCCACTCTGCAACACTGGGCAATAGCTTGCCTAATCTCCACAACGGCCCCCACAACGCTAAGGATGCCTGGCCTCCACCTTGTGGGTGCCTAGGAGTGGATGCCTCACAGGGAAAGCCAGGATGGGGTCCACAGCGGTATTCGTACAAGCGCCTTGAGACCCTTGCGGGTGAGTAGTGCACTATACAAGTATAAATTACACTTTAATTTACACTTTTTGCTACCAAACTGCGACTGTAAGAGGCCTTTGTTTTTTACTTGTCTGAATACACCCTCAGTCCTGCCAAGTGTCAAGCTTCAGGCGTGACACTAACACATTTCAGTGTGGTACTCCGCATTACCGCACTGAAATGCAATGTCACGCATATGCTGTGTGTCAGCTCTGTTACTATAAACCTTGATTAAAGCTGAACCTGTGGCAGCACACCGCCTCTGACATGCACGTGCTGCTGCAGCAGTCTGTTGGCAGCCGCACTCGGCTGCTTACTGTAGTATCATGATGGCGCTTTCCAGTACTTGGGCGCGGCTCTAATCTCACAATTGGCCTTACATCATGGCAGGAGACGTCACATCCTGCTGCCGGAGCGCGGTTTGTTTTGGGAGTTACAAGGCGTGTGGCTGGTTTGCAGGCAGCGCTGCGTGGCTGGAGTGCTGCAAATAATCATGGCAAATGCAGCTGTGCTGCTCTCAGCACTGCCTGCTGCAGCTTGCACCAGCCGGGTCACCACCTCCTATCAGCAGTTGTTTATTACCTCTCCCATGCTTAATTGAAATATATATCCACATTAGTCAGTCTGTCATAGGATGGCCCCGCCGCCGCCCAGGACTCACAGGAGTCAGGACAGCTGATCGGCCTGGACGAGTCCACCACTTGGGCTTGGCCCAGTGTGCACTTGCCTTCTTTTCTCTTCCAGTCAACACTGGAGGGTCATGCGGCAGGTCCAAGCCTGGAGTCAACCTTTTCTCCTCACACTGCTGCTGCACAGGACTCATGGTGGGTAAAAGGGAGCTTTGTACATGGGGCGCAGCACATAGGATCTGCCTGCCCATATTGCCGCCAGCGGCCACCTCCGATCCCATTACTGCACACTCTAGAGGGCCCCCATGCTGCAGCTGCACATCCTCTGTGCATTGTGGTTTCACCTCTGTTTCTTCTGGATGGTGCGGGCAGGTCAAGCCCTGCGTACCCGACGGTAAAGGCAGGCCTTCAGGTGCCTTGCACCCAGTACAGAGGCACCAGACTTACGTTCCGGGCACAACAGGTGACTGCTCACATAAAGCATTTCATTGCTAAATACTGATTACAATTGTTGAGAAAACAGGGTCTGCAAGTCGGCAACATTTTAAAAACTCTTTTACTGTTATTACATAGTTTATCGTTAGTAACAGCGTTGCAGCTCTCTAATTTTAGAGACACTGGCTGGCCTTCACTCTTATCAGGACTCAGCTCGGAACGGAGGAATCGGGACAAAACATTTAAGAAACCATATATATATATATATATATATATATATATATATATATATATATATATATATATATATTCACTGAAAAAACCATAGGTGATGAGTGATGTCACTGACCATGTCATGAGTGATGTAATATGTGACGTCATCAACAGTGCATTACTTGCGCAAGTTATAGTGAGTCCAACTAACTATAACGTGGGAATTTCAATGGTTTTATGTCAGTAAAATTTCCAGCTAACTATAACTGTTGTGAAACCTATGTTTTTTTCTGTGAATTTAATAGGTTTTTTAAATGCTAATTCCTAACTATAACTGGTGTGAAACCTATGGTTTTTTCAGTGAATTTCATAGGTTTTTTAAATGCTAATTCCTATCTATATATAAGGCCCCAAACCTATGTTTTTTTCTTAGAATTTCAAAATTTGGTTAATAGCAAATGTCTATAGCTATGAAATGTAATATTTTTGAAAAATGATTGAATCCTATATTTTATTTGTATTTTAAACAATTTATTTATTTATTATTATTTTTTTACCATGGAGCGCTCCCAGGGCGCGCCCCGGTGAGCGCCCCAGAGAGAATAGTCATTTGAAGCGCCCCGGTGCGCGAACCGGGAAGCGTCCCGTTAGCGCCAATGTCGCAAACGAAAAAATGATCGTGACGTAGCCGCGTCCGCGTGATGCGCACGGCGTAAGCGCACCCGGAAGCACTCGCACTCGAGGGAATACGCTCGCGCAACGTAAACATCCGAGGCGCTTACGCAACGCGACCTGGGGCGCGCTCCCGGGGGCGCGTTGTGTAAGCGCGTCGGTCATGTGACCTGAAAATAACACTTTTAATTGGTGCAGAACAGTTTTAGTTTCATAATGATGAAATCCCTGGTCTTGTGACCTGAAAATACCACTTCTCATTGGTTCAGGCCTTTTTTTTTCCAAATGATGAAAGACCCCACCTTTTTTCCTTATTCTGACTTTGTCCTTTGACTGAGGAAGACCTGATTGTACCTCTCTGTACCTTTTTGATCTATATAATGGCTTCAGTAGCAGCAGCAGCTGGTGCATCTGCACCACCACCACCACCACAACCACCAAGAGGACCACCTCAAGATTACATTGGTGGTTAACAAGAGGAGTAAGAGGAGGAGGAGGAGGAGGAGGGGAGGAGAACATGGCTTGAAGAACACAATACCCCATACCAGCCAAGACCACACATTATATGGGAGTTTTTTTCGATCCCAGAGGAGAAGAAAAAAGTAAATGCAGCCAAGGTGGCTTGCCTAATCTGTGGCATGGAACTTTCTAGGGGGAACCCTAATAAAAAATATTCATTTGGAAACAACACGATAATACGCATGCAGCGCAAGCATCCCATCAACTATTCTGCTGCAGAGATGAGGGAACTGGCCAGTAACCCTCCCCAAAGTACAAGCTCCACCTCGAAAAGAAAGCAACGCACTCCGTCGGGACAAGAGGCAAGAGAGACGATGCCTTTCATTCAGCCACGGTTTGCGGTTTCCCGTATAACCTGTAAATATTGTGGGAAGACCATCTCCTACGGAGAACAGAGCGTAAAGCTCATCGTCCTTGCTGGGGACAACCGCAAATGCCCCAAGAATCCCTAATTTTTTCTTTTTTGCTCCAGTTGAGCCTTTTTCAATTCCCTGTTTTTTTGTTTCTCCCCATGAAAAATACAAAAAAAAATATAAAACTGTTCAAAAAACCCCAAAAAAGTTAAATATGTTCAAAAAACAATAAAAAAATATAAAACAAAAAAAAGAAGAAAAAAAACAGTTCTTTTTAGAACTACCTCCAATTTCTAAAAAAAGGCTACATTTTTTAAAAACTCTATTATTCATTTTTCACCATGGGACGCTCCCCGGTCCGCTCCCCGGTGCGCATACCAAGCGCTCCCCACTCGCAAATCAAAAAAAAATAAAAAATTTCCCCACTGGGCCCTTTTATGACCCCCACATCAAACCTAGAGGGTCAGGGGGGTCTATCCCTGCCCCCTTATGATCATTTCCCCCTTTTTTTTTCCACCTCTTGTGTCTCGATCCTACCGAGACACAAGATGGCGTCCGCTCCAGACTGTTTTGAATGTTTACAGACACCCGAGAGCCAATCAGCTTTCCGAGCGCACCCCGCGTGCGAATCACTGACAGAATTTCGACCTCAAAAATATCGACCTACAAAATATCGAGTCAATAATATCGAGGGCAAAAATATCGACATCTTATCTACAACATGGTAAGTACAAAAATATCGAAAAAAGAATATAGATGTAAAAAATATCGATGTTAAAAATATCGATTTTTTTTCTTTTAATATATAAATGTAAAATAAAGTATATAACACTAATAAATAAAATATACATATTTAAAAGTATCTACTAATGTTTAAAATTAATAAATAATACATATATATTAATAATACATTAATTAAATATATACAGTAAATATATAATATATATGTACTGAACAATAAGTATTAATAATTATTTTACTAATTTATAAATTAATGAAATATATTCTAATTTACTAATACATTTACAAACATAAAACAATAACATAAATAAAATGTAAGTAATATAAAAAATAAAATAAACATTGGATTTTTTTACAATTAATTATATAAAAAGTTGGATAGCGTAAGGGTAAAAATTACTATTCCTACTCCAGAGAGTGCAACAGTAGGGAAAGCATTTGATAGCGTAGGGGTAAAATTACTATTCCCATTTCCAGAGAGTGCAACAGTAGGGAAAGGGTTGGATTGCGTAGGGGTACAAATTACTATTCCCACTCCAGTGGGTGCAACAGTAGGGAAAACTGACCCTGAACCCAAAAAATACCCCTTTACCCAAGAACTGAAAACTGACCCTGAACCCTAAAAATACCCCTTTACCCAAAAACCAAAACTGACCCTGAACCCTAAAAATACCCCTTTACCCAAAAACTGAAAACTGACCCTGAACCCTAAAAATACCCCTTTACCCAAAAACTGAAAACTGACCCTGAACCCTAAAAATACCCCTTTACCCAAAAACTGAAAACTGACCCTAAACCCTAAAAATACCCCTTTACCCAAAAACTGAAAACTGACCCTGAACCCTAAAAATACCCCTTTACCCAAGAACTGAAAACTGACCCTGAACCCTAAAAATACCCCTTTACCCAAAAACTGAAAACTGACCCTGAACCCTAAAAATACCCCTTTACCCAAGAACTGAAAACTGACCCTGAACCCTAAAAATACCCCTTTACCCAAAAACCCAAAACTGACCCTGAACACTAAAAATACCCCTTTACCCAAAAACCCAAAACTGACCCTGAACCCTAAAAATACTCCTTTACCCAAAATTAATTAATATTATTTAATTAGCAATTAATTATTAATTAACAATAACAATAAAGTAAATATATTAGCACATTAGCTGTAAATAATTTAATTTAATAATTAATATCATTTTTTCCCAATTAATTAACAATAACTAAAAATTATATATATAAATAAATTACTCTAATTAATGTAATTAACTAATTAATATTAGTTAATTAACAATTAATTACTAATTAAAAATATGTACAAAATTATATTAATTAATTAACTAATTAATAATAATTAATTACCAATTAATTATTAAATAAAAATATTTAAAAACATATATTATCAATTAATTATTATTAAATTACTCCCCACCCTATTCCCCTATAAACCCACATCCCGCTACAGAAAATATATATCAATTAATGATTTTTTTTTCAAATTAATTAATATTAATTAGCAATTAATTATAATTAATTAATTAATCCTACTAATTATTAATCAACTTACCATAATTAAATTACTTCCCACCCTATTCCCCTATAAACCCACAACCCGCTACAGAACATATATATTAATTAATAAATTATTTAAAATTATTTTCCTATTATTTTCAAATAATTACCAATTAATTATAATTTGTTAATAAATCCTACTGATTAATAATCAATTTACCATAATTAAATTACTTCCCACCCTATTCCCCTATAAACCCACAACCCGCTCCGGTACTAAAACATACAATTTTCTTATAAATTAATGTATTATTATATAAAATTTATACACATATAATAGTAATTATTTTAAATACTTAAATTAAACATATAACACATACATAATAAAAAACTATAAAATAATACAAATATCGATATTAGTGTCATCGAAATTAGTAACATCGATATATATGCTATCGATATTACTAACTTCGATATTACTTACATCGATATTAAGTATTTTGATATTACTTACCTTGGGTCGATATTCTGTCCTACGATATTCTTGCCTTCGATATTATGCTCCTTCGATATTTCAGACTCGATATTATGGTAGGTCGATATTTCCTACTCGAAATTTTGACTGTGTACCCCCGCGTGCGCGTACCGGGGCGCTGCCACAGATATATATATTTTTCTGAACCTAAATTACTCAAAATCCACTGGAGCACATATCTTGATACATAGCAAAGGCACATCGGGCTACCAGTCCCTACAATTTTGCCAAGTTTGGTGGAAATCCATTCAGCCGTTCGGGCTAAAAGTGAGTTTGACCGCCTAATGGAAATTAACATGGGGAAAACACGTTTTGGGACCCCCCTTTTATCTCAGCCCCCGCTTGACGAATCCCCCCAAAACTTTCAGGGAAGAAGCGGAGCAGAGCGGGCCATTTTTATGGAGAAATTTGCAAAGATTCGTCCACCGGCGCCAAAGTTATTCCCAATAGAATGTTGCGGATTTCCTATGGAAAGTAGATCCTAATATATATATATATATATATATATTATTTTTTTTAAATGTAGGTGTTCCGTCGAGGTGTCATGTTTTAAAACTCATTTATGACAATTTTAGACAACTTTATAACACTGTTGATGTATTTGGAGCTGCAGATTTATATTTCAAATGGGAAAAATATTAATTCTGAAGAGCTTTCTGTAGTAATCTATCTTCTCCCTTAAGTACTGACGTGAATGTTGCCTTCTTCGTCTTGTCAAAAATCATAGAAAACGTAAAGACAAACCTCAGCACCAACGTGAATGTTGCCTTGTTCGTTTAGACATAAATCACAGTAGACATAAAGGCAAACCACAGCGTCAAAATTAACCTCCGATCTTCTGCGTCAGCGTAAGTGTTGCCTTGAGCCTGCTGACGTGAAATACAGCAGACGTTCAAAGAAAAACAATTGACGTCCAGAGTGGCGTTCACACAGTTCACGCAGCGAACATTCGAAGATGACGGGGATGACGATATTCTCGCTGTCCGGAGCAGCGTTTCACAATTTATGCAACGAAGATTCGGAGATGAGGGGGACGACGATATACTCGCTCACCAACACCACAGAGAGTTCTATTACGTCACCATTCACTCTCTGAACACGGAGGACAGAACATCAGCTGAGACTATAAACCGTTGACAGCGACAATGGGGTGAGACACATCCAAATCCAAATATTTCGAATTTCCGTGCTCACAATTGTAAACTGATGCATCCAACACAGAACTCACGTGACCCCAATGGTGCCTCAGGTCGCAGCGCCTCAGAGTATACTTTAGATTAGCAAAAGTGGAGTATTTTCTTCTCTGAATAAATCAGAGATAAATGACAAACTCTCTGACTCTTGAGTTTCCAGATGCTTCTTGTTTAACAATATGCTGACATCCAGGATCCCATCAGCATAATTATTAGAATCTTTACGCCAACAATAATCTTCCAACCTTAAGTGTTCAAGACTCAAGGTAAATACATTTACTGACACAACTGAAGCAGTAATACACAAGGGTAGATAGACTAACATCCAGTCCTCGGCTTGTCTCCAATTTGAAGTAATCTCAATGCAGACAATACTGTAGAGACAAGTATACTTTAATGACCGTAGTCTCAGCAGCTCCAGGAAACTGACAAAGGATCAGAGAAGGTGAACATTCAAGTCTCAACATTCTATTGCTATAGAGATAAGGGATGACATAGTGAAAGCAGTACTTAAGGGAGAAGAACAATAGTTACTTACCTGTAATCTGTGGTTCTCCAGTATTGGTGTCTTTCATAGATTCACATGCCTGAATCATTCCCCGTCGTCGGAGTGGGAGTCCCACGGTATATAAAAAAGCAATAATATGCCTGTAATAACCAAAAAACCTTGGTAATAACCAACCAGGAAGTAAAGTAGACTTAGCTTACAGGAGCAAAAGCTCCCACACTCATGACTATCCTAGTCATTATGTTAGACCAAACTGCAGCCAATCAGGCGACAGCACCCACCAGAATGTTCTCCCCAGAGGCTCAGGCTCTCAGATTTTCTCGCACAGGAGTGAAACCAACACAATTGCCTGAGGGAGCCTTTGAGGGGAAGATGGGCGGGTTGCAAGTGAATCTATGAAAGACACCAATACTGGAGAACCACAGATTACAGGTAAGTAACTATTGTTCTTCTCCAGTATTAGGGGTGTCTTTCATAGATTCACATGCCTGAATCAGAATAGATAGCAGTACACCTAAACCAATGCTCATAGACGCTAACAATATCACAGTATACATGCATAATGATATAATGCAAAGACATAGAAAAGCGTCTAGAAAAGAGCATAGAGGAGGTGGGCGAACAGAGGCTCACCTTATTGGAAAAGATTGCGAAGAACTGCTCTTCCCACCGAAGCATCTGCATCACTCGCTGAGTCCAGACAGTAGTGCCTCGTAAAAGTGTGCCTGCTGGACCACGTTGCAGCTCTGCAGATTTGCTGAAGAGGCACACCAGCGAACAGAGCAGTGGAAGAGGAAACTGCCCTTGTAGAATGCGCTCTTGGTAGGGCCTGTAAAGGTCTTCCTGCTTGTGATGACAGAGTCCAATTGTTGACGAGACCCATAGTCTGTTTGGACACTGCACAGCACTGGCGCAGTCTGCCATAGGCCACAAACAACTGATCTGTTTTGCGTAAAGTTGATGTCCTTGAAAGATAACATTTTAGGCACCTCTTAATGTCCAAAGAGTGCAACGCTCGCTCAGCCGGTGTTTGTGGATTTGGAAAAAATGTCTTGAGGACTACCGGCTCATTTAAATTAAAGTCTGAAGGGACCTTAAGCATGTACCTTGGATTGGTACGGAGTACCACCGAATCAGAGGTAAATTGTAAAAAAGGCTATTTAGATGTGAAAGCCTGAATGTCACTGACCCTTCTGGCAGATGTTAAAGCCAATAACAAGGAGACCTTCTAAGTGATAAACTTAAGGTCAACCTTATGAATCGGCTCAAAGGGGTGACGCATGAGTTGGGATAGCACCATATTTAAATTCCAAACAGGAGGTGGCCGACGGATTGGAGGAAACATGCGAAACAAGCACTTGAAAAATTGCTGGACTATTCTTGATGAATACAAAGAGTTCGATCCGTCCTGACGGAATCGGGAAATGGCTGTCAGAAATAATTTCAGGGTAAAATGCGCCAAACACGATCTAGGCAGTTGCAGGAAGAAGGGTAATAATTGCTCTGGTGTAGCATGAAAGGGGTGCAGATCAACAGTCTGGCACCAGGCACAGAAACGATTCCCCCTTAAGTTTATAAGTCTTGATGGTTGACGGTGCTCTGGCGTTAGCCAATACCTCTTGACAATCGCGAGGAATGTCTAAGTGGGCGAACTCATTGTGCTGAGGAGCCAAGCTGACAATTTCAGCGAAGCTGGGTCCGGATGGTACACCCTGCCCTGCTGAACTGTGAGCAGATTCGGTATTCGAGGCAGTTGTATTGGTTCGCACTCCGAGAGGAGGAGAAGCTCGATGAACCAATATTGCCGGGGCCACCTTGGAGCAATCAGGATTAGACGACATGGTTGACTCCTCATCTTCCTGATGATCTTGGGAATTAGCGGAATTGGCGGAAAAGCGTAAGCAAATATTTGACACCAATTCATCGAAAGGGCATCCCCGCAAGAGTCCTTGTGGGGAACCCAGCTTGCAAAGTGTCGGCATTTACGGTTCAGGGCTGTCGCAAATAAATCCAGGTCAGGATGACCCCACTCTCGGAATATCTGATCCAGGGATGGTTGATGCAGCTCCCATTCGTGATTGCTTCCTGCGGACCTGCTGAGCGAATCCGCTAGGACATTGGCAACCCCTGGGACATGGACCGCCGACAGATTGATGTTGTGATTCAGGGCCCAATTCCAGATCTCCTGCGCCTGACGGGACAACCGGGCCGATCTTGTGCCCCCCTGCTTGTTCAGGTAATGCATGCTGGTTGTGTTGTCCGTTCGTATCAACACTGTAGAGCCCTCCAAGGTCGCCTGAAAGGATTTCATGGCTAGAAAAATGGCTCTTAGTTCCAGCAGATTTATGTGCCATTTTTTCTGCTGAATGTCCCATTTGCTACTGACTGTCATCCCTTGGAGATGGGCGCCCCAGCCCTCCAGAGAAGCATCTGTGGTCACGATGAATCTGGGTCCTTCTGATAGGAAAGCGCATCCTTCCTGCAGGTTCACCCCTTGCCCCCACCACTGGATGGAGTTTCTCATACGAGGAGTTATGTAGATGACGTCCTCGAATGAGCCTGTTACTTGCACCCACTGATGACTGAGTTCCTCCTGCAAAGGTCTCATTCGCAGGCGACAGTTGGGGGTGAGCGGAATACAGGATGAGATCATCCCGAGGAAAGACTTGAACCTGCGAACAGAAACGCACTTTCTTTCTAGCAGTGATGTGGACATCTTGCGAATCTTCACTTGCCTTTCTTTTGATATGAACACTTGGGCGAGTTTTGTGTCCAGTGTGGCTCTAAAGAACGACTTCCTTTGTGATGGAGTTAGGTGAGATTTTTTGAAATTTACTGAAAAACCCAGGCTCTGGAATAGTGATAGACATCTCTGAATGTGAGTCCTTGCCAACCCGATGGAATTGGCCTTGATAAGGCAGTCGTCCAAATATGGGTAAATTTGAACTCCCTCTAGTCTCAGGCGTGTGGCCACCGGGGCCAACATCTTTGTGAACACTCTGGGGGCCGAACGTAGTCCAAAGGGAAGTACTTTGAACTGGAAGCCCCTGCCAGCCACTCTGAACCGTAAGAACTTCCGGTGTCTTGGAAAAATGGGCACATGGAAGTATGCGTCCTGAAGGTCGAGTGTTGCCATGTGATCCCCTACTGAGAGAAACTGGAGGATTTCTTGAAGTGTTAACATTCGGAAAGATAATTTCTTGAGGTACTTGTTGAGGGCACGCAGGTCGAGGATAGGGTGCCATTCCCCCGACTTCTTGCGGAAAAATCTTGAATAAAATCCTGTTCCCCTTTGATGTTGAGGTACCCTTTCTATTGCTCCTTTCCGAATCATTGAGTGTATTTGGGAAAACAGCTCCTTGAGATGAGCTGGAGGTGGACCTTTTGGGGGAGAATTTGGAGGGGTCTTGACGAATTTGAGAATGTGACCTCTGGAAACCACCTCCAAAACCCATCTGCCTGTGGTAATTTTGGACCAATTTGAGTATTATCGGGATATTCTTCCTCCAATTTGTTTCAGGCTGGGACAAAGTGGTGGCAGGATGTGTCTCTCACTTGCTCTTGTTGTCTCTCCCTCGATACGAGGTTTTTCCTCTTGGTTGAGAGTAATTACTTCTCCTTTGGCCATATGTTTGTTGACGGTATGGCTGGTACCTCTGATTCCCTTGGTTGTTACTGTAGGAGCGTTGCTGAGAATAACCTCCTCTGTTCGAGTAGTTGCCTCTTCCTCTTGTGCCACGAAAGGAAGACTTTCGAAACTGGAGAGGGCCCAGCTATCGTGCTGTCTCTGTGTCTTTCTTTATTGATTGTAATGCCTCGTCCACATGTTGACCAAAGAGGAACTCTCCATCATAGGCCATGTCCACGATCTTTGTCTGGACCTCTAGACGAAAAGACGTAGCCTTTAACCAGCCTTGCCTTCGGAGAACAGCTGCTCCCGCCAGCTGCCTAAAACCTGTTGCTGCCACGTCCACTGCAGCATCAATTATCTCAGAGGAGAGTCTCTCTCCCTCTAGCAGGATCTTTTTTGCTTCGGTTCTATCCGGTTCTGCAAGCTTCTCGATATAAGGCGATATGTCCTACCACATTTGCCTATCATACCTTCCAAGTATTGCCAGTGAATTTGCGGCTCGGACCGTGGTTGCCGAAATAGTAGACGCCTTCTTCCCTATTGAGTCAAGACGTCTACCGTCTTTATCAGGGGGAGTAGTGATCTGTGTAGACGGATTCTTGGCTCTTCTTTGCGCTGCCTGGGTGACTACGGACTCCGTCTTAGCTTGACCAACCAGGCATGCCGGTGATGAACTAGGTGCTCTATATTTTTTATCTACCCTAGGTAGCACTGCGGGTAGAGAATTTGGCGTCTTCATGATCTTTAAATCTCCCTTCCATATAAAATCAATTATTGGAATAGACCAAGATTGTTTTTGTGGCAAGTCCTTAAAATCATAAAGGAAGCATTCTTCTTGTTTAGCCTCCATTGATATGAGGAACCTTTTTGTGGCTCTATCCATAATCTTATGGAAGCTGGCAATTTCTACCAGAGGAGACTCCGCCGCAGGCTGGGCTGCTGGAGAAGGTGTTGGTGCCTGATAGTCGTCCCACTCCGACGATACCGATTTGTCGTCTAATTCGCCGTCTTCTCGTTTGTCTTCAGACAAATTTTCACCTTCTGCCTGATGGGATTGTATTGGAGAAGAGGGTGGTGCAGAGCGTGCACCTTCCGCTGCCCCTTGAGAAACTGATTCTTGACGCCCTAAAGTTGCAGTAGATGTTCTTGGCCTAGGCGTAGAGACATGAGAATCGCCCGATTCTGAAGGTGGAAACCTGCGATAATAATCGCTTAACATATACTGGAGATTCTGGAACAAATCCACAGGCATTTGTATGCCAGGTGTAGACCCAGTCTCACGATTAGCGTGCTCCTGGTAATTCTCTTCCTCCTCTTGATCTAGATCTTGGACTTTTATGAGCAAGTCCGAAGGGCTCCTGGCCGCCCAAAACGTGTCATCCTCGTAGGATTCTTCTTCTTCAGAGTCCAACAACTGATCTGGGAGCTGTAGAGGAGACAAAGCTGTGGAGGATGAACCACGCTTCTGTAGGAGCGGGGCAGTGGTAGCTGGTGATGGCAAAGGTATTGTGGATGCTCCTGCCGACCACACCTGCATTGCCGTACAGGTCGATAGTGGGGGTGTCGATGGAGCCACCGAAGTTGATGACAAGCCTGTTTCCTTCAGATCCGTCGTCGACGGCGCGCCCGTCGACGGCTGTGGCGTCATCGTTGATGAACTCGTCGACGATGGTGTTTTCCTCTTTGTCGACGGTGTCGACGTCGACGGCATTGTCAGCTTCGTCGACGAGGTCGTCGACGGATCCACCTTCTTCGTCGACGGTAACTTCGTCGACGGTAATTTCGTCATCGAAGGCGTCGTCGACGGTAATTTCGTCGTCGAAGGCGTCGTCGACGATGACGACAGTAGCTTCGTCGACGGGGATGTCGTCGACAGAAAGGCCTTCTTCGTCGACGGTAAGAGAGCTGTCGACGACTGAGTCGTCGTCGAAGGTTTCGTTGACGGTACCTTCAAGATTCCCGTCGACGGTGGAGCGTCGACGATCAACGGGACAATTTTCGGCGACGAGATGAGTCTAACCTGGACGTACACCATCGTCGACGGTAAAGAGGATGAAGACATCACCATATATGGTTTTGGTGAAGAGAAAGTCACTTTTGAAGTGGCAGAAGTGACCACATGCAGAGATGGCGATGATGAGGCTGCTCCTGAGTCTGCCAAAGCCTGAGGTGAAACCTTATGGGCAGGTGCTTTGGAAATTGCAGATTTTCCAGATTTTCCTGAGGGCGCAGATACTACAGGTGGCGACACCTTCTTGGATGTAGTAGGCAAACCAGAATCCTGAGAGGATTGGGCCTTTTTTACAGTTTTAGCCCTAGGAGAAGCCAACTCAACCTCAGATTTTCTCTTCTTAGAGGAGACAGAAGACCCTGAGGAAATGCTCCCTACCTCTGAAACAGGGTTATCCTTGTCCTTAATCCTCTGAAGCCACAGGCGCAGACGACCCTCCCTGTCCCTGAGGGTCTTTTGAGGGAAGGTTCTACAGATTTTACATTCCTTCGCCTCATGATCAGGATACAGACAGTAGATGCATTTTTTGTGAGGATCCTCCTTGAACAGCCTCAGCTTTCCACAGGAATCACAAGCCCTAAAAAGGGATTTAGAAGTAGACATTCTTTGAAGATTAAAAAATCAACCAAAGAAAGAAGAAACTGAGCAGAGCTCAGGGAGACTCCCTTCACACGACGTGCGGTAGAAAATCTGAGAGCCTGAGCCTCTGGGGAGAACATTCTGGTGGGTGCTGTCGCCTGATTGGCTGCAGTTTGGTCTAACATAATGACTAGGATAGTCATGAGTGTGGGAGCTTTTGCTCCTGTAAGCTAAGTCTACTTTACTTCCTGGTTGGTTATTACCAAGATTTTTTGGTTATTACAGGCATATTATTGCTTTTTTATATACAGTGGGACTCCCACTACGACGACGGGGAATGATTCAGGCATGTGAATCTATGAAAGACACCCCTAATACTGGAGAAGATAGATTACTACATTTTCCCATTTTTTACCTGCATTGGCATAAAAATACCTACCAGGCTGCTGAAACACTGGAAAATATTAGTCTAGTCTCAAACCTAACGTACATGACTGAGATGACCTCTTTCTCATTAACCGCTGAGAGGTTTGTAAATTCTCTAGCATACCATAGTCCCCACAGAATAAGGGACTGATCATTTCTCTCCAAAAGTGATCAGGCAGGTGTCATGACAGTCATCACAAGGTGTCCAGGCTCTTTCTAGAAATAACTACAGTAAGATCACTTTAGAAATGCGAAATCAGATAGTGACCCTCCATTTCAGGGGGTTTATAACAGTTCTTAGGCCTTCTGTGAGGTGTCTTACTGCTCAGAAGGCACCCATTTCTGATATTTATCTTTTTAAATGGACCTTATTCCTTGGTTTCGATTGTGAGAAAGTGTTGCACGCAGTGTCACACATTTGCACTACAACGTCACACATCAGTACACTTAATTATTGGAAATGTCACACATAAGCAATCTGAAACCTTGGCAGTTATGCACCCTTGTTAGTTCACGGTCTTAAAACCCCCCCAAGCTTTGACTCAATATTTATGTAAAGGTGGGATGAAAGCCTGTGATTTCCTGGGTATGTTTAAGGGTGTCCTCTGCCCCACCCTCCCACGGCCATGCCTGAAAAACGTCTCTGAAGTCTACAAGCATGACGTGTTCTTTCAGGTGCTAATAAAAGCACTCGTCATGCTTGTAGACTTGCTACATTTCATTTGTAAATAGAGCATAGCATACAATCTGCCCCGCTTTATTATCAAAAGAAATGCAGCAAGCCTACAGGCAGGACATGTGCTTTTAGAAACCCCTGAAAGTACACGTCATGCTGGTAGATTTGCTGCCTTTCATTTGTTAATAGGACACAGCTGCGGGGCAGATTGTGTGCCTTTGTTAAAGTAATCATATTAATTGCAGCACACACGGTCGCTGTGATTACATGATTACTTTAAAAAAGCACACAATCTGCCCCAGAGCAGAGTCCTTTTAAACAAAAAGAAATGCCGAAGGAGCCACTTGCAGGAGAACTTCAGGTTGTCCCCCCCTGCCTTTTGCGCAGCACGCATTTTAAAAGCGGTGGCGTTAACTGTCCTCAGCTGAGTGTGCGTGCTTCGCATATTACATTGCTCGCTCTGGGAGACATAGGTGCGCAGGCGCCCGGGCACGCATGTTACAGGGAACAGTGGTCACCACCCAAACGACCGGTGAAGAGCAATGAGTAACATTTTGAATATGTATTCTACGAAGCAGGCCAAACCTTTCGAGAGGCTATGTATGTGAAGAAAGAGCTAATTAAATATTAGTGATCGGACTACAGAAAGAGAAGTACACTTGAAGTCGCACTCCATGTAGTTGGAAGTTAAATATCTGACATATGTATAGTTTTGCAGTCACAAATACAGAGTTGTGGTGTACTCCATTAGGGAAATAGTTATTTGAAAATGTCTATTCACAAACTGCACTTCTAAGTTTACTACAGCCAAAAAGGACCTAAAACAGTAGTAAACTTACTCCTGCGAGTCTTGGAGTAAGTCCAGCACCACGCAACACAAACCGCCACTCACAGTTACAGCAATACTCCCACAGACAACAATGGAAACAGGGACTTAAAATAACACTAAAGAGAGGAGTACCGCCATAGAGAATCAAGAGAATTCCTAATGGAGTGTGTGACTGACAAAAGGAAAGAATGTATCCTTTTGTAAAAAAAACCTCACTCAACAGCTTAGTGGTGACATGCTTCATCATCGGGGTCCACCCTGGCGGCCTACCGTCACCAGGGTGTGCTACAACACCTGAAATACAGTGGAGCAGGTTGTGAGTATAAGTGCAGAAAAAGTGTGTTAAAAATTGTCCTGGTTTAACTTAGTAGGGAGATACATTTTATTTACAAGCAACTGGACAATATTAAAAAAGTGGCAAAATACTATGAGGGTAGTTACGGCCAGTAGTATCTCTGTATGTGGGCTGGTCTACATGTTTCAACCTTAGATGGAATATACTAGGGGTGGGCGGCCAGCTACGCTCCGTCTGCGGAGTGTGCGTAGTGCCGCCTACTCCGCATTTTGCGGAGCTGGCGGAGCCAGGCGGCACTCCGCAGACGGAGCGTAGCTGGCCGCCACCCGCCTCCCTCCCGCCCTCCCTAAATACTTTGAAATAAAGAAATGAAATAATTTTAAAAGCACTTACCTTGCCGCCGCTGCCCGCCGCGTCCCCGGGGCTCACTTACTTCCGTCTTCCGTACTAATGCGCATGCGCGGGCGGCCGCGCATGCGCATTTTCACGAGAAAATGCACATGCGCGGCCACCCGCGCATGCGCATTAGTACGGAAGACGGAAGATCGCGAGCCCCGGGGACGCGGCGGGCAGCGGCGGCAAGGTAAGTGCTTTTAAATTATTTTATTCTTTTATTTCAAAGTATTTAGGGAGGGCGGGAGGGAGGCGGGTGGCAGGGCTGGCGGCCAGTGGTGTTTGCGGAGTGGGGCTACACGGAGTGCGGAGGTGGGCGTAGTTTCTCGCCCACTTCGCGTAGCTCCGCGAAGCCCCACTCCGCGAACTCCGCCCAGGGCTAGAATATACCAGGTTTTCGTCAGGACCAAAAACAAGGAAGTGGACGGTCTGTGCCCCATATTTTGATGTCTGTCGCATCGGAGGGCAGGGAGTGGTATTACCAAACATCATCAAACAGACATCAAAATAAGAGTCTTTTTGATGTTTACTTCACATGCTCGCCCACTGAGGCTAGAGCTTTTCACCATTAGCGAGTTTTGCTAACTTGGTCACGAGGAATTAGGATTGGGTGCGCCTTTTTGGGGGCACAGACCGTCCACTTCCTTGTTTTTGGTCCTGACGAAAACCTGATATATTCCATCCAAGGTTGAAACATGTAGACCAGCCCACATACAGAGATACCACTGGCCGTAACTACCCTCATAGTATCTCTCCACTTTTTTAATATTGTTCAGTTGCTTGTAAATAAAATGTATCTCCCTACTAAGTTACACCAGGACAATTTTAACACACTTTTTCTGCACTCACAACCTGCTCCACTGTATTTCAGGTGTTGTAGCACACCCGGGTGACGTTAGGCCGCCAGGGTGGACCCCGATGATGAAGCATGCCACCACTAGGCTGGTGAGTGAGGGTTTTTTTACAAAAGGATAAATTCTTTCCTTTTGTCAGTCACACAGCCCATTAGGAATTCTCTTGATTCTCTGGTGGTACTCCTCTCTTTGTTTATTTAGTCCTGAATCAGGGGAACAGGAGTACTCTCCGTTCACTTAAGGTGAACACGATCCCTTGCTCTCCCTTTTGTTAGTTTATATACTTAAAATAACACTCCTCTGGAAATAATGTTCACTAGATAAAATGATTTTGTAGAATAATTAAATACAATTTTAAAACTTTCAATGAAAATTAAAATGTGTTGAATAAAAAAATGTCAAAAATTAAATTTTAATAATTAAATAGGAAAATGCTAGGGGCGCTACAGTGCAGGCTGCAAGATGGCCGCCACATAGTGAGGCTCTGCAGGCTGGATGAACGATCCGATAATTATCCTGCGAATCAGGCGATCATCACAACCCGCAAATGAGATGAAGTGTTCCCGACCAGGCAGCAGACGATGACCGCTAGCTAGGCGACTCCATCTGCTCGGACCGAGCGGCAGCGGTGAAACAGCGGAGACGCGGGAACCCCCTGCAGAAATAAGATTGTGGCCCTGATTTGACTAAAGCTGGTGTATCAGGGTCAGACCCATAGCGGAAGCCAGGAAGAAAATAGCAGGCTTGCTGGCTTGTGGAGGAGCGACCGAGAAAGGGAAAAAGATGGGCGGTGCAGCCTGAGACTCATCGCAGCCTCTGGGCCCGAGAGAAGCATTTCATCAACGGGCCCGTTCCGGCCCCCTGTGGTGCGGGGAGTGAAGGATCCCGGTGAGGCCTACAGAGAACTGAGGCAGCAGGCACAAACTGCACTGGACGTTCATGGGCGGCTGGTCCCCCAGAGTTACCGGGGCGAAGGTGATACAAAGTGCGCCTGTTGGAGTAAGAATTTTTGGCTACACAGCTATCCAAGGACACACCTGTCACCTGCACAACATGTCCCCTGTGTAGGCCCTGCTGTCTAGAGGTTACAGGCCTCAGTTACATTGCCCTGAGCACTGCCATTTTCTCTTAGCTTAAACAGAAGCAGAAAGCAAGTCTGACCCAAGATTCACCCAGCTGCTCTGGTCTGCAAGGACCCGCACCCCTACCAGGCCCCACCTCATTGTATATTTCTCATAAACAGCAGAAATCAAGTTCCTCTATAAATCTTGCAACATACCCCACGTCCCCCACCTAAGCCATGAATAGAATAAGGGAAGTTCCCACCACAGCTACGTCAAGCCAGATATCCGATAAACTGAGGCTAAGTGTGGCGAAATAGTATCGCAGATTGCCTGATTGACACATGAATAGAACCCCTCGAAGCAATACTAACACATTTCTGTCGTCCATTGATAGTTTATTATTAAACTTCCAGTCAAGTGGCAGGTCTCAGTCTAGACTGAAGTATGTACCACAATTACAGGAAAAAGGCCATACCTAACCCTATGGGTGAGAAAGTTAGAGAGCAGGCCAGTAAATGACAATGGACGGGTATGTGATACGTGGTGGCGTGGGATGACGTAATTATCGTCTCAAGTGTTTTAGACAGTATAAGAAGGAGCCCCGCAAGAACATCAGCGGGCAACTCCTCGTCTGTTTGTAGGTATTCAGACCGAGAGTTGTCTCCAAGGGCCCTTGATCAAATGTTCATACTTTTGTGCATGTAAATATTTTACTTATGTTATGTTTTAAACTGCTTTTTAGATAAAATCATTTTATATCTGCATATGTACTTTTTAACTTGTTCTCTACATTTAAGCATTTATACTGTGGTCTTAGGATATCTCACTGATATAGCATTTTGAGTGTACCTAATGATGATAACATGTACTCTGCATTCTGATGTATCTTGCAGGATTACACTTATGAGCAAATGTGAGTATTCATCTATGTGAACAAGCACAACCGTTTTTAATCTGCCTCAGTGCTCATAGGTGTACTTAAAGCAGAATCTCTCTCTCTTAGCAAATGTTAAACTGTACTTTGTAAACTAAAACTGGTCCATGTGACTTTCAAGAGAATGCTGGGTACAGGACCAAGTACTATATGATTTTTATGCTATTACTGATTATTTCTAGAAGCTGTGTCTTCAAATAAATTGTACAACTCCAAGCTTCAGTCTCCAAAAGCTCATATGTATGTTTTTTCCTGTTTTAGAGCAAGAGGTCCAGGACTGCCCCGGTGCAATTTAAGCCGCCCTATTCCCCTTAGTTCTCACTCATGGTCTCGCCAGTGCGGCTTCTGAAAGCTGTGCGCTGAGTCCCCCTGGCCCCTCCTGCCCCTAGTAAATCATCCCCTCCAACAAGTGGTGACCTTTGGACGTGATAATAAGGAGTTAAACTGACAGGATGCAGCTGGTTCCTAAGGAGGAAGTACTAAACTGCTAAACGACTCTGCAGCCATCCTGCTGGACCATTGTGAGGGAGACACTGCGCTGAGGGTAAGCATACATAATATTGTGTCTGCCCGCCGCTGCGCTGTCTCTCTCTCTTGGGTTCGGCCGAATGGTGGGCTTTGTTGTGATACAGCGGTACATCTGCCAATGGTCCAGGCTTCCTGTCTGTTAACCTTGTTATTTGATTCCGCGCAGAGGAAGGGATAGTGTGCTATGTGGAGACTGAACCTGACAGTTGGGTAATTACTGAGATACATGTGCTTTTTGTTGCTAAAAGTAGCTTCATGTTTTTGCTGTTTCTTCTGTGATTGCTAAGAAGGATTGTAGCAGTCGAATTGTCAAGGCTTATTCTATATTTACTCTTAAGCGCGGTGCCTCTCTAGAGGGAGGGGACCTTTAATACATCTTTTAGGCTTTTTTAAGTGACCCTCTGAAGTTTCAGGGAAGGAGGACCGCACGTGGCAGGTCTCTCAGCTTAGTGAAGCCTCTCCGCAGGGGGAGGGCCTTTGATGCATCTGCAACAGGGTGTCAAGGAAGGAAAGGGTTGCGTCTAGCATCTTTTTCAGTATATTCGTGCAAGTGATCCTCTGTTTGATAGGAGTGACAGAGACGAGGTAATCTCTCATGTCAGTAGTCCATGAGAAAGAAGGAGTTTTCAGCAGGTCCGATTAGCTACCGTGACCTTTGATCTTTCCTTAATTTAGCTGTGATATCCCCTGCTGTATGTCAAGGGAAGAGTTCTGTGCGGGACTAAGAAGTTTATATGCTCATGTTGTAGGCATTATATTTTTTGTCAAGCTAGACGTGGTTTATTAATTATTTTTGGTTTGCCTCACGTGTATAAGGAGCACTCTAGCACACTCTAGTGGCCATAGAGCGTGATTTTTGTAAAAGAATTGTTGAAGTATTTACATTTTATTTTTCTCTTTTTAGATATCTGTTCAGGCACAGACCTGCATGTTAGCGCCTAGTGTTTAATGTTGAATATATTTTATAGGTTCATAGAACAAACTTGTGTGATCCTTACTATTTTCATGGTCTCTTTTGTTAGGAGTCACTGGCTGGCACAGAGGCTGACTATACTATACTATTGATATATAAGCGCATTGTGATTGTTCATCTTTCCTTGGCTAGATTATAAACTGTGAACATCGAATTTCTGTTTATCACTGTGGTGCCTGGCCCCGTACCATCATTTTTACTTAGGGGGGGGGCCCGCTAAGTAGGGACTGCTATGCACAACTGTGATGTCTGGTCCCGTACCATCATTATCATTTAGGGAGGGGACCCGCTAAGTAGAAGCTGCTGCTAATATATTTTGTGACCATCATTCGAAGACTGTTCTTTTAGCGAGATTCAATAACTAGGGAGATTGTAAATGCATTTCTGTGTTTCCCATGTATATTGATCTGCCACTGACTAACTGAAGAGAGTCTATAAGCTACGGCATTTCGAGCCCCGCGGTTGTCACATATATATATATTTATTGTTTTCCTTTTTTTTCTTGCTGCTGTTAAACTGCGTGCACTTCTGGCATTCAGGATTTCCCCTTCCCTCTACAAGCAACTGCAGGCTTCACAAGGGAAGTCTCAGGGAATTGCTCTGCGTTATTTTTAGACTATAGATCGTTTAGAATAAACAAGAAATGTTTCTTTTTTAGCTGCATTCCACGCTAGGAATAGGATACATGAGTATAAGAGGTATCCAGTCATCATAGAAGCATTGTGCTTGTGGTAAACTACCCCGACCCCGAAAAAAAAACTGACAGGAGGTCAGCCTGTTTCTAATACATATATACACATATAAACAAAAGGAAGTACAGATGAGCCAGGGTGGGCAGAATCAGATTGAGGTGGTCCTGCACATATTGGACGATAAGATAGTGGCAATACAGAACACTGACGCACGAACTATAACTAAACTTGACAGACGCCAGATCCCCTTGGTAGCTAAGGCGTGGACACTGCTGGGACTCCCACTCACGCAAGGCACAGAGATAAAAATATCTACACTACATTTGACGCGACTGTGCCCCCCAGTGCAGACTCACACACCCCTCATTGACAATAGTCAACTCGTACGTGAAGTGTCACAGAATTCCACTTCATTGGTAGAGACACCACACATACCCTTGCAAGCGTCACGAGTGACCCCACCAGCACCACAAACTGTTGAGGAAACCTCTATAGAATTAAGTCATTCAGTAGAAAGTTTAGTGAGTTGCAGAACTATTGACCTCACCGTCCCGCCCTTGGTGACCTCATCGTCCCTGAGCTCAAGCTGCCAGGGAAGACAGGAAGACCCACACGTTTCCCGTACCTCATCAGACTGCGAATTCTACACATTGCTCCTACAGGGACTGTCCATTCCCGACTTGCCCCTGGCCTGTGAGCAACACGCCCAAGAGCTGCACGTGCAGCTGGGGCAGCAGCCTTCACCCAGCATTGCTGAGCAACTGCAGAGACACCCCTTCACAACACACTGCCCTTTATTGTGGGCATATTTACAAAACCGCATAGTAAGCAGTGAGCACAGTTGTCAGACTTCTCCGCCACCACTTGTCCGCCCCCCAAGATAACGTTAGGATATGAACAAACAGCCCGCACAAAACAATAGATTTGAAGTCACAATACATTTAGAGAACGGGCGCGTTACTACCATTACTGAGGATCCTTCAGTATCCTCAGCCCAGGTCCCACCACTAGTGGGTACAGTTATATTGGCACTAATATCTACTCTGGGAATAGACACAACAGATTTACAGAAGGTGACTCTGACTTTAGCCCCCAGTGGAGGTACACCTTTTATCACTTTCCCACCCCACGCTGAGTAACAATGACAACGCCCCTGGAACACGTGATAAAAAACTTTACAGACCAGGAAAAGCGCATTAAAAAACATTGTAATGAATTGCATGAACTTACACGAAATGCGCCACATTCCTGGCCCAGAGAAGGGACTTTTGACAAGATAGTGCTAGACCATGCGAGAACTTTCTTGGAAGGTAAATACTCTGGTAATAGACTCAAAAAGCGTAAGGACACCCTCGCTATGTGGGCTGTCTTTAGGGAAAATGACACAAGTACCCAAACACCTGAAGTACCCACAGCCCAAGCACCCACAGCCCAAGCACCCACAGCCCAAGCACCCACAGCCCAAAAACCCGAAACGCCCACAGCACCCCCACCTGCCTACTCCGAATCTCGAATTTATCCCGAACTGGTTCTTAAAACGGACCTAGAACAAACTACAAATGATAGGGCAGCCGTAGGCTATGAAGATATCTCTGTCCCAGACCGTGATGCCTTCTCCCCAGACTTTTTAAATAGTCCACAAGGAAGTAGACAAGATAGTGCGCAAATGCACCAAACACTGAGACCCCAAGTCCAAGTGATGCAGGGTGCCACATCTGGAACATCAGGTCAGATTGCAGGTCAGATTGATGCACAGTTTACAATAAAGATGACTCCTGCATCCAGTACCCCAGGCCCCCAGCTAGATGAAGATGGAGAGAGTGATAGGGTCTCAGGTGGTTCACAGCACAGCTCTCACATGCCTCTCCCCAGACCTCACGGCCCAGCCCCGATGTCCATTGGAAGGGAACACAACACATCTGAGGCCAGAATTAGACATTATGGCCCGTTTCTGACCCCCATTCAGCAGAATAGCGAAGCACAAACACTCCAAGAGGAGTGGCGACCCCTTAATACTGGTCCCAACAGACAGGAAGAGCGCCAGATACAGTTTCTTGAAGAGAACAGGGATGGCGAACAACGTATCCCTGGCATAATGAATGAAAGAGATATCGTTAGGTGGAGGACAGAACAGGACTTATACCATGGGGCAGGTAGAACAGTTGGGGACATGCCACTCGAGCATTGCTTAGGAAACGCCACTGACAATGCACTAACTTATCAGCAAAGGCCCTTACAAAATGATAGAAAAAATGAAAGAATGACAGAACTGTGGGTGGGCTGGGCCAGCTGAGTGAAAGGCAACAACCACCGACACTCAATGAATTGGCAAGAGGTGCAAATGATGCAAGGCAACACAGTGGTGGGATCCTAACAACAAGGCCACAGCAAAGGCCATGGATACAATTAGACTATGAGGCCCAGGGTGAAGCCCCACCACAGAGCAACACAGCAGCTAACATAACACAAGCCCCTCGCGCATTCCCTAACTACAACCCCCAGAGGTCACTGCCACAGACACCTGTGCGCCTGGCATCACCTCCTGTAGCCGCACCACGTAGGGCCCAGCTCAGAGAGGTAGACATTGATAACTTAGGACTGTCCAATGTGCTTGAACGGGCAGAAAGGAGGTACAGGCAAAGAAGGACAGAGGTAGAGAATCTTGCAGTGTTAGGTAACCATGGGAGACCTGACAACATCCTAGAAGAATATGATGTAACAGGTAAGGCACGCCTGCGCACCACCAGATCTGGAGCACTGTACAACATGGCCGTTAGTAGGTCAGGACAGTTGTCACCCAAAGATCTGACACCATATGAGATAGTGGTGCTAGGAGAAGGGAGTAACTATTATGCCGACAAATTCACAGATGACTTGGCAGAATGGACAGAAAATAAAGCCCCCCAAATGATGGTGTGGCCTCGAGAAGGGTCTTTCCACCCTGAGGACATGGCAACAGCTGAAGACTGTATCTTGAGGGGGGAGGGAGATGAAGACTGGGATTACAATTACATGCGCAGAGGCTTGAGAATATGGCAGAAATACGCACGCAGGTATGACAGCACAAGGCCCACAGGGGTGCTGCGCCAGCTGCCACTGCTATATAAAAATATTGAGGACCGTCCCATCTACACCCCTTGGTCCCTTATGGACAAGGACAATTTAAAAAAGCAACTTCCGCCCCTCACAGAGGGTGCTGGGAAGTGGATACAAGCCTTTGAGAAAAACACTGCAGGGGTGCCATTGGCTGCTGGAGATGTGAAAAGTCTGCTCGTTTCCCTGATTGGAGAGGATGCAGAGGAAATGTTCACACGTATTGACCACAGACTTTCCATCACAAACTCGGAATTGGATGGTAATACTTTTAATACAATAAGGTCTGCCTTGTGGAGTGAGATGCGTAGAAAGTTCCCTGATATCCCAGATATCGGGTCCCTAATGTCTCAGACAATGCAAAGCAATGAAGATCCTGCACAGTACATTACTAGAATGAAGGAAAAGTGGCAACAGGAGTTAGGAGAGAAATGGGATATAACAGGAGGTAACTGTAGGTTCTTCTACCATACAATTAAGAAGGGACTGCCAACTGCTGTGCAAGAAAAGTTAGATGGAATAGTAGCAATGGAATGCAAACCATGGGCAGAAATACAACACCATATCATTCACTATTGTAAAAAGGAGCAAGAGCAGGAGAAAAAGAGGCAGGTAGCAATTGAAAATGCGGCAGCTAAATTGGTGCAACAGAAATTAAAGAAAAAGGAGGCTGTGGACACAATAATGGTAGCCACACCAGTGGGTCAAATGACTACTGTCACCCAATTTCCACAAAATGCCCAGAGCGCATTACAAGGAGACACGCAGGCAGCAGTCCAGCAGACACAGGCACAGCACCCCAGAAACAATCAGAGGCAACAACAGTATTATGATAACAGACAAACAAGGTCATCAGGAATGCGAGGAAGAGGTAGGGGGATGGGCTATCAAAGACCCACACAGCAGCCAGGACCCCCACTATGCTACCACTGTCAGCGACCAGGACACATGATAAGGGAATGCCGCACTAAAATGTATGAAGAATCAGCAGGCAGAGGCCAACCGCAGCAAGTCCAGGTGCCAGTGCAATACGTTCAGCAGCAGCCACAGCCACTGCAGCCTAACGTAGTGTACACCTACCCGTCTGCAGGACAGCAACAGCCAATGTTGCAGCAAGTACAATTACAGACACCAGTCCAACAGGTACAGCCACAACTGGTTCAACAACAGGGGCCTGTGTACCAAATGGTGCCACAGACACAGGTTCTTGTACCTCAGGGAGCCACAGTACTGCAGCCCGCCAATCCGGTTCTGCAGGGTACAATCCAGCAACATCAGGCTGGAAGGTACACCAGCTAGGATAGCCCACAGAAGACCCTAGTGTGTCCCTTGTTATCGTGCCTCACAAATATTAGAGAGGACCCAGTTGTGTATGTCACGATCAACAACAAAACGTATAAATTTCTGATTGACACAGGTGCAACATTTTCCTGTATAACAGAGGGAGCACTGCCTATTTCCAATCAAAGTGTAGACACACAGGGTTTCTCTGGGGCAATTACAAGGGTCCCTTTCACCAAGCCAGTACCAATGAAAATAGGAGGCAAAAGCATTCAGCAACGACTGCTTTACTCGACAGAATCCCCCGTAAATTTATTGGGCCGTGATCTTATGGCCAAATTAAACATGACAATTCATTTTGATGAAAAAGGCACAATGACTTGCTCCATCCCTGGCACATCACTGACAAGAATGATGGCTGTCACTGTGGACTCTTCCATGAGAGACCAAATTAGAGCTCGCCCAGTGGATGAACTAGCATTCTCCACAGCTGTGCAAATGGTCATTGCCAACTCACCAGAGATGGCGGGGCGCACTTGTAATGGCTGGATTTTCTGTTTAGATGGGATCAGCCCCCAGGGGCCCCTATGACCCAGCCAAAACGTACTCACCTCCCCTCCTCAGATCGTATTCACAATGGATAGATATACAAATATATATACAGATCGCACCTAAGGATGGGGAATGACAATATACATGTATGGATTTTCTACAATATCTTATTCACATCAGTTGGTCTCGCGGCCACCCTGACCCAGACCGTTCTACCCTAGGGCAGATATGACACACAATCCGGTGCGTCTACACACGGGCCTGCAGAACCCAATGCTCCCTTTTCCAAACTGTTTGCAATCCTGCAAAACTACACGCTAGTTCGACCCCCTAGCGCTCTCACTTATTCAAGCCACAATCCTGTGGGTATCGGCACTGGTAATCCTCCCCAGTGTTCTCACTAACGCCGTATATCAACGACGACCACATTCCTATGAACAGTCATCAGGATAATATTTCAATTACCTACTCGGGATAAAACTATAATAATGACTTTGAATACAGTTCCAAATTATATGGTGTACTTTCTGCTCTTGGCATCAAAGGTCCACTCACTTCCTCTTTGTTCGATCACCATTTACCAGATCGGGATTTCGCATCCGTTCACATAAACAATTTTCGACTAGGAGATATGTTTACCATGATTGAACATGAACACAAGGCACACGATAATTCCATAAGAATTAGGGTATTTATTAACAATAGACACGAATCACATTACTATGCAACATAACTTCTGCAAAGAAAAGGTAAAGATTAGAGTGCACGTTCTATTAGAGCTGGGCGGACATCACCTTGTTAATATGAAGTCTGGACTCGGCAGTCATCTAGGTTCCCTTCTCGTCTCTGTGTCCTGGCTCGCCTTGCAGTCACACCCCAGCCGTCACAAGTACACGTCTGCACCGCTAGGCTCAACCTCGTCTGCTTCCCTCCAGGGCACCGGAACCTTGCTGGTTATTAGCTACCGTCTCTCTCTCTCTCTATTTCAGTGCGCTCCGCGCTAGTTCTCGTTCAGTCTTTCTCAGAGAGTTTCGGTCTTAAATCTTTCTCGGACTTCAAAGATGGCGACTGTCCGCCATGAGATAATTAATGGCAGAGATGCTAACGGCTAGATGCCGCCTACGGACTAACTGACAAACTGACTAACACCTTCGCTAATATCAAAGCCCGTTCCTTCATGGAAATCCACGGCCAGTAACCTGCCGCCCACCAAATTCTTGTACCTCCCCGTACCAAGGACACGTTCCCAGCCGGCCGGCCTGAAGTTGTGTCTTCGGAGTGGAGAAAAATACATTACTTCGATAAGGGCCAGCCCGAGCCGGTTCTCTCCAAGCGAACAACAGCTTAAAACTAAAACATTACACTTCACCTAAAAGCCTTCTCGAGCTACCGGGCAGAAAGCAAAATGGAGTCTGTCTCGTTTAAGGCCTACGGAGCCCACAATATGCATAACTCCATAGAAAATATCCCAGCATGTTAGCAAATGAGCAAATCATGACTAATACTTATATATCTATCCCCTAACTTAAATTCATAAGCCCTACATTAAGGAAAATGACACGAAAATGCCCTAATATATGTAAGACAGGGGCCCTGTCTATAGTCCTAATCCCTATGCTATGGGGGTGATAGGCTGGAGTCACTCTCCATCATTCTCCCTCTCCAAAGAGCCAGCAGAAGGGCAGCCATTACATTACACCCCTTGACTCCAGTCTATTAACCACAAACTAAATGGAGCTAACATCAGTAGAAGAATAATAGGAAACAAAATTAACTGATCTACGACTCTTACTAAGTCTAAAAAATTGGAGCAAGGAAGGGATGCACTGAATAAAGCAACAAATAGCTATCAGGACACAAATAGCGACAATAACTCCCCCTAAAATCTGTCGTAAGGAATGCAAGTCAGGCAACCAATTAAAAAGCCAGTCAAAGAAACCCTGATCTATATGTTGTCTAATTTCTGCAGTCAAGTCGTGGAGTTTGTCAATATGGGATTGGATAGCTTTAGAATGGTCAGACAAATTAAAACAGCACAGACCTTCAAAATCAGAACATTCATGTCCATGTTTCAGCAAGAGATAATCGATAGCGGCTCTATTTTGCAAAATAGCTCTACGTTCACCTTGGGCATCTAATAAGAGATCAGATAAAACAGTGGATGTCTGGTTAATAGACTTAACCATCCAGCAGGCCATTTTGCCGATTGTTTTGGCATTATAAACGGCCAAAGCAGGCACTCCAATAATAGAAAAAGCTAAACCAAGGTATTCTGATTTGGAATAGAGATGAACAGAGGAATCGCAATCTTCATGCAATGACATTGAATCACGTACAATACGGGAATGTGAAGTAGGATGTGAGGAAAACATTAGCAAACTCAATCTAGTGATGGCACATGGGCCACCAGAAATATTCGCAGGAATATAAGTCCAAGATGAATTCCCGCAGGAGAACAGCCATCCAGCTGGCAGTAACATTGAACGATAATGGCTAGGGGCTACTAATAAACGTTTACAAGTCATATTGTTCTTTACAGAAAGACATGAATTCGGAAGTCTCGTTGAACATAGCAATCGTTGATGAGTTGAAAAAGAAGTAGCGGCCTGGAGTTTCAACTTCAGACATTCAGTAATAGCCTTAGGGTCACAGGTCATAATGAAGCATAGATCTCCAGGGGTAATATTAAAGGTAGTAATTCGGGAATGAATAGCAATATCAAGGTCTGGAAGAGCAGTACATGAGGGACAAAATTCATGGGCCGCGAAGTCGCCCAAAATAACATTAGGTCGGGCATTTGAGATATTAAAAATGTGTCGCAAAGTCTCAGTAGATGCAGGGACAGCAACCAAACAGGTCGCTAAAATGTCAGTAACAGATTTCATTGGGGTAAGACAGAAATGCGGAGAGTTCGTCACCCACTTTGCGAGTGTAATCCAGAAGTTGGAGGAAGAACTCCACGCAGACCGCGGAGCTCGGATTATCCCATCAACCGGCGTCGGTGGATCCTCTCCTCTCCCGGCGTAGCAGGCCAAAAGGAGTCCAGCGCCGACACATCCTGCAGCAGCAGTACAGAGAATGATCTGAAAGAATACAAACACAGGCCTTAATCATTCTCGTAAGTAACATTTATCAGCTGGGACAGCTTCCCAGCCATCTTTCCCTGGCTTCATCACCAAAACGGTGTTGTCATGACCGGTCGCAATAATGTCAGCCTGTTCAGGAGGATTTTTAGGCGATTGCACCCATATCTTAGCTCCAGGAAGATCAGACGATCCGAAGCCTTTTTGTCCTCGCACAGTTAGCAACGTTGGGGCAGAGCCTTTTTTGATCTCACCACTGAAGACAGGCATAATCAGTAACTGAGCAACGCGGTCAGACTTCTTTATGAACAAATCCGTCTCACTGCTATTAAGCAGGAGAACCTTAATCTCTCCCTGATAATCACTGTCAATTACTCCTCCGAGCACTTGTACACCTTTCAGGGCCAGGCCAGATCTAGGGGCAATTAATCCAAAGCTACCGGCAGGTATACAGACACCAACGCCAGTTTCAACAATGATTCGATCCTTTCCTGGAAATTTAGCATCATTTAAAGCATGCAGGTCGAGGCCTGCGGAACCTGGGGTCGCTCTACATGGAGCCAAAGCACCGGGGGTAATTTCCCAATACATGACAGTGTTCGATACAGAATTAGGTTTCGCATCAACATTTGGAGGAAACAAACGCATTAAAGGAGATTCAGCATGTAACAAAGGGCGATTATTTAAAATCAATAAAGCCTGAAGTAGGACATCTCTCCACTGACTGTAACGGTCATCAGTCAACTTGCGCAACTGTTCTTTCAACAAGCCATTCATCCTCTCAATCAGTCCTGAAGCCTGTGGGTAATATGGAATATGAAACACCCAATCAATATTATTTTCCGCACAGAATTCCTGCACCAATCTTCCACGAAAGTGGGATGCGTTATCTGATTGAATTTGGAATGGGACACCATAGTACAGAATAATTAGCTCCAGGGTTTTAATGGTATTCAACTGGGTAGCGTTCTTACAAGGGAAAGCGACCAAAAGGCCACTATAAGTCTCAACCACTGTACAAATATATTGACAATTCCTGCTCATAGGGAGCGGACCAATATAGTCAATCTGCCAAATTTGGGCGGGCAATTTACCTCGATGTAAGTGACCTCGAACAATCTGAGGCACCTCTTTTTTCCTAGAATGCTGACAAACGGGACAATGTAGAATGACATCTTTTATTAAAGAAAAAGGAATATGAATTCCTCTATCGGCAGCCCACCTGCTAGTGGCTTTCTCTCCAAAATGTCCTGCTTTCTGATGGGCCCACTTTCTCCAATCCCGACAAATCAGAATCCTGCATGTCCACCACTGCCTCAGCAATTTTAGACTTTTCATCTGCAATGTTATGGAAAAATTTGTCAAGGGAGTCAATTGGAGTGTGAGCATCCACGTGAAAGATTGTTACAGTACTCTGCGGGAGCAACTCCCAAATTTCTTGCCACAATTCTTTACCCCACAATTCTTTGGAATGCAATTCCCAATTATGAGAATGCCATGTTGGTAACCATACCGCCAGTCCATTCGCAGTGGACCAGGAATCAGTGAAAATATGACATGTGCCAGGTAGTTCCTGTTTCAAAACTTGGTAGACTGCATAGAGTTCAGCATATTGGCTACTCTTACCATCTCCAGTTGTGCTCAACAATTTCTGCGTAATCGGGTTGAATGAAACAGCTTTCCAATGTCTTTTGTCACCAATGAATTTCGCAGAACCATCCGTAAACCACACATGTTTTCTATCCTCCACGGACAGATCATCAAATGATTTACCCCACTTCACGGGAGACTCCTGCACTACGGGAACCGAACACTCACTTTCAGTCACATTGGAGGGCGCCTGCGCCACTCGCTCATGTAAAACCGCCACACCTTTCGGACCCACACATGCCCTGTCCTGAATGTACCATTTCCATTTAATCACACTAGCCTCCTGAGCATGTCCAATTCGATGGGACTTCGGTGAACTCAAAACCCACTGTATAATGGGAATTTCAGGCCTTAAAATCACAGCATGGCCTAGGGTCAATTGCTCGGTATCCACCAGAGCCCAATAACAAGCAAGCAACTGTTTTTCAAAAGGTGAGTAACGCTCACCAGCCTCGGGTAACTTTTTGGTCCAAAAACCTAATGGCACTTTTTGTCTGCCCTGCTTTTGCCACAAACTCCAATTGGCATACAGGCCTTCCACGGACACATTCAAATCCACATCACCTTCACTCACGGGCCACAAATCCAAGGCATACTGAATAGCTTCTTTAGCCAAATTAAAAGCAGTCTGTTGAGGTTCACCCCATTCAAACGCATTCTTTTTACGGGTGACTCGATACAGTGGAGCCAAGATTTGACTCAAATGGGGAATATGCTGACGCCAAAATCCAAACAAACCAATAAAGCATTGAGCCTCTTTCCTGTTTCTGGGAACAGCAAAATCAAGTATTTTTCGTTTAACCTGTGGAATCACCTCTCTGTGACCCTCATGCCAATTAATACCTAAAAATTTCACATTTTGGGATGGAGTTTGTAATTTGTCGGGATTCATTTCCCAGCCTTTCGCTCGCAAACAATCAATGATCTGATCTAAATGGGACTGTACCTGGTCTTGCGTTTCACCTTGAATCAAAATGTCGTCAATATAATGACAAACCTGAACTTGTGGATTCGTGGGCACTTCAGACAAATGCTCCGCCACCAGCCGGTGACAGATCGTAGGACTATGTACATAGCCTTGAGGAAGACTCCGGAACGTCATTTGACGTCCATTCCATGTAAAACTGAATTGTTCCTGACATTCGGGGGCAATCGGGATTGAAAAGAAGGCATTAG
This sequence comes from Lissotriton vulgaris, assembly GCF_964263255.1. Lineage (NCBI taxonomy): Eukaryota > Metazoa > Chordata > Amphibia > Caudata > Salamandridae > Lissotriton > Lissotriton vulgaris. The sequence goes on from NC_141696.1 coordinate 52,385,299, forward strand.
CAATGTCAACAGAAGCATACCATGTACCTGGATGCTTTTGAATTCTTTGAATCAGCGTGACAATGTCAGGCACTGCAACAGTCAATTTAGGTGTATTTTTATTCAATTCTCGATAATCAACAGTCATGCGCCAAGAATTGTCACTTTTGCGCACGGGCCAAACGGGATTATTCCAAGTAGATGTGACCGGAGTTATGACTCCCGCGTCAACCAAATCCTGAATTGTAGCAGTAATCTCTTCATGACCACCTGGGATGCGATATTGCTTTTGAGAAATTACTTTCGTTGCTAAAGGTATTTTAATAGGTGGCATGCGTAAACGGCCAACCCGTACGGGTCTGGTCGAAATGTACTGTTGTGTACCAAATTGATAGCACCCATCATCCAAATGCAAAGTCATACCTTTCAAAATGTCAATTCCAATAATGTATTCCAAAAGTGGCACAACCAACACAGAGTATTCTCTACGAGGAATCCTACCAATTTTAATTTCGAGTGCAGTTTGAACTGCGGGTGTCTCTTTACCACCCAAACCAGTAATCGTAAAAGACTGTCCATGAAATTTTTTCGACTTACCATGAATTAAAGTGGCCTCCGCCCCAGTATCAACTAACGCTCGGGCCCTTTGGATATTATGATGTTTCCAAAAAATCTCAATATCTACATAGGGTCTGTAATCTCTGTGAGCCCACTTGCGCGGAGCTTGACCTATTTCCTAGTCATTTTTCCCGCGGTCTGTCAACCAAGACAAATCAGGGTAAATGCTCTCAGTTTTCTTTGGTATTAGAATGTCTTGTTCATATCCGTCTCCAGTACGAAACGGATTAGTGTCATGTTCAAAAAATTGTGAGTTACGATCAGAGAGTCTGTTACGATCCTCTCTCTTTCTCATGTCAGGGGAATAACTCCTTTCATCTTTTCGTCTGTTGGAAACACGATCATCTCTTCCCCTCTCACGATCATCCTCTCTCCCCCTCCCATCATTACGACGAGGGGATCCATCACGTTCATAACGCCGATCATCACGGCGATCAGAAATCACACGTCGCCTCTCATCACCACTGTCATCCGAACCACGGTCATACTCATTCTTTCGCACACGACGGGCACCCTCTTTCCGATCCAAACCACGCTTACGAAACATATCCCATAAGCGATTATTAGGCTCACCATCAATGTCCTCCCTTTTGACACCATCAGCAATGAGAGCAAGAAACATGTCACGTCTAGAGAACTTATAGTCCCCACCAGTACGACCCTCAGGTCGAGATTGTCTTTCAGGTTTAAACCATTCACCCAGCTCACCAAGCTGACGAACAGACTCAAGCACAACAGACAAAGGATTGCCAGTTTGGTTAATCAATAATGTCATCATGACCTGCTTGTAAGCAACAGGAGAAGAACGGATAATGCGATTGCGCACAGAAGATGTTAAAAGACCATCCAATAACTTATCAGCAGTACTAAGAAAGATAGCCGTTTTCATGACTTCCTCTTTTAAACGTTGCGACGCATCGCACAAAGTGTACCACGGTTTCTCATCAATAGGCCAATCAGATTCAGTTGGATATTTATGGTTACAGCCGTCAGACGCAAGCTGGAGCAAAGAAATTTGACCAGCACCATTATAATTCCGAAAATGATCCTGAATCGTAGAATCAGAACTCAAAGAGCAAAATCGTAAGCAATCAACAGCATCGAGCATAATACCGGCAGCGCCAAGTTCATAAAGACGCACCATCCAGGTAAGCAAGGCCTCACCAGGCCGTTGTCGAAATCGTTGTAAAATATCACTAACTTCCTGCTGAGTAAAATCTTCAATACAATCAAGAGCTATACCACCCGGGTTACCAGGGGCCTGTTGTAATTTTCGTCGAAAAATAGGGTGAGCAGAAACTGCAGGAAGAGCTTCCGAGGAAGCCCGCATCTTAGATTTAGTAGCACAATCAGGGCAAACAGCGTCATCCGCACGGGAAGAACGAGCACGGTCACTATCAGGACCTAAATTAGTACATGAAGCAGATTTACAATCACGTCCGGAGCGAGAAGACTCGCGCTTGTCACCCTCCTCTGCCGAGGAGTCAGAAGTATGAGAATCCCAGACATTACCGTCCCACTCATCGGGGTTCCAATCCATTCCAGCTTTTGCTACAACCATACGCACTTTGCGTGAAGACACACGTCCACGACGATGTTTATACTTATATCGTGCAATACGGACCGCAGCTCTTTCGGCAATGGTCTGATATGTTTCAAGTTTGTCGGCAAGCAATTTATTTTGACAACGCAACAAAGTATGTGCATTTTGCAACTCAACACACTGTCCTTCCATATCTTTAAACTGCTTTTGTAGCTGAACAAACCTCTCATGCAATATTCTGTATGCATTAAGAACAATCCAACCTCTGCGACCTAAAATAGGAAGCTCATCACCCTTCACTACTGGCGCTTTCTGCAAGCACGATACCACATCGGCAGGCTCCGCCTGCTCCAAGCATGAAGACCAATTTTCACTCAAACCAGTAGAATCAGCCCACTCACGGGCCAAGGCCTCATAAGGCGTAGACTCCCAGCCGGGAATCTGAATCGGCAGTTTAAAAACCGACGATGATTTTTTCGCAAACATATTGACACAAAAAAATTATATACACAAATTATAAACAAAATTCAATACGTATAAGCCGAGCGCAAACCAACAAGATAAAATCAACACAATGCACACAGGCTTCGTAAACAGTTCGTGACGCCAGATGTAATGGCTGGATTTTCTGTTTAGATGGGATCAGCCCCCAGGGGCCCCTATGACCCAGCCAAAACGTACTCACCTTCCCTCCTCAGATCGTATTCACAATGGATAGATATACAAATATATATACAGATCGCACCTAAGGATGGGGAATGACAATATACATGTATGGATTTTCTACAATATCTTATTCACATCAGTTGGTCTCGCGGCCACCCTGACCCAGACCGTTCTACCCTAGGGCAGATATGACACACAATCCGGTGCGTCTACACACGGGCCTGCAGAACCCAATGCTCCCTTTTCCAAACTGTTTGCAATCCTGCAAAACTACACGCTAGTTCGACCCCCTAGCGCTCTCACTTATTCAAGCCACAATCCTGTGGGTATCGGCACTGGTAATCCTCCCCAGTGTTCTCACTAACGCCGTATATCAACGACGACCACATTCCTATGAACAGTCATCAGGATAATATTTCAATTACCTACTCGGGATAAAACTATAATAATGACTTTGAATACAGTTCCAAATTATATGGTGTACTTTCTGCTCTTGGCATCAAAGGTCCACTCACTCCCTCTTTGTTCGATCACCATTTACCTGATCGGGATTTCGCATCCGTTCACATAAACAATTTTCGACTAGGAGATATGTTTACCATGATTGAACATGAACACAAGGCACACGATAATTCCATAAGAATTAGGGTATTTATTAACAATAGACACGAATCACATTACTATGCAACATAACTTCTGCAAAGAAAAGGTAAAGATTAGAGTGCACGTTCTATTAGAGCTGGGCGGACATCACCTTGTTAATATGAAGTCTGGACTCGGCAGTCATCTAGGTTCCCTTCTCGTCTCTGTGTCCTGGCTCGCCTTGCAGTCACACCCCAGCCGTCACAAGTACACGTCTGCACCGCTAGGCTCAACCTCGTCTGCTTCCCTCCAGGGCACCGGAACCTTGCTGGTTATTAGCTACCGTCTCTCTCTCTCTCTATTTCAGTGCGCTCCGCGCTAGTTCTCGTTCAGTCTTTCTCAGAGAGTTTCGGTCTTAAATCTTTCTCGGACTTCAAAGATGGCGACTGTCCGCCATGAGATAATTAATGGCAGAGATGCTAACGGCTAGATGCCGCCTACGGACTAACTGACAAACTGACTAACACCTTCGCTAATATCAAAGCCCGTTCCTTCATGGAAATCCACGGCCAGTAACCTGCCACCCACCAAATTCTTGTACCTCCCCGTACCAAGGACACGTTCCCAGCCGGCCGGCCTGAAGTTGTGTCTTCGGAGTGGAGAAAAATACATTCCTTCGATAAGGGCCAGCCCGAGCCGGTTCTCTCCAAGCGAACAACAGCTTAAAACTAAAACATTACACTTCACCTAGAAAGCCTTCTCGAGCTACCGGGCAGAAAGCAAAATGGAGTCTGTCTCGTTTAAGGCCTACGGAGCCCACAATATGCATAACTCCATAGAAAATATCCCAGCATGTTAGCAAATGAGCAAATCATGACTAATACTTATATATCTATCCCCTAACTTAAATTCATAAGCCCTACATTAAGGAAAATGACACGAAAATACCCTAATATATGTAAGACAGGGGCCCTGTCTATAGTCCTAATCCCTATGCTATGGGGGTGATAGGCTGGAGTCACTCTCCATCATTCTCCCTCTCCAAAGAGCCAGCAGAAGGGCAGCCATTACAGCACTGTACAGCTACCCAAAGAATTTCTTTTCCGTCCTCAATTACAGGACATGCCAGGCCCAGACAAAAATATGATCCTAGGAATACAATGTTTTAACATGACACCAACATATGGTGTCTTTATAGCATGTGATGACTATGGCCAGTCATGGGCCTGTGTCATTTTTATTGAGCCTGGACATCGGGTAAGAGACATTACAGATCAAGAACTATTCGGTGATAGTGAAGACATTGTATATCAGAATCCAGTCCCCGTGTCAGTGACAGTTGAAATAAGAACACCTACACAACCCCCAGTAATTGATGCAGCACGTGACTCAGACCTAGCTCAGGTGCCCAACATCCTTTGGACTACAGGTCCCAATGATGTGGGGCTCATTCGATCAGCAGAACCATTCAAAGTGACGCTGAAACCTGACGCCATTCTTCCCAGAGTGCGCCAGTACCCTTTGTCCAAAGAAGCTGAAGAAGGAATAGCCCCAACAATTCAAGCATTACTGGATCAAGGTGTGATATATCCTTGTATCTCACCTTGCAACACCTGTCTTTTTCCTGTGAGGAAGCAACAAACAAATCAATGGAGGCTAGTACATGATCTTCGCTCGATTAACAGCATAGTGATACCTGAGTTTCCCATCGTCCCTGACCCTTCAGTGATCCTTACTAACATCCCACAAAATGCAAAATACTTTTCCGTCATTGACCTGAAAAATGCTTTTTTCAGTGTCCCACTGCATCCTGAAAGCCAGTACCTATTCGCATTTTCATTCAGGCATAGGCAATTTTCGTACAAAAGGCTCCCTCAAGGCTACTGTGAGTCCCCCAGTGTATTTAACAGGGTTGTCAAGGATGACTTATCAAATTTCCAATGTGACAGCACCTTGCTGCAATATGTCGATGACATACTCCTCTGCAGTGCAACAGAGCAAGAGTGCAGAAAAGATACAATTGCCCTGCTTACAACATTAGCACATAGAGGATACAAAGTAGACAAGCAAAAACTACAATACTGTCAGGAAGAAGTACAGTATTTAGGTCAACTGATTTCAGCATCAGGAAGAAGAGTTACACCAGGAAGAGTAGAAGCAATAAGGAATACTCCAGAACCACAGACAGTTAAGGACATGCAAAAGTTCCTGGGACTAGTGAACTATGTCAGACAGTGGATCTTTGATTATGCTACTATAACTGGACCACTCTTGAAAGCTGTCAAAACGGCTAAGGACAGGCATAACAAGATTGACTGGACACCTGAAATGACATCAGCCTTTGTAAAGTTAAAAGATGAGATTACAAATGCACCAGTGTTGGGATCTCCTGATTATACAAAGGAATTCTATCTGTTCACACATTGTAATGGACAGGTCATGACAGCAGTCCTCACCCAGAAATACCCCTTGGGTCCCAAACCAATTGCATACTTCAGTGGCATGTTAGACTCAGTGATGAAAGGCCACTATCCTTGTGAACAGGCTCTTTCAACAGCAGCATTCGCCGTTGAGAAAAGCACCCCCTTAGTCATGGGCTCCCCTCTGACGCTGTACACTGAGCATGCTGTCTTTGCAATAATACAGAAAGCTAAAACAACTCTTACCACACAGAGAGTATCAGGATATGAAGTCATACTGTCATTACCTTCGTTGAAGGTTGTAAAATGCCACACTGTGAATCCAGCCACGTTCTTTGCACATCCGATTGCGACAACTGACGATGACACCCATGATTGTGCCACATACTGCCCAGATGAGTCAGGCACAGCAAAGGAAGACCCATTACCAGACAGTGTAATTTACTTCGTTGATGGTTCTTCTACGATTGATCAAGAGACAGGGATCAGGCATACAGGGGCAGCTGTAGTCAGAGCACAACAGAATAACTCCTCAGATACTCTGGACATTGTACAGCAGATAACATTACCGCCCCATTACTCAGCCCAGGCAGCTGAGTTGGTGGCATTAATAGCCGCCTTGAAGCATGGAGCTAATGAAAGAATTACTGTGTACTCTGATTCAGCATATGTCACCACAACAACGCATTCCAGCATATTGAGATGGAAAAGGCGCGGGTTTCTTAAAACAGATGGCACGCCTGTAATGCACAAACAGTTACTTGCAGAACTAATTGACTCCTTGACACTGCCAGCAGAAGTAGCAGTAGTGAAATGTGCAGCACACACGAACGGCCAAGATTTTGTTTCCAGAGGAAATGCAATGGCAGATTGGGCTGCTGAAGCAGCAGCAAAAGGCCAAAGTTGTACACAACAACCATCCCAGACACAGACTGACTGCACCCCCATCTTGCTTGCCAAAAATACACCCCCAATAGCGCAGGAAGATATGCAAAACGCAGATGAGGACACCAGCAAGTCACCACTCCCAGATACACCCGACCCAACACTTCCATATACAATTGATGACACACAGCAGTTTGACATCATTGCACAGTTGCACCTCAGAGAGATACAAGAAAGTGCCCAAGCTGAAGAAAAAGAGTTATGGAAGAAGAGGGGAGTACAACAGGATGCCTCAGATTTTATTTACAGACAGACAATGACAGGGAAGCCTGTCATGCCACAGGCTCTTTTGCAAATAGCACTTACCCAGCTGCACCTTCCTACACATGTCCCTCGTGATATCATGTCCTCTAACCTGCAGGCAGAATGGTTCATCCCCAATGCACATGAACAGATACAACTCTTTGTCCATCAGTGCCTCATCTGTCAGCAGTATTCACCCAACCCAGCTATGAAAACAGTTGCTTCAACAATACCAAGGCCTAAGGGTCCCTTCAGGGAACTCCACATTGACTATGTGGACATGCTTGACAGATGTAACAACTACCGATACCTCATCGTGGTAGTATGTCCCTTCTCACGATGGATTGAGGCTGGACCTTGTGTCCATTGTGACGCTAAGGCCGCAGCTACCTTCCTACTTCGTGAGGTCATATGTCGCTGGGGATTACCAGAATCTATCCGCAGTGACAATGGCGGCCATTTTTCAAACTCCATCTTTGAGATAATAGCCACCATGTTAGGACTAAAACATAAACTTACTTCAGCCTATCACCCACAGAGCAATGGTATTTGTGAGCGCCTCAACGGATTGCTCAAAGCCAAGATCAGCAAAATAAGTGCAACTATTGGAAAGAAATGGCTCTATTGCCTCCCAATTGCTTTGTTTGCACTCAGGAACAGCCCTAGCTCTGATCATCACCTCACACCTCACCAGCTTGTCACTGGCAGATCAATGAATATGGTTGTTCCTTCCACCAGACCTAAAATAGACAATGAAACGTCTTCTGAGATTGTGAAAGATGAATTATTTGATTATTTGTGTGCCCTAACCCGTGCTGCTAGGTTTCTTTCCATTCAGACATCCAAGACAAAGAAAAAGGACAGCACCAGCAAGGACGGCACAATTTCCGATGAACTTTTGCCTATCCGCCCTGGAACACAGATCTTCATAAAGAAGCAAGTACGGAAGTGGAGAGACCCTAAGTACGAGGGACCATACCTGGTCATTGACTCTTCACCCACTGCGGTCCGAATTGCCGAACGCAAAGCATGGGTTCATTTGAACTATGTGAGGATCCACCCGGCACCAACAGAGACTTGAACATTTATCGGAAGGAGGGCGTTCTATTTCCCTTGACGATCCAGGATAAAGACTATGGAGAACATATGAGAGTCTACGGGATAAGAAACAGCAACAGGCCAACGTCTCCCTCCAGGATCTCTATTAAAAAGATATGTATATTATCATTGTTATTCTTTGTTATGTTCGTTGCTTCAATGGCTATATTCCATTGGCTTGCATTACAAGCAGAGAGAGAGAAGGCTATATCAAGCCAAGTTAGGCCTACCATCTCAGTGGGATATCACATGCCTAAAACGAGTCCTGGTAACATACTGGATGAGGAATACACCAGCAATGGCTGCACCACCCCTGTACCCACGACACCTTCCACACCCTCTGTAGACCACACCGAGTGGGACGGGGTACTTGATATCACTGTGAATGCCCCTGGGAAAGGTGTCCCTAGACGTTTCCGTCAGCATAAAAGGAGTGTCAGGTATAAAATGGGTCGCAATAAAACACCAAGGAGATATACCCCTCGCACACAACGTAAGGAGAAAGACACAGAACAAATATCAAACTGGGTTAGTGATCTCCAGGACACAGTTGTGTACACATTCGAACAACACTCTATGCCTGATTTTCTCTCCCAGCGCCCTGGTGTGTCAGTACAGAATGATGGTACCCATAATGCATTGTTAGATAATATGTGGTACAGAGACATGAGGGAGGTGGGGAGAAAAGCCACGAATGATTCCTGCTTTGTGTGCTCATACATTCCACATGCTGTAGGTGCAGATAAATTGCTCATTCCCAAAGAGATTCCACCGGCCACTGCCAAATGTCTCCTACACCTGTTCCTTTGCCGCATACATGGTCAGATACAGCTCCAGTCAGCAAAAATTAATACAGCATTTGTAAACGTCTCAGACTGGGACAACAAGTATGTTACGTTCACTGTTGTTTCTGACCCAGTAGAATTTGAAAGAAGAATGGAAGTTTACCATGAAATGGGAGTACCTGCTAATATGATATAGGTCTGGGAGTATCAGTTTAGAAAATTAGGATACTTCACCTTCCCAACACCCCCATCAAAATGCCACTCACCCGAATCCCAACAGACTAACCATACCCATAACGCATGCCCTTGTCAGTGGAGACCCATTCTGCGCCTGAGGGCCAATATATATTTTAATAACAGATGGAATGGGCCACATGATTTAATATGCAAGGCAGCATCCTTGGGTAGCCCGGTTGAAGGTCAGGAGCATAAGCACTATACCAATGAGACTATTGGGAGGGAATGTGCTGAGATATGGGCACAAGAAACTAGAAGATACACTCTCAATGAGGGTACAAAGTACAAACCTAAAAGAGCATACAAACTTAAGTCTCCTCTCCTTTGCTTCCTAGGTACCGGAACAGTGCCTGTGGGCCGAAACACAAATTGCAGTCACACAGTGTTTAATTTTGACCTCCAGCACGGTACCTCTAGTCTCATGGACATCTACTGGGCATGCGGCGAGCACATCTACCTGCAGCTGCCCCCCCACTGGCAAGGACTATGTTCCATTGTGACAATGCATGAACTACATCTTGTTGTCCCTGCAGCGAACATTTCCCACATCCACACACACCCAATGGCAGATGACGTTACCCTGCTTCATCATGGGAAGAGAGAAAAAATGAAATACTTCTCAGATGGCCCTTTTCATAAAATACCTCAGGATTACAGACTCTTCAATGATGCCGAACTTTTCTTTGGGGGAGTTATCCCCATGTTCCAGACCAAAGCCAATGCTCGCTGGCTGCAAGTGACCAGATATGAACTAATGCAGCTTATCAACAACACCCGGGATGGGTTCAACGCCGTGAAAGAAGAACTTCGACCTCTACGACTTATGGTTCTAGAGCACAGATATGTTCTAGACCAGCTAACAGCAATGAATGGTGGTGTGTGCGCCAAGGTGGGGAAATCCTGCTGCACGTTCATTTTAGCGAACGACGCTGACAACGGAACACTCACGAAGGCCATCGAGGATTTGGACAACTTGGGGAAAGAGATGCATGAGGAAGGAGGTGCTGAAGCAGATCTCTTAAATGGCTGGTTCAATTTGAACTGGATGCCTTCATGGCTGTCTGCAGTGCTTAAATTTTTAATGCCAATTTTCTGTGTACTGTTATTGTTGTGTTTTGGATCACAGATACTGATATACTGTGTAAAGAAATTTAGTTCTAAAATGATAGGGATGAATTATGCAGGCTCAGGTTCATATACTGGAATTCGTAGGGCTAAGGGAGATGATGGAGAGACGACAATGATGAGCATAGTGGAGTTGACAATTCCTGACTCCCGTCCATTGCCAGACATTCCTGTAATTAGTCAGTATCAGGCCCAGGTGCATAGAGTCCCACCACGTTCACCACGGGGGGACTTGATGCGTCCCTATGAGACAATGTGTGATAATTTAGGGAAGACAGATGCAGATTCAGGAAAAGTGCAGGACAAAGATTCAGAGGAACAGCCTCTTTGCGACTCGCCCTGGCCTCTTCCCCCATCTCCAGCTAAGTATGCAGTTCGAATGGTGTTTAAAGATGTTTGATTAAGTTCGAATTTCGAACTTGAGGGGGGAATGTTGGAGTAAGAATTTTTGGCTACACAGCTATCCAAGGACACACCTGTCACCTGCACAACATGTCCCCTGTGTAGGCCCTGCTGTCTAGAGGTTACAGGCCTCAGTTACATTGCCCTGAGCACTGCCATTTTCTCTTAGCTTAAACAGAAGCAGAAAGCAAGTCTGACCCAAGATTCACCCAGCTGCTCTGGTCTGCAAGGACCCGCACCCCTACCAGGCCCCACCTCATTGTATATTTCTCATAAACAGCAGAAATCAAGTTCCTCTATAAATCTTGCAACATACCCCACGTCCCCCACCTAAGCCATGAATAGAATAAGGGAAGTTCCCTCCACAGCTACGTCAAGCCAGATATCCGATAAACTGAGGCTAAGTGTGGCGAAATAGTATCGCAGATTGCCTGATTGACACATGAATAGAACCCCTCGAAGCAATACTAACACATTTCTGTCGTCCATTGATAGTTTATTATTAAACTTCCAGTCAAGTGGCAGGTCTCAGTCTAGACTGAAGTATGTACCACAATTACAGGAAAAAGGCCATACCTAACCCTATGGGTGAGAAAGGTAGAGAGCAGGCCAGTAAATGACAATGGACGGGTATGTGATACGTGGTGGCGTGGGATGACGTAATTATCGTCTCAAGTGTTTTAGACAGTATAAGAAGGAGCCCCGCAAGAACATCAGCGGGCAACTCCTCGTCTGTTTGTAGGTATTCAGACCGAGAGTTGTCTCCAAGGGCCCTTGATCAAATGTTCATACTTTTGTGCATGTAAATATTTTACTTATGTTATGTTTTAAACTGCTTTTTAGATAAAATCATTTTATATCTGCATATGTACTTTTTAACTTGTTCTCTACATTTAAGCATTTATACTGTGGTCTTAGGATATCTCACTGATATAGCATTTTGAGTGTACCTAATGATGATAACATGTACTCTGCATTCTGATGTATCTTGCAGGATTACACTTATGAGCAAATGTGAGTATTCATCTATGTGAACAAGCACAACCGTTTTTAATCTGCCTCAGTGCTCATAGGTGTACTTAAAGCAGAATCTCTCTCTCTTAGCAAATGTTAAACTGTACTTTGTAAACTAAAACTGGTCCATGTGACTTTCAAGAGAATGCTGGGTACAGGACCAAGTACTATATGATTTTTATGCTATCACTGATTATTTCTAGAAGCTGTGTCTTCAAATAAATTGTACAACTCCAAGCTTCAGTCTCCAAAAGCTCATATGTATGTTTTTTCCTGTTTTAGAGCAAGAGGTCCAGGACTGCCCCGGTGCAATTTAAGCCGCCCTATTCCCCTTAGTTCTCACTCATGGTCTCGCCAGCGCGGCTTCTGAAAGCTGTGCGCTGAGTCCCCCTGGCCCCTCCTGCCCCTAGTAAATCATCCCCTCCAACACGCCTAAGCGAGGGGAGTTGGCTGGGAGACCACTCGGCGGGATGCCGCGGCGGCTGTACGGGGACCCGACTGGTGCAGTTGACGGTGAGACCGGTGGGTTGCGGCTTGCATAAGCCGACGGCGGCCTCTCCCGAGTGGGTCCTCCTGACCTCTGTTGTACAGGGCTCCATTGCCCACGGGGAACCCAGCGTGGGGGCGCGGGGCTGCTGCGCACACCCCAGGGGCAGATAGGAGCAGCAGCAGCAGTGGGGACAGATGGACTGCATCTGCAAAAGTGACCCCCCCTTTACTTAATTGTTCGCCGTGTGTGGCCTGAAGGAGCAGAGACTGACTAGCACTACTAAGGCCCACACTGAGCAGTGTGGCAGTTGCGAGATGAGCAAGCTGAGGGGCAAAGCTGGGAGGTGCAGCGCTGCATGACTCTGTGCCAGGCCCAACAAGGCAAAACCAGGCCGTGACGGGCTCTGACTACGGCGGCAAACTCTCCTGGAGTAGAGGCGATGTTTAGGCATAACGGGCTGATCTGGCAGAGTGGTGCAGTTTGGTAATGCTGGGCACCCATGCTCCCCCTTTCCCCTCCATTGTACTTGAACTGGTCGCGGACCCTGAGGGGGCTGTGATGTTGTTGAAGGGCACCCGCAGTCATGGAACACTGGGGCTGACCTGCAATGCAGTTGCACCCCAGTGAAGAAGACCCGGGCCGACACTACACTGGCCCACCGGGCCCGGTTGTTGTTGGAACGAAGGGGCTGTTGCCCGGGCGTGAAGTCCCAGTGAGGACTCGTACCCCCATACAACAGAGCCACCAGCAGACTACACTCCCTGATACGTGGGAAAGGAAGCAAGCCATGGGCAAAGCAGACGGGAGGCAACCTAAGATCTCATTTGAACAGTGCAAAACCCCCAGGGGGAACACCCCTCCAGCAGAGGAGCAAGCAGAAACAGCCATGAACCCCTCATCAACTACTGAGCCAAACATCCCCGAAATGTTCACAGACCTAAAGCAATCCCTGTCGGTGATTGACCTAACAATTGACTCTATGTCAGACCACTCAGGGACAAGGTGTTCAATCAAGATGAGCGTATTGCCGAGGTCGAGCAGCGGACCTCTGCGCTAGAAGATGAGGTAACTATGATCTGTGAGAAATTGCTTAGAATGGAAAAGGTTCTGAAGTAATAAGGAATAAAAACAAAGACCTCGAGGCCAGGTCACAATGCAATAATTAGCGAATTCTTGGAATCCTGGAGACCACAGCAATGACCCGGGTTGAGGACTACGTCGAAGAAATGCTCCAATCCATCTTTGGTGACGCCCTGTCAGTGGTCTGCATTGTTGAGCGTGCCCACAGATCCCTTGGGCAAAGACCCCTGCCCCCCCAACTGGGGCCCGAGACCCCTGCCCCCCAACTGGGAGACCCGGCCAGATCAATAATTGTGAAACTATTGAATTATAGGGGACGCGATGTTGAGCTCCGCAAGGCCAGAGACTTGCAGGAAACCATATATCAGGGCAGTGCAGTTTCTTTTTACCCAGATTTCACTTTATCCGTTCAAGCCGCCAGAAGAGAGTTTGTGCCAGTAAAAAGACTGCTGCAGCAACAGGACATTAAGTACACTCTTCTCCATCCCGCGAAGCTTCGTATTTTCCATTCTGGCCAAACTCCCCTTTTCACTGATCCTCAGCTTGCCGCCAAGTTTGTACGCAGACTCAAGCCTTCCAAATCAGCATCGTCTGCAGAGAAGAGCCCAGTGGTAGAGGATTCTCTTAGCGAAAATGACTGAGAACCTGACTGAGCACCAAGAGGCAGGCTGGATTGGGGTTTCATTAGCTTGGCAGGGCCTGAATCCACTCTGTGCCCCTCCACAGGTTGTACCTCCCTTGCACATTAATCACACAGGAACCAACATGGCTGCCCGACTGAATAAGAGGCTATCCCTCTTGAGAGTTCTTCGTCCAGCCACCCACCATCAAATCGCTGGGATATGCAGAGCCCCCTGGCGCTACCCCCTGGGACAAGTCCCATGTTGTATCAAACAGTTGGCCCTTTGTGGCCCATTCGGGCTACAGGAAATGTCTTTCAGCCATGTTGGGCGGCTGTAGTGGGTGGGGGGTAGGACTTTTGGATGGTGGATAGGTTAAATTGGTTGAATTGCTCCTTTTCTGTTCTTTCTCCCTCCCCACTTCCATTTCCCTCTCTGGCCTCACATCAACTGGTGAAGGGCACTGCCCTAACGCCGACATACATGGCAATATGGGACTGCACGCATGGGTGTGAATGCTAGCAGAGTGACCACACTGAAAGCGGTAACGTGGAATGTGCGTGGCCTGAACGATTGTGAAAGATGCGATTGGTGTGGTTGGTGTGGTGTATCTTAACCATCATGGTGCGGATATCTGCTTTTTACAGGAGCTGCATTTGATGGGTGCCAGCTGTACGGGCCTATGGTTGGTTTGGATGGGAGAAAAATGTATAGCGGGTTACTCCAATTATGCTAGAGGTACAGCCATTATTCTTAGGAAGGGGCTCCCGTGGCGTATGTGCACCGAAATATGCGATCCCCGAGGTCAATATGTTAAAGTTGCCGGGGTGTTTGGAGGTTGTCCGGTTAGGATGATATCGATGTACGGCCGCAATACAGATGACCCCTTTTTCTTTGGTGAGGTCTGGCAGCTGGCGGGGTCCCTGGGTCCCTGAGTGGTTTTGTGTGGTCCTTGACCCGGAGAAGAATAGATTGGGCAGATCCCATCAACCTCATCCGTGTGCGATGGAACAGCTACAGATCCTCCTGAAGGACCATGAATTGGTGGATGTCTGGCGCCGTCAACATCGTCACAGCAAGAAGGGAACTTGCATATCTATAGCGGGCCCCACATGGTTCAGAATTGACTAATGGTTGCAATTGCGTGATGTAGACACTTGGGTCTGCAACGGTACGCATCTCACCCGATCCCTCTCGGGTCACGCTTTGGTTTTGTTAGTAGTCTCTCTGCCTAATGCACTGAACAGGGCTTTCAACTGGAGGCTTCTAGGTGGCTTCCAGGAGGAGATTAGGTCTGCAATTACTGAATATTTTGAGATATATACTGGCTTGGTGGACTCCCCATCCACGTTGTGGGAGACATTTAAAACCGATATCATCGCTAAGCAGGCGGGAGTCCTGTGCTAGCTCAGAGGTGACCTCCGGCGCCTTGAGAGGGAGATACGGCTGCTCGAATCAGAGTATTACGCATCCAGTCAGCTAGCAACCCTAGGACAAATTAGGGAAAAGGTGGCAGAATTTGAGGAGGCAGACTATCTGGGTAAGGAGGCACGAGTCTGCCAATATGGCAAAGGAGACCCAGCCGGGAAAACGCAAGTGAGCCTCCTCAAAAAGCCATGGTCAAACGAATACATTAGCAAGCTAGGCGTCGGTGAAGATGGACTAGATGTTGGACAGGAGGCTGAACAAGCAGAAATGCTTGCCTTCTACTTCTCATTATATGCTGCACGCCATTCCGAAGCACATTCTGATCAGCTTCCCTTCCTTGACTCAATTGAATTGGTATGGCTATCATAGATATCTGGACGAGCCGTTCTCAGAAGAGGAGGTGATTGGTGTACTTCGGGCCAGGCCTGGGCACAAAGCACCGGGATTGGATGGACTGACGTCGGCATTCTATAAGGAGTTTGCGCCACTCCTAGCACCCCACCTCCTCAACATGTACGAGGAATCACTGGAGCAGGGAGCCCTTCCCCCCTCTCTCACTGACCATTCTCAGCCAGAAAAGGATCCCCCAGCTGTGTGATTCCTATAGACCACTATAAATGATTAACCTTGATAATAAAATCCTTGCAATGTTGCTGGCCACCCGTCTGTTCCGCTTGCTACCCACGGGGCTCAGACCTGATATGGCAGACTCATGGGATGGCTGGAGAGCTGGTTGAACTGATGGAAGTCGCTCCTGTTGTCTTTGGTGGGCCAGAACGCCATTGCCAAAATAGTGATATTACCCAAGTTTTTATACGTTTTTTGTCAACCTCCCGCTCACTCTCACTGCGGAATTTAAGAGGAGGCTTCACTCAAATCTGATAGCCCTTATTTGGGCAGATGGGCAGCCACGAGTTGCATGGGGGACCCTAATACTTCTGTTTGAACAAGGGGGTCTGGGTGCTCCGGACATGGACTTGTACTATAATTGTGCACAAGCCCAGTTCGATTTAATTGGGTATACCCAACCCAATTTATGGCGTACCCGGCCCCTGAAAGTGACCAGGTGAACCCGGTTCCACTGCACATGGCACTGTTTCGACGGGCTGAGATCAACCCGGTTGGCTGTACGGTATGGGCGTGGCAAGAACTTCAGCATAGGCCATGTTTCGACACAATATTCGCACTCTTAGTGCCACTCACTAGACACCCAACGTTACCCATCACTGCTGAGACGGGGTCTGCCAGTGATTGCGGAAGCTGCAGCTGCACACAATGGGGCGGGCGTTCTCCAACGGCTTTTTCATTTGCATGGATGTTGGAGACGAACACAATGAACTGATGGATAGAATGACATTTTCAGCTCAGAGCAGTGCACGTATATGGCTAGTTTCTGGTTGCACCACCAACATTCCGAGTCCTGGAAGAGTTTTTAGCTAACCCCTCACCCTGTAAACTCATTACGCGCTTATACTCTGGTATGCAGCGTGAATCCCCGATAAGTATACCCCCTGCTCAGCGCGACTGCGAGAACAGCATGGGAGTTCCCTTTGAGGAGAGTGCTCGGTCATACTACTGCACGCAGGCTAGGGAGCTGTCATCCAAGTATAGACTGAGAATGAGTCATTTTAAGTTTATCCACAGGCTATATAGGACCCCTGTGTGGCTGCATACAGCTGGTCTGAGTGAGGATACACAATGTGTACGTTGAGTGACACCAGAGGATTCCTTCCTGCACTTGGCTTTGGAGTGGCCGGAGGTTGCGAGGTATTGTGGATGCATCTTTGATGTGCTGGAAGAAATGATAAGCTATAAATTTGAACGCTCTCTGCTGATTGCCCTACTTGGCTACGTACAAAGGGTGCAGGTGGAACATAGAAAGCTGGTCGCCATGCTATTGTTGCTGGCTAAAAGGCGTATGACTGAATGGCTTAAACATGCAGCATTCTGCCATAACCAGTTATTTGAATTCTGGGAGTTAATGCCCGCGCAGGTGCATCCTCAGAATATATGGGAACCGTTGCAGAGCTACCTCGAAGCCCATCCGCTCAACAGAGTGGAGGCATCCGCCACTGATGGGTGGGTAGGCAGTACGAGGGGATTGTATGATTTATTTGTCAAGGCACTATTCACGCCGGTGAGATACTTCATTAGCGATGGCCAGAGAGACCCCTCCCCCTCCTACTTCACCTTCTATTTTGTTTTGTTTTTTTCACGCAGAGACTTTTTGCAGGTTGGAAGTCCGCTGTATGGATACCGGGACACTGTATGTTTTCTGGACTCTCAAAATTAACAGGACAACACATGCATCCGATGAATACAAATGTGTGCTAATGTCATTACCATGACCCATCAATCTCTCCATACTTACAATGAGTTACTGCTATTCGATTTGATGATGTATAAATAAAAAAACATTGACCTATACCAGATTGAGCTATTGAAGGAGCTGCCTGCTGTCGGCCATTTTGGCATTTGGCACATACAGAGAAACAATCAGCCACTAGTCTGGTGTCCACCATTGGATGGAGAGTCGGACAGACAGAGGTTTAGATAACTTGTCCTCCCAACGATTGGCGATTTGGGACCACTGATCCTCCAGAGTCTTCTGCAGAGGTCTCATGTGAAGTCTGGCTTTTGGAACTAGAAAAATGCACAAGGCCATGAACCCAGCAGAGATGAGATCTGCCTGGCCGTGGGCTGAGGTATCTTTAGGAGAGTTTGACAATTGTGGAGAATGGATGATAGTCTCTCCTCCGAAGGATACGCTCTTGCGTTGAACGTGTCCAGAGTTGCTCCTAGGTAGTGTATCCTCTGTGTTGGATTGAGGATCGACTTTTTTGAAGTTTACGTGCAGACCGAGCCGCAGTAGTTGTTGAATGTAGTACGTGAGGTGCTGCTGCAGAAGAGTTGGAGACGCACTCTTTAGAAGCTAGTCGCCTAGATAAGGGTAGGCGAAGATTTGCTTTTTCCTCAAGAAAGCAGCTAATACTGCCTTGGGCTTTGAGAATGTGTGAGGAGTTGACTTCAGCCCAATGGGGCAGGACAGTGAACTGGAAGTGGTCTGATTGGATGCAAAACCTTAGGAACTTCCGATGTTTTTGAGAGATTGGTATGTGAAAATAGGCATCTTGAAGATCTATGGAACACATCCAGTCCCCTTGATGTAGATGCTGGATTATTTGATAAAATGCCAGCATTCTGAACCTCTCTCTCAGAATGAAAGCGTTGAGACGTCTGAGATTTAGTATAGGCCTGAACTCCTTGCTTGGACCTTTCTTTGGGACCAAAAATTATTGAGAGTAGATCCCCTGTCGACGTTGATGCCATGGGACCTCCTTGATGGCTTTCTTTAGGAGTAGTGCGGACACCTCTTCCCTCTGAAGATTTATGCGATGGATGACAGTCTGTTGAGGAGGAATAGAATTCTTTACAATATTTAGCACCCACTTGTCTAGTGTGATTTTTGTCCACTCTTCCAGGTAGAAACGGACGCTTCCCCCCACCAGAGTGGGTAACGGAGATAGGGAAAGCAAGCACTCACTGCTTTTGTTATTGCTTGGCAGCAGGTGTGGACCGTCTGGAATTACCACCTCTTTCTCTACCAGGACGACGCTGGGAGAATTGTGACCTTCCTTGATTTTGCTGGGAGGACCACTGAGGGGTTTGAACCCTCTGTTGGTATTGTCGCCGATCATAAGGGTGGGAGCGTCGCCTGAAGTACTTCCTCTTCTCGAGCCCAACCACCTTCACCATATCCAGCTTGGTCTTCATCCTGGACATTTTGTCATCAGCATGAGAGCCGACGAGTGATGTGCCATTGAAGGGGAGATTAAGAATGCGATGTTGTGCCTCTGGCTTCAGCCCCGTCAACCTCAGCCAGGCAGAGCGTCGGGCACAAATCTCATAAGCATAACCATGGGCAGCGAGATCTTAGGCATCAGCCGCTGCACTGATCACTTGTTTGGCTACTAAGCCACCTTCATGTAGGATTTCAGGAAATCTTGCTTGGCCTCTTTTCGGAACTTCTCCATGAAAAGTGAACGAGATTCCTACAAGGAAAGGTCATATCGACCCAGCAAGGCTGTGGCGCTGGCTACTTTCATGTAAGAGTGTGAGGTCGTGCACATTCTCTTGCCAACAGAATCCATGGCCTTACTGTCTCTATCTGGGAGTACTGACAACGATGCTGCCCCTGTTTGATTTTTCTGTGCCGCTGAAACAATAACAGAGTCCGGTGGAGGGTCAGCCCTCAGAAAAAAAGGGGTCTTTCTCAGGAGCCATATATTTCTTGGTGATCCGAGATGGTGAAGCCCCCACCGATGCTGGAGTGAGAATTTTTTTTGCAGCTCCAGCACACCAGGCCCTAGAGGAAGCAAAGGTCTAGAGCAGAGGTCTTCAATCTGTGGGGCACGACCCACAGGGGGGTCGTGGAGTCCCTAAAAGGGGGTCGCAGATTCTGCAGAGTGCAGTTCCTGGCGCTGGGCAGATCGAGGGTGCTCACGGCGGAGGGCTAATTCACACCGAGGTGTGAAAAACATCCTAGCCTCATTAACAAGTAAAAGGTCTTTTAAAGACCTGTCAAGTACTCGGTGTGGCTGTGTGTGTGTCCCTGAAGCTGTTTCAGCCGGGCTCACATACACGAGCTGGGCAGGAGGGGTTTGGGGGCTGGGAGCAGGCTGTAGTGTGCATCATGCAAAGCATTATCTTGATATTAAAGGTAATAACCAGGGTTGGTGCCTCAATATAGCGGGGTAAGGCAGCAGACTACAGGCGCTATCTAGTGGTGGTGCCAAATAACAGCAAAAGTCCCCCAAAAAATACAAACACATTTTCCATGTATTAAAAGGTTTTCAGTGGCAAAACAGAATGTTTCCTCGATTGCTGAAAATTCTTGTATTGTAGCATATTTAAAGTTATAGTAATGTCAAAGGGTAACTAAAAAAATCAATGAATGTTGGATCTGAAAAGGAACACGGATATTCTAAGTAAGTCTATTTTGCAGCACGTCTGGTAGATAATGGCAATAGTACGTAATGTCATAGAAAAAATGAATGGACTACAAATTGAGAGGGGGGGGGGCTGGGGGAGCAGGCTGTAGTGTAGCCCTTTGAGTTCAATGGATGCTGCGCGCCAGGAGCTGCGGGTCCCATGACACGTGACACCCGCCCAGCAGGGAGGCACAGAGATGCCCTCCCATGTGCGGGAAGGAAGAAGACGCATAGAGATACTGACCCCCCCCATGAGAGAGACACAGAAAAGGTAGGTGGATGAATGATGGGTGGATGGACCTGGATTGGAGTGCAGTACCGCTCCTTCCATATTGTTGAATTACCGACGTGACAGAGGGCAGTTCACGTAACCCAGGTGGCACGTATACAGCCTACAATTTGGAAATATTTGGTTTAAATAAGAGACAACAGGAGTGCTCTGCAACATCTAACAGTGTCAATGATTAGAGCGGCAGACCCTGATGCAGTGGTCTAGCCCGGGACCAGGGTTCAATTCACCGCCTCGGCGGGTCTTGGACTCAAAATTCCACGGACCGGATAAATCTCGCCTCGGTGCCTATTCCAATCATGGAGTCCCACTCTGCAACTCTGGGCAATAGCTTGCTTAATCTCCACAACGGCCCCCACAACGCTAAAAGGATGCCTGGCCTCCACCTTGGGGGTGCCCAGGAGTGGACGCCTCACAGGAAAACCCAGGATGGGTTCCACAGCGGTATTCGTACAAGCGCCTTGAGACCCTTGCGGGTGAGTAGTGCGCTATACAAGTATCAATTTACAATTTACATTTTGAGTGATGTTCTTCCCGCCCACTTCCTGTTTCTTTTCCTCTCTCTTGCATTGAGTGCAGCTTAGTCTTCTCCCTCTCTCTATGGGTTCTTTTTGAAAACTTGCTGCAGTGGTAACACTGGTCTGGCTTGTGAGATGAAGGTAAACAAGTAATACAGACCAAATGAAGGTCTGAATAAGCCATCTACTTACCACAGGCCTGGCACTTATTCATAAGGCTGGCATTTTGACAGGAAAAAATAGCCAAAAGTCAGAAAAAATAGTAGAATTAGTAAGCTAAGTACTAAATACGTTGAGTGAAACCAAATAAATCTCTTTAAACTAGAAAAAAGTGATTAAAAAATTCACCACCTGGCGAGCTCAATGCTCCATGATCCTCAGAGAAGGAGCCGGAGAAAAGAAATGACCTAACTGTCACCTTTGGTGCTTGATGGGAGCCTGGGGGTTCCTGGAGGTCTTAAAGGCACGGTGCCAATTTTCCAATTGTTTTCAATGCATCCTTTCTAGGCTAATCTGCCTCTAAGATCTTGCCTTTTTTCTTTCTGAAAATAAAGGTTGTGTGTTTCAAAGCAAACTTAAAGCAGTTTTCTCCATATATATATGATATGTATATTATGATTTATATGTCTTTATTTTTTCAAATGTAAAAGATTTACATGCAATGATGGCAGTTTTGGAACCTAGTAATATGTTTTCAGGCTGCATATGTATATGTTATGTTATGTTATGTTATATTATGGTATTCGTGATTTGTATAGCGCACGGGCACCCAGAGGTTTCATGGCGCTAGAGAAGAGGAAGGATGGTGAGCAGTATCCTAACCGTGTGCTTGTTTGAACAACCAAGTCTTCAGTGCACCCCTGAATTCCATTAGATTAGTGCAACTCCGAAGTGATAAGGGAAGCGAATTCCAGATCTTTGGGGCCAAATAAGCAAATCGGCATCCGCCGAGGCGTTTCTTTTTAAAGAGTGGCAAGGTGAGGAGGGACAGATGGGCAGAGCGGAGATTACGAGTCGGTTCGTGTTTGTTTATGAGATGGTTTATAAACTTGGGGCTTTTTCCATGAAGAGCCTTAAAGGTCAGGCAGCCTACCTTGAAGGTTACCCGTTGGGCTATAGGTAGCCAATGAAGGGTGGCCAGCAGTGGTTTCGCCGAGCTCCTGCCATTGCATTTAAATATTAGTCTGGCCGCTTGGATTTGCACAATCTGCAAGCGATTGGAAAGAGCCAAGGGGATGCCCAGATAAATGGAGTTGGAGAAATCTAAGCGGGAGAGGACTAAGGCAATTACCACCTGGATGAGGGCAGAGTGCGTGAGCAGATGAGCAATTTTCCTAATCTTCCGTAGCTGGAAAAAGCATGAGGAGATCACAGTTCCCACCTGACTTTTTAGTGAGAGATCGGTGTTAAGGGTGATCCCGAGACTTTTTACCGATGGAGAGGGAGACGGGGGAGATCCCATTGAGGGCGCCCAAAAATGTGGGCCCCAGCTGGTTGCACTTTTACCCGGGAGTACCAGCTCGGTCTTTCCGGGGTTGAGTTTTAGATGGTTCGTCTCCATCCACCCTTGAATGTGTAACATAGTGGCCTGAAATTCCTCAACGGAGTCTGTGGTGTTTAGAGGAAATATAAGCTGCAGGTCGTCCGCATAGTTGTATATCGTAACCTTCCTGTTTTTTAGAGAGTGCAGCAGCGGTTTGAGGTACAGATTGAACAGGAGGGGGGGACAATGATGAGCCCTGCGGGACGCCGCAGGTGGTGGGGAGTTTGGGCGCCGTAAAGTTCTCAAGCTTGACAGCCTGAAATCGGTCATTCAGAATGGACTTGACCCAACCGAGAGCCGTGCCTCGCAGGCCGGCCTGTTCGACGCTGTGTAATAAGATAGTATGATCCACCGTGTCGAACGCTGCCGACAAGTCCAGAAGCACCAAGGCCTGATGGATGCCCTTATCGGCATTAGACTCATTGTGTCCGGGACCGCTAAGATCACCGACTCAATAGAGTGCGGCTGGCGAAAGCCGGCTTGATTGGGCTCTAGAAAGTCGGATGTCTCTATGAAGCTCGAGATACAGCTAGCCACATGGGCTTCTAAGATCTTTGCACCGAAAGGGAGAAGTGATATGGGTCGGTAGTTTGATAGGTTGGAGGGGTCGGCACCGGGTTTTTTAATTAATGGGACCAACGTGGCGTTTTTGAACGAATTAGGAACTATTCCCTGTGATAGGGACTCGTTCAGAAGGGGAAGTATTCCTTGGGGTAATGTTGAATAAACTTCCTTTAGTATGTGCGGGGGTAAGGGTCGTTAGGCGACCCGGACGGTATTCGTTTCATTAATTCTGCTAATCTCGGTTGTTCTACAGGAGGGATAGCCTCGAGTTCGTTGGGGTTTCTACAGATATCCACTCTTTCCGCAGTAGTAGGGCTGGGCTGAATGCTGTTTTTTATAATGGCAATCTTATCCTTAAAAAAGTCATTAAGCTGATTGCACATCATTTGAGTGGGAACTTGAGAGGGGGAAGTTCTAACATCATTACATAGGTCGTATACGACCCTGAAGATTTCTCCGGCTTTGTTTTGAGCATTTGAGATTTTTTCGGAGAAGAAGACTGCCTTAGCAGATAAGATAGAGTTTTTGCACTTCCTGCGGGCAGCTATATATAATGATCTGTCTTCATCAGAGTACCCATGTCTCCATTTTCTCTCCAATTGGCGCAGTTCTAATTTTTGGTTTTTTAGGTCTACGGTAAACCATCTATGAGCATCCATGCGGCGAGCACGTGAGAACTTGGTTAAAGGATCGTGATCGTTGCTGGCAACAAAGAGCCATTCAGTGAGATCTTTGTCCATGAGGTTGATGTCTGGGGAAGAAGCTGGGAGAGAGTTGGCCAGAGTAGACAAAAAATCTTGTTTATTTAGTGAGCTCCATTTCCTTGTTAGCCCCCCCGCAGAAGCGGGAGCCTATAAATGGCCGTGAAAGGTGATGGAAAATTGCAGTAGATGATGATCCGACCATATGCAGGGTGTTATCGTCGGAGTGGATAGTGGGACATTACGAGACCATATCTGGTCCAGAATATGTCCCCTTTCATGGGTAGGGGTCAGAACTGATTGAGAGAAGTTCATGTGGGAGAGAAGCTCAAAAAGTTCTGTAGCCTGGGGTCCTGCTTCCGGGTTATTATACCAATAATTAAAGTCCCCAATCAACATGACTTTATCATAATTGACGATTAGGCTGGCCATTTGCTCAGACAGCGAGGCCGGGAATGAAGGCATAGTTTTAGATGGACGATAAATCAATACCAGTACCATAGTTCCTTTGTCTGAGTCGGATTTAATTACCAGGTTTTCCGTGTCTGGTAGATCCAAAGGGGGTAGAGTGGTGAAAGTATGGTTTTTATGAATAATTGCGGCAACACCCCCTCCAGGTTTTCTGGTTCTCGGTTTGTCAGCAGAATATAATAGTCTGCCGGTAGAGCTGTGAGAATGTCTGGTAAGGAGTCTGCCGTGAGCCAGGTTTCAGATAAAAATAGCATATCTGGTCTGTTGGATTTAAGTAGTAGGAAGATGTCTAGGTGGTGTTTTACCAGAGATCTGTTATTAAGATATAGACAGCGGAGGGTCAAGGCGTTTGGGCTTGGGGTAGAGTTTGTGGAGGTAGGGCTATAGGTACTCTCCTCCATTAGGTGGAGAGAATAGATGTTATTAGCCTTTAAGCAGGTAGGTGTGGTGGGATCAAGGTAGGGGGTCCCAGAGTGTTGCAGAGAGAGGAGTTCAACAGAAGTGTAGCTGTTAATTTCTCCATTCTGCCTAGTCCCGGGGCCCGGCCAGGCGCGGACGGGCTTGCCCGCTGCGCTCGTCCGCTGCGCGTCCGCTGCGCGTCCTTGCGAGGCGCATGATTATGAAGAGAGGAGGGGGTGTGGCCTCGTGGTAGTGGGCGTGGCTAGTGCGAGTCCCGGGGAGATGGCGGCAAGAGGAAAAGAGCCCTGCGTCAGCGCTAAACTCCGCTGCACGCGTAGTCTTAGGAGGTGCCCTGTCACCAGATCAAGTGCCAAGAGGATATGGTGAGTTTAAAAACACAGTATTTACACAAGTACAAGTTTAAAAAAATGAGCAGCGATTCTCCCGGCTTTCCGCCTCAGGAGTTAGGACTTCTCTGGTCGCGCTCGCAATCAGCGCGGCTTATGAGCGTCACAACTGGGGGCGTGGCCTCGCGGTAGTGGGTGTGGCTAATGCGAGTCCCGGGGAGATGGCGGCAAGAGGAAAAGAGCCCCGCGTCAGCGCTAAACTCCGCTGCACGGGTAGTCTTAGGAGGTGCCCTGTCACCAGATCAAGTGCCAAGAGGATATGGTGAGTTTAAAAACACAGTATTTACACAAGTACAAGTTTAAAATAATGAACAGCGATTCTCCCGGCTTTCCGCCTCAGGAGTTAGGACTTCTCTGTTCGCGCTTGTGAAAAGTTGGCCTGATATATAGTGCTCACTATTCTAGTGATCACTGTGTATCATACCAAACGACCCTTATTGATGATTGGTTGTAAGTCAACCTTATAGACCAGCTATCCTAGTAGCGTGGACAAAAGCAGTCTTTAGGCTAAACTCTAGAGGGCGTGTTAAGCCAGCTGTTTTACCATCACATATACCCCTTGAACACCAAGTGAAAGGACACCACACAAGTTGTTATGAAAATAAAGGATATTTATTTATAACAAGTCTATCCTGAACTCTTTATGAGTCAGGGAGCTAAGCACAATACAAAACTCTTACGAAAATACTTCAAGTTGCACCATTTACACAAATGCTCGAGGGGCACGAAAAACCATATACTCTAAAAGTGGAATGCGAAATACTAGCAGGTAAGTAACAAGATCCAGAGGCTTCAGGATCGCTAGGACTACACTACAAAAAACTAAGGTTAGGAGCAGGAGGCCTAGGGAGATCGGGTGCAGAGTGTGCACTCTCACGCGGGATGTGGGACAAAGTCTATGGAGGCTAGTATTTCTAAAGTTACTGTTTTCGGACGAATCCGACTAGGTAGACTAAAAACGAAAAAGGATCTGGACACTTGGATAGTGAACCTGCGTTGGAGCACCGAAATGCTCGGGTTACCTAGCCCAGGGGCTGCGGCTGCATAGGGTTCAAAAGACGTCGGGAATCCTCGTTGTAGTCTATGGAGCCTGAAAGAAGAAATTGCTGGCAGGCGACCAGTGAAGATGTTCGGTGTGATCCAAGCCTGGATCGGTGATGGAGACGACCTGAAAGCAGAGGGGACTCAGTTCTTAATCATTAGACAGTGATTGTGTGGGCACCAGGATGGTACCGGATGAAGTCACCTCGACCAGGTGAGTGGGCGACGCTGGACTCTGCAGTCACACGGGCTAGGAGGCGTTGTCGGCGACCAGGCTGGAGGTGCGAGCTGTCCCACGCAAGTGTCTTCTGTCGGCGATGCTGGACCCAAGATGGGGGCAACAAACCTTGGCAAAGGCAAGCCCACGCGGTGGAGTCAAGATGGCGTCTGGAGTGGACCAGGAGGGTCCGGGGTGCTCCTCTTTTGGAAGGGAGCAAGGGCCAGTCTGGAGCAACCAGACCAGCGGTGTAATCGTCGTGGTACGTCGTCAGGAGGGCCACAAGCCAGCATGCATGTGACCGGACAACGCGGTGAGCTGCAAAGAGCAGAATGGCCCCACGCAGATCTCATGGATGCTGGGGGGCTGGACTTCGGTGCTGGAGCTGCTCCGGGTTAGGGCTTCTCAAACCCTAGTGCACTCACTCGAGGATCCCTCGGCGGTCGTGCTGGTTAAGCGTCGTGCAGTTTCAGAAGATAGACGGTCCCTCAGGTCTTGTCACACCCACGAATCTCAGCTGGGCTGATGATGCAGGTAGAGGTCAGAGATGCCCGGGAATCCGGAGGATGGACGTGCAGCAAACCGCGATGCTTAGGTGGTGCCTGCGGGTGCAGGGTGGCTACTCCTTAGCCACAAGGGATAGTCCTCAAAGAAAGTCAAGAGTTCCTTTCGTAGAAAGTCGTTCAAGATTCAGGATGATCTAATTTGGGAAGGGGGCCCGCTCCTACCTTTATCCTAAGAAAAGGGGCTGGCACGCGACTAGGTCCTGCTCATGGGTGGGACCAGGAGGGGGGTGGTTACACCCCTCTCCCTTGTCCGGACTTTCCCCAGCTCAGGGGCTGGTGTGCCCCTGGAACTGGTTTGAGCCGGCATATGCACAGTGAGTACCGGGGTGCCACTTGCAGTCACCTTCTTCTCAGCCCTGCCTACCTGGGATACACAAAACCCTGTCTGGGATGGTGATAGCACCGCCCCTGACAGGAAACCCTTTGTCCAAGCTCTCCTCGCTGGAAGGATTCCCAGCAGCAGGAGGTCAGACTTGTGTCTGTGGTGGCAGCATCCATTTTGTGATGCTGAGGCTCGAGTTAACTTTAACCGGGGTTCACAGTTACATACATGTTGTGTCCCTCTAGAAGGGTGGAATGCTAACCCCGTCGCCAGAATTGGCAAGGGGTTAGTATTCCAATTCGTATGACACCTTACTCAACATGTTTTGATAAAGCGATACCAGAGTTGGCAAATAACCGCGAGGATTATAATGCACTTAAGAGTATATGGTATGCGTTATCATGGAACAGCTATTAGGACTTGGTTCCGCAAGCTGCAAACGGGCTCAGCTCATGCCAGAGCACCATCTGACATAATTCCAAGCACTCTGCCTTCAGGATTGTTTAGGCCTGCCATAGGAGTGACTGATAGGAATATATGTGTCCATTTTAGGGTTAGATATAGGAATACTATATCTAAAGCAAAGGGTGCTTAAACCACCTTGCCCCAGCTGTCGTGCAGCTAGTTGTGTCAGATTTGGATGGCCAGCCAGGGGTGGCATAATACATGCTGCAGCCCCTGGTAGGCCCTGGGTACACCTATGCCCTGGATACCTAAGGTATGCTGTACAGGGACTGATAAGGTGGCCCAGTACCAATTGGTAAATGCACCTAAGGTACATGTGTGTCAATTTAGAGAGAGAACAGCTAGGCTGTGGGTCTGATTAGCAGGCCCACAGCCAGGGAAAGTCGTAAACCAGTGAAGCAAAAAGCAAAAATCGGGGATTGCAGACCCCACTGTCCTACAACGCTCGCAATCAGCGCGGCTTATGAGCGTCACAATTGGGGGCGTGGCCTCGCGGTAGTGGGCGTGGCTAGTGCGAGTCCCGGGGAGATGGCGGCAAGAGGAAAAGAGCCCCGCGTCAGCGCTAAACTCCGCTGCATGGGTATATGCTTATTATCTATATATATGGGTATTTATGTATTCTGCTCACAACTTCTTTCACTCTAGTAAAAGAATGGACGGCACTCAGTGATTCAGATTACATCAATTCATTAGATTTATTTACATCAAAAACAGGACGCGTTTCGGCATAGCGCCTTTGTCTGCTGTCACTCACACAATGTCAGCTTACATTTTTAAATAAAGTTACATATTGACGTCACATCCTCTAGTTAATTGACACAAAGGACGGACTGTTTGTAAGTTTCTCGGTGGCCATCTTGAAGTTACCTAAAACTTCGATTAATTCTGGCCAATTTGGACAAACGAAAAAATAATTATTAAGCCCTGAATGGGCAATTCTTAACCAAACATGATTGTGATAATAAAACATAAATAAGTGCATCCACATTGCTTCATTTCATCAACTGATCAAATTGATATACATCCTCTAATTAATTAACACAAAGGACGGACTGTTTTTAAGTTTCACGGTTGCCATCTTGAAGTTACCTAAAACTTCGATTAGTTCTGGCCATTTCGGCCAAACGAAAAAAATTGTTGTTATTAAGCCCTTGATGGGCAATTCTTAACCAAACATAATTGTGCTAGTGGTACATAAATATGTACATCCACATTACTTATTTCATCAACTGATCAGATTGAATTACATATATCTATCATATTCAGATGTCAACTTTTTGCAAGGAAGAGCATTATCATATAATTGTGGATCATTATAGGCTATGGGATGAGGCCTGCTGAAGAAAGAAATAAAAAACTTTACTGTTGGTCTATTGGCCTACGTGCACGGCCAACTCCTCCCCAATGTTCAACCCCAGTGGAGTTTTAGTTTGGAGATCTATAATGAATCTCAACTCTAATATCCTCATTTGTAGCTCCCTATTTCCTCCCCGGTCTGTCAAGGGGACTTGATCTAAGCAGAGGAATTTTAGAAGATTGCGGTCACTATTTTTTTTCAGGCTGCATATGTATATGCTTATTATCTATATATATGGGTATTTATGTATATATACATGTAGATATATGCATAATATTGGCTATTGCTCCGGGGTCCCTGCAAGTGAGCGGGACTATTCAGTGCTTATGACTATTGATGAGTATCCCCTTCAGTTTAACCGCTCTAATGGCAGACTTGGTCAAGGGAGTAGGAGACATAAACAAGTCGGGGCAGCCAAGGTTCTCAGTCTGGTCTTTAATGTATTTGAGCCATGGAATATTCAATGCCTTCTCCAAGGCTAAACAATCCTGAATTATCAGTTGGTTTAAGTTTGGGGTTGGTTGAGCCCAAATTCTCAGCCAGCGGAGAAGTCGAGCAACCGCGATCATGTCTGAAATATAGCCCACTGCCAACTCCTCATGCAGGTTAAAAATTGGGGTGGATGCCGGGGCAGAGAGAAGTTTGCGCATCAAATTATTTTCTGCCCCTTTGTATTTCTTTCACATCCTTATAGCCCCAAATATCGCTGCCATAAGTTGTCATGGTGATGCACTTACCATTATAGACCTTTAAAATTACAGGGAACGACTTGGGAGCCTATTCTTTTTGCGAAATCTAGGGGTGCCCCAGCTGCTCTAGCTAAAACGTTATTTTTAAGTGTGCATTGTGCACACCACGAACGCTGGTCGTCAAAGAGCACCCCTAGGTATGGGAAGGTAGACACTTTAGTTAGCTTGGTCCCCTTACAGTAACATTTTGCCTTTGCTGCCCTCCTAGAACCTATTATCATAGAATGTGATTTTTTAAAAATGTGTAATTAGATCCAGGGAGTCCATAAAATCAGTTGCAGCCCCCTAGCAGTTCTGGATACTAGCACTGCGTCGTCAGCATACAGGCGTGCTGGAATAATTTTGGTGCCGGCTCTTGGTATATCTTTGCAGCAAGTTGATTAGGAGCCCCCTAATTTATTAATATAGAGGGTGAACAGCAGTGCGGCCAGTATGCATCCCGGCCGCACCCCTCTCATTGAAGCATACTGCGGCCGTAGTATTGTCATTGGCAGTAGCCAGGAAGATCAGGTCGGCATCTAGCCCTATTTCCTGAAGAATCAGCCACAGCTTGGACCTGTAGACTAGATCAAAAGCAGAGGAGAGGTCCATGAAGGCCAAATGCAGACCCCCCCCCCCCCCCCCCCGGCGACAATATACTTCCCTATCACCAGGTGAAGGTTAAGGCACTGGTCCAAAGTACCCCTCCTCGACCCAAAAACAAATTGGAGATCCAAGACAATATTGGTTCTGTCAAGCCAGGCTGTTATGCGCTCCAGGACTACTTTCCCATGATTTTGGCAGAGGAATCAAGAAGCGAAATGGGCCTATAGCATGCTGGGTCATCCCTGGCACCATTTTTAAACATGGGGATGATCACCGCCTTTGCCCATTACAAGGGAAAACGAATATGCTACTTACCAGTATGCATCTGTTCTTGGCATGTAGGGCTGCTGACATTCCTATCTGTGCATAGATCGCCGCCTAGTGTTGGGTCCGGATGATCGCACATTGTTGTCCTGGAAGAGTCTTCGAAGTATCACCAGATAGGTGGCTCCTCCCCTGGACTACAGTGCGCATGGGCTTCGACTCCATCTTCAGATTGTTTTTAGCCATTGTGGCCAAGATGGAGTGAAACTAAGTGAATGATGACCATGCTAGAAGTATATGTGGATTCTGCAGCTGCTACAGGCGCCTGGGAGGAGGGCGGGCGATATGAATGTCAGCAGCCCTACATGCCAAGAACAGATGCATACTGGTAAGTAGCATATTCGGTTCGAGGCATGTGGGCTGCTGAATTCATATCTGTGCATAGAATACATAGCAGTCCCTCCATTAACGGCGGCCGCCCTGCCAGCTGCAGCAGTTTAGAACAGTGTTTTTCTACCAGCCTGCCCTACAGCTGCCTGCTGTTTAGAGTGCACATCAACACAATAATGTTTTGTAAATGTGTGTGTGGTAGACCATGTGGCTGCTCTACATATGTCTTCCAAAGGTATATTTCCAAGGAAAGCCATGGAGGCCCCCAACTTTCTGGTGGAGTGGGCCCGTGGTGGAATGGTGAGAGTACGCTTGGCTTTCAGATAGCAGATCTGAATACATTTAACGATCCACCTGGCTAAACCAGCTTTGGAAATGGGGTTACCTTTGTGTTGTGGCGCAAAGGCAACAAAGAGTTGTTTAGTTTTTCTAAAATCCTTGGTCCTATCAATGTAATACATCAGGGCCCTTTTGACGTCAAGCGTGTGAAGCATTATCTCTGCCAATGACTCAGGATTTTGGAAGAACACAGGTAGTTCAATAGTCTGGTTAATATGGAATTGAGACACTACCTTAGGAAGGAATTTAGGGTTAATGCGAAGCACCACCCTGTTAGAATTAATTTGAATAAATGGCTCTTGGATAGTCAGTGCCTGGAGTTCACTAACTCGTCGCAGCGACGTAATCACTATAAGGAAAGCCACTTTCCGTGTCAAGAATTGAATCTCGCACGAATGCAGTGGTTCAAAAGGGGGACCCATCAGCCGGGTGAGGACCACATTGAGGTTCCACTCAGGAGCTGGTGGAGTCCGCGGAGGAATGACTTGTTTGAGTCCTTCCAGAAAGGCTTTAATGGCAGGCACCCTGAAGAGTGAGAGGTGCTGCCTGTTTTGGAGATAAGCAGCCATTGCGGACAAATGTATGCGAATGGAAGCATAGGCTAGATTACATTTGTACAGATGTAAAAGATAACAAATGATGTTCTGAATAGATGCATCTAGCGGGTTAATGCTGTGGTCTGCACAATAAATGACAAACCACTTCCACTTTGCCGCATAGCATGCTCAAGTGGTGGCCTTCCTTGCCTCCCGGATGATGTCCATACAGTCCGGAGGTAAGTTGAGGTAACCAAACTCTAAGACCTCAGGAGCCAGATCGCCAGGTTGAGCTGTTGCGGATCTGGATGCTGAATGTCGCCATGGCTCTGCGTCAAAAGGCTGGGTGTGAGGTGCAGCCTCTGATGCAGTACCACGGACAGTTCCAGAAACGTGGTGTACCATGGTTGGCGAGCCCACGTTGGAGCAACCAGGATGAGAGTCATCGAGTGCTGCCTGAGCTTGCGTGCCACCAGCGGTATTAGAGGGGCTGGGGGAAAAGCGTACGCAAATTTGCCTGACCAGTTCATCCATATCGCATTGCCCTGCGACTGCGGATATGGAAACCTGGCGGCGAAGCTTTGGCATTTTGCGTTCTCCCTTGTGGCGAACAGGTCTATCTCTGGATGACCCCACCTTTGGAAGTACGGGTGGAGTACTGATGGATGTATCTTCCACTCGTGCATTTGGTGGCTGTACCTGCTGAGCAGGTCCGCCATCTGATTGTCCTTGCCTGGGAGGTGTTCTGCCATGAGGAAGATGTTTCTCTGAATGGCCCACTTCCACGTGCTCTGAGCCAGATGAGACAACTGTGGAGAGTGTGTTCCTCCCTGCTTCTGAATGTAGTACATGGCCGTCATGTTGTCCGTCCGGATCAACACGACCTTGTTGCACAGATGTACTTTAAAGGCCTTTAGTGCCATGAAGATTGCCATCA
The DNA here is from genome assembly GCF_964263255.1 of Lissotriton vulgaris. Classification (NCBI taxonomy): domain Eukaryota; kingdom Metazoa; phylum Chordata; class Amphibia; order Caudata; family Salamandridae; genus Lissotriton; species Lissotriton vulgaris. Next base: position 52,418,225 of record NC_141696.1, read on the forward strand.
GTTCCAGAACATTGATGTGCATCTTCCGCTGCTGTTGTGTCCATAGTCCTTGCACAGTGTAATGGAGTACATGAGCTCCCCATCCCTGGAGAGATGCGTCCATCGTCAGGATGATCTGCGGCACAGGCTCTTGGAACGGTCGTCCCTTGCAAAGGTTTTGTGGATTCCACCAATGCAGAGAGCTGTATGCCCGACCGCTCACCAACACTAGGTCTTTCAACTGTCCGTGAGCCTGAGTCTACTGACGTGCTAAGCACTCCTGAAGCGGACGCATATGTAGTCTCGCGTGCGGGACTATGGAGATGCAGGAGGCCATCATGCCTATCAACTGCATGAACACTCTCGCTGGAAGCGAGTGTTGGGGTTTGAATCGTTGTATCAGTGATTGAATGCTGTTGACCCTCACTGAATTTGGCTGTGCTGTGGCTGCCAGAGTGTTTATTGTCGCACCCAGATACTGCCGTATGTGGGCGGGTTGCAGGTGGGACTTTGGGTAATTCAGTGAGAATCCCACATCGTGAAGAAGGTGAATGGTGTGAGACATGTGGGCGGCACACTGCTGGGCTGACTTTGCCTGGATGAGCCAGTCGTCCATATAAGGGTAGACGTGAATGTTTTGTCTCCTCAGGTGCGCTGCCACTGTCGCCAGGCACTTTGTAAACACCCTGGGTGCCGTGGTGACTCCGAAAGGCAAAACCTTGAACTGGTAATGTTGGTTTTGGATGGTGAACCGGAGGTATTTTCTGTGTGACGGGTGCAGCGGAATGTGAAAATACGCATCCTTTAGGTCTAAAGTTGCGAGAAAATCCCCTTGACTGAGCAACCGGAGTACTTGCTGCAGGGTCAACATATGAAAGTATTCCAATAGAATGTACTGATTGAGGGGTCTGAGGTCCAGTATGGGTCTGAGGGACCCGTCCTTTTTTGGTATCAAGAAGTACAGTGAGTAAACGCCTGTGCCTCTTTCTTCCACAGGCACGAGCTCGATTGCCCCTTTTTGCAGCATGACGATGACCTCCTGCTGCAATAAGTGCAAGTGCTCGTTGGACATAGGACGGTGTCTTGGTGGCAAGTTGGGTGGAGTGGATGTTAACTCCAGACAATAACCGTACTGTAAGAGCTGTGTGACCCACCTGTTTGTGGTGATGGTTTTCCAGACCGGCAGGAACTGCTGAAGTCTCCCCCCGACCGGTGTTGCATTGTCGGGGGCAGTGACAAGGCGTCACTGTTTGTTGGTGGCAGAGGATCTGGAGTTGTTGTTTCCACGACCCCTGCCCTTGGCGCTGTTACCACGATATCCACCTCAACTTTGTTTGGTGTGTGTGGACTGCGTGTTGCCTCTAGTACTGCGTGGTTTGGGAGAGCTGGCTTCTGGAAACGCCTCTAGTGCTTGAGCAACGAAAAGACCCACCCCTGAATTGCTGGGACTGTAAGGCCCCCATGGACTTAGCAGTTTCAGTGTCCTTTTTAATCTTTTCTAAGGTGGTGTCCACCTCTGGCCAAACAGATGATCTGGATTAACTGTTTGATTAAGAATGGTGGTCTGTATCTCTGGCTTAAACCCCGAGATTCTGAGCCAGGCATGTCGTCTCAACATGACACTAGTGTTGACAGCCCTGGCTGCGGTGTCAGCCGCGTCTAGTGCGCATTTAATTGAAGCATTGGATATTAGCTTCCCCTCTTGAATAAGCATCTCAGCTGCCTCCTTGTATGCGTCTGGCAGGTGCTGCAACAGGGTCTCCAGTGTGTCATAGTGTGCCCTGTCATACCTCGCTAGAAGCGCTTGTGTATTGGAAATGCGCCAGATATTGGCCGCTTGGGCTGCCACCCTTTTCCCTGATGCCTCAAACACCTTAGATTCTTTGTCTGGGGGAGGAGCATCACCCGTTGTCTGAGAATTAGCCCTCTTTCGGGCATTTGAAACAACAAGAGAGTTCAAAGGCAACTATCCTTTGATGTAAGTAGGATCAGTAGGCGCTGGTTTATACTTCTTCTCAATCCTAGGGTTTATCACCCTGGCTCTGGTGGGCTCCTTAAAGATCTCCCCAGCATGTTTTAAGACACCCTTTAACATAGGCAGAGTCTTGACAGTTCTCTCTGAGACTGAAAAGGTATCAAAAAGAAAATCCACGTCAATGGGGTCAGCATGGAGCTGGACGTCATGGTTTTTAGCCGCCATGAGGGCATTGAACGCTGCTGAATCTTCTGTAGGTGATGTCTTTACAGAATAAAGTTGAGTGTCTGGGGCAGAATGAGGATCACCTGGGTCAGCACCAGCAGCCCAGGGTTCATTGGTATCATCAGGGTCTGTGTAGACAGGATAGCTGTACTCATCCTCATCATCGCCCTCCCCAGCGTCCACGTCAGAGTAAGTGGGCGAGACATTATGGGCATGTGGAGAAAGTGGTTCCACAAGGACAGGAGTCGAAGTAGAGTCCTTCTTTTTCTTTAAAGGAATTTTGTAGGACTCCATTGGCTGTTCCGGGGCAATTTTCCGCTTGTGGAGGGAAAGTCTGCCCGTTTCGGCATCAATAAAGTGTTCTTGTTGTTCTTCTAATGAAGATTGCCGATGTTTCAAGGTGGGAACCACCGTCGTCGACTTCGGCACCGAGGGCACCTTCTCGGGCACGCTGACAACAATTTTAGGGGTGAAACCCTTTGGCGCCACCTTCGGCGGCAACGTGAAGTGAATGGGCGTCGACGCCTTGTGAGGTTTCTCGACCGGCTTCGAAGGTGGAGGATCTCTTGGGCCGACAGCCGAGGCCTTGTCCTTGATGCGCTGTAGGGAGTCCGTCACTTGCTTGGTGAAAGCGGCGGACGGTTGAGTCGATCCGACGGGAGCCTTCGAGCCAGCAGCAGGCGTGGACTCGCAGGTTGCGCCGCTTCTGGCCTTGTCTTGTTGACGCGGAGTCTCGAGAACTTTCGGATCACCGAGTCCTTTGTTGGTGTCGACCGTCTACGGCGCCGATTTACTCGGCTCGCCGAAGACTTTGTCTTCGGCGTGGCAGACTTCGTCTCGACGCCCTTGACTTGTGCCTTCGGATCGACAACACCCTTCTGCTTCTTTGGTGCCGAGGGCTCCGAGGCCTTGGATCGGACCAAAGTAATGCGCACTTTCGGTTTCGAGGGGGGCACCAGTGCTGTTGCTTGTGTCGAGACCGTTGGTTTCACTTTCGGTTTCGATTTTGCAGGGTGCGGCTCAATAGTAATGTCCGTGGCCGAGCCCGAAGGCGGGGCCGTAGATCCCATTGTAAGATCTTGGGTAAGGCCTAGTGGCGATCCCTCGACCTGAGCCTTATGAAGCGGTACGGCCCCAGTGTCAGTGTGAGGTAGCTCATCGCTCGAGCTATCTTCCATGGCCCCAAAGGCCCCGTCGTCGTCCCCTACCTAGTCGACGACTTCTTCAGCTTCGAACATTTCAGCGTCCGCGTCGTAGTTGTATTCGACCTCCTACGCGGGATTCAACAGGTTGTCACCGATTTCCCGGTCGGCTTCCTCCTCGACATCCCCGGCATCGAAAATGTCCACAGGCGCCGGTGCAGTGTGCTGGGCCTCCTGGCGCGCAGCGCGTCGATGCTTAAGCGTCTTCTTGGACCTGAAACGGGAACAAGCCATGCAACTGGCTTCATCGGGGTCCGGCGACAGACACTTGTTGGTGGACGTCGATGTGGGGATACTTTGAGTTGCAGACGGGACATCTCTTGAACGGACTTCGGTCCATGATAAATAGTCGATAGGGTCTGTGGCGTCGACTGGGCCCTTCGCGCCGAAAGCACGCGGGTGTATGGAATCCGGCTCGGAACCGAGCTGGAAGAATTAGGCACCGAACGCAAGACTATACCGACGAAAAATACTAGAGATCTTTTGGCCATAGGAAAGTTTTTTATCGATTCCGACTAGAGGGAACCAATATGCATCCGAACCCAATGGCGGAAAAAAACAATCTGAGGATGGAGTCGATGCCCATGCGCACCGTAGTCCAGGGGAGGAGCCACCTATCTTGTGATACTTCGAAGACTCTTCCAGGACAACAATGTGCGATCATCCGGACCCAACACTAGGCGGCGATCTATGCACAGATATGAATTCAGCAGCCCACATGCCTCGAACCCAGATGTACAGACTGTATTAAAACATGTGTTAAAATGATAGCCCAAACTTTTGAATCTGCCTTATAAAAGTCAGCTGGTACTCCATCAGGCCGGGTGTTTTTCCTCCTGAAATTGTGATGATTGCTTTGAGAACCTCATCTGTGTTAAAAACAAGCGGGGAAACTACTAGTCTGGGAACGGTTTGTCCCACGGAATTCTTACGGTTATCATCACTGTAAATGTTGCCAAAGTGCTGGACCCATATCTCTGTGGTAACTAAACATTCTGTGCAGGAGTTGGGTGAATCATCAAAGAAAGGGCTATTGACAACAGACCAAAATTTGGAACTGTTTGCCAGCACGCTGACTTGGCTGAGCTCCTCCCAGGCCATCTCCCTCAGTTGTTTTTTTCTAGTCTGTACCGCAAGTTTGTATGCTTTTCTGCTGTTTTTGATTAACGAAACCGCCCTCGGTTTTTGCTTAAGAGCATGCATGAGCTCCTTATGGGTAGTCATACAGGTATCATCAAACCTTCAGTTTTTCAGATAAATTAGAGGCAACCCGTTTAGTGATTGACTCAAAGGCATCCAAGATAGAGCTGGCATGAGATTCCTGGTCTAAGCACACCTTAAGCTCTGAGGTGAGAGTAATATATAGATTATCCATAAAACATTTGGGGGTGATCGTGTCCCACCTCACTCTACGTGCTTCATCTTTAGGTTTGATGTTTATGTTGGTTAGTTGGCTAGCAATCCTACCCTTAAAAGCGGCTTGTAGATAGAGATCCAGTGTCAAAGGGTTATGATCACTAAACAGATTCTGTGTAACACTTAAGTTTCCTACAGCGGATATTAGCGGGGAGGATACCAATATGTGGTCAATTACACTTTGACAGCTATGGCCGGTATAGGTTGCTACAGGTACAGGCCTGTCTGATTGTTGTAGGCAGTTCAAGTTATGGGCTGATAGAATGCCTTCTAAAAAAGTACCAGACGGGGAATGTTCAAAAGGGTTTTGACCCTGCAGACCGACCTCCTCCTCTAACAATGCCAAACAATTAAGAGGGCAAGTATGAGTATTAAAGTCTCACAGGATTAGGGTATTATGATAGGCTTCAGTGCTTTCCCCTTAAGCCACTAAAAAGCGCTCCAAAGCCATTAGGTGCTCAGTCGCATTGGTCCTGGTAAAAGAGTTGTAGAAATTGACCACAAGGAGTGTGGGTAGGTTCTGTCCTGTCAGTTCTACAGCTAACACATGGGGTGAGCAGACGTCAATCAAATTGGTGTTATAGGAGAGTTTAAGACTAAACAGCAAAAGAAGACCTCCCCTGGCTCTGCCCATGTTTGACTTTACAGCGGGTTTCCAGAATGATATATAGCCATCCAAAAAGAAGTAGTCAGTGGGCTCCCATGTTTCTTGTAATGCTATAATATGGTGGGTGGTCACAAAATGTAGCCAAGCAGTATCACCCTTTTTTTTTACCTTACCCCAGCTATGTTCCATGAAAGAACTTTCAACCTAGCTTGAACAGATATAGAGTCAATGGGACCAGGTTTTACTCGGTTAGCCCATGTTGACTGTTTTGGAGGGCAAGATGTTATGGAATTATAGTGCCCAGTATCAGAGTCAAGTATTTCTACTTCCGTTTTATGCTGGGAGTTTTCAATGTGGGCAGGCACTGTCGCAAGAGATGGTAGTCAATCTTGCGTATCCAGACCTGGGAGGGCTTCAACCCTATTCACAGAATAAACAGGAGGGAACGCATTAAAGCCTAGCCCATTGTGTGGTTTGTAAAAATAGCCAAGAGGTAAGAGGCAAATGTTAGTGTTCATAGGAGTTTCGAGTTCACAAGGCCTCAGTAGATATCTCACCAAGGCTGGCCTGCGGAAATTAATTACAATGCAGTCCCCTCAATGGTTTTTGTGGAGGCGCCAACCCACCCAACTCTGCGTACCATAATAATGTCCCTCTAATCAGAAGCTTGAAGCCTCCTGAACCTTGATAGTCAATCTATACATTTGTTACGCAGTTATTCCCATGTCTCCCGCTGGTCCTGTTTTAATGGAGGTACCCCTGCTAAGACCAGACCATAGGGGCAAGCGGCCAGCGGCAGAATCAAGGTATCTTGATTGGCTGCCGGGGCCTTACTTTATGGGTGAAATGGTACATTATACCTTGAACTGCCAATTGACCTTGGGTCTGCTGGGGCCGCCTGCATTCTCCTGCCGACAGTGAGTGTGTGTAATGATGGCTGGGTCACTGAAATATTCAGTTCTGGTTCCTTTAGTAACTAGGGACAGAGTTTGGTCTGATGACACACAAGGCTTACTTACTGTGGAAATATCGCTGGGGTTGGAGGGTTGTGTTGTGCTCTAAATATTTGGTGTACTTATTGTTGCCCCGTGTTACCCCTCCCTCCTTGCTTTAAATTGGTGGGCATTCGTGTGTTCCTTGTTAGGTAACCCCCCGCCCGCCAATGATTACAGCCAGGTTGTCAATGGATGCCTTAAGTAGTGCAAATTTTTCCTCCAAAAGGACAGTCACTTGATTATTTATTAAGGCAGCAATGGCATCCCGCAACCCCCAGAGCAAAATTATGGCTCAGTCTCTGTGCCAATTGAGCAGTTCAGATTCATGGTAACTATAGGTGATACCGGGGGGGGGGAGGGCGTCAAGAGTCTTAGTGTTATCAGTAGGGTTAGTTGTAGGTGGTTGCATCCAGGCGGTGAGAAGATTTTGAGCAGGGGTGATATGGGTGGGTTGTTTCCTTTTGATGCTGGTGTGTTTCCCAGTCTTGCTCTTCTGTTTGGCTGCAGGAATTCCAGCAGACGGGAACGGGTTGTTAATTGGGGGGACCTCAGTTATCTCGATTGTTTCCAAGCAACTAGCACTCCTGTTTGTGATGGCGGATTCTTCAGCCTCAAGGCCATTGGATAATGACAGAGGTAGCTCAGAGGTATTATCTGATGGTGTACCTCTATGATAAGTAGCAGCCGCCCGCCCTTCAGCATCCAGGGACAGGCGTCTTTCTGTGAGTGCAATTTCACCTTAAACAATATTAACAACCCTCTCAAGCATGCTATTAATGTTGGTTGTAATAGGGCGTGCTGGTAGTAGCGTGGTGCGTTTTCCCATGATTAAAAAACGTGTTGGATCATCTCAAGAGTCAAGACAAAAATGTGTCCATTACAATTGAGTATAATTCATGGTGGCCTCACCCGCCTTGTTCGTTCCCACTTCAAAGAGACACGACCCAGACTCAACCGGTCTCGGACGAGCGCAGATGGGTCTGCCCTTGGCCTGGGCACGTCTGCACGCATGCGTCACACGCTGTGGGAGGCTCTGTGGGCCTTTCAAAGCGCCCCCATGGCGCAAAGGTGACGCTGGCTGTAATGTTGGGTTCCTCTAATAAGCACATATCCCTTTAAGGTTTGTACTTCCCTTCTCGGGGACACTGTATAGAATGTGTTTGCTGTGTAGTTCTTAGAACAGGAATGTCCCTGTATTCTTTGTCAGTTGCTATCCCAAGCTGTTAGTGGATGAGGCGAATAAAGTATGCTGAAGAACTGAACTTCGCTTCTTCTTAAATTATTTATAAATATACCACATTTATTTGGCGACGATCCTACCTCGAAGACGCCTCAACACGCAGCCTTGCAAGAATCGTATATCCTCTCCAGCGGCAGATTATAATCAGAAGGAAGCGTTGTCTTCCCAGCGGCGGTAAAAAGAAAGAAGAAAGACGTCCATCGACCCTACGGTCCGGTGAGGAGTAGAGCGGGAGGATATTTAATTTAAAGGGAAAGTTTAGAAAGGAAAGGAAAAATAACGCGCTCCGCGTTAAAACCACAGTTCAATCTCGCTCGCGCTGCTCGCGTGAAGGCGCGCGACCATCACGCTGTGCGTTTCAGCTTTTACCACGCAGCGTTTCAGTGACGATTTGCCCACAAGTGAACGTCTGCTACGTCTTTTGCACACGTGCGTTTCAGTGACGTGGGACGCTCTATTTTATCAGCGTTCTCTGCGTTTCACTGCCAGATTTGTTTGGAAAAGAACGTGCATTACTTAAACGTTCCTTCCAACAAAGGAACAAAGGGGCAATCAAAGAAACTGTGAGAAGCATTACTTAAACGTTCTTTCCAACAAGGGAACAAAGCAGCAATCAAAGAAACTAGGAGAAGCATTATTTAAACGTTCTACATCATTATTGAAGAAAAGAACATTGGCTAAAAGGAATCCACAAGAGGAATAATAACTCTTTTCCACTGTTTTATTATTAAAAAAAAAAGAAGTATTGAGAAGTTATTAATACATGAAAATATATTCATTAAAAGAAAGACTGATATTGCTTAACAGAAAACCCACATAGTAAAGATTTATAGGAGACCCAATTTAAAGAACACAGTCTGTATTATAATTAAAAGGTTGCTTAATTTAGTTTATTTTTTTTTTAAAAAAAAGAGAGTGAAGAAGATGCAAAATGTAACTCAGCCTGCATTTTTTTTAATAAGTCCTGGTGAACCGAACGTAAAATGGCAGAAATGGAAGAAAATCTTTGCCAATTATGCAAGAGTATGTGGCACAAATTTAAGTGCAGAAAGGAAACACTCTTTATTATTACACTGCCTAGGAGGAGAAGGTCAAGATGTACTGGAACACCTACCAGAACTCACAGCGGCAGAACAGAGGAACCTAAATGAGTATGAAATAGCCATAGAACAATTAGATCGTCATTACCTTCCAAGATTGAGTACATTAATGGAAAGATACCATTTTGGACTAAGAGGTCAAAAGAAGGATGAGTCTGTTGAAGACTATGTATCGGCACTAAGAAAATTGGCATCTTCATGTAAATTTGGTCAAACGTTGGAAGAAAGGATAAGAGACCAGTTTGTTTTGAAATGTGCTCATGACAGCATTCGTAAAGAACTATGGCTGAAAGACGAACCACCTTTGGAAGAAGTACTTGTAATTGCAAAACAAGTAGAGCACATGACGAAATGTGTAGATGAATTAAAAGGAGAAAAAGAGAAATTGGTTGAACCAGAGAACAAAACTGAATCAAAGGTTGAGGAAGTTGTTTGTCAGGTCAAGAGAGAAGACAAGGCAGAAAGTGGGAAAAATGACAATGTGACGAATAGATTTAATTCAAATTTTAATATGTCTAACAAATTTTCTTGTTACAGACCATTACCAAATATAGACGAGATTGTAGGCACATTGGAGGGCGCAAGATACTTTACGACTCTAGATCTTGCGTCCGCCTACCATCAGGTAGAATTAGATACCTCTTGTCAGGATTTGACTGCTTTCATTACGCCCATGGGCACCTTTAAATTCAAAAGAATGCCTTTTGGATTAATATCAGCGGCCTCTGTATTCCAGAGAATCATGACGCATATACTCAAAGGACTGAAAGGTGTAAAATGTTATCAAGATGATCTCCTGATATTTGGGTCAGATATGAAAGAACACAATGAACGTGTATGTGATGTACTAAAAAGATTGTCTGATTCTGGTTTGTCACTCAAAAAGGAAAAATGTAAATTTGGTTTGGTTGAGGTGAATTATCTTGGTCACTGCATAAGGAGTGAAGGGGTTTTTCCAAAATCAGATCTAGTTGTTTCTATCGATAACATGGCTGAACCAGTTAACAGGGAGGAATTATTATCGTTCCTTGGAATGGTAGAATTTTATGGAAAGTTCATTATACATTTTGCGGATAAGACCAAAAATATGAGGAGACTCACTGGGAAAAGTGTTGTGTTTGACTGGTCGGATCTGTGTAAAAAGGAATTTGAGGGAATAAAGAGTGAATTAAAGATGGCTCCTTGTTTGCAAGCATTTGTCCCTGGTCTACCTACATATGTATTCACTGATGCTAGTGATAAGGGATTAGGAGCCGTTCTGGTTCAAAATAAGCATGGTCAGGATTCCTTAATTGCCTGTGCGTCCAGATGTCTTCGTGGTCCGGAGTTAAACTATTCAGTTATTGAAAAAGAATCTTTAGCTATATTTTGGGCACTTAAGAAATTCAGAAACTTAGTTTGGGGGACTAAATTCATTGTCAAGTCAGATCACAAACCTTTAAAAGATGTTTTTTGTAAAAAGGGATTAGACTCTATCTCCTCTAGGATTAGACGATGGATAATATCGTTACAGGAGTTTGACTTTGAGGTACAATACTTACCTGGAGTATCTAATAAGGCAGCGGACTGTTTTTCAAGGCTGGTGAGAGGAGACAATGTATGCTGTGATGAGGAATATATTGATGACGATGACTTTCCAAATGTATGTGAGGTTACTGAGGGTGTGGTAGGAAAAGACGAGTGGAAAGAAGAATTGCTAAAAGATGATGAGTTGAGTAAAGTTTTAACCTTATTGAAGGATAACAAACGTCTAGACAAACCATGGTCTCTGGTCTCACAGGAGTTGTCCATTTCTGATGGTTTGCTAACTCGTGGGTTAAGGCTTATACCTCCTTCTTCTTTGAGGAAGAAGTTATTGCTACATGCACACTCTGGTCATTTGGGTATTGTAAAAACCAAGGAGATGATTCGTACTCAATTTTGGTGGCCAGGTATGGATTTAGAAGTTGAGCGTATGGTCAGAGATTGCATTGAGTGTTGCGCAAGTGACAAAATTCTAAAAGTCAGGCAAATGCCAATGGTTTGTAGGAACTTACCCAATCATCCTTGGGATGAGTTAGCAATAGACATTTTGGGTCCTCTCACAGGGGTATCTGACACACCTTATCTAATTGTTTTAATTGACTTGTATTCTCGCTGGATAGAGGTTTGTGCTGTTAATGACATAACCTCAAGTTCTATCATCAAATTTTTATCTGATGTATTTATGAGGGTGAGTTTTCCAAATAGCTTACTATCGGATAATGGCCCTCAATTTTGCTCTACCTTATTTGATGATTACCTTAACAAATGTGGCATAGTACATAAACGTTCATCCTTATACCATCCAGAAACTAATGGTGCGGTGGAAAGGGTCAACCGTACGTTAAAGGAATGTATTCAGTTAGCTAGAGCTAACGGTTTGAATTGGAAGGAGGCTTTGAAGGAGAGAATAGATGCTTATCGTTGCTCTCCCCACTTGACCACTGGGAAATCCCCGTTTGAATTATTCAAGGGGAGAGTTCCGAATACAATGTGGTGTCCAGGTTGGATGAATCTAAAAAAAGGGTTTGTTGACAATCGTGTTGGTGCTTGGAGAGAGAGAGAGCTACAGAAGCAAACTTGTAGAAAAGCGTACTTCGACAAGGTTAAATGTGTTAAGTTTCATGATGTAAAGGTTGGTGACCTAGTAAAAATAAAAGCACCTGTAGGGAGAAGGTCTTGGTCTAAATACACTGATATCAGACCTGTTATTAAAGTTTTTGGCAATGCAATCAAAACACAAGATGGTAGGATTTGGAACAAGAGTCGTGTTGTGGTAGTTAAGTCACAAGGCATTACTCATTCTGCCTGTGATTCTGACTCTGATCTACTTGGCACGATTGATCCTACTCCATCCTGTTCCAACTTCTCACCTGAAGTACGTGCAAGAAGTCTGAGATTACGTAGTGCTCCTATGTATATGAAGGATTATGTATAGAAAACGTTCATTCTTTCCTTGTTTCCTTAATGTTTTCCATGTTCCTCCAACTTGCATTTCTGTGTTGTAATTTGTTATGAAGAAGGGAGATGTGTAATGTTGGGTTCCTCTAATAAGCACATATCCCTTTAAGGTTTGTACTTCCCTTCTCGGGGACACTGTATAGAATGTGTTTGCTGTGTAGTTCTTAGAACAGGAATGTCCCTGTATTCTTTGTCAGTTGCTATCCCAAGCTGTTAGTGGATGAGGCGAATAAAGTATGCTGAAGAACTGAACTTCGCTTCTTCTTAAATTATTTATAAATATACCACACTGGCAGCAGCACGACGGGGCTACAGCCAGCAAAGGACACTGGGAAATGGAGTCCTTGCTACCGGTCCGCCTCGCGCACCACCGCTTTTTCCCGGGCCGTAGCCCCCAGCGGGGGTGAAGCAAGCTGCAAATGGACGTCCTCTTCAACGGCACAGCATGCAGACCTCAGTACCGGCACTGTCCATCCAGAGCACAGCACTCTGCAACTGCCCCGACTGGCCGGTCAATGCCCCCTGTGGATCAGTCCCCACATGGCCCAAGTAACTGGATTATTTAACACAAGTGGAGAGGCGGGGGTGGGACTTCCCTTCGTAGGCATCACCACCAGCCCAGTAGATCTCACAAGGTGAGCCCCCACAGCAGCAGCCATCGTTTCTCCACTGCAACAGGCGGCACCAGCGCAGTATCGGGGCCACTAGGTAGATGGGAAACCTGGGGAGCTCAAAGCCGGCAGCCTCTGAGCCGCATGGACATCAGGCTGAGTAGGCGCCATATGCTGCAATGCCGCCGGCGAGTCCGGATAATAAAGCACCGCCGCGGCGGGGGGGAATAACCCAGGCAGCGCAATCCAAGGAGCACAGGGATCAGCGGAGCAACCGGTGCAGGGCCCTAAGCTCATGTGGAAGAGATCCCGGGCCAGATGCCCCTCACGCAGCTAGTGCAACAATCATTTTAAAAGTATTTGTTTTTGCCTGCAAAACAGTGGAGCAGTGCCATCTGGTGGCCTAATAACATCATGTCACCATAAAAGAAGATAGCATGTGATGGGCTGTGTAGTTGCCGAAACCTCGGGCTCCGTGCTTTAATTGCATTTATTCGTTTAAACAGAGACACGCAAACTGATGAGCGACTGGGTGGAACACACGTTTTCACCCCCAACCAGCCGGTTCGCATCTAATCGCTCTGACCGTGATGTAGTGTTGTGTGGGCCCCTGCAAATAAGTACACACGCACACGGGTAGTTCACACTGGTGGCCAGACACCAATTGAACCACGCCCAGAGCCCTGGGTCATTAATTCTCTAGACTGTGTGCCGGCCCGCACAGACGCAGGATCAGCCCACCACTGCCACGCTTGGAGGGGGGAGTGGCTCGGCATCCCCACAGGAGGCTTCAACATGGGCTAGCCCGATCACGGGCAACATTACATTCCTCCTTTACCCAGAAATGCAAAACATTACAAAACTATGGAACGATGCAGCAATTACTACATAACACTGTAGTCTCTGCGAATCCATTAAACAATTGGAACAGTCTTACTTGGTCTTCACTGGTGCACAGGGTTGACCCTCTTTCGTGGCTGGCAGCGGGCAACAAAGTCTCGATACCTCTGTGACGGTCTTGGATGGGGGCGCAGGTGATACTTTCCCTGGTTACTCCTGTCCGGCGGGGTTTGGAACATGTCTTCGGAACAGTCTGTCTCAGATGTGTCACGGCTGCTCTGCGCCCCTTGTGACAGGAGACCTTCAGGGTCCTGGGTGGCTCGGTCGCTCCTTCTGCTTGAGGCCAGTGGAGGAGTGTCCTCTTCTGCGGCTTCCATTGAGTCTCGAGATGTGTCAGGGTCGGGCTCTCTTAGTTCTTGAAACTCTTCCCAGTCGTCCACCGGGGCTTTTTTGAAGAACGACACGTTCCTAGTGACCCTCTCTCCTCCCCGGGATGCGGTGATCATGGTACCCTTGACTCTTGTCACGGTCCAGGGGTCCAATTCAAAAGGTAAATGGAACTTTCCTCCTGGGTGGCGGTCCCGTATCAGCACTCTGTCACCAACACCAATCAGGCTGTCCGCAGCCTTCCTTCTTCGGGATGCGTCCATGTTTGTCTTTGTTCTCCATTCCATGGACTGGCTCGAAGGAGCCGGTGACGCAGCCCACGTAGGGTTGTGTGGGATGGTGTGCATTACTACCATGCCAAAGCAAAGGCGGCTTGGTGGGACTCCTGTGGTGCAGTGGGGGGTCAGACGATATTCTCACAGAAACTAGTAGAGGGCTAGCTCTAGACCTTGGCCATCAGCCAGAGCTATTTGGATAGTCTTGTTCAGTAACCGCATCAGCGGCTCTACTTCCCCGTTTGGTTGGGGCCACCTTGGGGTTATTCGGTGGTGTTTGATTCGGTGGGACAACAGATATTCGTCCAGTTCGGTGCCATTGAAAGGTGGGCCATTGTCGGTTCGCAGTTCGCCAATGAGGCCGTGGGTGGGGATTATCTTCTCCAGCTTTGGTATGACTTCTGAGGCTGAGGTAGAGGACAGGACCTCCACTTCCGGATATCGTGAGAAGTCATCCACCACCACGAACATGTACTTTCCGCCTGGGAGGTTACCGAAGTCAGCACTGGCCTGTTCCCAGGAGGACATCGGTCCATCCTCAGTGATCACTGGCGCCGGGTGTCTTGGCAGACTGGTCGCCAGACACACGGGGCACCGTTGGACGATGGCTTCTACGATCCGGTCCAGGCCTGGGAACCAGAGTTTGCTCCGAAGACGATTCTTTGATTTCACTATGTCTTGATGCGCGCCGTGCGCAAGGAGAGCCGCTTGTTGAGTCAGGCATTCAGGTAGCACGAGGCGAGGGCCTCTCAAGAGACAACCTTCCGTGGAAACGGACAGTTCATTACGGACTTGGTATAGTGCCTTCAACGTGGCTTGAGCTTCGGGAGTGCGGAATGAGGTCGGACTTTGAAGAGGTTTCCAGTTCCCTGATGCGAGTGCTTGAATGGTGATTTGAAGGTAGTGGTCGTCTTTGGTGGCTCTCGCTACTTTGTCTAGGGAAATCGGGAGTGGTCTGGATCTCTCAACAATCATCCGGACATATTGCTCTGTGGCGGCAGCTTCCGCCGCTTTCGCTTCAGTGACTGGCCGGGCATGCCGCGACAGGAAGTTGGCGGGGTTACGGGTGCCCGGCCGATACTCAACGTTGAACTGGAATTCCTGGAGCTGGAGTACCCACTTCTCGATTTGGGGGGGGGGGGGGGGCGCATGGAAGAACCATGGAACAGCGGAACTAGAGGTTTGTGGTCTGTTATTACTACGAACTGGTGTCTGTACAGGTAGATGTGGAAGTGCCTGCATCCCCACAAGATCGCGATGGCCTCCTTTTCGATCTGCGAGCAGCGCTGTTATGTTGGTGTAAGGGTTCTGCTCGCGTAGGCAATGGGGGCTTATTCTCCACAGGCCTGCTGTTGAGCTAAAACGGCCCCTAGGCCTGTTGGGCTGGCGTCCACCACTAGTTGCGACTCATTCCGGGGGTCGAAGTAGGCCAGGGTTGTGTCCGCGAAGAGCGCAGCTTTGGTTCTCAGGAATGCTTCTTGTTGTTCTGGGCCCCACTCCCAAGTGCAGCTGGATTTGGTGAGGTCACAAACGGGGCGAGTGAGGTCTGACAGGTCTTTGATGAACCGCCCGCAGTAGGTGACCATTCCTAAGAAGCTGCGGACGGCTGTCACTGATATTGGGGCGGGGGCATCGTGGATGTCCTTGACCTTGTCTGGATCTGCCTACCCCTTGGTTAGAGAAACGGTAGCCGAAGAAGCTAATTTCCTTGTGCAAGAATTCGCATTTCTTCCGGTGAAGGGTGAGGCCTCGGTCTTGAAATCAAGCAAACACCGCGTGGAGGCGTCTGATGTGTTCATCTAGTGTGGGTGCATGAACTATGATATCGTCACTGATGTTCAGGAAGCCTTCCAGTCCCTGCAGAACGTTCTAGATGATGTTCTGGAACACCTCCGCAGCGCTCGATATTCCTAAATTGAGCCGGGTGTATCGCCAGAGCCCGGCGTGAGTAGAGAAGGTGGTGATCGGGCGCGAATCCGGGTGGAGGGGGATTTGGTGGTACCTCGACCGTAGGTCCATCTTTGAGAACCACTTCGAGCCGGACAACTCCCCAATGATGTCATCGATAGTCGGCGTCAGGTGGCATTCACGCTTGATGCGAGATTGGGGATGCGCATGTCCACGCAGATTCGGACCGCGTCGGATTGCTTTGGTTTCTTCGCCACAACGATGGGCGACACCCACGGGGTGGGACCGCTTACTCTCTCAATGATCCCTGCTCGTTCTAGCAAACGGAGCTCCGCTTCAACCTTGGACCGTAGATGGAACACGATGCGTCGGTGCCGGAGGGCTACTGGGGCGACTGACTTGTCTATATGAAGGTGGATGGCCGGTCCTTTCAGGCGTCCAATACCATCGAATAGGGTCGAGAACTCTTGCATCAGATGGTCGAGGCTGTGGGCTTGGACAGTGAGGGCAAAATGGATTAACCCAAGGTCCTGCGCTGTTCTGCACCCCAATAGGAATCCTGAGCCTTCCTGAGACACGTAGATTTTAGTCTGTTGGTGGGCGGTGTCATGGGATAGGTCCGTCCGGAACATCCCGCACAGGCGAAGTGGGTGTCTGGTGCCATAGGTGTATACTTGCACCCTGGTGTGATGGAGTGCTGGGGGGTTCGCCAGTGTCTGGTACACGCTGGCCACCATCAGGTTAATTGTCGCCCCTGTGTCTATCAGGGCTGCTATGGCTTGGTCCTGCACGTTGATGGTGCACCTGGGCGCTGCCGCAAGGGTGTTTAGCATCCGGACCACATGGACAGAGGCGGTGTCTGCTTCGTCATCATCCATGTCACTGCTGGCGGGGCTGCCGGGGTTGGTTCCACTGTCCTCACTCTCCGGGGTGGGCCATTCTGCTTCTAACTCGGTATTGACCGGCACACACTCGCGAAGTGATTGACTTTTCCACAGGCGCCGCAGGTCTTACCCTGCGCCGGGCAGGCTCCATCGTGGTGCGTTGGGCCTCTGCACCATGCGCAGGTGCTGCCGCGCGATGACTGGGCAGGCTTGGGAGTCCCTCGCCGGGGAGGCCTTGGGCGGGTGTCTGGGGCGTCGATCCGTAAGGCGCACACCGGCTCTGTCTTGACCGCGACGGCAGGCTTGGATTCCATATGCGCAGCTCTGGCCTTAGATAATTCCTTTTAACGCCCGAGCGTGAGGATGTCCCGCATGGGCATGCTGTCTTCTTGCAAGACTCTTTCATGCAGTTTCGAGGACGCGCAGCCCTGGATGAATTGGGCGCGGATTTCATCGTCTGCATCAGGGAGGGTGCACATGCTGGCTAGTTTCTTTAACCTCGCGTAGTAGACATCGACAGACTCCTCTGGGAGTTGGCGGGCTTGGCGGAGTAGAAACCGCTCGTATCCGGGGCTTGCGAAGGGTTCAAAGTACGCAGTGATTGCATCGCGCATTGTGGCATAGTTTCTGGGCGGGCCGCCTTCCCTAACGTCCTTTGAGATATCATGGATGTCTGCACCCCCTAGGTGTAGCAGCATGGCACGCCGCCGTGGAGCCGCAATTTCTGCCGCCTCAAAGAAATTCTCAAACCGCTCAACCCATTTCTTCCACCTTGCAGCCTGCAACGGTGGAGGGCCAGTGATGGTAAAGGGCTCCAGAGGAGGCACAGTGGTCATGGTTGCAGAATCCGGTCGTGGGTGATGTGGGCGAGACTTCACTCCTCAGGTGGAACACACTGGTGTGGGGGCGCAGCAGGTGGGGCGTGCTGTATATTCCCCTGACCAGGGACACGTGAAAGGCACTCAGGATGTTCACTTGGCAGTCCAGGGGGGGGGGCACACAACCACGCGAGATGCGTGAGGAGATGATGAGAGTCTTGTTTCTTTTTGTTTTGTATTATTTTATGCGTCACTTTCACTCTGCCCCCATGAGCGGCGTCCACTAGGAGGTCTGGCAGCTGGGGTCGACATGCGGGTGGCACCGCCAGGCAAGGTGGCCAGCTCAGATCGTTGGTGCATGTGGCGCACTCACCTTTAGCGATGCGGCTCGTCCGCGGGCCGGGAGACAGCGTAGGGCGCAGCTGGGTGTGCGGGCATGCGCGGCCGGCGTACTGGGACGGCAGGCTGCAGATGCGGGCAGAATGAGGCCGAGCGCTGACGGTTGGAGAGCAGAGCTCGGCACCGGGGGCTCAGCCGGAGCGGGAGGCGTGAAGGGGCCAACCAGCCCACAAAGCAGGGCCACAGCACCACGTGGAGAGTGCCGGGCAGACGAGGTAGGCCGCTAGGGGGACCACAGCGAGCCGCTCTCTGGGCGACAGCCTCGGGGCACGAGTGGGCGCGGCGGAATGGCGAGACTACCTCGTAGCCAGTGTAGTGTTGTGTGGGCCCCTGCAAATAAGTACACACGCACACGGGTAGTTCACACTGGTGGCCAGCAACCAACTGAACCACGCCCAGAGCCCTGGTCCATTTATTCCCTAGACTGCGTGCCGGCCCACGCAGACGCAGGGTCAGCCCACCACTGCCACGCTCGGAGGGGGGAGTGGCTCGGCATCCCCACAGGAGGCTTCAACATGGGCAAGCCTGATCACTGGCAACATTACACATGAGAATGCCACGAAGACACACTCCTAGCAAATTGTGCTCCACCGATGTCTGACAACATAAGCGATATGAGATTTCTAACAAGTGCTTCAATGGACTCTATGGATCACACCTCAAAATAAAAAAGCTGTGATGCCCCATTCCCAACCATCGCGCTCCACCAATGTCGGATAACATACACAGATCTTTCCATTAAGTGCTGTAATAAACTATATTTAAACATCTTAAAATCACACCTGCCTTCAATTGCATGTGCACCGTTCCATGTTCGGGCCCTGAGTGGGGTTTTATAGTCCCCGAACCTCAAAGCATTCCTTCAGATTACCCTTACTTTCCTGCCTGGGCATCAATGGAATTAGACTAATGGTACTGGCTGGATGCCCAACATGTGGCCACATCATTGAATGAGAACCCCACCCCTGTTGCGCCACATTTAACCCTCGGTTACGCACTGAAACAATTTGCGGGGTTGGGGAGGGGCGGGGTGGGAAGCAGGGCGACCAGCTGGCAGCATCCTAGATTATTGCTGCCTGGCCCCTTGATTAAAATGTTCCCCATAAATCAGAGGCAGGATGCCTGTCTAGCAGCATACCCACTTACCGG
Organism: Lissotriton vulgaris; assembly: GCF_964263255.1. Lineage (NCBI taxonomy): Eukaryota > Metazoa > Chordata > Amphibia > Caudata > Salamandridae > Lissotriton > Lissotriton vulgaris. Next base: position 52,437,217 of record NC_141696.1, read on the forward strand.
TTTGCCTGGCCAGTCCAACTCAACTAGGGGCGGACTCCCGGCCCGCAGATTAACACAATTCCCTGGGAGGACAGGCGGGGAGGTGGGGGAGGGTTGATCTCACAGCGGTTATACACACTCAGTGAGCAGCAGAGACCTCGACCCACCACCTCCTGCAGAGTTGTAGCAGGTGGTGCGGGCTTACCGATGATAAATACTCACCCTCAGGGCTCAAAAGCCCCGCACTGCGTTGATCTTGGACCCACTCCATCACACCCGGAGGCCAAGGACTGCCGCCTGAAACCCCTTGCTTGCAAATGGCCCCCTTGCTGCGCCCGGAGGCTTAGTGCAAAACGGCACCCTTGGCGCGCCCCCAAGAGGCCTCAAATCTGCCACCCGGTGCACCATGGCAAGCCATGTGAGCCCCCCTCAGTAAAGTTGTTTGACCGACCTGAGATGGCTGCCCCTTTCCCCCCTGCAAATCGGGTTGAAGCTGCAGCCCATCCGTATGTGAACGGGTGGCAATTCGTACATCCACAGGGGCGGGGTCGACTCACCTTAACCAACTTTGACGCGACTCAGGAACCTATCACGACCTGAGGCCACGTGACCAGCTGCTTCTGATGGAGCCGACAAGACCCGGGTCGGCGTGACTAAATTCCTCTGCTGCTGGCCGGAGAGGAGTTGGTCTAACGGCGAGGGCGACCTCACTCAAATCTGGGGAACCAGGTTCTCGGGGAGGACGCGCAACATCCTGTGATTCTGGGCAAATCACTTAATCTCCCCGTGCCTAACCAAAATGAATGTGTCCTCATGTAATGCAACTGATGATCGTATAAAGCGCTCTGATACCCGATACCTTAGGGTCAACTTTGCACTATATAAAGCTCCATAAAACAAATAAAATAGAATACATCACACTGCACACAATATGTCGGGCGCAGAATCAGCTTATAAGGTTGCCTCCTATTGGTATTTAACACCCGCTCAAATTCATGGCTGGAACAAGGGATGTTCTGCTCTATGCTGGCTGGGTTGTGGTCAAACAAGCTCCCTTCTTTATCTGTTATGGAGCTATCCCAAGCTGGTCAGGAATTGGGAATAGGTTTTGTACAACCTCAATCATGCATTTGACACGACAATTCCCTGCATACACAATCCTAGGACACTCCAATCCTCTGACCTTTCCCCTACGCTCGATTAGAGGCAGACAAACGGCACTTGCACTGAATGCCGCATGACAGGTCCTCCTGGCACACTGGGTTACAGAAGATGTCCCTGATCACGTGACATGGTTCACAAAATCTGGATTTTGTTGACAATGGAATGAATGTTGATAACAGGGCAGATGATTATTCAGCATTTTGGGTGCCGTTCATCACAATTCTGTCTAAAGAGTTTAGGGAAGTGACCTGCCCTAACAAATTTGGCACCTACTACCCCGAATAGATAAGTCAACCACATAAACTCCTGCCTAAGAAAGGGCTCACCTTGCCTATCCCACGGAGCCCATTTGGCATACTAACACTTGGGACACAGGAATTTTGGTGCATAGGAGACAGGGAGAGGGGGGAGGAAAGGGTGGGGGTTGGTTAGTGGTCTGTGGCTTACTAATACGCTCTGATTCTCTCAGTACTTCTATTCCTAATCCTTAGTTACCATGTTATTATCTCTTAAGTAAAACTCATAGTTCCGTGATATGCCACCGGATTCTTGGTTGTAGGCAGTGGGCTGTGTAATATCTTATGCATTTCCCTTGCTGAAGGCCAATGGTTCTGGGCGAAAGCTGTGTTTATATGCAACTGACCATAATAAAAAGAAATGTTCCATAAAGCTAGGTGGGCTGCGTAAATTGTATGCCATACATCGCATGACATCAGTCAATCTCAGATGTTTCCAGGCTTTCCCAGTTATTCTTCTATTTGGAATAATCTGCAACTGCTATTGATATTTATGCTATCCGGGGATTCTTCTTAGGCCAAAATCCAGTTCAAAATTAATACATTAATCACACCATCAGGGGTTAATACATCTTTTGAGAAACGTTCTAAAGAATATGTGAATCCATGACAGGAATTATTTATATACCTACAGATTTGCATTCTTCTTTAAAAATGGAACATTCCAATATGAACCAAATCTTCTTGCCTTACATTTGTTCAATCTATTCTCAGAGTCTAAAATTGCCACTTTTTAACAGACTACTTATATGATTTAGAAAATGAGACTGGCCTGATGGACTGGCAAATGGTCTGAATGATTAACTAAAAAACATTGCTCACTCACAGATTAGGATTCCTCAACTTTCATTAATGTCTAAGCTTAGACTACATATATAAGATATTATTTGACTTTTGTGAAGCCTCTGTGAAATTTAGTGAGTGGTATTCAGGCTCAGGGTCTCCAGCACTCTGTCCCTGATGCCAGTAACGCTCAGGAGCTCAGGTCCATGTGTTTTCATCTTGTCTGTGTTGAAAATATTGAAGGAAGTCATTTTTAGTAGAATCTCTGCTGCTGTAAACTTCATCATTCATTTAAATCCATTACTGAATATTATGAGATTTACTTATGACGTTATCCTTTGTGGATTATAATGAGACTTACTCATTCATGAGTTTGGCCATGATTTTAGTTATCAGACAATCCTGTTAGAATATCTATAAACTATGTCTCAATGGTGAGATGACTTTACTTTGTTATACATAACTGGATTCAGGAACTCTTAGAGGTCTAATATTTTAAAGAAAGGATGCACTTAATTTACCAATCAATCAGGTGCATTTATAAAGCGCTTGGCTGCTTCTAAAGAAGTGTCACAGTGCTCAAAGCAGTGAGTGAGAACATACCAGGTCATCGAGGACTAATCTTGACCAAATAGCCTGGTTTTTACCTCTTTTTCAAAGCTGTCAACTGACTGAGCCAGGCACAGATTGAGCGGTAAGGTGTTCCAGAGCTTCGGAGTCTGTACACTGAATGAGATACCTCCGCTATCTAACAGATCTGAGTTTCATATAGCAGATCGAGGAGATCTGTCTAATTTGAGTCGTGAAGGAGAAATCGTACTCAAACAAGAAACCCAGATTCCTCGCCGATGTAGTAGGTGTCGGAGGAGGGTAAAGTACTTAATCAGATTCTGAGTGCTTCCGATTTGAAAACAGCAGTTGTGTGTCATACACATAAGGAACCACCTTTACCCCCGAGGTGTCAATTAGGATGTTAAGTGGGCCAGGTAAAGATTGCAAAGCAGTAAACTCAAGGTAGAATCCTGAGGCACCCCGAAGACTAGAGGGTTGTAGGAGGAAGAGAAAGGGTGGAGATAGACATGCTGTGATCGGTCTTCCAAGAAAGATTTCAGACGGGAAACTACCGTGCCCTGGAAGCTGAACTGGCTTCATCTATTCAGGAGGGTGGTGTTATCGAAAATGGCCAGAACAATGCCAGCAAAGCCACTTGTGCCGTTTCAACAAATGCGCAACCATTGTTGCCTTAACCATGCATATACGTTAACCGCGTATATGCGGGGTTAAGGCAATGCGCAATCTAAATGCTGAGGTAGGCCGGCCCAGAAACAGGAAGGATCGGGAGAGGCTTTGGACTGGTAAGTGGGGCGGGGGCTGGGTTCTGGGGTAGTGGGAAGTAGTTTTTCAGGGTTGGGGTAGTTTTTAGAGGTCAGGGTTAGGCGTTCAGTGTTTTTTTCAGGGCAGGGGCGGAGTTGTTTTAGGGTGGGTGTTGCTTTTAGGGGTCGGTGGGGATTGCTTTTGGTGCTTGGGGTCTCAGGGTAGTTTTTAGAGCTTGGGGGGTCAGGGTAGTTTTTAATGCTCAGGGGGAGGTTGGGATAGTTTATAGGGCTTGGGGGGTCGGGGTAGTTTTTAGGGCTCAGCAAGGTCAGAGCAGGTTTAAGGGCTCAGCAGGTGTACTTCTTAGGGCTTGAGGCTGTCAGGGTAGTTTTTAGGACTCGGGGGGGGGGGGGGGGGGGGGCGGAGATGTTTTTAGGGTTCAGGGGGGCCAAGGTAGTTTTTATGGATCAGGGTGGGGTTGGGTACTTTTTAGGGCTCACAGGGGTTTGGGGTTGTTGTTAGGGATAAGGGCAGGTGGCATAGGGTGTGATCTTTAACACACATCCCTATACCACTCATGTCTTTACCAGGAAACTGCATGGTAAAGGCATGTGTGGTAAAGGAATGAGTTGTTGAGACGCATTTGTGGTTTAGGCAGTGAAGTAGAGGCATGCTTGGTTTAGTCATGCATGTCTCTGACATACAACCGGTGTAATCATTTAAAACTTAAAACTTGGCACTTTATATGTGTATGGGAAAATTCAATAAGAAACAATTCCTATCTCCTAATCCAAAAGGTGCTGGGTCAGGCTTCAACATGCAATTTATTTCAGACTGTATTACAATAAGGACAATCTGGCACATGCATCAAGGAAGGCTTTTGCGATTCTTTAATTGCGATTATTAAGGAATCGCAATTAAGGAATCGCAAAAGGCCTATGCATGTAGGAATCGCTATAAAAATAAAGATTCCTAAACATTCCTTAATTGCGACTCGCAAATTATGAATCGCAATTGAGGAATGGCTTTTCATTCATTCCTATGGGCCTACAGGCCCATAGGAATGAATGGCAATTGCATGCGCAATTTGCGAGTACCCATTAGGTACTTGAAAATTGCGCATGCAATTTCAAGGGAGCAAGGGTGTCAAAAGGACACCCTGTTGCACCCCTGAAATTGTAATGGGCACCCATGTTGCACACACATGCCCGAGGTGTGTGTAACATGCACTTTAGTGGATTTTTCAAAGTTTTTGCAAATTGCTTCTAGCATTGCATTTAAGGAATTGCAATTTGCGATTCCTTAAATGCAATTGCAGTTTCCAATTTTTGCATTGGAATGATGCATCCCAAATACAAAAATACCGTTCGCAAAGGGGCAGATTCTGAGAATCTGCCCGTTTGCGACCGGTTTTTAGTTTGATGTATGGGGCCCAATGCCCCTTATTTTTCCTTTTCCACAAAATTCAATGCCTATTTTAAATGATTATTGGGTGAGTTTGTGAGCTTTTGTGCATGGACTGATGAGTCAGTGATTGCAACAATAAAACAAAGGGTAGATGAAAGCTTTGAAGGACTGATAATTGGGTGAGGGAGCAAACAGACAAATGGATAACTGCATGGATAAAAGAATGGGTGAAGTAGCGGGATGAATAGATGCATGTGTTTATGGATGGATGAATGCAATAGGTTGCTAGTGGCAACTGGCTCTTACTCCATTATCACAGTTTCTGCTCACTCACCCATTCATCCATCCATCCGTCCTCCCACCCACCCAGGGGCCCAGTCAATCACTGATTCACTAATTCAAAATCACCCATATTCCTACCCAGGGACTTAAACCCTGCAATAATTGAATATCAGAACCACATATTCATACATGAACACACAAATAACCTAGTTAATCAATTCTAAGCAAGGTAACTAACATGAAATGCATTAGCAATACTACTATAGTGATATAGACTTAAAGAACAAGTTAGCTAACATCTGCAAATCTCTATCTGGTGGATACTCAATCTAACAGCAGATTCCTCCCCATGTAGTCCCCCAGGCACCGCATCATAGCAGTGCTCCCACACACCACTAGGTGTCATTTTGTGTTTCAGGGATGGCTCCCTACTGCCCCTGAAGTGACAGAGCGGAGACACATACATGTGCCACCTCTTCTCGCTCATACCAGTTATTTCTGTTTTCCCTTTCTACACCCTCAGACATGTAGTATGAACAATTGTTGGCTACAATGTGATGAGAACTAATTGAGACATTTTCAAATGTTAAAAAGAGATCACTCCACAGATTCTTCTAAACACACATTTCTTATTTTAGAACAAATACGAAGGCAATTTCTCTCAGGTTGACGGTCTGTACAAAGGGCACAGGCCAAAAAGTCTGGCAGAGCCAAGGGTGCATAGGGCCTTTCCTGGCAGACCTAGCTGTCAAGGTGTTAGTGCTTTGAAAACGTATGCACCAAAGCCCACTTTTAAGCATGGCAGATATCAAGGCAGACACTCCTCGCACCTACGCAGTGGTAGCATCTTTAGACCTGGTGGAATGGGCTCTTAGATCTTCCAGGGGCTGCTTATTGCTCAATACACAACATATTTTAATGCAGAGGACTTTCCACCTCCACAAGATCTTCTTCTGCATTGCCTTTCCCTTCTTTGCTCCAAAGAGCCCCACCCAAAGTTGACAATCTACTCGATGATCCTTTGGTACGATCTATGTAAAAACTAAAAGCTCTTTGGGGTCCAACCATTGTGGCTTCCAATCCTCTATTGAGGGGGTGCAAAAACACTGGTAGAGTAGTGGATTGCTAACAAAGAAGGGACTAGTGAGTTTTCGTAAAAAGATCACCTGAGTCCTATGCACCAGTTTATAAAGTGGTGTAAGATGATTGCACCAACACTGCCTGCTCTTGATTTTTGCGAGAAACTTATGTTATCGAAATTAGAAACACAGTCTTTAAAGTCAGACGATGTAACAAACAGCTAGGCATAGGCTTTAAGGGTGTACACATGAGGAATGTCAATGTAGCATCATAAACAGCTTGAGGGAACCTGTGCGTCAAATCATCAACAAATCTCATCACAACAGATAACTTGAACAAGCACAGGCGGTACACCAAATATAGATAGGCCGAAAGTGCTGACAAGTAATCTTTCAAAATGCAAGGCTTTGCTGGGCTTAAGACAAAACTAAAAAAACATATCCAACAGCTTGCCTGCAAGTGGTCAGTGTCCTGGGTACCACAAAAGGTTACTAATTTGCCCCAGCTCCATGCATAAATGAATACTTTGGAAGGGGGGGTGGAGGGGGTCTGGTAGCAAGGATGACACCACCACTTCAGGTTTCAAATCAAACACATTTAATTTCTAGAATATGTCAGTACTATGGGGTGCCGATCCTTAGTAATCAGATTGTGCCAGTGTGTTGATCTCTAAATTGGAGTTTTTATTATTATGGATTAGTGGAATCCATTCCGGAGGAGGGTGGGAGGATGAGAAATATGCAGTACGATAAAGTAACCACCAGACAGAGCATTAACAAATGTAAGTAAACTGGTCTTCTGCTGGATACTTCCAACCACAGTTTCTCACCTTGTGAATAGAGGCCAGAACAATTCCTCCCCAGGAGGAACGGCTTAGAGCCAGATATCCAGCATGGAAAATGGGCAAAACGCTCAACCTGTCAGACATGATAATCCAGACAGTAGTGCTTCATGAATGTGTGACGCCAATGAAGCCATGTGTCATATGTCCAAAGCGGTCATACCATTCACCAGCATGGTGCTAGCAGTCTTAACTCTGGTAAAATGAGCAGGTAGGCCTTCGGGAGGCTGTTTCTTGGCTGGTTCATAAAATATCTTGATACACAAGACCATCTATCGGTAAATTCGTTTTTTTGTACACCATTCCCCTTTTTCATCCCCTGAGAATCCTACAAAAAGCAGGTCGTCCACCTGATGTTCTTTGGTGCAATCAATGTAAAAGCTTACAGCTTTTATGAGGTCTAGTCAATGAAATCTGCCCTCCTCTTTGGATGTTTGAGGTGGGCAGAAGTAAGTTGGCAGGCTGGTCGACTGTGGTCAACAAAAAATTGTGCAGAGTTCCCAGAAGGGGCCAAAGATGTGGCTCAGAATGACAATTCTCTCACTAATTAAGAACACAAAAGTGCATGGTGTGAACCCTTGTTGGAAAATTTAGGATACCTCACACAGGTAACCGGTTGGACAACAGCTGTCATCCCATCCGGTGACCGTCCAGCGTCATCATTGGCATCCTGCTCCTACGGCAGGCTGGCGGTGCAATGCCCGTCGGGTAGCCCAGGAGGGCTACACTTTGGTGGAGATCTTTTTTTCCTGCCAACGGGTGAGTGAGTGTAAGGGGCCTAAGTGTAGTGCAATTGTGAGCGTGAGTGTGAATATTAAAAAAAGTCAGTCGAGTCCATTAAGCAATCTTTAATAGTATGGCTCACTGCTTTGTTAAAAGGGAATAAGGGGTATTAAGGAGTGATGGGTAATCTGATCAAACCTTATTCAACCCTTAATGTGAAGCTGGTCAACATGTTTCTTGCCAGGACGGCAATTCATCAGGACCTATAAAGCTCATAAATTGCTAGCGGTCCCTCTGATTTCAGAGAGATCGGAGATACGACCTGTATGTTGTCGCAGAGTTAATGTATTCCTTGGGGACCTCTCAGGAACCGATAATCCCTGGGAGAAGGCCACCTCGGCTGACCTGGTGGGGCCAGCAATCATCGAGGAGAGCCTCGTATGTTGCTAGAGGAGAGCCTCTAGGCACCTACCCTTCCCACGTCGCTGCCGAGTGCAGGACAGCCGGTAACGGTCGACTGCTCAATGTGGAAAGGTGCTAGCTCCTTTGTGAAAAATGCCACTTTTGTTCTGAGGACTAGCTTGTGCGGGTAGAAAATGGTGTATGGTTGCTGGACAGCTTTTATTCTGTAATTCCCTGATACAACAAGCTGACATGATCGCAATCTGGAATGTCATCTTCAGCTTAAGGAGGCATAATGAGCTAATCTGCATTGGTTCAAACAGGGCACACATAAGGAAAGTGAGAACCAAATTAAGGTCCCAGAGAGGCATTACAAAATGCATTACCACATGCGATTTAAACAAAGATGGCTGACCAGGTAAGCATAGGAAGGCCAAAAGATAACATTTACTGTTGCCACAGCCAGGCCTTGCTGGACTATAGAAAGACAAAACGACAACATATCAGACAACTGTGCATGTCGAGGCTGGTTATATCAAGAGTAACCCCAGACAACAAACTTCTCCCATCGCCCCACAAATATTGTTTAAGTAGAGGAGGCACAACCGGCTACCAAGTGAACATAGACTACTTCAGGGGGAAGCCCAAACATGGAGATGTTAGTTGCACTGGCTCAGCCCAAACTTATGCCCTGCTGCTGCAACATGAGGTCCTCCCAAAGAGGCAGCAGGATCGGAAGTCAGATGTTCATGGCTAGAAGTTCCAGGTACCACTCTCTCCTTGTCCAGTCCGGAGTCACTATGATAACCTGGGCCCAGTCTTTTCTGATCATCTTCAGAACACTGGGAAGGAGAGGTGGAAAGGTATACAGGAGTCACAAGCTCCAAACTAAACAAAGGTGTTTCAGAGCTTGAGCTGTCTTGGGAACTCCAACATCCAAAGCTTTCTATGCAGTGGCCCGGGTTCTCGTCATTGCTGGAAGACCCCCTGTGCCACCTTCGACTACAGCACCATTTGTGATGTGCTAGGAAACCTCGTATGAGTTTGTCTGCTGTGTGATCTTGCATGGCCCATTGTCGTTTTCCCTCTGTTAGCCTAATAGAGAGCCTCCCCGGGCCCTGGTGGACCCCCCGGGCATCGCAGGACAGCCAATCGGGCTCCTGTGCCCACAAGACCCGGTCCCGGGCACTCTGCCAAGCAGCAGGTCCAAGGGCGACGCCCGGGGTGGGGAGGCTGCACTCCCCAGGGCCCTCCGGAGCTCCTGAACCCAGCAAAGCAAGGGGAGGCTACCCGTGCACTATGGAACCCCGTCCCGTACCCCTGGTGCAGCGGCAGACCGGAAGATGGAGCCCAGGGCGAGAGTGCCCTCCCCGGGGCCCGGCAGGGCCCCTAGACTCTGTCAGGCCTCCTGTGCTCTGAGGCAGGCCCGAGAACAGAGCCCGGGGCGGGGAGGGCGCCCTCCCAAGGGACCTCAGGGGGGCCTTCAAAGCTCTTGTAACCAGCCAAGCAGGGGCTGGCTCCCCGGGCCAGGCGGAACTCCATCTCGGGCCCCTGGGAGAGCGGCAGGCAAGTAGACTGATCCTGGGGCCCCTGGAACCCATCGGGGCTCCCGGGCAGAGTAGAGGCCTCCCCGGACCTGCAGGTCCCCATCCGGGGCACCCCAGCACACGTTGGTGTAGTGCTAGAGGCACTCTTGCATTGTAACACCCTGTGATGACCTTTGACTACCAATATTTTAATTGACTTTTGAGTGTTATTTTATCCTTGCCTGAATGTACGACGTTCTGCATATGCCTTGTTTCTATTAAAGGTTTCTTTCTTGTAATCTTGCAGTCTTTCAGTGGGAGGTATCACAGAGTAGGAAAGCCTTGCCAAGAACAGAACGTGTGGGATGTGCATTTGACAGTATGAGAGAGAGGTGTGGAAAGTACTTTTTGGTCTCGAAGTGCAGTGTTATAAGCAGTGGTGCACAAATTTGAGCTGTGTTGTATAAATTGAGAGATGAAGTATGTGATGCTATAAGCAGTGGTGCAAATGTGAACTACGTTGTACAATTATTAATTTCTTACTGTTGGCTTTGACATGGCCTCATGTCATCTTGAATTCTGACTCTGCCTGGCCAGAGCTTTAGCTGCGCGCACAGACACACTTGCAAGATGTTTGGGTTAATCATGTTCAAGGATTGTTTTGTGAGAGATTGTTTAATGTACCCTGGAAGGCTTTCGTGAGCTTCATCAAGATAAAGGCTGGAACATGCAAGAATGTAGAGGTAACGTGCGAACTCCTTTCTGCCATGGAATGCTTGCTTGGAGGCTGGCCAGTCCTAGTAAGTTTCCTTGTGCGGGGAGAAAGACTCTTGAATCTTCTAGTGTGTGTTTTGAAATGAAAAAGCTGAGGGTTGTTGACTTAGAAACTTTGATTTTGGAATCCGAATGTGGACGGACGCGTCTACATCGGTACAGCCGAACCCTGGTTGGTGAGGCTCTTATCCCCGGCTGTTGAATCCCCGGTCAGGAGTGGACTAAGATGCAGTGTTTGCACCAGGTTAAGTGTTTGAGTTTTGATTATATCAATTGTGATGTGTGGCCAGGTGCTTTGATCATTTGAGGTGTTTTCTTTGTGATTCAGGGTATATATTTTTCTGACCTCTTGCAAAAAGTCCCATATTATCTGCTCGAGTCTTATCTCATAATATTTCTGCTTGTTTATTCATTAGTATTATTCGTGCATTTAACTGCTGCATTTACCAAGTGTGTTATTATTGCTTGTATATATATATATATATATATATATATATATATATATATATATATATATATATTATCTACTGGCGGTCGCCAGTAGGTAGTTGTAGTTAGGATTGTTTTCCATAGGGAATCCGCAACATTCTATTGGGAATAACTTTGGCGCTGGTTGAGGAATCTGCCTGAAATTTTCCTCAAATTTGCCTCGCTCCTTCCCTGAAAGTTTGGGGGAGATTCGTTAAGGGGGGCCGAGAAAAAAGGGGGGTCCCAAAACGTGTTTTCCCCATGTTAATTTCCATAGGGTGGTTGGACTCACTTTTAGCCCAAACGGCTGAATGGATTTCCACCAAACTTGGCAAAATTGTAGGGACTGGTGGCCCGATGTGCCTTTGCTATGTCTCAAGATATGTGCTCCAGTGGATTTAGAGTAATTTAGGTTCAAAAAAATATATATATCTATAAGCGCGCCCCGGTACGCGCACCGGGGCGCGCACTAGCGCGCTACGTGAGTTCGCGCGCGTAAAGCTGATTGGCTCTCGGGTGTCAACATTCCAAACAGTCCGGAACGGCCGCCATCTTGTGTCTCGGTTGGATCGAGACACAAGAGGAGGCAAAAACAAAGGGGGAAATGACCAAAAGGGGGCAGGGTAGACCCCCCTGACCTCCTAGGTTTGATGTGGGGGCCATAAAGGGGCCCCGCGGGGAATTATTATTATTTTTTTTCGATTTGCGCTGGGGGAGCACCCGGTACGCGCATCGGGGAGCGTACCGGGGAGAGTACCATAAGGAATAAAGAATGACAGATTTTTTTTTTAAAATAGCATGTTTTTTATAAATTGGAGGTAGTTCTAAAAAAAACTGTTTTTTTTATTCTTTTTGTTGTTTTATATTTTTTTATTGTTTTTTGGAACATTTTTTACTTTTTTGGCTTTTATGAACAATTTTATATTTTTTTGTTATTTTTATGGGGACAAACAAAAAACAGGGAATTGTAAACGGCTCAACTGGAGCAAAAAAATCAGGAAAAAATTAAGGTTTTTTGGGGCAATTGTGGTTATCACCAGCACGGTTGATGAGTTTAATGCTTTGCTCACCATAGGTAATTGTTTTTCCACAAAATATACAAACGAACTGGGTTTGTATGTTTGGGACCATCTCCCTTGTCTCTGGACCCGATGGAGTGGGTTCCTTACTTTGGGAGGTGCTGGGAGAAGATTGAGGAGGGTTTCTGGTCATTTCTCAGACCTCTGCCGCAGCATAGTTGTTAGGGTGCCGGCGTTGCATGTGAGGAATCATGGTGTTATTGCCAAAAGAGTACTTTTTGTTAGGGTTCCCCCTGGAAAGTACAGTGCCACAGATTAGACAAGTAATCTTTGGCGCATTTACTTTCTTGAGGTTCTTTGGGATTGAAAAAAACTCCCAGATAATGTGCTCCTTTGGCTTATATGGGGTAGTATTTTCAGGCAGGTACGTCCTCCTCTCCTCCTCCTCCTCCTCCTCATCTCCACCACTGTGGTGTTGTGGTGGTCCTTGTGGTGGTGGTGGTGGCTGAGATGCTCCTGCTGCTGCTGCTACTGTAGGCATTTTTCAGTACAAATTGGTACTAATAGATCTCCAAACAGGTCTTCCTCAGTCAAAGGACAAAGTGCGAATAAGGAAAAAAGGTGGGGGCTTTCATCATTTGGAAAACAAAACTGTCCTGAACCAATGAAAAGTGTTATTTTCAGGTCACATGACCCGGGCTTTCATCATTTGGAAACAAAAACTGTTCTGAACCAATGAAAAGTGTTATTTTCAGGTCACATGACCTGACGCGCTTACGCTGCGCGCCCCGCGGCGCTCCCGGGGGCGCTTACGTAGCGCGATCATATGCGCTCGAGTGCTTCCAGGTGCGCTTACGCCGTGCGTATCACGCGGACGCGGCTACGCGATATGTCACGATAATGTTTTCGTTCGCGGCATTAGCGCTAACGGAACGCTCACCGGTACGCGCACCCGGGCGCGCCGCAAGACTGCGCTTACCGGTGCGCTCACGGGTACGCGCACCGGGAGCGCTCCAGGGCAAAAAAAAACATGAACAATATACGTAAAGAAAAAAGTATTACATAAATATACAATATAGGATTCATTATAAAAAATATTACGTTTCATAGTTGCAGTAATTTGCTTTTAAAAAACCTTTGAAATTCACTGAAAAAAACATAGGTTTGAGGCCCTATATATAGTTAGGAATTAGCATTTAAGAAACCTATGAAATTCACTGAAACAACCATAGGTTTCACACCAGTTATAATTAGGAATCAGCATTTAAAAAACCTATTAAATTCACTGAAAAAAAACATAGGTTTGACACCAGTTATAGTTAGCTGGAAATTTTACTGACATAAAACCATTGAAATTCCCACGTTATAGTTAGTTGGACTCACTATAACTTGCGCGCCTGCAATGCACTGCTGATGATGTCACATATTACATCACTCATGACATGGTCAGTGACATCACTCATGACATCACTGATGACACCATCCTTGTGACAGAGTGACAGACCTCCTTTAAGTGTAATGTAACCCTTGAAACACATATTCAAAAATAGAAACTAACATTTTCAAAAAAATGGAGATACCCATACCAGTTACAAAAACCAATTCAGTAATTCCACCATCTATATACACATCCACTCATTCACCAACAGTTCTATATAGTCACTCATACATATACTCACTCATCATATGTAGTGATACACCTATACATCCTGTTACACACCGACTGTCATCCAAAAGTTACTCACACACATACTCACACATGCAAATAAACTATTGATCATCCCTTTTTTTGCATATACAACTAAACACACACTACCAGCTTACTTCTAAGGAAAATTACACATACTTACTCTCTTAAACAATCACTTATAGAAACGCATATTTAAACAGGAACTCTTACAATCTCTCACTCTCACATATGCTCACTTATTTACATCAATACTCACATATACTAGATTAAAACATATGTTGTTACTAATAAAGACAATAGTGAGACAGTCATTCACTCACTAATACACACATATACCACTCATCCACCCATACAGTCCTGCACATATGCTGTCTTCAAAACACATACAAATAGTGAGTCAGTCATCAACCCATGCAGTCACTTATACATAAAGTGAAACACTGATACATATTTTTCAATATTTAAAAGTTACTCGCTAATATATGTATTCACTAAGATACACTTAATAAGCCAGTTAACCAATCAGTTTAAAAAAAAACTCCATTTAGACACTTATTTAAACATTTATTCATCCATCTACCTTTACATATACATAAATAAAACATATTTATTTTTCAGAAAGACACACATTCACTGGATGGTGTCATGAATGATCGCATGAGTGATGCCACTGACCATGTCATGAGTGATGTAATATGTGACGTCATCAGCAGTGCATTGCAGGCGCGCAAGCTATAGTGTGTCCAACTAACTATAACGTGGGAATTTCTATGGTTTTATGTCAGTAAAATTTCCAGCTAACTATAACTGGTGTCAAACCTATGTTTTTTTCTGTGAATTTAATAGGTTTTTTAAATGCTAATTCCGAACTATAACTGGTGTGAAACCTATGGTTTTTTCAGTGAATATATATATAGATATATATATAGATATATATATATATATATATATATATATATATATATATATATATATTAATATTAACAAGCTTAATCTCAAGTTCACAGTCACCATTAGCCAGACGAGTGTCACGTTTTTGGATACTGAAGTATATATTAACAAGGGCAGGATTGAAACCAGGCTATATAAAAAAAAGACTGCCGGCAATACAATATTGCATGCGGCCAGTGGCCATCCTCACCATGTCATAGCCAGTATCCCCTACGGGGAGATGTTAAGATTGCGTAGAGTGTGCAGTACTGAACTAGAACTTGTGGAGGCACACGCATCAAGTAAGATTAGATTCTTGCAGCGTGGGTACTCTGAGGTAATGATCGACAATGCTATTGCAAAGTCACGCTTGAGGAAGAGACAGGACCTTTTGGCCAAATATGACCAGTCAACCACAAGCGTAGTGATGCCCAATGAAGCCTTTGAAATTAAAAATGAGTTCAGAATCATAACTGGCTTCAACAAGCAACATCAGGACCTATATAGGATTTTCAATCGCAATTGGGCAATCTTGACAAGAGACCCTATTTTAGGTCCGACATTGCCACGCAGAGCCACCCATACCTTCAACAGAGCACCCTCTATGAGGGACCGATTAGTTGAAACTAATCCTGAAATCATGGAAAGAACAACCTGGTTACAAAACAATGGTGGTTTCTTTAAATGTAAAGTTTGTAAATCCTGCACACACGGGGTCAATACCAAAACATATAAAGATGGTTTCAGTGATAGGAAGCATAAAATTGACAAGGTCCTAACATGTCAGTCAGAGTACGCCATATATGTACTCCAGTGTCCTTGCGCCCTCAGGTATGTTGGGAGTACAAAGTTGGAAGTACACAAACGTATTTTACAACACCTGAGGGCAATAACGAATCAGGACAATACCTACCCGGTGGCGCGCCACTTTAAGGAGGCACATCAAAGCAACAACAAGGACCTAACATTCTTTGTTATTGATGCTATCCCTGCAAGCAGGAGAGGAGGCAATAGAGAGGCTGCGCTCCGCAGATTAGAAACAAAATACATACTCCGCTTAGATTCTAAGGCCCCAGGAGGTTTAAATGTCACTGAAGATTTGCACACTGTGTTGGGATGATCATATGCACATATGCTTGCATTCACAATATTATTATAATTCCAGTCAGATAACCGATGGTAACCGTGAACTCCTGAACATATATGAAGTTGGTTTTCTCTATGATTTTTAAATGGTTTTTATCATTTGGAATGCAAATGCTACTTACCAGTATGCATCTGTTCTTGGCATGTAGGGCTGCTGACATTCATATCTGTGCATAGATCGCCACCTAGTGTTGGGTCCGGATGATTGCACATTGTTGTCCTGGAAGAGTCTTCGAAGTATCACGAGATAGGTGGCTCCTCCCCTGGACTACAGTGCGCATGGGCATCGCCTCCATCCCCAGATTGTTTTTAGCCATTGGCAGAGATGGAGTGAAGAATGTGAGTGATGACCATGCTATGAACATATGTATGTATATGAATGAATTCTGCAGCTGCTACAGGCGCCGGGGAGGAGGGTGGGCGTCAGCAGCCCTACATGCCAAGAACAGATGCATACTGGTAAGTAGCATTTGCAGTTCGAGGCATGTGGGCTGCTGAATTCATATCTGTGCATAGAATACATAGCAGTCCCTCCATTAGCGGCGGTCGCCCGTGCCAGCTGCAGCAGTCTGAAAAAGCGTTCTTAGAACAGCCTGACCAACAGCTGCCTGCTGTTTGGAATGCACGTCTACACAGTAGTGTTTAGTGAAGGTATGTGTGGTAGACCATGTGGCTGCTCTACAGATATCTTCTAAGGGAATGTTACCTAGGAAAGCCATAGAGGCCCCCAACTTCCTGGTGGAGTGGGCCCTTGGAGGGATAGTGAGAGTGCGCTTAGCTTTAGCGTAACAGATCTGAATGCACTTTACTATCCACCTAGCAATCCCCGCTTTGGAGATAGCGTTTCCCTTGTGGTGTGTGGCAAAAGCAACAAAAAGTTGTTTGGTTTTGCGGAAATCCTTTGTCCTGTCTACATAATACATCAAGGCCCTCTTAACATCAAGGGTGTGGAGCATGCGCTCCGCCAGCGTCTCTGGGTTTTGGAAAAACACCGGCAATTCGATTGTCTGGTTGATGTGGAACTGTGATACCACTTTTGGCAGGAATTTAGGGTTAGTGCGGAGCACCACCCTGTTAGCATGTACCTGGAAGAAAGGTTCTTGGATGGTGAGCGCCTGCAGCTCGCTAACCCTCCGTAGCGATGTAATTGCTACTAAGAACGCAACCTTCCAAGTCAGAAACTGAATCTCACAAGAGTGCAGTGGCTCAAAGGGAGGACCCATCAGCCTCGTAAGAACCACGTTGAGGTTCCATTCTGGAGCTGGTGGGGTCCTTGGTGGAATGACCCTTTTGAGTCCTTCCAGAAAGGCCTTGATAGCAGGGACCTTAAAGAGTGCCAGGTGCTGCCTATTCTGGAGGTATGCTGCCATAGCAGACAGGTGAATGCGGATGGAAGAGTACGCTAGATTGCATTGATACAAGTGGAAAAGGTAACAGATGATATTTTGAATGGAAGCATCTAGCGGGTCAATATTGTGGTTAGCACAGTAGATGACAAACCTCTTCCACTTAGCAGCATAACAAGCTCTAGTAGTGGGCTTTCTTGCCTCCCGAATGATGTCCATGCAATCGGGAGGAAGATTGAGGTAGCCAAACTCTAGGACTTCAGGAGCCAGATCGCCAGGTTGAGCTGTTGCGGATCTGGGTGCTGAATGTCGCCATGGCTCTGCGTCAGAAGGCTGGGAGTGAGATGAAGCCTTTGATGCGGTACCACGGAGAGTTCCAGAAACGTGGTGTACCATGGTTGGCGAGCCCACGTTGGAGCAACCAGGATGAGCGTCATCGAGTGCTGCCTGAGCTTGCGTGCCACCAGCGGTATCAGAGGTGCTGGGGGAAAAGCGTACGCAAATCTGCCTGACCAGTTCATCCACATCGCATTGCCCTGTGATTGCGGGTGTGGGAACCTGGCGGCGAAGCTTTGGCATTTTGCGTTCTCCTTTGTGGCAAATAGGTCTATCTCTGGATGACCCCACTTTTGGAAGTACGGTTGGAGTACTGATGGATGTATCTCCCACTCGTGCATCTGATGGCTGTGCCTGCTGAGCAGATCCGCCATTTGATTGTCCTTGCCCGGGAGATGCTCTGCCATGAGGAAGATGTTCCTCTGAATGGCCCACTTCCACATGCTCTGAGCCAGATGAGACAGCTATGGAGAGTGTGTGCCTCCCTGCTTCTGAATGTAGTACATGGCCGTCATGTTGTCCGTCCGGATCAACACGACCTTGTTGCACAGATGTACTTTGAACGCCTTTAAGGCCATGAATATTGCCATCAGTTCCAACACATTGATGTGCATCTTCCTTTGCTGTAGTGTCCATAGTCCCTGCACAGTGTAATGGAGTACATGCGCTCCCCATCCCTGGAGAGAGGCGTCCGTCGTCAGGATAATCTGTGGGACAGGCTCTTGGAATGGTCGGCCCTTGCAAAGGTTTTGTGGATTCCACCAATGCAGAGAGTTGTATGCCCGACCGCTCACCAACACTAGGTCTGTCAGTTGTCCATGAGCCTGAGTCCACTGACGTGCTAGGCACTCCTGAAGCGGACGCATATGTAGTCTCGCGTGCGGGACAATGGAGATGCAGGAGGCCATCATGCCTATCAACTGCATGAACACCTTCGCTGGAAGCGAGTGTTGGGGTCTGAATCGTTGGATCAGCACCTGGATACTGGCGATTCTCACTGAATTCGGCTGCGCAGTGGCTGCCAGAGTGTTGATTGTCGCGCCCAGATACTGTTGCACGTGGGCGGGCTGGAGATGGGACTTTGGGTAATTCAGAGAGAATCCCAGATCGTGCAGGAGATGAATGGTGCGTGACACGTGGTCGACGCACTGCTGTTCTGTTTTTGCTTGAATGAGCCAGTCGTCCAGGTATGGAAATACGTGGACGTGCAGGCGACGGAGGTGCGCCGCCACAGTCGCTAGGCACTTTGTAAATACCCTCGGTGCCGTGGTGACCCCGAATGGCAGAACTCTGAATTGGTAATGCTGGTTTAAGATCGTGAATCTGAGATACTTCCTGTGGGAAGGATGCAAGGGGGTATGGAAATAGGCATCTTTCAGATCTAGCGTAGCCAGGAAGTCTCCCTGTTGAAGCAGGGGAAGCACCTGCTGCAACGTGAGCATATGGAAGTGCTCCGAGAGGATGTACCAGTTCAGGGGCCTGAGGTCCAGGATCGGCCGGAGGGATCCGTCCTTTTTGGGAATCAGAAAATACAGGGAGTAAACCCCTGTTCCCCGCTCCTGCAATGGAACGAGCTCTATCGCCCCTTTTTGCAGCATGACAAGAACTTCTTGCTGCAACAAGGTTAAGTGCTCGCCGGACATAGGATGGCTCCTTGGGGGTATGTCCGGTGGAATGGACATAAGCTCTAGACAGTACCCGTACTGGATAATAGACCTCACCCACCTGTCCGTGGTGATGGTCTTCCACGCCGGCAGGAACTGCTGGAGTCTTCCCCCGACCGGGGTTGTATGGTCGGGGGGCAGTGACAAGACGTCACTGCTTGTTGGTGGTGGTGGACCTGGAGCTATTGTTTCCACGTCCCCTGCCTTTGACATTATTGCCTCTGTAACCACCCCTGCCCTTGTTGCTGTACGAGGCTTGGGTGTTAGTCTTGTAATATTGCGTGGACTGGGATGCTTGTCCTCTTGAGGTGCCTCTGGAATTTGAACGGCGAAAGGAGCCACTCCGAAACTGCTGACTTTGTAAAGCCCCCATTGATTTGGCAGTTTCCGTATTCTTTTTCATTTTCTCCAGTGTGGCATCCACCTCAGGGCCAAACAGGTGGTCAGGAATCACTGTTTGATTTAGTATTGTAGTTTGGATGTCGGGTTTGAACCCCGAAATTCTAAGCCAGGCATGGCGTCTGAGCAACACACTGGTATTAATAGCCCTAGAGGCCGTGTCTGCCACATCTAGTGCACATTTGATGGATGCATTCGTAATGAGTTTACCCTCCTGAATCAGCATCTCTCCTGCCTCCTTGTAATGGTCAGGCAAGTGTTGTAGTATGGCCTCTAATGTGTCATAATGGGCCCTATCATAACGTGCAAGTAATGCTTGGGTGTTAGATATTCTCCAGATATTAGCTGCCTGTGCAGCAATCCGTTTGCCTGACTCCTCAAAGATTTTGGACTCTTTGTCTGGGGGAGGAGCGTCACCAGTAGTCTGCGAATTCGCCCTCTTCCGAGCGTTGGAAACAACCAAGGAGTCCAATGGCAAGTGTCCCTTGATATATGTGGGATCCGTGGGCGCCGCCTTATATTTCCTGTCGATGCGAGGGTTGACCACACGCGCTCGGGTGGGCTCTTTGAAAACCTCCAGTGCATGTTTAAGCACCCCTTTAAGCATCGGTAGCGTTTTGACTTGCTTTTCGGCTACCGAGAAGGTGTCGAATAAGAAGTCCGCATCCACGGGGTCCGAGTGCAGCTCGACGTCGTGGTTCGCAGCAGCTCTCTCTATCAGAGCATTGAAGGCCGCCGAGTCCTCAGTCGGGGACGTTTTGGCCGCAAAAAGTTGAGTGTCCTGACCCGACTGCGGGTCCTCTGTGTCGCCCCCGGCGGACCAAGGTACGTGCTCCTCCTCCGGATCCGAGTACGCCGGATAGGTATACTCGGCACCTTCCTCGTCCGCATCGGCTGCAGCGGAATGCGTCGGCGAGTGTTCCAAGGCCTGTGGGGACACAGGTTCCACCAAAGCCGAATAGTCGTCAGAGTCCCTTTTGTTCTTGAGAGGGATCTTAAAATGTTCCAACGCCGGCTCCGTCGTGATCTTCCGCTTGAGGAGCGACAGTTTCCCGGTGTTGGCGTCGATGATTACAGCACGACGTTCCTCTTCCGCAAGCGGTTGGAGACGAAGCTTCGACACCGCCAAGGCAGCTTTCGGCGCCAATGCCTCCTTCGAGGATCCGCCCTGTTTCGGCGCGAAGGCCTTCGGCGCCGACTTGGGCGGTAGGGTGAAAAGGATAGGCGTTTGCTCCCTCGCAGGCTTAGGCGTGGGCTTAGGCGCACTGGTGTCCTGAGAAGGAACCACACTGGCCTTTCGAATCCGCTGCAAGGATTCCGCAACCTTCTTCGTCCAGGCCGGAGAGGGCTGGACCGGCTCGAGCGACCCCTCATCGTCGAGAGCCTGATCACCGGCAGGCACCTTCTTCGGGGCCGACGCCCCATGCCTATGCGCGTCGTCGCCCTGACGCTTCTTCGGAGCCGTCTTCGGGTCCACAACCCCTTTCGGCGCCGACGCAGCCGCGTCGGAGGACTTCGCCTTCGGCGCCGACCCCGAGGGCTTCGGGTCGACCATTTTGGCGTGGCTCTTCAAGTCGGCCATTTTGGTTTTCTTGGAAGTTGACGCCTCCAGAACCTTCTTCACCAGCGCAACTTTCACTTTCTGTTTCGCATCCGAGGGTGCGTGACCAGTTGGCTTCACTTTCGTTTTCTTCGACGTAAGTGATGGCTCATAAATGTCCGTGACCGGGCCCGGAGGCGGGGACGTAGGACTCATAGTTAGATCTTGGGTAAGGCCCGAAGGCGATCCCTCGACCTGGGCCGTATGAAGGGGAATAACCCCTGAGTCTGATTGGGGATGCTCCTCCTCCGAGCTATCTCCCATCGTGGCAAAAGCCTGATCGTCGTCCCCTACCTCGTCGGTGACTTCGTCAAAGTTCTCCTCACCCGCGTCGTAGGTCTCACCCACGGATGCGGGATTCGAGTCCGAACCTTGCCCGTCGTCTTCTCCCTCGACAGATTCTTGGAAAATGTCGTCTGGTGGGGGCGCCGTGGCCGAAAACTTAGCCTGGAGCCTATTGGCCCGACGAATCTTTAAAGTCTTCTTGCTCCGGAATCTCGAGCACGCCATGCAGGTGTCTTCGCGGTGATCCGGTGACAAGCAGGTATTGCACACAGGGTGCACATCGAGGTGCGAATATTTAGAGTGACACAAAGGACACTTCTTAAACGGAGTTCGCTCCATAGCAAGAGTATAGTGTAGGCCCGTCCGCGCCGAAAGCACGTGGAAGGGCAGTAAGAGGTCGGAGCTGAGAGTCAGAAAGAAACCCGTACGCAACTATACCGACGCCCAGCCTAAAGACCTTTTGGTCTCAAGTAGAAGTTGAACAACTATCGGTTCCGACAGAGGGAACCGAAACACATCCCAACCCAATGGCGGAAAAAAACAATCTGGGGATGGAGGCGATGCCCATGCGCACTGTAGTCCAGGGGAGGAGCCACCTATCTCGTGATACTTCGAAGACTCTTCCAGGACAACAATGTGCAATCATCCGGACCCAACACTAGGTGGCGATCTATGCACAGATATGAATTCAGCAGCCCACATGCCTCGAACGTTATGGTTTTAATCATCTTATGTACTATTTATTATCTTAGGATATCTTTATTAACAACATCAGGGTTTTTATTGTAAAATATAATGACATGCATTTTTAGATCTATTATGATGTGACCCATTTCCTCTTGAGACCTGGGTAGATCCCATCGACGTAATGAACTCTGTTGAACACCGTTATGCTTAACCAATACTAATGATTATTGAAATACTTGAAATTCAGTTAATGGATGAGACTGGGCTCAGTCCGACCATGCTGTCCCCATTTATATTGATTGCTGCTGTTTATTATATATTTTTTTAAACACTTATATTCACTAAGATACACTTAATAAGCCAGTTAACCAATCAATTTTTTTAAAAAAACATCCATTTAGACACTTATTTAAAAATGTATTCTTCCATCGACCTTTACAAATACATATATAAAACATATTTATTTTACAAAAAGACACACATTCACTGGATGGTGTCATCAGTGATGTCATGAGTGATGTCACTGACCATGTCATGAGTGATGTCATATGTGACGTCATCAGCTGTGCATTGCAGGCGCGCAAGTTCTAGTGAGTCCAACTAACTATAACGTGGGAATTTCAATGGTTTTATGTCAGTAAAATTTCCAGCTAACTTTAACTGGTGTCAAACCTATGGTTTTTTCAGTGAATTTCTTAGGTTTTTTAAATGCTAATTCCTAAATATAACTGGTGTGAAACCTATGGTTTTTTCAGTGAATATATATATATATATATATATATATATATATATATATATATATACAGACATATATACATACAAGGCGGGTGCTTACCGCCGAAACGCGTCAAGCAGCCAATAAGTGAATAAAACTTATTTGGAATTCAAAATTTCACGGAGTCAGTGCCTTTCTTGTATGCAGAAGTTTGGAGTGTTCCTGATATATATATATATATATATATATATATATATATATACACATATATATATATACATATATATATATATATATATATATATATATATATATATATATATATAATTCACTGAAAAAACCATAGGTTTTAGGCCATATATAGTTAGGGATTAGCATTTACAAAACCTTAATTTACTCGCACAAAACCATAGAAATTCGCATATATAGTTAGATGCAATAACTATATATCGCGCACCCGCAATACACTGCTGATCATGTCACATATTACATCATTCATGACATGATCAGTGACATCACTGATGACATCACTGATGACATCACTGATGACATCTCAAATGACATCACTGATGACATCACTGATGACATCTCATTTGACATTACTGATCACATCACTAATGACATCATTAATGTGATAATACGGTGAACCTCTTCAGACTCTAATATAATCTTAGATACACTCAGAGTAAATAGACACTCACAGACTGTCACTCATCCATGGAGTTACTCACACACCTAGTCAGTCATGCAAAGAATCAATCACACTTCCATTTCTTCAACTATACAGTTATACACACCTTACTTATTTAAACATATACTAACACATATTTACTCTCTTATACAATCCCTGATACAAGTTCACAATGATCCATACAGCCACTCACAAATTCACTGGCTCTTATGCACAGTTATTTATATATGTCAACTCTCACATGTACTGTGTTTTACATATGTACTTACTTTGACATGTAGCACTGAGATATCCATTCACTCACCAATACACTCATGCACACAGTCAACCGCCCATACAGCTGTTTCCACATGCACTTTTGAACCCATACATCTAGTGAATTAACTGCTCACACATCTATGCACAGAGTCATACACCTCCCAGCCACCCACACACACACTCAGTCTCCCATACAAATACTTGGGCAACTAATCAATAACCCATATACTTAATCATAAAGCTACTGATCAACATATGCAGCAGTTTACAGTACAACAGACATAATGATGCACAAATTAAGACAGTTTAGTCACTAACCCATGCACTCAGTGAGACACATTTAATCACTCACTCATACAGTCAGTCATGCACCTACTAAATCCTTCATCCAGACACTTATAAATCCACTCATTCTTCAATATGTAAGACATATTTTGACTTTACAGAAACACACAGTCACTGGATGTTGTCATCAGTGATGTCATCAGTGATGTCATTTGAGATGTCATCAGTGATGTTGTCAGTGATGTCATTTGAGATGTCATCAGTGATGTCATCAGTGATGTCACTGATCATGTCATGAATGATGTAATATGTGACATGATCAGCAGTGGATTGCGGGTGCACGATATATAGTTATTGCAATTAACTATATATGCGAATTTCTATGGTTTTGTGCGAGTAAATTAAGGTTTTGTAAATGCTAATCCCTAACTATATATATGGCCTAAAACCTATGGTTTTTTCAGTGAATTTCAATGGTTTTTTAATAGCAAATATCAAAAGCTGTCAAATGTCAAGTACGTGATAGGTAAAAACATTTTCGTGTTTATGCACGCTGATGTGCTTTGAACGCTGCCCCCCCCTCGCCCCCCGCCCCGCTTTTCTCTTAGGAATACTCTCTCTTTGCAGATAGTGAAGGGTAGTTAACGCAGGCCTTTGCCCCCGTTGTAATCCGTTGTGCCTGCTTCTCTCTCCATTTGATTGATTGTTATCCAAGCATTTGCTGTTTTAGGATTTGGTTCTCTTTGATTCATTCTCTATTTACAAACAAGCACAGAGTCGCAATACTCTGTTTAGTCTTTGCAGATAGTGAAAAATCGTTTAAAAAAACAAAAGGAATCGAGCAAAATCAGTAGGCCACTAATGGGATCTCTTTTTGACCTCGCTAAAATAGAAATATTAAGAACAACCCCTCATGAGAAATACGAAACTAGTGAGATGAACTGAGCTCCACACGATGATGGCTGCAAGACAGCTCGGCTCCACCACCCACCCCACCCAAAATAACGACAAACCCTATGCAAATATTATAAATATATACAACACACCAGCAAAGTAACAGGGTAAAACATTTTATTAAATAACTATTTACATAACTATTTTATACTTTTAGTTGCCCGATCCGGCTAGCTCAATCGATCGAGCATGAGACTCATGCACTCTGATCTCCTTGGCCTCAGTCAAGCATCAATAGTAAGATTTTCATACATGAGTGTACGTTCATGGTTTTGGTCCCTGAGTTGCTTCGATGTCACTGCCTTGCACAAATGGCATAATTCCTGGATGTTGGGTGCCATAGTTCAGAGTTCTGAGCAGCGCTTGTAACACTGTCTAAAGCTTATTTGCACCTGCTGCAGCTTCACTATTCTCAAAGTAAGTGGGGGCCGTTTGTGGACCTGACTGCATTTGAAAACAATGTGATACGGTACCTCCCTCAACCGCTTGACGGAGGCCCCCGAGGGGCGGTGTGATGGCGCGGACTCGAAGAAGGCGCTTGGCTCCTGCTCCCTCCCCAAGTCGTGTTGCCCTGGTGTGGCCTGAGATCGCCCCCGACATAGGCGGCCGGCTCCCGGGGTCCGGCGGAACTTTTTGCCTTTTGGTGACTCTTCCATTCTGGACCTTGTCCCACAATCCGTTTGACCTGAAGACACGCTGTAGTGGGGCGCCCCTTTACCGTTTCAGTTGCCATTCCGCCCGCTTTTGCTACACTGTGCCTCTTCCGCCATTCAGCTGTTTACCGCCCGCTCTTGCGACTACAGCGTCTCGCTCACCATGTAGTTGAGTTGCTCCCGCTCTTGCGATGCAGCGATAGGCGGCTGCCACAGGACTCTCAAAATGGCGGCCGGCTCCTCAGATTTGGGCGTGGTCCACTAAAATGGCCCTGGGACACCTTGGAACTCGGACGCTTGTCTGCTAGGGCTTGGGCCCCATTCTCGAAAGCGTCCCCTCAGCCTTGAAGATTCTACAAAAGTCTTGGGGGCCCCCGACTCCTGCAGGCTTCTGGTGGGGAGCGGCTGCCATGATTGCTCGTGGAATGGCCACGACTGAGCTACGAGATGGTGGTGCTCTCATGCTGACGCCAGCTTCAGTCTGAAACATCCAGAAACACTGTAGACTACCAATTCGATCAGTTCCGGTAGCGCCCCAACGTGACCCGGTAGAGAAGAACTTGCCCTCCCCTCTTTGACTGATGGTTCTTGTTGCCTGTCCCTTCTGTTGTCATTTAACAGAACAATTTAGACTGCTGAAAGGTGTTGTGTTCCGACCGCTGGTTGGTGGAGACATTTTGACTATATTCTGGACCTACGTTGTCGCGT
The DNA here is from genome assembly GCF_964263255.1 of Lissotriton vulgaris. Taxonomy (NCBI): domain Eukaryota; kingdom Metazoa; phylum Chordata; class Amphibia; order Caudata; family Salamandridae; genus Lissotriton; species Lissotriton vulgaris. The sequence goes on from NC_141696.1 coordinate 52,463,622, forward strand.
AATGCGTTATATGACACGCTGCGTTAGCGCACCCGGAAGTGCTCCGGTGCGCGGGGCGCAGCTTCCCGGAAGCGATCCGGGGCGCGGCGCGCAGCGCGTAACGTAAGCATAACAGGTCATGTGACTTGTTAATAAAACTTTTCATTGGTTCATTTTACTTTTGTTATTCTAATGATGAAAGGCTTGGTCATATGACCTAAAAATTACGCTTTTTATTGCTTTCGAACATTATTTTTTCTTAAACATATATGTTATAATGTTCCAGGCTAATGTACTTTCCCGGAAAATTTACAACTGTCCTGCAAGTAAAATATATTCCTTTTTCGAGAAAAAGGGCGTTTCTTCGTCCCATGACGGAGCCGTTGAGCAAAAGAAGCTCGGCCTGCTGTCTTAGACTCCGATACGCCTGAATATCAGATTCTTATCGATCACTTTATGTTGCAGGAGTAGAAAACACAACAGCCCTTGACCATTTATCTTTACTGCGTTCCTGCGTATTATACCTTTTATCCGTCATGTAATTGGACTGCTTTATTTCACTTGCCTTTTACTGATTCGAAAACAGTGACTAAAATTAAAAACTTTACCAATGTAAATACTACTACCATGTTTTGTTTTAAAAACCTTTATTGTGAAAATGTCAGTATACAAATACGGGCCTATAACCACGTGGGCCGGCCACGGAGCAAACTAGAATCGTATATGATGAGGAGACATTTACACTGTAGAGGAACGTAACGAGCGGGCCATTAGGTTGCAAGAACTAAGGTGTCTAACAGTTGCGGAATCGGTGGACGTACATTTTGTAATTAAAATACGACAGGGCCACTTACAATAAAATTATCTAGATATACATTTGCGGGCAAGTATCATGGGTGACGTTAATTCGAACTTTCAATAGTACAGTAATCAATAACACATCAGAACTTAATATCAATTGGGATGTCGAAATATTCAATCAATTCTCGTCCCCGCCCGCCATGTGCTTCAAAACTGCATACGTATCTCGTGATATCAAGGTTGTGCAACCAGTACACAACAAGGAGTTACGAGTCCCATTTATACCGGCGCCATTTTGGGCGAGGCCGGGCAGGTCCAGGATATAGTCAAAATGTCTCCACCAACCATCGACTATGATGATGTTCATAAGCTCTATTTATTAGAGTAACACTCATCTGTCCACATGAAATTAATTTGCCGCAATCTAAACATGTCATTTTAATCTTTCCAAAGTTCTTCTGAATATTTGGGACCGTTTCCCTTGCCTCTGATGCTGTCAGTGCCACTTCATTGGTGGATGTACTGGCAGGTCGGGGGTTGTCCACCAAATCTCTCATTTGTGCAGCACTATAATTAATCGGTGCCACCTCTCCATATGACGATGCATGGTATGATTACCATAACTATATTTCGTCTAGTTTGCGCCGCCTCCACCCCCCTTCGGGCACCCCACGCCGACTTTCGGCGCAGCATTGTAGGATGGCCACACCAGTGCGGCAACTTGCTGGACACCACCTCGGTGCCAACCGGATCTCAGTGCCTTGTGGTGTCTTCCATTCAGAAAATATTGTTGGCAGCATTTTGAAAGGAAAGATAAACAGCCGTTCTCCTAGTGAGTCTCACATTGTTACATTTAGGAAGAATGTTGAAGAGTAGTATGTTGAAAATCTGAAGCCATTGTTCTACAAACTCTCAACCAGCCTTGGATGGAAAAATCCTGAAGAATGTACAAACTGAAAACCAGTTTTTGTCTGTATAGTATCAGCAGCAACGCTTGAGTCAGCTTTGTGTGAAGCCGCCATTTTGATTCAATCAATAGCGTCCCCCTGCACACATTCAGGGACCTGGTCGTGTCTTCAGGTCAAACGGATTGTGGGACAAGATGCAGAAAGGAAAAGGAAAAAAGTTCCGCCAGACCCCGGGAGCCGGCCGCCTATGTCATGGGCGATCTTTGGCCACACCAGGGCAATAGTGAAGCTGCAGCAGGTGCAAATAAGCTTCAGACAGTGTTACAAGCGCTGCTCAGAACTCTCAACTATGACACCACCTCGGTGCCATCCGGATCTTGGCGCCTTGTGCTGGTTCCGGCCTATTCACACATCGGTCCGCTACTGACACCACCTCACAGGCCAACGGGGCACCCCACGCCGACTTTCGGCGCAGCATTGTAGGATGGCCACACCAGTGCGGCAACTTGCTGGACACCACCTCGGTGCCATCCAGATCCCGGCGCGTTGTGCTGCCTTCGGCCTACTGTAGCCGCAAGTGCGAACGCAACTCAGCTGGATAGCGAGTGAAACACCAAGGGGCGCCCCACTGCAGCCGAGGAGCCTCCATCTTGGGGGCGACGCACAGCATCACATTGCTTTCCAATGCAGTCAGATCCTCAAACAGCCTCCACTGACTGACGCGACCTCACAGGCCAACGGGGCGCCCCACGCCGACTTTCGGCGCAGCATTGTAGGATCGCCACACCAGTGCGGCAACTTGCTGGACACCACCTCGGTGCCATCCGGATCTTGGCGCGTTGTGCTGCCTTCGGCCTATTCGCACATCGGTCCGCTACTGACGCCGCCTCACGTGCCAACGGATTTTCTACGCTTTTTATAATCCTATGTCGCATAACAGGTCATGTGACTTGTTTATAAAACTTTTCATTGGTTCATTTTACTTTTGGTTTCCTAATGATGAAAGGCTTGATCATATGACCTAAAAATAACACTTTTCATTGGATTAAAACATTTTGTTTTCCCAAACGATGAAAGCCCCACCTTGTTTCTGGATGTTTCAGACTGAAGCTGGCGTCAGCATGAAAGCACCACCATCTCGTGGCTCCGTCGTGGTCATTCCGCGAGCAATCATGGCAGCCGCTCTCCACCGGAAGCATGCAGGAGTCGGGGGCCCCCAAGACTTTTGTAGAATCTTCAAGGCTCAGGGGACGCTTTCGAGAATGGGGTCCAAGACCTAGCAGACAAGCGTCCGAGTTCCAAGGTGTCCCAGGGCCATTTTAGTGGACCAGGCCCAAAAAGGAAAGAGCCTGCCGCCATTTTGAGAGTCCTGTAGCAGCCGCCTATCGCTGAACCGCAAGAGTGGGTGCAACTCAGCTGAATGGCGGATTTTGGCACAGTGTACCAAAAGCGGGCGGAATGGCAACTGAAACGTTAAAGGGGCGCCCCACTACAGCAGACGAGCCTCCACCTGGGGAGGCCCGTTCACGACGCCTCCCCCCCCCCCCCCCGGAGCGCCCCACGCCGTTTTTCGAAGCAGCATTGTAGGATACCAAAACCAGTGCAGCAACTTACTGGACATCACCTGGGTGCCATCCACATCTCAGCGCGTTCTGCTGCCTTGGGACTATTCGCACAACAGACCGCTACTGACGAGGCCTCCCCCCGCACCCCCGGGACGCCCCACGCCGTTTTTCGGAGCTGCATTGTAGGATACCAAAAACCAGTGCGGCACCCAGGTAACATCACCTGGGTGCCGTCCAGAACTCAGCACGTTGTGCTGCCTTGGGACTATTCGCACAAAACACAGCTACTGACCATTGTTGCTTCTTTTTTCAAAAAAATGTTTACATGTATTTACTGTTTTTGTTGCGTTCTACATATTTATAAGTTATTAAAGTTTTATAATCCTACTACTTTGTTGGAGTGCTATATATTTTTAATGTGACACGTAATTGTAAAAACTTTGATGTACAAAGAGGCATCCCTGGAATCTTCCGCTTCAGGCTCGGACCCACACACCCTCACAGTGAGAATCCCCTCCCCAAGCACAATACAGGATGGTTATCAGATAGTAGGAACACGTGTGGTGTGACGGATCTCATCGGGTGGGGGCCTTGATCTACTGTAACTCCTTTGAAGAGAGGTGATTCTTTACAGCTGGGGCCATAAACTACATCTGCAGGGCTAGGTGATAGCCTGGGACCGGCCTGGACAATCGGACACAGAGGAAGAGGAGTGTCAGAGGGTGCGGTAGTGAATAGGGTGAAAGGGAGGTGTCGGGCGGGCACAGGGTGTGATTCTCAGAGAAGAACAGCGCAGATGGGAGGAGGTTTCTGGCCCATGCATGAGAGAGAGCGGGGGTGACCAGTGCGTGGGGGAGATGCTTGCGAGGGTGGGGAGCCATGCTGAGGATCGGCGGCGTGCAGAGAGTGGGTCTGGTCAAGGCATCTAAAATGGCTGCCGTGCTCAACAAAAGTGTGGCATTGCAAAAAAGGCAAGATGGCGCAGACAATGTTTATCAATACGAATTAATTTATAACAATTATTTTTAACAATATATTTACTCGCAGTGTCAAAATGGCGATCAACACTTCCTAATTTCCTTCGAATCGATCGTTAACAGAAGTCAAGCGGCAAAAAAAGAAAAAAAAAAAACGCTCACGCGCAACCGCTGGAAGACAAGTATCAACATATATGAGCCTCCTCAACCACCCTCAGAAAACATAGGAGGTCAGGATACGTCTCTCATACCCCCTTATACCCAATACTCACATTGCTTTTCCTCCATCTAGTAATTTAATTAAATCGAAACACAAAATGGCGAATTCACGTTTCGCTACCAGTTTGCGACCCGGTTCGCGAACCGAAAAGCGCTTCTACCGCGAAAAATCTAATTTTTTTTATTTGCCCCACGGGACCCTTTAATAACCCCAACATCATTCCTAGGGGGTCAAGAGGGGTCTACCTTGCCCCCTTTCATTAAATTCCCCCTTTGTTTTTCTCCTCCTCTTGTCTCTCGATCCTACCGAGAGACAAGATGGCGGCCGCACCGGACTGTTTAGAATGTTGACAGACACCGGAGAGCCAATCAGCTTCGCTTTGCAAAGCTCCGTTACGCGAAAAGTACGCGATCTGGAGCGCTATCTAGGAGGCTGTCACAGATATATCTGTTTTTTAAAACGTTAATTTCTCAAAATCCACTGGAACACATATATAGAGACCCAGCAAAGGCACATCGGGCTAACAGTCCCTACAATTTTGCCAAGTTTCGAGTAAATCCATCCAGCCGTTCGAGCTAAAAGTGAGGCCAAAGGCCCTATGGAAAAATGAATGGGAAAAACGCGTTTTGGGACCCCCCTTTTGTCTCGGCCCCCGCTTGACGGAACCCCCCCCAAATTTTCAGGGGCTGCTCAGAAACTAAATGTGCCATTTTCCTGAAAATTTCAGCCGATTCCGTCCACAAACGCCAAAGTTATTAGACATAGAATTTTCAGTAGGTAATATATATATATATATATATATGTATATATACACATATATATCATGGCCGATGTCCGATGGAGATGCCCCGACAGCTAAAGAGGAGATCAGCTCTGGTTCACAGCCTCGGCCGTCAGATACCCAGCCGGACATCTGGCACGGTTCTCCTCGTCACTCAGCTGGTTCTCCTTCTTTCCCTCACCGCCTGGTGAACTGCGTCACTGCTGATGCCTGACTTTGCTTCAATGGTGGCCCCTCCGATCAAAGCCTGCCTTTCTGGACCTTTGCTGCGGTTTCCTAACATCCTGCTGCGCCTCTCCGGGACTGCAGCTGAGACGTGTGGGTCTTGCTTCCCTGACGGAGTTTTCTCGTGAGTGCTGCAACGCAGACCCCATTTTATTCCAAGCTTGGTTTCCCTTTTCTGTTTTGTCACGTCCTCCTGGCCCCCAAGGTGCCGTTCCCCTGTGCCTGTGCTGACTTCTACCCAAACTTTTGGTGACTAGCGAAGGATCAACACCATCCAGCCTTTCCTCCATCTAGATCTAGTGACTTGCCCTCTCCATCTAGCTCTGCTCCTGGGCTAGGTGTTCTTTCTGTTTTTTTGGCTGGATTTGTTTGCCCGCAGTACCGCCATTTTGTTGTGAGGTACTTGTCCTCCCCGCTGGTCAGTGCCTTTTACCGCCATTTGGACCATCGCACTCAGTATACCCCATTTCCACCCCTCTCTCTTCGCATTATCTCGGTGAGGCACCCTTTTCGCCCTCTCTCTGTGACCTGTTTAATCTTTATCTGCGACCCAACGCTGTGGGTGGCTGAGGTGGGTGATCACAGAAAGACCACCAGTTTGTTTTAACTTCTGACTTTTCTGGTGTCCCGTGACAGTACTTTAGTCCATGGCCTTTCCGCTGGGACCTGATCTGCATTCTAACCCCTTTCCTTTTTCCCCTTTTCCCTCTTTACTCCATTGGTCTTGTTTTTTTTATGTCTTTTAAATGAACTTGTAACTGTAACTGATTTAACGTTGTAACACTGTTCAACCTCCTGTAAAGCGCCCCTTTACTTTTTCCCCCTTTACCCTATTTTTTTCATTGGTCTTTTTTTCATGCTATCTAATTGCACTAGTAACTGATGTAACTGTAACTGATTTAACGGTGTGACACTGTTTTTAACCTCATGTAAAGCACTCTGATACCTTCGGATCTAGGCAACGCTATATAAAACTCTTCAAATAAATAAATTAAATATATATATATCTATGTGTATTTGAATGTGATTAATTTTGGCATCTGGGAAAGCCTTTCTGTTAGAGTGCTTTGCATAAATAAAAACCCCAAGCCTTATTCTAAAAAGAGAGTATTTGCAATTTGTAAAATAAAGCCCTTTTCTAAAGGTGTTGTTGTGTTTTATGTCTCCTGCTTGGCTGTGTTTGAGCCACCGTGTGGGAGATTCTGTATTATCTGAAAGGCGAAGTAAGACAGTGGAGCCGGGGGACGGAGCCTCGGCTACGGGGGCCCCCTGGCCGGTCATGCTGCCGGCTGAGGACCGCTAGGCCAAAAGGGGTTTTGGAGTACCCTGTCCCTAGTAATCCAGAGGAAGGATACCCCCTTTTCTGGTAACCTGTGCACACTGCAACACAAAGGGGACCCAAGGCGCGGACGCTCCCAGCCTCCTGGAGCCCTGGCTGGGATCGGGGAGGCAAACAAGCCCTCATCGAGACTTCCAGGGCAGCCCGGCCATCTGGTTGCCCTATTGGAAAGCATTGAGCGCGACCAGATGGCCATGAGGGAAGGCGTGACCAGATGGCCGGGTTTGAAGGACGCCAATCTGCCCGCCCGAGCCTTTGCGGGAAGGCTCCTGCCGGCCCTTTGGAGGGCTACGAGGTTCTGCGCCCCAGGGGCTCGGAGACCCCAGGCTGGGCCTCGGGTCCGGGGTTGCAGACGGGGGTCCCCAAAGGACCTCCGACCCGGGGTCCCCAGGCACCTTGACAGGCAGGCGAAGCAGGAGGTAGGCGTGCCCGGGCCCAACGGACCCCTGTCCTGGGACCATGGTGGAGCAGGGGGACAGGGCCCGGTCCCCTGGACCAGGCCAGAATTCCCAGGCCAGCACGCACAGGGGAGGCATCCCGAAGGCCCGTGTCCCTGGTGCCCTGCCATGCAGCAGGCCAGTACAGAATTCAGGGTGGGGAGGGCACCCTCCATCCCTGGGCCACCAAGGGCCCCTACCAGAGCTCCTGAACCCAAGCCGAGCTGGGGAACGACAGACGGGCCGCGGGCCCATGGCGGAGCGGAGGACGGAGCTCGGTGTAGGGAGCGCCCGGCCAGAGCTCTCAGGCCCGGAGGCCCAAGGGAGGACCGCCCGGGCCCGATGGAGCCCAAGCCGGGCACTTTGCCACATGGCAGGACGGAGGCCCGGACGGGGGGGGAAGGTTTTTCCCAGCCCTAGCCCATCTGGATGCCGGCTGAGAGCCCCCAGCCCATGAGGGGTTCCGGCGTACCGTGTCCCTAGTAATCGGAGGAAGGGTATCCCCTTTTCTGGTAACCCGTGCGCACCATGAGAATGAGAGAACCCAAGGCGCAGACAAGCCCAACCTCCTGGAACCCTGGCTGGGATTGCGGAGGTAAACAAGCCCTCAACGGGGCTCCCAGGCCAAACCGGCCATCTGGTTGCCCCATTGGAAAGCATTGCGCACGACCAGATGTCCGGGTCCAAAGGATGCCAATCTGCCCGCCCGAGCCTTCGTGGGAGGGCTCCCGTCTGCCCTTTGGAGGGCTCGGGGGCTCTTCTTCCCGGGGGCTCATCTCGGGTACAGAGCTGCGAGGGGGGGCCCTGACAGAACTCTGCCCGAGGGCCGCAGGCACCTTGACATGCAGGTGAAGCGGGGAGGCCTGCCCTGGCCAAATGGACCCCGTGAAGGAAACATGGACCCTCTGCTTGCCACTGGACGTGGTTTTCCGTACCCCGGGGCCCGCCAGAGCCCAGGCCCCGGACAGGTCCCTGCTTCTGAACCCAGCCAGGCCGGGAAGGGAGGGAGCCTCCCCGGTCACCAGGGACCCCCGTCCCGGGCAGACGGACCCTTGGCAGGCCGCAGGACAGGAGCTCCCATACCCCAGGCCCTGCCTGAAACCCAGGTCCCGGTCCCTGCTTCTCAACCCAGCCAGGCTGGGGGATCTGGGAGCCTGCCTGGGCAAGAGGGACCCTTGGTTGGCATGCAGAAAGTGGGATCCTGTTCTACATATTTTTTTCATAACTCCTTGGAACTCCACGTGGTGGCACTACACCAACTCCACCCTGGGTTAACTTTCACACAAAACCACATGTTTACGTATTTTGGTCTTTTCCTGGGATTTGGGCTGAACACACTAGAAAAGGTCACACAACAATTCCCCTTTCTATTCTCTCTGGTCAGACACTAGCACTTAGACATAACAAAATAATGCAGATGCTGTTTGTAAGCACACATGTCTTCCCATATAACTGAGGACAAGTGTTCTGAAAAAACACACTGAGCAAAGATCCTGAGGCAAGAGTAAGTTTCAGCTGAGATGTAGAACATCCACCTATGTATGCTACGGTACGAGGTCCGCCATTAATCCTAGAGATCTTTAATATATAATCTTTTAGCTTCAGTAGGTGTGAGTTTAAGCTAATCTGTATTCTAACATGACAGTGCGACTTACGGTACATGGTTTGTTAACCATGCTAATTATATTTTTGCTATACATTTGTTTTTTAATTGTGGCACAAATACTGCATCTGAGAGCACAATAGTTTAAATAAATATTATAAACTTCCTTCTTGTCTCTTGTTTATCATTTTCTGGACAAGTACAACTGAGAGAGCGAAAGGATGTGTCCCTGAGAAGGTCAATTAACTTATTTTTCTGGAAAGGTTAGGAGGGCAAGTGAGGCACTATAGCTAGTCGCCTCTGGCTCATAGATACCGAGGTAGTATGGTGACTCTGTCCCTACATGCTGATATTCTATGGCGCCAAGCACAGTTCTATTCCTGAGCAGAATGCCTGCAATACGTCCTCCCTGCCAGGTGTTGCCTGACTAGGTGGGTGCCCAGACGAATTAGCCACTTCCAAAAGCGCATAGCTTCCTGTTACAGGTCCCACAACCCAACTCTACTATATTTGTTGCAGTACCACGAGTCAGTGATGGCGTCAGTGAGAGCCTACACCTATACCCTCGATGGACAAGAGGAATACTTTCAGGGCCAAGTAAAAGGCTCACAGCTGTAACAAGTTAATGCGGAGATGAGCTTCCACTGGTGACCAGAGTCCTGTGATATCCATCTCTCCCAAATTACCCCCCCCCCCAACCCAGCAACGATGCATCAGTAATCACTGTTAGTTCTGGGTGGCATGGGGAGGTGGGTCTGCCAACAGTCCAATTGTGGTCTAGAAGCAACCATTGGAAGTCTGGCAGTTTCCTTGACACCTGGATGTAATCTGAAAGGTTTCATTGGTGCTGAGCCCACTGAGACTTCAGGTTCCACTGCAAAGCTTGCATGTGCCAATTGGTGTGTCCACTAGCAGGGTGCTGGAGGCCAAGAGGCCTCAGAGCTACTCTCACTGATATCCAAGTCGATGTTTTAAACATTGGGAAAATATCTGAAATTCATGCACTAGCTGAGACAGAGGGAAGGCTTGGAGAACCAAAGTGTCCAGAAAGGCTCCAATGAAGGGAGCTTCTCTGGAGGAGTCAAGTGTAACTTCAGCGCATTGATGGAAAATCCCAACGATTTAAAAAAGGTCAACCGTCATCTGGAGATGTTTCACACTTTCAGCATCCAGTCGTCGAGGTATCAAACAACTGTTATTCCCACCCTCCAAAGATGTGCAGGGAGGGACCAAAACCATCACTTCCGTGAACACCCAAAAGGTATAGGTTTGGGCGAATTAAAGCACAGAGAACTGAAAGTGCTTGTGGTCCACCTGAAACTGCAGGTAATGCCTGTGGGTCTGCTGGAAGGGAATGTAGAAATAAGCATCCTGCAGGTCCAATGCTACCATCAAGTCTCCTGGGACAAGGGCAGAAATACCTTGGGCCAGGGTGAGCATTTTTTACTTTTCCTTCCTTTTGAAGAAGTTAGAGGATCAAAAGTCGAGGATAAGGCGGAGGCCTCCATCCTTCTTTTGCATCAAGAAATATTGAAAGTAACAACCAGTCCTGAGATCTGATGGTGACACCCTCTATATAGAAACCTTATCCAAGATAGTCTGATCGTTCCCTTGCAGAATGCTCTATATAGCTCCCTTATCCAAAATGCTGCAGAATGGACAAGTGGTCCTCTGCGAGGTATTGCGGTGTATTAGGCATGTCGGGAGGGGTGGAAAGGAAAAGGAAGGCATATCCATTCTGCATAGTCTGGGGTACCCACTGGTCTAACGTTATGCCTACCAGCCGTGGAGTTAAAAGGGGATAGAGCCTCACACTGGGGGGACGTGCACCGCTGAAGGTTAAATTACGTTTTCTTGTAGTGGCTGCGGAAAAGGGTGTAAGGTGTGAGTACATCATAGGCCTGGGGGCCTAAATACTGATGGCAGGTACAGGAAAGTACATATTTTGACTTGGCCACTCCCACTTTTTGTCCACTAGGTACTGAAGGTCTTGACTGGAAGTGCACTGGGTGTCTTCTAACTAGGCCCCAGTGCCAGTGTACATTCTCAATAATCAACCAATCAATCATGGAATAGTAAGCCCGCTACTCACCCGTGAGGGTTTCAAGGTGCTGAGGGGGGTGGGGGAGGGAGAGGGGGTGCGCAGATCTGTTCAGCCGAAGAGCCATGTCTTGAGGGTCTTCCTGAAGGTGTTCAGGGAGGGGGCTTGTCTGATGTCTGTAGGTAGCTCGTTCCAGGTCTTGGCTGCAATGTGGGAGCACAATCTTCCGCCTGCTCCGGCTGTGTGGATGTGCAGGGTTTCAGCCAGTGCGAGGTTGCAGATCGGAGGCTTCTTTTGGGTATGTGGAAGTTTATCCTGTTGTTGAGGTATTTGGGTTTGTTGTTGTGTAGGCATCTATAGGCGTATAAACTACACACATGACAATTGTAACCCATTGGCAAAGACTTTAGCACCCAAGTACTTGGTAAATGGCATGCCAAAGAGGGCCGCAGTATGTATTATGCCACCTGAGTGGACCCGCACTCAAACTGCATGCAGACTGCCATAGCAGGATGTGTAAAATGGTGCAAACCATTCTGAAAACATGACATTGTGCACATCCTGTGTGCAATGTCCACACACACTGCATGTACTACATGTAAGTCACCGCTACAGCAGACCACAGAGCCCTATGGCAGGGTGCACTATATTACACGTGAGGGGACATCTGCATGAGCAGGTATGTCCCTGTCATGCCTATTTCCATTGATAGACATTGCAAGTGTTCAGGAAGGCATCTTGGGAACATGTACAGGTCATTACGAGTTACCCAGCTACATGACGGCTTCACTAAAAATAATGGTGTTTGGTATCAAACATCTCATCTTAATAATTCTGTACTGATGCCAGTACCAGATGTATTAATATATACACTCAGAGGGCACCTTAGAGGTGACCCCTGTAGACCAACCAGCCGTTTAGTGTGATGGCTGACTGGTATTGTCCAGACTGCCACCACAGACCAATTTCTGGTCCCCTGCAAGGGACAGCCCATGCTCTCAGAGGCCAAGAACAATGCCTGATCAGCAGAAGGCATCCTCACCTCTTTCAGCAGGAAGGCTAGAGGCCACTGAAGGAGCAACACTTCAGGAGGAGGTTGGTGTGGCTCCAGGACGACAGACCCGTCTCTCTGCTGAGATCTCAAGACGCTAGTCCCTCCATGAGCCCCCCTGTACCAATGCCCTGAGTACTGGGGCCCTTGCACTAGCCAAGGCTTGTTCTGTGTCCATTCCGGAAGCCACCACTTTGCAAACTTACCTGCATATCGAGCGACTTCAGGACAGATGAGATTCACCTTCAAAGTGGCCCGGCTGTTCGATTTTTCCTCCCACTGCAGGTCTACCGACAGCCGTGAGAGGCACCAACGCAGGTGGCCAGCCAAGCACCTCTGTACCCAAGCCCCAGAGCCCGGAAACTTCTGACTGCGTCCCCTTGGCCTAGGTGTCCCCACAAGCTGAGCCCAATGCAGCAGCTTAGTTTCAGGTCTCTTTAAACTTTACAGCTGTAGCGTTTGAGGGTAACAACTCGTCCAGCACCTCTGCACACGGACACCCCCGGGCAGATAAACCTAATGTGGTACTTTCTACCTTCGCTCTCTAGCACCTTAAATCCTAAAGGGCCACTCTGAACTTTGACTGCAAGTACTGTTTTGCTACATGTGTCTTTTCTCCCATAGGTTAACATTGTAAAGTTCGAGGCTCCCGTCTCAAATCTGACACTTGAACAATTTAGCTACTTGCTTTTAAAATTGATATCTCCAAATGTACGAAATTTATTCTAAAGATCTTGGTGTCTAAATGTATATAGAAATCTACTTTACTTTTATAAATTGGGCTCAGATTTATTTTTGAGTGTGTGCACAATTTATTGACTGCATGTGTACAACAAATACTTAACACTCCTCCATGATAAGTCTAAGTTGTTCTAATGTTATGTTATGTTAATATGCACTTGTAGAGCGCGTTATCACCCAGAGGGGTATCTAAGCGCTGCCACACTAACACTAATACAGCACTAGGGATTATTAAAGTAAGCCCTTCAAACCAATAAGGATCACCTGGACTTTCTCCAAGGTGTACACCTACATTGGCACTACCACATTAAACGTCAGCTTCCTACAACCGGAACGACTGCCTCTGCCTCAAGAAGCAAGGTCAGAGGCAGCCTCTGCTGAAAACCTACTGCAAAGCTTGGAAGGGGCAAAACTGTTGAAGAGACTGTGGCACAAGCAGTGCTAGCCCCAGGGAACATGCTGTTGTCTTGCTCTCTTTGAAGCTCTCTAAGGTTTAGTCCATCTTGTCTCCGAAGAGACCTAAGTTTAAAAGAAAAAAGTCTGTCAGGCATGACAGGATTCGAGGAAGCGAGCTATAGATCCCCGTCAGAAAGCGCAGAAAGAAAGGACCTGACGTAAGCACACAGAGGTGGTGACTAAGTAGGTGCCCCAACATCAAAACCAAGGCGGGACAGACCCGAAGCAGAGCCGCACAATGTCACCTACCAACGCATGAGGGATTTGCTGAGAAAATTATTTGGATCCAGTCTGGTGCCTGGGGGTATTTCCAAGGTGAGGAATCTGCACTTTCCGTCAGAAATAATATATACACTGATTATGGTGCCAACCTGCCAGAGGAAAACATATGTTTGCCAAAGTCATCTATCATTTTAAATTTTTATCCAGAGGATTGGCTGGAAATTAACTGAGACGTACCGTATTCATCAAGGTCTGTACAATAAGAATCTTTGGAGTAGGGTGCATGGTTAGAAAGTCTGGATTACCAAGCACCTGTCTATGACGTCTGCTCATCTGCCAGCTAACAAGTGGGAAAGAACATGGTTTGACCAAGTATTCATCAGGGGATCTTTGTGGGCATTTTTAAATTGGAAGTAAGAGCTAAGAAGTTTGCGGCCAGACTGTAACATTTCAGTCAAAGCATTTGCTTTGGTATCAATCAAGCACAGCAGTAATTGTAGTAACTCAACTACCCCACAGGAAATGAGGTACTTTTTTCCACTGGTGGCCCATGTGGTGAGTCACGCTGTGTCTCAGGGAAGGTATCAAGACCACTGGTATTTTCTAAATCATGATATAAGGCATCATCAGTGTACTGAGGGGTGAGCTAGCCATCCTCCCTGCCTTTATCATAAAAAGTTTAGGGAGCACCATGCTCAGGCACAGGATCAGCATCATAGCCAAAAAGAGAAAGGAGCCTATGTTGTTAGCAATGAAGTGGTGTAGGCCCAGCATTAGACTCAGGGTGCACAACAATAGGTTGTGCTTTTGTAATCTCACAGGGTGACACCAGTTGAGCTTGTGCGGACGTCAGTTCAGGATCTGATAATGGTGTTGGCACTGGATCATACACTGGCATTGCTGCCATCGGTGTCAGGGCGGTGAGGGCTAACATGGATCACAGGATTCGAGTGGAAAGCAGTACCAGAGTCGGCACAAACCCAGTAATGGGTCATGGGATGACAGAAGGTGTTGGGAAAGGATCTCCGCCAGCAGTAACCAGTCTAGAGGCCTTGCTGGTTTTATGTTCCCTGTGGCCTATAGGCAGGACAAAGGAGGTCAGAAGTCCATTGAAAACTTCAAGCATAGCCTCTGTGAAGTGTTTGCTCTGCTTTGAGCTGGACAACAGCCTGGGGAATTGTTAGAAATGGAATTTCTGGTTGGCTAAGGCTTGCGTCAAAGCCAAGCAGAAACCACCACTCTAGTCAGGGCAAGGGAGTTAAACGCCAAGATAACCCCTGCTCACCCCCTTGGTAGCTTGGCACGAGCAGTCAGGCTTATCCCGGAGGCAATGTGTAAAGCGTTTGAGCAACACACACACAGCAGCAACACATTAGGCACACCACAAAAAGGGACTCCACACAAGGTTATATATAAAAATAGCCTTTGTATTACCATGAACACATTAGATCACAATCACACAGATACACTGTGCCAACTGGCACTGGGCAATATTTACAGGGGATTATGTACACAGGGCCACATGGGCCACCGTCAGAAATAGCACTTAGTAGAAATAGCACTTAGTAGAAATAGCACTTAGTAGAAATAGAACTTAGAATAACTGTAGCACCAAATAACAATGGTAGAACACCACCAGTAACCACTGGTAAAAGGTAGGTACACACTATGCAATCTTAATCACCATAGGCATAGATCACGCAGGAAAACAAACTCACTAGTATAACCTAAACTAGGCAAAACAACATCCTAAGCAAAAAAAAATACATTTAGAGGTATAGGCATAAAGGCATTGCACATTACGCATAAATCACATTAGGCATCAGGTAATTATCAACATAAACACAATATACCATCACCTTGCGCAAGAATCACATGAGATACTAACCCCAGGCCAACTGGCCTTCCGTGGGGCTCAAACGCCCTTTGTCCAACAGTGTCTGGGCTGGCTGCGCACGCAGCCAAAGGAAGAGTGCGCAAGGGGGACCTAAACATAGCAGCTGCCCACTACTTGCTGGGCAGCTGTAAAGTAGAGATGGGGCATGGGTCCTCACTGTCACTACTAAACTGAGGGCGCCAAGACATGCCCCCAAGCTGCAGCTGCCCGCTTCGGCGGGGAAGCTGGGAAGAAAACAGAGGCACGGGCCCCTCGTGGCCTTAGGGAAACAGAAGCGGGAGGGCATCGACAATGTGCCCCAACACCCCCCCTTTCCTCTGGTCAAAACAACAGTGCCCCAAGGGGGAAAATGGCATGGGCACTACACGTGCCACCTGAGCCCCATTCCGGGACTCTATTGCCAAAAGAAAGTGCCCCTGTGGTGTAGCTGCCTGCTCTCTCTCTCGCGGTGCAGCTGGAAGCGAGCCTGACATCACTTTGCCTTTTGGGCCTCCACTGGGGCTTGGGGAAGTAATATGTCCGCAAATAAATTAGCGCAGGCACCACTGTGCTTATGGAATCCCCCAATGGAGCTCCTAATATGCCCACGAGAAGTCTGTACCAAAGGAGGGGAGGGGGCGGGCACCGGCAATGTGCCCCGACACCCCTCTCACAACCAGGAACTCAGGAGCCCTACTCACCGGGCTCTTCTTCAGACTCCTCCGGTCGGCGGGGCAGGGGAGATCTCCATCTTGTCTCGATCCCGGGTGGCACAGCCTCACCTCGGGGAAGCTCCCTCGGCTCGAGGGGCAGTGTTGCTGGGCAGCCAATGGCAGCGCGGCCCTTTGCGGCGAGCCTCCAGGCTCAGGGACGCTTAGTCAATGGCAGCGCGGCCTTTCTGACGAGCCTCCAGGCTCAGGGGCGCCTCTGCCAATGGCAGCGAGGCGCTCGCGACGAGCCTCCAGGCTCCGGGGCGCATTAGCCAATGGTGGCGCAGCCCTCTCAAGGAAGCCCCCGGGCCGGCAGCGGTGATTCCTTCAGGACCCAGGCTTCTCTTCACTGTTCTACAGGGTAGGCTCCCGTTGCCATACAAAGTCCTTGGCGGGGTGGGCACCCGCTAGGGATATAGGACTGGCAGATATGCAGGGTAGGCTCCCGCTTCTTCAAGATATAAAACGGGGTGGGCACCCGTATTGTAAATATCAAAATACTCGGTAAATATGCGGCAGGCCGAGCGCGGTGGGCACCCACGCCACAAGCTGTTTCAAATCTCCATAAGTGGGGTGAGCTCCCGCTCGCAGCAGTGAGCATACAGCGGGGTGGGCACCCGCGGTGTGGATTCTCAGGCAGGAACCCAGCGCTACAAAGCACCACAGGAGCGCTCTTCCCAAGGAAAATGTAGGGCTCTCCAGACAGGAAAAATGAAGCGCTCCTCAGGGAAGAAAGCGCCTAGAGGTACTAGGTCCCTCAAGGTCCAGAGAAAGTTTCTCAGAAGGCAAGTGGGGGACAAAGGCTGGGCCCAGGGGCCAGCTCACAGGGCCCTTCAGGCAGGGAGGCAGTCCCCAGTGGCGGTACCTCCTGGCGTCCAGCAGCAGCAGCAGGCCCCCCTCAAGATATGATCCAGAGAACAACATTTACCAGGGGTCACAGCCCCATTTTAAACAATTTTTCCTTTGTCTTAGGCTGCAGGGCAGGGGAAGAACCAGTTACAACTGGTTCTTGAGAACTTTGTTGTGCTCAGCCCCTCTCCCCGTTCACAGGACAGGCTAGGGACATCAGTCACACCACAGGGGGCGGAGCCAGCATTGTGTAGGGAAGGCCCAGCCCTATTCAGGTCCCAGGTGTACTCCTCCCTCCCATCAACATGCAGATCTCTCCATTCACCACCGGGGCAGACCCATCCTGACTCCTGGAGCCAGGCACACCAGCCAGCTCCAGCCAATCACAAGCCAGACAGTCAATTCACATTTACTACACAGACATGCCAACTTCTAGAAGTGGCACTTCCGCACTAGACACATTAAATCTGCGCACACCATCGTGCAGCATTTAATCTCACGAGTTCGCACATACCAAACTCACCCCTGCACTCCCCACACATCCGGAACACCCATGGACACACATATTCCCCATGCATTCCTATGGGAGGGCAGGCCTATCTCACCACACGCACTCAGCCTGAGCACGCACTTTACACTGGGACACAGGGTTAAAGTGCGCAGAAGCCAAAAACAACTAACACCAGGTCACATATAAAAGCCAAGAGTGTAGGGGTGAACCTGCCGAAGGGCAAATTCCAACAGGAACTAAGGAATCAACTCTGTGGTAGGTGATCTCAACAGAGTACGAATAACATCTTGAAGCTCCTGAGCCTTCTCTTTGGAATCAAAGTGCCGTGATTGGGGTCATCTTCCGCATTACTTTTGTAGGTCTTGCCTAGCGACGCAGCGCATGCGCTGCATGCCTTGGTGAGGGTATGTTACTGTTAGAACGCAACTTTTAGCACGAAGTACCGTTACCACGGATCCATTACCACGCAGGATCCATTACCACGGATACCTTTACAACGCATTACTCTACAACGGAGGTACTATTACAACGCATACCATTACATCGTAAGTTTAGGTTAGTTTATAGGTAAGTTTATCTTTTTTAATTTACATTTATTAGGGGTATTGGGTTTGTGTTTTGGGGTACAGGGGTGTTTTTAGGTTTTAGGGTTGGGTTTGGGTTTTGGGGTACAGGGGTATTTTTAGGTTTTAGGGCTGGGTTTGGGTTTTGGGGTACAGGGGTATTTTTAGGTTTTAGGGCTGGGTTTGGGTTTTGGGGTCCAGGGGTATTTTTAGGTTTTAGGGCTGGGTTTGGGTTTTGGGGTACAGGGGTATTTTTAGGTTTTAGGGTTGG
Organism: Lissotriton vulgaris; assembly: GCF_964263255.1. Classification (NCBI taxonomy): domain Eukaryota; kingdom Metazoa; phylum Chordata; class Amphibia; order Caudata; family Salamandridae; genus Lissotriton; species Lissotriton vulgaris. The sequence continues at coordinate 52,481,748 of NC_141696.1, forward strand.
GTTTGGGTTTTGGGGTACAGGGGTAGTTTTAGGTTTTAGGGCAGGGTTTGGGTTTTGGGGTACAGGGGTATTTTTAGGTTTTAGGGCTGGGTTTGGGTTTTGGGGTACAGGGGTATTTTTAGGTTTTAGGGCTGGGTTTGGGTTTTGGGGTATTTTTAGGTTTTAGGGCTGGGTTTGGGTTTTGGGTTACAGGGGTATTTTTAGGTTTTAGGGTTGGGTTTGGGTTTTGGGGTACAGGGGTATTTTTAGGTTTTAGGGCTGGGTTTGGGTTTTGGGGTACAGGGGTATTTTTAGGTTTTAGGGCTGGGTTTGGGTTTTGGGGTACAGGGTTTTTTTTAATATATATTTACAAATAATAAAATTAAAATTAATTTCATTAATATAATTATTTATTAATTAAATAATGATTTATTAAATTAAATATTACAAAAATAATTATTTAAAATATATATTAATATGATATACTTACCTATACTTACGTGTAATGGTATGCGTTGTAATAGTATCTGCGTTGTAGTGTATTGCGTTGTAAAGGTATCCGTTGTAACATGACCTGCGTTGTAAAAAATCCGTGGTAATGGTATGCCTGCTAAAAGTACGCGTTCTAACATCATATATCCCTTGGTGAGATCTATTGTTGTCAGTTTTGTGTCCGAAGAGAGACAGGAGATGTGCACTTTCCCAGACAGCCGATGTGCACGCTCACGGCATGTCTTCTGTGGCGATCTCAGCTTGCACCCGGACAGTCGATGTGCACGCGTACGGCTGTGAAACATAGGCTGCCGGACATTGCTTGTTAACATAGTCCGTAAATGTGTCATTGAATTTCAGACCTGAGGCAAGACTCCTTGTACCACAGTGACGTCTGCTGACTGAAAATGGAATAACATTGCTCAATCAGAATCTCTTCCAATCTACAGTGTTAGTAACGCACCAAACATTTTGCTAACAGGAAGCACCAGGAACTACAAATACGTTGTGCAGATTTAAAAATCAGGCAAACAAAATTATCACTCAAAAAAGCACCAGATCTGCCTAGTAGGCAGAGACAAGCTGCCGAGGAGCGCGTAACAGGGGGCTTCTAGGCGCAAGGAGCTGGAGTGTGTCAGGACGAGAGACCAGGACGCCTCGGAATGCCAGGTTAGATACTTTTCTCATGATAAAAGGCCTGACAAGTGCTGCATTCCTCGCAGCACCCTCCCTCTTCCCCACAGAAAGGTAAGAAAGACGCCTTCGAATGCGCTCTGCTCCATGATGTAAGCGCCGAGGTATCTCAGCACATTAAAGGATTTCAGGCTGGGGCAGGAGGGAGTTTAGCTGCACTGACAGACCACCTTGGCTGCTGTAGGGCCTCCTCATACTGATGTGCCATATTGTCCATGATATAACAGCGCTCCTATTGTCATATCTATGTCGTCATAGCAGAATGGCTTCAAGAACAGCAGTGTCATCACGTCACAGTACCCTCCACACGCCCCCGCTCCATGATCCTGCTATCTACATTCACATTAATACAATTTGGCATGAAAAATGTTAACATTTTGGGATAAATGGGAATGAAGTAAAGGGGAAACTGTTAAAATATATTCAATTTTTAAAAGGTACAGAACAATATAAACACTGGATATCAAATATGCATCATACAAGTTCATTTTTGCAGCGATGCCCTCCTCTAACAATCTTTTTCCAATTCAGAGCTCAGGGAAGAATTTCAAAGTCTGTGCTTCAAAAGGGCTGAGCAACAACACTTCTTCACCCACCGTATGGCCAACATTTTCTGTGCGCGGCCAACGAGTCATTCAAACCGGCCTCAAACAGTGAGCCAAAGGGTGTGTCTTGGAAGTCATGAAGAAGTGCTCTAAAATAATGTATAACACTCCTGCGAGTGCCAAGAAACCCAAGTGCAGTGATCTTTGTGGCAGCGAGGTGCATCGTGCACATCCTCAGGGTGGTAATGTGTGACAATGGCAAGGACGTGCTGTTCGCATTAAATCCCCCCTTCCGCTCCCCAATCACCACAACACGGAGCTATGCCAAACAAAGAGAGTCGCAATAGGAGGAGCACCCCATTATCATTTACTTCCTGCCCTGTAAGCCTGTGAATGGGGTACACTTCTTTCATTATTGCATTATATTTATTTTTCTCTTCCTACAAGATCTTTGTACATTCCGATCCAGATAGATCTTTCTGCCTCCACAGATTTGTCTGTTTAGGCGTTGGAAAGAACCTGGCCTACCCAGTGGTGTAATGCAAATGGATGATACCTCTGCAGAATGGGACCTCTTTTGGACACATATGGTACTGCACCCTTCAAAATGGCTAGGGAAAAGAACATTGGCATTATAGGCCAATAACTCCAACAAATGCGAGAACGTTTGCATTTCCAAATCAGTAGGTCTTGTATTTATTAAAGTTAGAACTGCTGGTGTTGGAAATTACAATGGTTTTTACTTTTGCTTTTTTTTCATACCATTGGCAATAGTGCTATGCAAATATATTAACTTCACTACAAATAAAAAAATGAAAGTAAAAAACATTGTTATTTTCGAAGCCATCAGCTCTAACTTTAACAAATGCGAGACCTATTGCACTGCAAATGCTTGTTATGCATGTGCTAGGACTTGGATTTACCAGCAGACATCGAGTGGGAGTGGTACAGTCATGGGAATGACCCTGTGACTGGGACCCGGACAGGGCCCATGACTTGGTGAGGGAAAGGCATCATCATGAATGCCATGGTTTCTTCTTGTGAAGAGAAGCGGAGTGCTCAGGATCCTCATCAGAAGGCTGGGACAGAAAGGAACTGACATCAGTGCACACAGTCCGCTCTGTTGCTTCTGGGCCACTACAGAGCAAACATCCAGCCACATGACACCTCCATTCCTCATCACAAATAAGTATCCATGACCCACTGGCACCAGAGGCTATACCATCTCAGACATTAAAAGGAATAGTGATACCAAAAGCACTCCACTCTGACCGACTGCCCGCTGCCCGAAATGATCTGCTAAGGCCAGCATTTCATTGGATGTTTCTGCATGCTCCTCCATCCTGGAAAGCTGTAAAAGGATCTTGCGACAGGCTAAGGCAGCCACAATGCAGTCCTCATTCTGAAACAGAGGGAATAAATACATACAATTACACATGTGGGGAAAGTTGATGCTTCACTACAACCTAAGGATTGTATGAGGACAAGACATTCACAAGACTGCCAAAAACAAGACAAACTAGAGAGTTGAGGGGCAGAATTCTGGGAAGTGACTGTCAAATTGGCACATGCAAACCACCTTTTATGCTCGATACTGTATTACAATGCCAGATAACATATCCTGATACAAAGGTCCGATATTAACCGTGTCAGAGGGAGGCAGCAGACTTCTGCTCCTTAGGGATAAAGATCTGTCAAGCAGGCGCCATTCACAAGGCAGTGTTAATTGTAAATGAGGTGACGCCACCCTGCCAGAGGTTTGGCAAACACTGACCAGTGATAACTAGGTGGCACTAATCATCACACATTCACCATAGTGCAGATGGGTGGAGAGATGTTGATGGGGCGACTATAAGGGAAACATCCTTAACAACGCGGACAGTACACCGCAATGCTGTTACATCGCGGTCGTTACAACGACCGCATGTAACAACGCTATGCCATTACAACGCAAGTCTTTACATCGACTTGCGCTAGATGGCGTGCTAACATTAAAAATGGTGTAGTTTACTATCCCAACACCTTCCCTACTGATAAGTGGACTGTAGTTGGAATAGTAAATTACACTTTTTTTAATGTTAGCATGCCACCTAGCACAAGTCGATGTAAAGACTTGCATTGTAAAGGCATAGCGTGGTAACATGCAGTCGTTGTAACGACGGCGATGTAACAGCACGCGTTGTTACATCATACAACCGACTATAAGGCCCACTAACATAGTGCTGCTGGTATCCTTCTGAATCCACCACCCCATGCTCAGGGAATCACAACTGATTTCTTTTTTTCCAAGGTAAGGCAACATGGGAATCTCTAGGATTCCTGGGAGTGTGAAACCTGTTGGTTGCTCACCCATGCCTGGTACAGCTGAGAGAATCCCTGGTAATCATATCTGAGAGGGATTTGTCCACACCAGGAAGGTAATGCTTAGTAATACTATGGTGCCTAGGAACCCCCAAGGCCTGAGGAAGCAGTGGGACCCTCCCACATTCTTGCACAGTAGTGTGAAGAGCCTGGAAGTCATTGCTGAGCTGTCCATCACCTCCTTCCATCACCATGTGAAGTAGTGTGGCTCACTGGTTAGAGGCGGCAGACCCGAGAGCAGAGGACGGCCCGGGACCAGGGTTCGATTCCCGGCGCGGCAGGTTTCTGGACCAGGGTCAGCGGACTCGATAATTCTCTCGCCTCGGTGCCCACTCTGATCAGCGTTCACACTCGGCAACTCTGGGCATTAGCTTGCCTCATCTTCACTAACGGCCCCACCAGACCGCCGGGGATGCCTGGTCTCACCCTGGAGATACCCATTAAGGGACCATCTCTCAGGGAAGCCAGGAAGGGTTTCGCAGCGGTCGAAGCGCCTTGGGACCCTCCGGGTAAGTAGTGCGCTATATAAATGCCTATACATTTACATTTACACACATGTGCCACATCTACCATCACGAAAGCGCTGCCTCTATAATTTAGGCAATTAACTGGTGGCTGCGGCTGTTAACTAGCAGAAAGCTTCTTGGCTTATTACTGGATGTATAGGTGGTGTAGCTAGGAAGGTTTTAATGAGGGACACATCTTATTAAATGTAGTTTGCAATAACAGTAAGAGACACTTAAAAATTAAACACTTTGAGCGCTACTGACAGTTCTTGACCCTCCTTGGACTTCTGTGATGACACCAGAAAGTGTCACTTCAAAAGCATTCTGGATCTCAGTCTGTCTAAGTGTCCTAAGAAAATAGATGACCCATCCCTGAAACAGAATTCTCTTGCAACCAAATTCCTCCACCCGTACTTAAGCCCCCGATCTTTATTTAGCAAAATAAACATTTAATTAGAAAGTTTGGACAGAAATTCTATCATGGTACATAGGTCAAGAACGTTTAGTATAGTTACATAGAAGGTGAAAATCAGGTTGGCCATGACGAAATGCCCCATTACCATAATGAAGGAGCAAATGAGTGAATTTCTACTGTGCACAGCTACTCCAAGGAGTGTCCCTGTCACAGAAGCAAAGACATTTTACAAAACTTGCAAATCAGTGCATGGAATACAGGTGAGTTTTTATCACTTTCCTAAAAGAAGATTCGTGATGAGTGGCATGCAGGATATAAGGAAGCAGGATCTATTCAGTGCTGGTGAGGACTACAAATGAAAACCCTCCCATCTTAGCATGACGAAGCCTATGAACAAAGTGATAACCATTGGCTGAGATTAATTCAAGCACTCCATCCATCACTGTTTTCTATATTTATTGTGTTGCCCTAAGTGGGACGGGTATACTCAGACGTGGGTCCTGTGCACACTGTGTCACTGGAAACAAGCTGTACCTGGCTGATGAGCCCATAACTAGAGCGAAAGTCGTCCTGGATTGCTTGTGCCCCGGTTCAGGGAGGATCTGGCTTGGAAATTCAGGATGGACTGTTCCTACTGGAGCGGGGTCAAGACTGATTTGCATAGAGCGGAGTCCAAACTCAGGTTCCATGGTGTGCAGAGTAACAATGGATTAGGAAGTAGCTAAGTGATTGCCAGTGGCTTAGATTAGTTCCAACCATCACTTTTTTGTATACTTATTTTATTGCCGTCAGTGGGACGGGTATGCCCGGACGTGGATCGCGTACACAGTGTCACTTGAACAAAGCTGTACCCAACAAATGAGCCCGTAACTAGGGCAAAACCGGTCCTGGGTTGCTTGTATTCTGGTTCAGAGAAGACTTGGTTTGGCAGTTTGTGCTGGACTGTTTCTATTGGAGCAGGGTCCCCTCCCCATTTTGGGTAATTGTGGACCCTATGTAGGCCTTTAGAAACTCGGTAAGGGGAGCCGCATGATCCAATTCTGATCAATTTGTCTCCGGTGGTGGGCTCCCCGGGGCCTGTCATGACTTTGGGAGGATAGCCACATGGACCCATCCCCATTTTGAGCAATTTCACCCCAACGGGATGGGCTTCCCGGGTCTTCTCCCCATATACATAAACTGTGTTCCCAGGGGTGGGTTCTCTAAGGCATGTAAAGGCTATGGGTGGGGGGCCATGTGGCCGTGCGGCCTCTCCAATTAATAAAACAAAGCCACCCCAGCTCCATTTTGCTGTTTTATGTTTTCAGTTCCACAGGAGTCCCACAGGATTGCAGCAATCCTTTATGATTAAATGTTTTGTGTACTCACTGCGGCATATGGGGGCAGTTCTTCTGGGGTTTCTCTTGGGGGGGTGAAAGGGACCCTTTAATATATATTATATGTATCGATATATATATTCACTGAAAAAAACATAGGTTTCAGGCAGGTTATAGTAAGGAATTATCATTTAAGAAACCTTAGAAATTAATTGAAAAAAACATAGGTTTCATGGGTGTTATAGTTAGCTAGATATTTCACTCATACTCACACCCGCAATCCACTGGTGATGATGTCACATATTACATCATTCATGACATGGTCATGGTCAGTGACACCACTGATGACATCACTGAGGACATCTCAAATGACATCACTGATGACATCACTGATTACATCATCCAGCGAATGTGGTTTGGTTTGTTATTTAAATATTTAATTATATATACACCAATCTGCATTGAAGAATCAGTGGATATATAAATATCTGGATAGAGGATTTAGTAGCAGTGTGATTGATTGTTTACTTGAGTAATTTATAGTGTCTCACTAAATATATTGGACAGTGACTAAACTGTGTGAATATCTGTATTACTTGGTCAGTTGTTGTGTAAAACTGCTGCACCAGTTGGTTACTAGCTACGTGAAAGTCTATATTAGTTATTGATTAGTTAAATGACTATTTGTATGGGAGAGTGAATGTGTGTGTGGTTCGGTGGGGGATCTGTGACTGCCCAAAGATATGTGAATAGTTAATTAAGTAGGTATATGACGTTAAGGCTACATGTTATAATAGTTGTTTGGGTGAGTGAATGTCTTTATGGGTGTGGTGACGAGTAAATATATTTCTCAATGGTACATGTCCAACAAAGTAGAAAAAAGAAAAAGCAGTGTATGTGACAGTTGTTGTATATAAATAAGTATGCATAAAACTCATTGATTGCATGAGTGACTATATAGATAACTGTATACTTGTAATAGTGATTTCATAACACACCATGTATTAGTTACGATCTATATAAATAAATAAAGTGCTATTTGTATAAGTGTGTAGCTGAGTAAATGTAAATAAGATACATTGTTTGCAAAAGTGAGTAGGATGACTGCATAACTGAACAAGATGTGTGCTGGTGTGTAATGTCATTATAGGTGTATAAGTATATTTGATAGTGTTCTATTGATCATTGACAACATGAATGAGTGAATCTATAGTTAATTGATTAGATGTGTGAGTAGATCTAGGAATCATTGAGTGGGTTTTTAGATACTTGTGTTGCTGCGTCACTGGATTCAAATACGGTACTGTGTATTTTACAGTGAGTGATGAAAGGTTATAGTAGTGTATGATGAGGTGTATCTGACTGCCATGTGGATGATGTCATCAGTGATGTCATTTGAGATGTCATCAGTGATGTCACTGACCATGTCATTAATGATGTTATATGTGACATCATCACTAGTGGATTGCGGGCGCGAGAGTTACAGTTAGTACAACTAACTATAACGGAGGAATTTCAATGGTTTTGTATGAGTGAAATGTCCAGCTCACTATAACACCCCTGAAACCTATGGATTTTTCAATACATAGTAAATCTATTGGAAACATGAGTCTTTCACCAATTGTAAATCACGATATGTGGTGTATGGAATAAAATGCCCATGCAACATGTTGTATATAGGCAAAACTAATCAAGAAATAAGAGGGCAAATTACACAACACAAATCGAGAATTAAAAGGAACATCCAAACTGCCCCGTTGGTGAATCATTTGAGGCTAAACAACCATACAGAGAAAGATCTAGTATGGACAATCATTTCTAAAGTGGAAGAGGATTTGAGAGGCAGCGACCTTGACAAAAAATTGTCCAGAAGAGAAGCGATGCTAATTGTTAAATTCAATACTGCAGTAGATGGACTTAATGAACTGTCGGAAATCTATCATTTAAGCTGAGGTCCCCTTTGCCTATTTTCCTCCCCCTTCCCCTTTCTTTGGAAGTTGGGAAATGCAAGAAATCTCAGGATAAAGTTACAAGCTAGGAAGAAGATACCTCTTGACTGTGCGTTACAAGATTCAACACTGACACCAAGAGACATGGTATAACATGCGGTTGTCTAGACCGCCAACACTAACAACAAGGCCAGCCATGCGGGATGAACACTTGAGCCATAACGGTGCAGTCTAATAAAGAATAAACTACAAACCCAATCTGGGAATGTTATAAGATGGGCTTTTGTACACAGCGCGCAAGTATTCATCCATGTAAATAGTGGACTGCGGATTAAGTCTGTTCCATCTATGTTTGAACCACATATTTTACTTCTATACTGGTCTCCATGGGTGAATTCACATAGTGCAAAGGGGCTATATCAACCAATAGGATAAACTGTCATCAGACTTGAGAAGGTCTCACATTCATGTCAAATCAGTGTCAAAAGATTGACGACCATAGATATCGCCATTAATTAGTTAAAATACAATGGATTTCATTTGAAATGAAATGAAGTAGCATGGAACAGTATAACTATAAAAAGAAATATCAATAAAGTTTGCAAAGTCAAAATGGACATAAGATGAGAAAAAGGCTTGCACAGTACAACCAAGAATTTTTTGTGAATGCAGTGTACAACTTGTATTAATTGTTGGACACTAGTCTTTCCTCCATCAAATTGTTGAAATAAATGTGTAGTACGTATTCAAGGAAAAAACGAATCCCAAATTACCCTGGGTTTCCGGCAGCTTGGGACATTTAAATATGTCCCGCACGTTACACGCTCTAACTGCTTGTTTGCGGAAATTGAGCGCACTGCCATCCGTAGTTCGGAGCCAACTGAAGAACCTACAGGTGAACCGTCGCACCTAGTCCCCACCGCTTTGTTCATGCGCAAATGAGTATTCTAGATTGATTCATCGGTTAAATAAACTCCCTCTTCTTTTGAAATAATAGGTTTTGTCCATTGCCAATCCTTGAAAAGAAAAGAATCGACCCGGAGGCAATATTCACCTCAAATGAAGTAAGTTTAATAAAGTTAGCCTTCATAAACAGTTTACAACTCTGAGTAAAGGCAGAAGTCTTATATATGATGTTGCATTTGCAGGTACTGCATATTTGTTGACAGTGTATTGGTTCGATCGATACGACATTGAGAAAGAGATTGACGTAAGTGTTGCCTATCCATCTCCTGGTTGAAAACGCATTTTATTTGACAGCGGGTATCTATCCAACTTCCAACTCGGTTTGTTTGTTGTGTCTATCTTGTTTTCAACACAGTTCCCAGCGTTGGGTTTGGTATTTTTGAACAGCTTGAATAAGAGAAGGTAAGAACTATATAAGAGGTCTAGAGTGGCGTGCTATTGATCCTATCTTGAGAGTAAGCCTAAGAAAACTCTTGTCTGTTTTACAGCTGTTGGGTCCTGAAGAGAACTCGAAACAAATAGACCATCTATGTATCTATGTATCAGCCATAAGATTGCACAACAAAACTTGATTTTTGTATAGAAAGAATATAATTTGATGACACTGTGTACTATTGCTTGCTTTTGAATTATGGACAGAAATCAACAAAATGAAACTGTAATTTAGTAGGGGATAGCTGTGAATGTGATGAATGAATGTAAGAGCGTTTGAAAAAGGTTGAATGAGTGATTGAATGTGAGAATTAGGAATGTGAATATGTAAATATGTCTTTATTCTTTATGTGATTTTTGTCTTCAGTTGAGATTCTAAAAAATTTAAATGTGGTAAAAATGTACACATTTTGTTAAGAAAAATAATTAAAAATATTTATTCAAGACAGAATTAGAAGTCCATGGCACATGTTGTTTTATTTTCAATATGCTCGCCTGAATGGGAGTTAAAATTAAGTAGCAGTATTGGCATTTGTTTAGGTAGATATTGATTTATTTAAGGCTCAGATAATTGTACTCTATGTCCTCAGATTTTGTAAAAGGATACGACATGAAGAATTTCTTGATGTCTGTGCTAACTGCCTTCCATCAACAGTGAGAACAGCAGGGTTCACAACTTGAATTCAACTTTTGGATCTACACTTCGGACAGCATGAAATTCAGCCTTGTTTTCCTTAAGGCAGAGACAATTGTACTCTATGTTCTCAGATTTTGTTAAAGGATGCGACAAAAAAACATTCCTCAATGTCTGTCCTGACTACTGCCTTCGATCGACATTGTGATGGCTTATGATTCAGGTGGAATGGCGATTGCATTTGACGCATTCCAGTAGGCAAGAGACATTGTACCAGTGCGACCTGCCTGAACCACGAATCATCGCAGGGTGCGCACACACTGAGTTCTTCAGGTACCACTAACTCACTGCACCACAAGTCATCTCCCTGTGGCCTTATTAAGACAGAATTCACTAGGCAAAAACAGTTCTCCAGTGCAGATGGCCCACACATCGCTGGCTGCGTAGACGCTGAGAGCCACACCTACCTCTAACTCTATACAGCTCAAGTGAGGTAATGTGGCTCACTGGTTAGAGGCGGGTGAGGTAGTGTGGCTCACTGGTTAGAGGCGGCAGACCCGAGAGCAGAGGACGGCCCGGGACCAGGGTTCGATTCCCGGCGCGGCAGGTTTCTGGACCAGGGTCAGCGGACTCGATAATTCTCTCGCCTCGGTGCCCACTCTGATCAGCGATCACACTCGGCAACTCTGGGCATTAGCTTGCCTCATCCTCACTAACGGCCCCACCAGACCGCCGGGGATGCCTGGTCTCACCCTGGAGATACCCATTAAGGGACCATCTCTCAGGGAAGCCAGGAAGGGTTTCGCAGCGGTCGAAGCGCCTTGGGACCCTCCGGATAAGTAGTGCGCTATATAAATGCCTATACATTTACATTTACATTTACAAGTCAATGCCACATGGCTGTGGGCCCTTCCTGATGACTGCCTCCGGTCTATACTGCGAACAGTAGGGCTCACAATTCAAGATTAGTACCGATGCAAATTGTGTAAGAGACTATAATCGAATAAGAAAACCAAATGCTCCCAATCTGCAACATCGCCACCAAACATACGTCCCATTTTGAGAAAATTGGAATGCACTGCAGGCAGAATTTAAGAGTGCAGTACCAAAGTAAGTAAAACGTATATCAAACCCTGTACAATATCCCTTTAGTAGCCTTCCTTCTTAAACTTCTTTTATATCAGTTCTAGGTTTAGTTGAAAAACTAAATTCACGCTGCAAGTGCAAAGGCCCACTCAATGGCAGTCTACACTGCGAACAGCACAGGTCACAACTTGAACTATAATGTCCCTGAAACATATTTCAGGAATGTATTCCATACATGTTTCATCTTTTATTTCAATCGTGATTACAAATAATGCAGTCCAGCCTAAGATCTACATTGCAAACAGCAGAGTTTACAACTTGAATTCAGCTTTGTATCTACACTAAAGACAGTAGGGAAATTAGCCTTGATTTATTTAAGGCAGAGACAAAAAATACTCTTGTGGCACTGCTAGTATGCGCAAGCACCTTTAAACCCTACATCCTGTGAACTATGCTCACAAAGAATGTAGAACACAGCGCCAAAATGTACCTCCACCACCGGCAATACCAAGTACCTCTGGGGCATCACCTTCAACATCGCCACCAGACATACGTCCCCATTTTGAGAAACTTAGAATGCACTGCGTGAAATGCAATTGTTTAATTTGTTTTGGGGGAGTAATCAGTCGACCTAGTTTGCAGAGCAATTGATAACCATTGATGGTGGTTTTTTTTCCCTCTTCAAAGTTCATGCAGTCCAGTATGCAACACTCAATGCTTTGAGTACAGAGCGCTCAAACCACGCATCATCGCAGTGTGAGCACACGCTGAGCACCAGACGTACCACTAACTCAGTGCACCATAAATAATCGCTGTGTGGCCTTATTAAGGCAAAATTCAGTTGCCAAAAGACATTCTTACCAGTGCGTTCTGCCTGAACCACGCATCATCGCAATCTCCACACAAACCGAGTGCACCACAACTCATGAATCCTTTACAATAGAATCTTCTGTGTATTATTTCACATATAGTGCTCCTACCTTTGTACAGCAGAAGTCATAAACCGTTTATGATTGAATATCTGTGTATGATATCATGATTACTATTCTACTTGTTACCAACAGCAACGTAATAAAATGGAGCCGAGAACACTTTCCAGTATACACTTCAACTATCTATCTGTGTCTGTGTACTTATTATGTTTGTAAAATGCTGCTCCTGCGCCCTACTACATTATATTATGCTGTAAACAGCGTATGCAACCATCTTACCTCACCCAATAACAAAAACTTTGAATATATAACTTTCTCTTGCTCATTCTACAAATACGAACGTACAAAGTAGATCATTACAATACTGCAAAGAAACTGCATAGTCAATTTATAAATGTGTACTATTACTTTTTTTTTAGCATATTTATATAGCGCGAAGTTGACCTAAAACTATAACAACAATTTACATGACCACCGTATTTACAGTACATTTTCAAGCACGCGTTGCTTACGTCATTACTCTACAATACCAGGATGTGGACACTACTCCGAGCCTTGAAAAATGATTTCCAGCACCAAGTTCAACAGTATACCTGAATGACCACATATATTATCTGTCCTTCATGTGCCAAAAACTGCAACCTAAACCTTTCACAGCCCTGTATTACTACAGCTACAACACTCCACTGAATGTACAACAAACATTCATATTAGCAGAACTGCGTCATGTCCACCATCGTTTACGTGTGCATCTATGGATGAATATAGGGTCAGTGATACCCCGTACCTTCCATGTTAGCCATATTATGGGACTTTACAGACATAATGACACATTTGTGTGCAAGACCCGGGTGACAGCAGCACTACAACACGGACACCTAAATCAGTAAATTTTTCATATAGCTCACGACGGAACCACGCCAAAGCTCTGGAGTCATCGTTCACAGCCTCACGCAGCACTGGCATACGTTAGTCCAGCCCACTCCGCTTACGCTTCCAGGAAAACACAACAACGGTACGTACATGGCCCAGAATTCCATTGTAGTGATTTCTTACTTCCAGGTCTAGTTGTCAGAACGGCAAACACACACTCCCTCATGGCTGGTATATACCCACACCGCACCCATCCAGCACATACATCACTACACATGTGACCCTACCAATAAAAAAGACGGGCGCATGTGCTCTACGCCATTTTAGATGCTCCCATCGCAAGCGCTGTGATGGCCCGTCCTAGTGGTTCGGACACCTCATGTAGGCCCGAACCACCGAGCAGGGGGGCCCACCACTACGTGCGTGACCTCTTTGGTCACTGAGTTAGTGGTACCACAAGGACTGAGCAGGTGAGCAACATGCGATGATGATGGGAGCAAGAGTATGTCCTTAGCCATAGTGATATCAAGACTCAGCATCATATGTGAAACTTCTTGGTGGCAGAGCAGGACTGCATGATGAGGAAGGTGCCCTGTCCACGAAGAGGTGAGCAGTGGGATCTAGGGTTGGCAGCGGAGGTGGTCGATGGGGTGCAGCAGACTGGATACAAAAAGGCGACGCAGCAATTTAGGAGTACGCAGTCCTATATACTGTATGTTATTGCATTTGTATTTTTTTTTCCAATAGCAGGAAAGTTTTTATAATCGGTCAAATGTCCGTCGCACGTGATGATCGAAACCACTTATATCACTGCGCACCGCTTGCTTTCACAACCGGATAAAAAAACCTTACTACTATACTAATTTTTCAAAAATCGAAGCATATTAAACAAGTTGGAACTGTACAAATAGTTGTTTTTTAAATGAGGGAGGGAAGGTGTGTGAAAGGGCGATGTAATTCTACTCCACATTAAGATAGTAACAATTGCCAATCATAACATCTTTCTTTTACTATCTTTTAGATATAGAGCTTCAGGATGCATTATGTCCCGGCACGTGGCGCAAACACACCGGTGACAGAATGGTGAGCTGCAAATATTCTTTTCAGTCACTCTTTCACTTCCTCTATCCTTTGATTAAGAAATGACGAACAACGTTATCTTCTTTTTTATCTGACAGGTTGTGTTTCTCAAATTGGCGTTCCCCTCCCCAACACCTCCAAAGCTCAACGTTCGAGGATTCTGCGATGATGCGTGGCCATCGTAACAACATCTGAGAAGGGTGCTTCGACACGGGGTGCACCCTCTTTGAATCCCGCCAATGGCACAAGGTGAGCAAAGAAGCTAGTTTCCGAAGCAGCAAGAAGTCACCTGTGGGCTGAGAGAGTGGGTAGTGTGCAGCACCTTGACTGCGTAGGAAAGTACAATTACCTCCGGGCAGTGAGAATAGATAGATTGCAAAAGTCTGAGGGGCAGATTTACAAGCCCTTTGCGCCACTTTTGTGTCACTTTCAACATGGGAAAAGTGACGCAAAAGTGGCGCAAGATGCTTGTAAATCTGCCCCTGAGTGCGCCAGAAAAGGCACTCACCTCGGTACTCTGGGAGTCAATGGGGTGCCATAGTCTGGGTACGCAGTAATGAGAACTCACCGCTATGCAGTGGGAGTGCATGGGGTACAGTACTTTGGGAGAAAAAGAATGCACAGACACCTCCTTACAGTGGAAGTTGATGTAATATAGTATCCTGAGTGCGCAAAGACATAAAGCAGAAATATACTTGTGCAGTTCTATGTACTCTGCTATTACTAACTCAATACTATCTTTCAGATCACTAAACTTGAGGGTGCACTGTGAACCGGCACCTCTCCTGCTCCATCTATTACTTTCTGTCTCTCACACTTGTAATGTCGTTTTTTTCTTCTTTCTCTCTCTCTCACATTGTTTTTCTTTCTCTTTAAAAGTCATGGACGCTGTTGTCCACTCTGCCAATTAAAAAATCAAGGATGAATTTAATACAGTCTGCAGTGTAGACCCAAAGCAAAACTCAAGTTGTGAACTCTGTTCACCACAATGCCTCCAAATAAACAATATTATACTGTATAGTGACGTGATCTCTCACCTAATTCTGTCTAATCTCTCTAATCATTTTAAAGACCTGTTGGTCCATACTGTAAATCTGAGGCAGTAGGCACTTCCATACAGACACCTATTTAACGTGGGCCTATAAGAGAGGTGGAATGTATCAGGAACACTGCAGATGTGCAAATAACCAAATATTGCCAATTGTTACCTTAATTTGTGATCATTGACCTCATTCAGTCACATCGATCTAATTTTAAACACTTATTTTCATTTTTTTTGCAGGTTCCCTAGCCTCCTTCTATTGGAGTCCATTTCACATTTTGTTTATTATATTGTTATGTTTCTAGTTATTTATTATATTGTTATCTTAAAGTTACGTTTGTAGTTATTTATTGTTTTGTTAATAAAAGTTAATTTAAAAAAAAGTATATAAGTCTTCTTTTTCTGACAACATTTCACTATTATTTAGTGTGGTATATGCTTAGAAAACATTAAACAATTAAAAATAGAAGTGATGTTTATAACTAGAAGTATAATACTGAGACCAGCTCTTTACCAGAGTCTGTAGCAGCGATTAACGGTTCCTTTGGAAAATTCTAAAAACTCTGGCACAGTAACTGTTTCGATTAGCAACATTGTGTGGTGAACTTGTAACCTATGTGCTCTCTTACGTGTTACATGAACTGTTACTATGGTAACAGGCAATAAGCAGTTTGGTGGTATGATTGAAAGGTACTGGCTGTACAGAACCCGTTATATTTGCCCCGGATCCTCTACATGACAGAGAGGAAAGCAAACTAAGACAGAACGCTGTGTAGCAGATTTACAAGCCCCTTGCGCCCCTTTTGCATCACTTTTCCCATGTTAGAAGTGATGTAATAATGACGCAAGGGACTTGTAAATCTGCACCTATGTACATTACGAGCAAAAGAAGTACACAACTCTTCGAATTCTGTATCAATTAGACACTGTTGCTTCACGATTCACAATGCACTTCACTAAATACTTTGTGCCTATTTAAATGGGAGATGGGATCGTCGACATTACAAAAGTTAGGGGCATAATTTTAAGGATGGCCTTAAAATTGTCGCCGCTCTACTGGCAGCAAACTACAACTAAAACGGCGATAATGGACTTCAAAATCCTTTGTTATCTCACCAGAAGATTTTTTCAACATTGCTGTTTGCTAGGCAAGAGTGAGAGCCGAGGCTCTCGCACTGCCATATCAAACTTGGGGGCATATTATCAAGGACAGCATTAACATGTACTGGTGAAAACCTGGGCTTCTATTGCAATTCTCCCGAATTCTCAAAAACCTATTATTAAGCCATTATGGCCGCTTTAACGACACTTTCCTAACACTAAAGCGACGATAATCTTAACGCTGTCCTTGTAAATATGCCCCCAATATCGTGAGAAATACAGCGATAATATATGTTCGCAAGTGAAAAGCTTATTAATATAAGACTGTGGACTCAACATATCAATCCACCTCGCATATAAAACATGCTTAAGTCTACTTCAGAACAGATGGTAAGATCCGACATAAACCGCAATTAGCTAGAGTTTTCCTATCGGTCCTCAAATCCAGGGACACCTTGTAAATACAACGTTATTGTCATACCTCTTTCTTCCTTTTTATATTCTCATAGAAACACCTACCTTGCCACTAAGAACACCTATATTGCAACTCATTGGATATACAAGGCGAGCCCTTAGCAACCCGCCTGCTAACATGCATTAATGCATCTTAGCGTCACCTAGTAAATAGGGCAACATAATTTTCACCACATTTTTGCTATGACACAGCAGCAACCTCGACTCCCGCCCTGCCATAGCAAACAGCAGTGACCCGGGGGTAGACACCCAGAGAAACAACAGAAGCCGCTCATGGGGGGTGGTGTACCCCAAGGATTTCGACTGCTCCAGAACGGAGACCAAGCGGCCGGCTCTCAAAATATAAAAAGCCCCAGAGGGTGGTAATCCTCGGGGTTGAGACGACCTGTCATGGAGATAGGCTTCGCCTTCACACTGTGTTAAGTTAGCATGAGCTTATTAGAAGTTTAAACGCCATTTTTCCTTTCTGCTGCTTCTGCACACGGCACATATTGTTATTAATGCTTTGAGCCTAGTAGAATATTTTGCTTCACACGAAAATAATATATTTTCCTATTGTATCAGCTGTGCTTGGTAAGCTATGTCTGAACAGTGAGTGCCGAGGCCTTCAAGGTTATTTAAAGACAGTGGTTGTTGTTCGGTCTGATCAGCGCACGTCCTAGACATAACATATATGCGGCTGTGGCCAACTCTGGTTTTGGCGCATTTAATAATGCACTGCGCAGAGCATGCACACACACTTGATGAATATTCGCATGCAGAGAGCTAGTGTAGAAGATGATGTGATCCCTTTCTACTAAGACCAGAGGTATGGGGCCGCCCTTCTAAAACCCAAAGAGACCTTCTGTAGATATAATATAATATACTAGCAAGGGAGGGTAAGACTGAGGTGCCATTTAGCCTTCTTCCCTTTAGCATTTTAACATGCTTTCTCCCTTTGTATTTTATGGAATAGTAATTATGCTGATAACCTTGTTGCTTATAATATGTTTGCTTGTATTAGCTAAGATACTGTGCCTGAGAATACAGCATTAGAAATAAATATTTCAAACATAGGTTTTACAGAAGTTATAGTTAGAAATTTGCATTTAAAAAACCTTAGAAATTCACTGAAAAACCATAGGTTTCAAGGGCGTTATAGTTAGCTGGACATTTCACTTGTACAAAACCATAGAAATTCCACTGTTATAGGTAGTTCAGCTAACTATAATTCGCGCCCCCGCAATGCACTGCTCATGACGTCACATACTACATCATTAATGACATCACTAATGACATCTCAAATGACATCACTGATGACATCATCCACTGACTGTGTGTTTCTGTAAAGTTTAAATATGTTTTATAAATAAGCCAAAGTGTATCAAAGAATCAGTGGGGATACAAGTATCTAGATAAAGGATTTACGAGGTGAGTGACTGATTGTATAAGTCACTGATTAAGCGTGTCTTACTGAATACATGCATTAGTGACTAAACTGTGTGAATGTCTGTATTAGTGTGTCTGTTCTAGTGTAAGTTAGTACATGGGTTAGTCAGTAGCTATATGACAGTTTATATTGGTTATTGATTGTTTGCCTGAGTATTTGTAGCTGTGCCTGAGTGTGTGTGTGGGTTGGAGGTGTGTGATTCTGTGCATAGATGTGAGACTAGTTGATTCACTGGCCGAATGGGTTCAAGAGTGCATGCTGAAACAGATCTATGACTGGGTGAGTATGTGTATGGGTGTGTTCCTAAGTGAATGGAGATCTCAGTGGTACATGTAAGTAGCTACATATGTAAAAGGCAGTTTATGTTAGTGATGGTGTATATAACTATATGTGAAAGTGAGTGATTACGAGAGTGGCTGTATGGATGACTGTGTACTTGTATCACTGAATATATAAGAGAGAAAGTATGCACTACAATCTATATGAATTTGTGAGGTGTTTGTGTTTAACTGTATAGGTGACTAAATGGAAGTGTGATTGATTCTTTAAATGACTATCTAGGTCTGTGAGTAACTCCATGGATGAGTGATGGTATGTGACTGTCTGAATATGTGTATGACTGCATGTGATAGTGTTGTATAGAGGGGTGACAGCATGCATAAGTGATTGTATGGGTGAATGAGTGGATGTGTGTGTAGACCTAAGAATCAGTGAGTGGGTATGTAGTAACTGGTATTGGTGTCTCTATGGTTTCAAAAATGGCACTCTGTATTTTAGAATGGGTGTATCAAAGGTTATATTAGGGTGTGAGGAGGTGCATCTGATTACCAGTGGATGATGTCATTAGTGATGTCATTTGAGATGTCACCAGTGATGTCAATGACCATGCCACGAATTATGTAATATGTGACATCATGAGCAGTGCATTGCGGGGGCGCAAGTTATACTTAAAGCTGAACTAACTATAACAGTGGAATTTCTATGGGTTTGTACGAATGAAATGTCCAACTAACTATAACGCCCCTGAAACCTTTGGTTTTTTCAGTGAATTTCTAAGGTTTTTTAAATGCAAATTTCTAACTATAACTTCTGTAAAACCTATGGTTTTTTTCAGTGAATTTCAAAAGTTTTTTAAATGTTAATTTGTAACTACAATGTCCCTATAACCTATAATGTTTTTTAGGTAAATTTTAAAAAGAAGTGTATGATTTTTATAGTAGTCTTTTATAACTTATAATTATGGCTTCTGGTTTTATGGTATTTATTTTTTGGGCAGTTCCGTCTATATTTATGTATTGTAGTTATCCATATATATTTTGGGCTTTGTGAAAAAATGAATATGAAATGAGTATATTTCCACATTTATTTGGCTGATAAATATGCACTCATGCCTGAAGGAGTGACCGTTTTCAGTCATATAAACCCTCTCAGATGATAAAATATGCACAACCTTGATATTAAAATGTGCATGTTTTCTTATACGAGCATATATATTGCACTTTAAGGCTCTTTACTAAAATTCTTCTATTGTTTTAACCCTTTTACTTTTAGAACGACAGACCTATTGGCCTGGTAGTCTCGATTGACAGCATTTAGAATTGCTCAACAAAATAAACCAATTTCCGTTTTTATCTGCATTTTTAAATAAATACAGAGAGGAAAATAAATACTTTTCTGTCTGTATTTATCTGTAAAAATCAGTAAAAATGCAAAACAAGGAGCCCTACTTATAATTTAACAATGTTTACAACTTAATTAGCAGTAATTAACATATAAGTGTAGTAAAAGTGTGACGCAGCACCTATACTACCTGACTTCGAACATCAGCATTCATAGTTCGATTCCCGGCTCCAGCAACATGTTAGCCCCGACTATCTCACAGTGGCAACACCTTGCTTAATCTTCCCAAAGCCCCGAGAGCCGGCACACCTTTCCGGGGGTAGCTCTTCACTTTACAAATGCTTGCATTTTTTTTTATTTAACAGCATAGTGGTGACAATTATTAGCAATTTTTTTTTCTTCTATTCAGAATAATTATTTTTTTGTCTTCTATTTAGATGTTTTTAATAATTAGAAAGCAAATGACACAGTTTGCGGGGTAACACTTTTAAACTCTCCAACGTACGTACATATTAAGGACCTTATACGTGTTACAATAAAAATCGAAACCTTTACAGCTTCACAGTTTGTAACTTTTTCCAACAAGTGCACAAGTTAAACAGTTAAAACGTGAGCACGTGTGAACTGTAAAACGTGACATCTAAATGGGCGGAGCCGCATCTTCCTTCCATAGACTACTCGATAACCAAAAAGTATATAATCCACACCCGTTGTTCGATTAGTTTTGTTTTCGCTAGTTATTTATCCGTGTCCATTCTGTGATGCAGGTTCCCTTTTCAAGTGTCGGATTCTTGTTTTGCGGCAACGAAACATATTCCGGAGTTGTAAGTTGTTTGATTATGGCATAAATATTTATAATATGTAGCTATTTGTCAATATTTAAACATTTACATCTAGAAAAAGGTGTTATTGCAAGTTTTTGCCATTTTTCTGTAAAGGTCAGCAGCTTGTTTTCAGAAACAGACAGATTACAGAAAACTGTCTTTTATGATGAAACAATGGAAATAAAGACAATTGAATTGATTACAGAAAACATTGCTCCTTTTCTGGCTCCTTTTCTGGCTCCTTTGAGCTCATATACTGTGACTTTGTATATTATAATATTGACACTTTACTTGACCTCAGAGGTGTTGGTGACCCGTTGGCGGAAACCCTAAAGATTTATAATTAATGTCACCAGCTTCCACTTGTTAGTCTGTTTCCCCCTGGGGATCACATACTGTCAATATGTTCGCTACCAACCAACATGACGCTCTGGAAACTCCTCCTTAGAACACTTTAGCCAATCAGATGTCCCTCCTACTCAGAGGATGAGAAGGGAATACCGAGCAACACTTCTACTTTCAATAGTGCGTAACCAATCAACATTAAGCTCTGGAAGGTCCTCCTTACAATATATGAGCCAATTAGATGTCCTTGCTACTCTGCAGAGAGAAAGTAAATGGCAGGAAACACTTCTACTTTCAACGGTTCGCAGCCAATGACCATTAAGCTTGTTGTAGGTACACCTCAGCCAATTAAACGTTAATTGTGTTCCACGCAGACATACAGAACATGCCCTCTCACAAAATAATAAATTTCCTGTATCAACGAGACTCTATCCGTGATAAAAGTGAACACTGCATAATAAGTAAACATTATTCTGTATTATATTAAAGGAAGGCCGCAATACGGTGCATTGTTGTTTCTCGATATAATTTCCCCAGCCTACTGCACCCCCCTCCCAACATGAGTGAAGCCCCGGGGCTGCGGGGGCCCCAGCGGGCCCCCGTTATGATTTTTTAAGAAATGCCCCGGGCTAGAGAACACTCTCTACCACATATTAATAAATTTCCTGTAACAAAGTGACTTTATCCGTGATAACAGTGAATACTGCATAATAAGTAAACATTATTCCACATTTATATTAAAGGAAGGCCGCAATACCGTAGATTGTTGTTTCCCCAATACAATTTCCACAGCCTTCTGAACCCCCCCTCCCAATATAAGTGAAGCCCCGGGACTGCGGGGGCCCCAGCAAGCCCCTGCTATTATTTTTTCAAGAAATACCCCTGAGACCTAGCCCACCAAGGGGCCTCATTAAAATGAAACGCGGGAACCCGTCACCCCAGCGCCAATTGCAACGTTTTCTTTTTTTTAAATGCTTTTTCGGGATTTACACCATTTAAAAAAAGGTCGCTTTCTGAACCAAGCTCTACCTTTTTGCCAAATTTGAGGTAATTCTGTTCACCAGTTCGGGATGTAGCTCGTCGCAAAGTTTCCTCTGGAAATTAACATGGAGAAAACGCGTTTTGGGACCCCCCTTTTTTCTCAGCCCCCGCTTGACGAATCACCCCTAAACTTTCAGGATAGGTGCTGACTTTGATAACTTTTTCTTTTGAGAATTTCAGGGAGATTCGTCAAACAACGCCAACGTTATTAGCAAATGAAAAAATGCTTTTACTATGGAAACTAGGTTCTAACTATAACTATCTACTGGCGACCGCCAGTAGGTAATTTATTAACGCTGTGTACTGGCCAAAATTAGTTTATTCAGTCAGCTGGTATTATTTTTTCAAGAAATACCCCTGAGACCTAGCCCACCCAGGGGCCTCATTAAAATAAAACGCGGGAACCCGTCACCCCAGCGCCAATTGCAACGTTTTCTTTTTTTTTAAATGCTTTTTTGGGCCCTGGCGGTCCTTCTGGGACCCCCTGTGCAGGCCTAAGGGTTTAGGGTGTTTCTACCCTGCCCCCTTCTCTAGTTTCATATCTTTGTTTCTCAGTTTTCTGGTGACTCGCTTTTACAGAGTCACAAGATGGCTGCCAACACTTCCTGGTTTGGAGTGTTGGCAGCCAACCACAGTGAAGCTTTTATTTTTCAATTTTCTCAGCAAATACTGAACGGATTTACACTATTTAAAAAAAGATCGCTTTCTGATCCAAGCACTACCTTTCTGACAAATTTGGGATAATTCCGTTCAGTAGTTTTGGCTGTAGCCTTGCACAAAGATTACTATGGGAAATGGATTTTTTACTCTTTTTTTTAATTTCTCAAAAACTACTGAACGGAAACTTTTATTTTTCAATTTTCTCAGCAAATACTGAACGGATTTACACCATTTAAAAAAAGGTCGCTTTCTGAACCAAGCTCTACCTTTTTGCCAAATTTGAGGTAATTCTGTTCACCAGTTCGGGATGTAGCTCGTCGCAAAGTTTCCTCTGGAAATTAACATGGAGAAAACGCGTTTTGGGACCCCCCTTTTTTCTCAGCCCCCGCTTGACGAATCACCCCTAAACTTTCAGGATAGGTGCTGACTTTGATAACTTTTTCTTTTGAGAATTTCAGGGAGATTCGTCAAACAACTTTTGTAAAAGGTTACAAAGAAATTAGGTTCAACTTTTGCACCTGCTGCTGTAACCCTTGCTTGGCTGAAAATTCGTCCCCGCTGATTCGTGGATTTTACCGCAATTTCGCGGTAAAATATATAATATAATATATAAGCATTTGCACATAGTCAATTCGCCAACTCGTGTTGCGGAGGCACAAAGTACGAACCCAATTGTGGCATTTGCTGGTGGAAAACCTGAATATTTTATAATATGCTCTCAGCAAGCTTCATCAAATAAAGTGCAATGTACAAAAAAGAAAACTGTTGCAGCCGACATGTTTTGGCTAGATGTTTTCCACTGGGCCTATGTTACCGTTATGGTGAATATGGTTCATTTTATGTAGTCCTACAATAATTCCACTGCCCCATGAAACACTAGAGCATTCTAATACACAACACATCCCATTTCGACCTCCATTTTACCAATGTTCAGCGATAAAGGTTCCCAAATGATGTTTCTCAATGGTTTCACGTGTCTACAACATTAACCTTCGCCCAATGTTCATGTGATAAAATCATCATTCATTAATTTCCCATTTTTAAACTTAATTCTTGAACAAATATTACACAATTCTTTCCCTAGCAATAAAAACACATAATTGGTTGAGTTGGCTACTGTGCACACATTCCCCTTACCTAGAATTTCAAAGGCGTAATGCCATCAGTGTCTAAGTTGGTATTTAAAGATGATATGTCCTGTTCCGAATACATTTTCAAAGTGACGTCTGCATGTTCAACACACTCTCAAGACAATATATATATATATATATATATATATATATATATATATATATATATATATATATATATATATATATAGCAACAGCAGTTTCCAAAGCTCCGTATAAACAACGACCCAGGAAAACCACACAAATCCAGCGTAGATGAAGGCACAGAGTTTATTAAAAGGTTGAGTCCAACAAAATCTGTTAGATGAAGGCACAGAGTTTATTAAAAGGTTGAGTCCAACAAAATCTGACGCGTTTCGGGCATCCGCCCTTGCTCACAGACAGTCAGTTAATGAGACATCCACAGTTAAATACCCAGTGCTTCTCAGTTTTTTTCAATTGACATTTTTTTCTTTCTCAAGCATTACACCATGTGTTCATAGAAATGAAGGACATACTCCATTCTTAGTACTAGGAAGTATGTTTTTCAAACAATTGTACCATGAGCTATTATTTACCGTATTAAAAGTGGTTAAAATCCACAATTATTAAGAAAGAGAAATAAATCCATTGTTTGTAATAAAATGCAACTCGTGGCCTTCATAAAATGTATCAAACACAAAATAGTTTAACACATATAATATGATTGCATATAATGCTAAAAAAATCAAAATAATGAAGCCATAATAAAATCCAATAAAATACAGTACAATATTGTAGATAAAACCTTGTCAATGTGCAAAATACGCAATAAAGTGCATGTTTTTATAAATATTCTTATAAAGTGCAAATGCAAAGTGCAAATTTCACAGCTTTGTATGTAAACATATAAAGTGAAAAAATGCGGACTCAAGTTTTTTTTTTTTTTATTCTTTATTCGATGATTAAAAATCACCATAAAAGTGCAAACAGTCATTATACATTGAATTCATTTCTTTCAAAACAATCAGTTAAATTAACGTATAACCCAATATACATACAGCAACAAAATCCCCATAAAATTAATAAACATTATGATCCATTGAAACCAACCACTGAATTTCCATCATCATCGGCCCCCCTCCTCTAGTTACTCTTAGTCGTACAGCTACTTTAATAAAATTAATTATACAGCACAATATTAGTTGGTCCGCAGCTTGTTGTAAAAAAATCAAAGCATCTTTTAAACCTTTAATATTTGATCTTTTTAAAATATCTACTAAAAATCTGTGTCTGGGTTCTGAATAAAATGGGCATATTAATACAAAATGAAGGGAATCCTGCAGAGACCTATTGTCGCAGCCGCAGGTTCCCCTCTGCTCAATAGTAGGTAGGTACCCTAGTGGTGATCCCAATAAATAAGGTAAAAAATTGACCCTAAAACGAGTCATAAAAAATCTTTTCTGTGCATTATGTAGCAAATATAAATAGGGTTCCATTCCTTCTGTTTTCTTTACAAGGTTGTAAGCGCCCACCGTGGTTTTAGCCAATTCTTGTTCTACTCTTTGTTCGGCTCTGCGCGCAAAGAACGCCTCTTTTACAGTTGTCTTATGCTGAGGAATGATCGTAGTTGGGTCATTAAAGAGATTCCCTAGGCCCAGAGTTACCAATACAGATTTTACGTAACTGAACCACGGGATTTGTGACCATTTGTCTCTACCCAAACAATCCTTCAATATTTCCCTACTTAGGGTCGCCTCTTGATTCGTCCAGATCTTAAGCCACGCTAAAATTGGCTTAACCTTTATCAGATCTTCAAGATAGACGATCCCTAACTCCCTGTGTACTATTGAAGCAGTTACACTGTGTGGGACTTTCAGGATGGATCGTAGATGTTTATTCTCCTCCCGCTGCAGATGACCAACATTTGTAAAGCCCCACACCTCTGCCCCATAGGTCACTTTAGAGCAACAAATTGAATTGTATAGGATCATTACCTGTTCGGGGCACCATCTCCCCAACCTTCTACCATAACCGGCTATTGCTCCGTTGGTCATAATCAATTTGTGACTGCGCTCCTCTATCAGGGCGTTAAAATGTAATAGCCCATCAAACAGAAAGCCTAGATATGAAAATGACTTAACTTTCTCAACCTTATGACTC
This sequence comes from Lissotriton vulgaris, assembly GCF_964263255.1. Lineage (NCBI taxonomy): Eukaryota > Metazoa > Chordata > Amphibia > Caudata > Salamandridae > Lissotriton > Lissotriton vulgaris. Next base: position 52,507,794 of record NC_141696.1, read on the forward strand.
CCTATTGTAAAAGCACATTTCTTAAAGGGTTTTTTCCCCGCCGTTAAAACATAAGATTTACTTAGATTAACAGAAAGGTCTAAAGAACCCATAAAAGAAACAAACCCATCAATTAAAATCTGCAGACTCTTTGGTGTACGCCCGTGTAGGACAGCGTCGTCTGCGTACAATAACACAGGGACGTGTCGCGGCCCTACTCGTGGACAGTCGGCTCCCAACTGTAAAAGATGCTGTTCGAGGTTGTTGATATAAAGAGAAAATAAAGAGGGCGCCAGAATACAACCCTGACGAACCCCACTATTACATTGGAAGGGGTCTGTGCATTCTCCATCGGTATTATACCTGACTTGTGCAGATGTATCGCTGTGCAATTCCCTCAATATGTTAATAAGACCAGGCTCTATCCCCAAGGAAATCATCATGTTCCAGAGCTTGCCTCTATTAACATGATCAAAGGCGGCAGCCAGGTCCATAAACCCCAAATAGATGGATTCATCACTAGCCATGGTGTATTTAGCTACTAACATATAAAGGTTCAGACATTGGTCACTCGTAGAACGGCCCCTCCTAAAACCGTACTGCACGTGTGAGATGATATTATTGGTTTCTGTCCACTCAGACAGAATATCCCCCTTCCCCAAATTTTTGCAGAGACGTCAATTAGTGAAATGGGGAGATAACATTGTGGATCGTCCCTATTACCCTTTTTGAAAATAGGGACGATAGTGGCTGTGGACCAAGAAGGCGGTCGACCACAGCGGATTGCAATATTAATGACTCTCGTCAATATAGGGGCCCATAAATCTACTGAACTAAGAAACAGATCAGGAGGAATACCATCCGGGCCTGGTGCTTTATTTTTTGATAACCCCTCAATCCCAACCTTAATTTCCTTTAAGGAGAAAACCACCGGCTGGACTTGAGCTGTTTTCCCATTGTCATCCTGAGTATCTGTCTCGTGGTTATATAGGCCCCTATAGTGGGTAATCCACATATCGGGTGTAATATTTGTTCCTATTTTCGGGGCACAATCATCCTGGAATGTAGGTCTGTTAATAATTTTCCAGAATTCAGTCATGTCCCTCTTTTCCCCAGCTTCTCTCAGGTCCGCCCAACCTTCTGCTTGTAAAACCTTTTTCCTTCTACTCAGCTCGCTTTTATATTTTTTCCTGCAGGACTTAACCTGATTAGTATCCCTGGGTTTTGCTTTAATACTATCTTTAAGATCCCTCAGGGCTTTAGAGCAATCTCGATCGAACCATCTCGGCTGGCTATGAATCTCTTTTGTTGGGGCTCTGGACCTTAACAACTCATCCACCAGGTGTACTAGTTATTATTGTATTTCTTATATAGCGCCAGAATCGACCCCCGAAGGGGTATCTCCGCGCTTGCCTTGGGAACCCGTCCTGGTTTTTCCCTGTGAGATAGCCCCTACAGGGCATCCCCAAGGTGAAAGCCAGGCATTCCGCCGCGGGGGGGGGGGCCGTTGTGGAGATTAAGCAAGCTTAATGCCCAGAGTTGCAGAGTGTGAACCCATGATTAGGTTAGGCACGAAGCGAGAATTATCGAGTCCGTGGACATTTGAGCTCAACACTCTGCCGCGTCTGGAATTGAACCCTGGTCCCGGGTCTGACCTCTGCTTCAGGGTCTGCCTGCTCTAACCAGTGAGCCACACTTCTCCACTTGCTCAAATGCTGTAAGTAACTGGTTCCCTTCTATATTCTCATCTAAGCACGTCTCAATGAGTGTTTTTCCTTTCTCGATGAGTGATTCATAAAACCTTTCCCCATTGATCTTAGACCACCTTAGGCGTCTACCCTGATCAGTAACCTTCTCAACAACCGCTACAAGCTTCTCCCTAGTTGGGGAGCTCTGGTATAATATATCCAGTGTCAAGGGGTTATGGTCACTAAATGGATTCCATTCAATGACTGCCCTAGATACTCTATTTATCATAGTCCTTGTGATGATAATATAATCGATATACGAGGAGCATCCTCTCCCCTTGAAGGTATGTGGCAGAAACTCATCCTTTGGTATGGGCACCATATCTAGGGTATGAACCAGATCCTGGTTTAATATAAATTGTGTTAAGGCTTCCCCTTCTTCGGAGTGCTCAAAATGAGCCCCGTTGTCCTTTGGACATCGCGACCATATTGAGTCTATTGGAAAAAGAGCCAGGCAAAGGTGACAATTGAAGTCCCCTACAATAATACTATTTGAGATATGTGTATGGATTTTACGGGTGGGGTGAGGGGAAAATCTATTCTCCAAATCCCGTATTAAAGCATTACATCCCCCTGCTGCCACATTGTTATATATATTCAATATGGTCAGATTAAATCCTTTACCTAAGAGCCGCACCTCTTGGATATCATGAGAGTGGCAATCAATAGTTGACCATGTGCCAGGGAGGTTCAAATCCACATATACAGCTAGCCCACCCATTGCCCTGCCCGATCTGGGTTTCCTTGCTGGGACAGAAAAGAGTTTGTATCCTTGTAAATGTAAGGGCTGATTATCAACAGCCCAGGTTTCCTGTAGACAAATTATGGAGAATTGGTGTATGAACTGGCACCATTCATCATTGTTGATTTTAGCGGCCAGGCCAGAAATGTTCCAGGACACCATTCTCACTGCCTCATTGCCCACCTTGGCCCTTATGCCATCCCTACCTAAAGCAAGTGCGTCAACTAGTTGCCCCTTATCTGTGGACATACTGGCATGCGCCGGATTTAGGGGGTCTTTAGGGTTTAAAAGGGAGACATTGGCCTTGCAGGTGATGGTTGGGTCAACAATTATTGTACAGTGGTCCTTTCCAGGAACAAAATTATCTGCAATCTCTTCTACATTCCCTAAGCTAAGTCAGTCAACACCCTCCATATCAGCTAATGCTGCAAAGTGATTGAAGGTAGGACAATAAAAGTCACCTTGCAGGGGCACAGGTCGTCTTAAATAATCATCCTGCCTCCGTGAAGTTAACCAAGAATCTAAATTTCCGGGGCGATATGATGGAATTATTTGGGTGTCCTGAGGGTGATAATAAGTGGATCTAAAATAGTCATCCTGTCTCTGAGTAAAATACCCGTGGCCCATGTTCTGATGTGTAGGTAAGGCTGCTGCATGGTTGTTCTGTTGATAAGTCCATGGTATACGGTTAGGTATCGGGGCAACTACTGCTCTTGAATGGAAAAAGGTTAAATCACGAATAGTGATAGTGTTGCCTGTGTTTTGTGGGAACTCATTCATAATATACCTAACAACCCTGTCATCTTGGAAATTTATGATGACAATGTCGCCCTCTAAATCCTTGATTCTTTTCCCCAGCTAAGCTAAACGTCTAACATTGAGTATTGCCCCTTTTATATGTGGTGGGAGTGGGCAATTCTGCCTCAACCAATGTATTACTTTGTTTTTTAGCCCGCGTTGGTCTTCCACATGTCCATCTACCAACACTGGTACCCCGGTCAGGATTACAACAAATGGCGCCGCCTCAGGTGGCAGCTCCACTCTAAGTCTCCTAGCTGGAAGTGTCCTGACACTTGTATGATGCTCCGTGGGTTTTGGGATATTTGTATTTGGGGTTTTAAAGTGTGTGTTTTAGTAGGTACCTGTAATAACGGTCCTTTACTTAGATTGTTCAAGGTTGCCCCTGCTTGTGTATTCTTAGCCCTATTCCCACTGTTTGATGTTTCAGAGTTAATATTTAATATTTTGTGGGGTTTGGGTTGGGGTAAGGACGTGGTTTTGGTACCCTTCTGGGCAGCTGTAATTGGTAGTGATACAGGGGGTTTATACATTAATTCCTTATTGGGGGAATTTGTAATGGCTGCTTTAATGTCCCCTAAATCTTTTTCTAGCTTCTCCATTTGGATAGTTAAACCCTTCAATCTCTCAACTAGTGGCAGCGTAAATGATCTTAATAATTGCTCTATGCTGCTCAACAAATGAAAGCTAGCTGGATCATTTGACTGAACGGGTGTTTGTTTTTCCTGCAGGTTTATTGTGGATGCTGGTGTGTTAGGGGTTGGTTTGGTGCAAGTACCCCCATTTTTTGCAGGCACCTTATTTGTAGACAAAGAATCCCCCCTCTTTTTCCTTCTTTTAGGAGGTGGACCTTGGGCTCTATATGTTTTCTGTATTTTTCCTAGTCCCTTTACTATAATGGGTGAGACCACTTGCGTAGACAGTGTCTCCAGCAAGGGATCAGTGTCAACAATCGGACTACTGTTCAGATGTAGATCATTTATATTCAGACTAGTGACTGCCACTGGGGGAGGGGTATTGTCTTGTAGAAGTAGTGGAATACTAATATTATTTAGGGTTACCTCATTAACCACCTTAACAGGGGAAATACTACGAATAGGGGAGATTAAGAGCTTTGGTGAGCCAATAGGTATTCTCCTATATTTTATACTTTCAATCGAGCGGCGTCTATCCGCCCTTCGCTCTGCCAAAGCAATTTCCTTATCTGTCCCCACATTCACCCTGAGCAAAAAATCATGCATTATTCGCTGGTTAACTCCCCCTAATAGTGAGTGCCTGTCTTTAGTAGGTGATGTCGCCATTTCTAAATAGTGTGCCCAAGTCAATCTAAACACAGCCTACTAAAGTAAAATGAACACTATAGTACAACTTGGAACACAGGATACAATTTACCAACCAATGTTCATACAGACATAGCTCATAGTATGGTCAAATGAAAGAGGGTGGGCCCAGCCCAGTCTCTTATGGTCTCTGAGGGCCTCAGAGGGCCCGCCCTTTGCCCGGGCTTAGCCCGGCGACCGCCCGCGCGCGTCCCGCGATGCGCGGGTCCAGTGGTGATTTAAATCACCTGTTGCTCTGTGCTGGGTGTGGCGGGTGGTTCTCACAGCTCCGCTGAGCCTCCTGGGGCTCGTAGTCCTTTGCCAGAGTTCAGCCCGGTGTCTTTAAATCAGCGAAGCGGGAAACGCAAGAAGTGATGGCAGGTTCGCTGGCAACACAAATCCTCCAGAGGGATTTTTAAATCAGCCCGATCCGTTTCCTCGCTCCACTCGCAGTCCCAAACCACGCAGCAAAATTGGGACTCAAGTCTCCTAAGCATCCTGTCCCTGTCATCCCCTCATAGGCTTATCCACTGAGGCGATGACAAAATATGTCAGGCATTGTAAATCATTTTTATGATTGCTTTTAAAATGCCTGGCCACCGGGTATGATGGATCATTGTTGACGATGGCAAGGAGGTGCTGGAGAATCCTGACATGCACAGGTCGTCGTGTACTGCCGACATATCTAAGTCCACATGTGCATGTCAGGACATAGATGGCAAACTCAGTCTTACAGGTAAACTGAAAGGACTGAAAGGTGTGTAATATTGAGTAGTTGTTTTGCCAAATTTGCACGCCCTGCAGGAGGTGCAACGTTTCAAGCCAAAACGGGATTTCATCCACTCTTGTTTTTTCCTAAGTTCCGGAAAATCATGACAGATATGTGACCTAAGGGAAGGGCCCTTCCGAAAGGTCACAGTGGGACCATCAGGCAGTCTAGGTTTTAACACCTGGTCAGTTTGTAAAACCGACCATCTTTTTGTCACAATAGATCTTATTTGTCTGGCTTGCCTGCTATAGGCAGTTATAAGTCTTGGTGCCTCAGTGTTGTCATCAGGGACACTACCAGACTTGTTGTTGTGTGTCTGGTCAAGCAAGGATTCACGAGTTCTACTTTTAGCTTTCTGCACTGCCAATTTTAGGACAGATTTACGGTAACCCCTTTGCCTGAATCGATCCAAGGCCTCCGTGGTGCAGATTTCAAGATCAGTTTCTGTGCTACAAATCCTTTTGATCCTGAGTAGCTCGCCTAATGGGATGTTATCTACTACATGTCGTGGATGTGCACTGCTGGCATGAAGGATACTGTTGCCAGCAGTGCTTTTTTCTATGTAGTTTGGTTGCCAAGTGTCCATTGTGTACAAATATTTTGACATCCAAAAACTCAGCTCGCAATTACTAATAGATTTAGTAAACTTTAGATTTACATGGTTGGTATTTAGACTTGTGACAAAGTTGTCTGCACTGGTAAAATCTCCACGCCACAAAACAAAAACATCATCAATATAACGAATCCACAACAAAACATGTTCATCAAAAATAATCGCATGTTGCCGCCTGAGGACCTGCTCCTCCCACCAGCCTACGTGTAAGCACGCATAGAAGGGGAAAAGCAGGCCCCCATAGCAACTCCACGCTTCTGAACAAAAATATCATTCCCAAATAAAAAGAAATTATTGTTAAGACACTAGGTGGTTAACTCAATTAGTACTTTGTTGTGACAGTAACAGTTGATAGGTCTTTTGCCAAGAAAAAAATCGAGAGCTTTAAGACCAGATTTATGCTCTATGCTCGTGTAGAGCGACTCGATGTCCAAAGTAAGCATTAACATGTCATTGCTCCATGGGATGTTGTGAATTTTAGCAATGAAATCACCGGTGTCCTTGACATAAGTAGGCAAATCTTTAACCAAGTCCTGCAGGAAATAGTCAATGTATTGTGTGACATGTTCTGCCACCACCCCAATGGCTGAGATGATGGGCCGGCCAGGAACTGGTATCACCTGCTTATGAATCTTTGGGAGTAGATATAGTTTGGGCAATATTGGAAACTCAATATGAAGAAAATCGAACTCCTGAGAGGACATCATGCCATCTCTTTTGCATTGATACAACAACTTTTTCAAAACATCCTTAGCATCGTTAAAATGTTTGATGTTAGTTTTAGAATAACAAGTTGGATCATTTAATTGTCTTTTTGCTTCATCAATGTAAGCTTCCTGGGGCCAGATAACTACATTCCCCCCTTTGTCCGCAGTAGTAACAATAATATTGTGGTCATTTCCTAATTTTTTGATGAGCAAAAAATAATTATTCTCATGTTTGCTTTTATAGCGTTTCTTGTGTTTTACCTTGTGATGTAATTGTTTAAGGTCCTCAACCACCACGTCCTGGAATATATCGATTGAATCCCTAGGCATGGTGGGATTGAATTTCGACTTAGGTTTAAAAGGGCTGATGTTAGCCCCCACTTTTGGAATGGATGCCGCTCTTAATTCATCCTGAGTTGAGTTTATATCAGGAGATATTGTGTTGTCAGAGGCCAAGTGATGCAAAGTCAACAAAGATTTTGTGTATCTAGAAGGTAGAGCTAGAGGTGCATTTTCAATTTCATTGGTACATGAGCGCTCTTTTTCCTTTTCATTTAAGCCCTCCTTAATGTTAAAGAATTTCTTGATTTTTAGTTTTCTAATATACAGATAGACATCAATACGAGTTTTTGCATAGTTGAAATCAGATGCTGGACAATATGTTAACCCCAAACTTAAAAGTTGTCTTTCTGCTTCAGTTAGGGTAACAGTAGATAGATTAATAACAGTATTGTCACTTATCTTTTTTTGCACCAGAATTGTCGCTTTGTTTTTTTTTGTGATTTTCCGCTATATATATATGTCCGCAGCTATCCTTCTCAGTTGAAAAAGATGAGGGGACGCGGCATGGCTTCCAGGGAATCTTAAATAATTATTGGCATGACGCGTTTCGGCGGTAGCCTCATCAGATGCCTCCGTTATTGCAGTCTCACAGTGTCCTTATATTCGTTATGCCCCTCCCTCTGAAGTAGCGCGGGGTTCACCTGCACCACATCTAGTTACGGAGCACTCGGCCAGTTCATGGTAAGGACTGCAGATCCCATCATGCAGTTTGTTCTTGGCATGGACGAATGCTCCCACACAGCTGGGTTTTGTCTTTCTCAAAGTGAGTGTCTGTGTATGGAGAGAGGTCGGCTTGAGTCTGTAACGCTGTGTCCGGTGATTCCTGGGCCCTGCACTTCCAACCTCGCAGTCCCTCTGTTGGTAAGGCTTGGAATACATATATATATTGCACATTACCCTTAATGGTCAAAACAAGTCGACGTACATCTGTCCTAATGTAACTTCAATAGAATGTATATTGCACATCGCCCTTAATGATCAAATCAAATTATTCTCATTAGTGTACTTCATTCTCCCCATAGATCTTTGGTCCATAGATCCCAAATATGTAACAGACAAATGACATGTGCTTCAATTCCTATAGGAGTCAGCCAACCCCTATACTGGTAGAATAACCAATAGAATAACATGCACCATTTACATATTGATTACAATATGATGTAAATTGCACATTCCCTTCCACATACAATTATGCACTTAGGACTTAAGAAGAACTCTTATAAAAAAGGTTCAATAGCTATGCAGTGTCTTCTCTAAGGCTGTATTTTTAAGTTTTCTTGAAAATGATGTGTGCCTGTTCTGAACCGCTATTGAAGAGTTTGGGCTTGGCCACAGGGTGTGCTGTGAAAAGGTGAAATGTTCTGCTAGATAGTGAGATGTTGGTCAATATCAACCGCTAATTCAACATATGGTCAATCATATAACCCTTCAATAGAGTACTATGCACTGTGAAGTACTTCCCGAAAGATTGTTCATTGTCCTATCATCATATTTATTCCATCAACTCTTGACTAATGTGGCAGGTTGGAGGGAAACCAGGAAGGAGAATTTGGTGAAGAAGCAATAAAAAATGAAGGAGAATGAGGAATGGAATGAACAGGGGGAAGGAAGAGGACATGGAGAACAAGAGCCAGGGAGGACTAAAAGTTTCCAGAAGGAGGTACCCACACCAAATTAATACCATAATTATCACTATCAGCAAGATGCTGTATCCTCAGTGTGCTGTGAATCAATGTTAAAACGAAGGTGGGGTAGGTCAAAGGGGTGACCAAATCTTCAATAAACATAAGCTTTCAGCCCACATGACAAAGTACATTGTGTTTACTCATACCCAAAAGGGGTAAGGGGCTAAAACTATTTCATACATCATGATCAAAGGGCATTTCAAACTGCATACATAATACAAGGAGGATAGATATTAAGAGGTGATCAAGAAGTACATATCATATCATACACAGAGTACACATATATAAAAGTCCTCTCCCAATTACAGATGCACATGGAGCTCCGCTTCTGCATTGTGCCACCAGGAGTTTCAATTCCTCCCTTCTCAGTTCCTATTCTCTGTCACCTCCCTGAGGGTTCTTTTTGCATGTTTAATCCCATAATATTTAAAACCTTCCAAGGATCGCTCAGGATATTTATTGTTTAATACAAAATACTGATCCTCAGCCTATTGGTCGTGCTGCTCACAAACAGTTTGTTACAATGACACTTCAGCACATAAACAACATATTCAGATTTGCATGTAGCATGATCCTGAATAATGATATTTGATCCATATTGGCAGGCTTCACAAGAGTTGCACTTAATAAAACATTTCATGTTGTTGTCACTTAATATAACCATTCATGTTGTTTGACAAACAATTCCTTTCCTTTCCTGGATCCAGAAAACTTTGCATTAAGATATTACCTAATGATCTCGTTTTTCTTGAAGTTATTTGGGGACCAGAACCAATAACCTAATCCACAAGTATATGGCAGTTTTTCCGCAAGATCCTTTTAATTTTAGGTTGATCCTGAAAATATTACAAGAGTATCTTTACTTTCTCATCTTTCTGAGTGATATCCTTCTCTTGTTGGTACAGTAAATCATCCCTTCATTTTTTCATGTCCCTTTCTCTGAAAAGCCTCAAGACGCTTGATGGACATCCACGTTGAGCAAATCTTTTCGTCATTGCTAGTACTTCCTTTCCAAATTCCTTGGATGTGGAGCAGATCCTTCTTGCCCATAAGATCTGTCCAAATGGAATGCTCCATTTCAGCACAGCTGGATGAACACTGTTTGCGAGCAGAATTGAATTTGTGGCTGTGGCTTTACTGTGTATAACGGTCGTTAACTTCTCATCCTTCATATTAAGCTCAATATCCAGAATGTCAAAGTGTGTTTTACTGTATGTAGCAGTATATTGGATATTTAGGACGTTGGAATTCAATATCTGTGCAAAGCTGTGAACTTCTGATTCCGTTCTGCACCAGAGGATGAACAGATCGTCAATAAACTGGACACACTATGTGACTTTCTTCATGTAGTGGTCCAGGCTACCTCCTACTCCCAGAGGCCCATTAACAAGTTTGTTCAGACGGGGGTAAAGGAGATACCCATTGCCCTGCCATACTGTTGTAAGTAGCATTTATTATTGAACATAAACTCAACGTGGGTAAGACAGAACCTTAACATATCGATCATCATAAGTGTATGTTCTAGGTGTTCAATTGATCTGTCCCTCAGGAAGTACTCAAAGGCATGTATTCCATTCTTATGATTGAATGAGCTGTATAGTGACACATTTTCAAACATAGTCATAATATACACAGCTTTCAAGTGATTCAATCCATTTTTTAGGAAATCTGTAGAATCTCTCAAAAATGACGATAGGCTGGTCACGTACGGTTGTAATAATAAATCAAGGTATCTTGAACTGTTCTCCAAGAGTGAATCAATGGAACTTATAATTGGTCTACCAGGTTTTTCCTTGATGCTCTGGTAGTGTTTGAGAAGAAAATATATAGTGGCTATCATTGCATATTCTTTACAGAGATAATGGTGTTCATCCCAGTTTAAAAGGTCACAATTTTAATTTCAGATGATATTCCTTTTCAACTGAATTCATTGGGTTTTGGGGATGACACTCATAATGGGTGGTATTGTTCAACTGTCGTCTAGATTCCATTAAGTATGTATCTCGATTCATTAGCAAAATTTTCCCCTCTTGTCGAAGGGCTTAATGATTAGTGATCAATTCTCCTTCAAGACTGAGATATCGTTCCAATCTTTTGGTGTAAAATTCCCCTTGGGTTTGTCATCAGAGCATCTTCTTCCTACATCATTTATTTCATCCACCACAAGCTCATGAAATAGGTCGATCTTATTGTCTGCTGGTGATTGTGGGCAAAACTTTGTTTTTTTGCCTACGCCCACTCTGTGCTGGGGCATCAGTAAAGAACTCCATTTCATTTAGCGTTTAAGTGTCTGAAATAAATTCCATTGAGAACTGTTTGGTGTTCTCAGTCACCATTTTACTCAGTCTTAATTCATCATGAGGCAATGGCTCACTGCTCTGAGTTCGATTAGGGCTAGCAGGTTGAACTTTGTTTGCATCCAGATCTTGAGTAGTTTCTTTGGTTAAGTCGTGGATTTCTAATAGAATCGAGATGTCACCAATCTTGAACCCCAAGATCTTATGTATTGTGTGGGTTTTGGCACTTATTTTCTTGGCTTCATTTGATTATACTTGTGTAACTTCAATTTTCTAATGTGTTTATAGAACTCAAGCCTGAAATTTGTGAAGTTAGGGTTGCTAAGGGACAGAACGTTAATCCTAAATTGAGAATTCTTTCCCGATTTGGGGGTCAACCCTACTTTAGAGATGACTACTACCAGTGGTTTTTCTTTTTCTGTTAGATCACTTTTGGTTCTTACAGGGGGCCCTATTTCTTGCCCCTGTTTTTCCCCAGTCCTCTTCCTCTTGCCCTTCCTTGTCCTACATGTTCTCTGTTTAAGCCTCTTTGTGCTTTGCCTCCTCCTCCTTGCCTCCCTGTCCTGTGGATAAGGCACAGTTCCCTGTGAAAATCCACCTTTTCTACAGAACATTCGCCTGCGCTTGATCCCGCATCTGAGCTGACTTCGCTCTTGCTGCCCTTAGCCGTGATTGCTTTGTCAATCTTCTCTTTAATTCTCAAGTTGTTGTATTTCATGGCAAAAGTATAGTCTGTATTGACAATCAAACATGTCCTTGGTACATTTTCTTGCCTTCCCCTCCATTATTTCATCATCGTATCTTGTAGATTCTACTAAAAAATGTTGTTGCCACATCATCCTTATTTTTCTCTAGTTCCCTCATGACTTGTAAAGAAGCGATGGAGTCAGGATGTATATAAAAAACATACTAGTTTATTTAAGTGCCAAGTAAGGACCCACTGGTGCAAGAGATAAAGCGTCCAGTGAAGGCAAACACCAAACCCCTTCTGCTGGGCTTCAAACTAAAGCTCTTGCATCAGTGAATTCCACATTACATATTAAGGTTCCATATGATAATCAAAATACTGAGAATACATGGCAGACTCAAAGTTATATAATGAACATGAAAGAAAGACACAATTACCACAAGTATCCTTTAACAATAAAAAAATAATAAAATGATTCCAAATTATATTCATCAAACATTTTTGGTACCGTGGTACTTCTCTTCTGTAACACAAAATTATCCTCAACAGAGGAGTCAGCACTCTCTTCCACAACAGACTCCAATTGATGTGCATCAGGAATAGTGATACCTCCATCCCCAGTACAATTGTGAGGAGACACAATCCCAGAACAAGCTTCATCACATCACATCACCATCCATCGCCTTTTCAAAAAAACATTCTTGCCCCGGTTTGAGAACTACACTAGAACTTTTGCTCCATCAACCCTTGTCCTTCAACAAAACAGCAGAATCAGTGACCCTTTCTACTTTGAAGGGAAACAGTGAACTTAGATGAACCCTTACGTGTCAATGTAGGTTTGATAATACGTACCCAGTTACCAATTTCTACACTCTTGCTTTTTGTCTTGTGACAGATGTCATGATATGACTTACCACAAATGCGAGAATTATTTATATTCCCTCTAGCTTTGGCAATAGAAGATTCAAAAGAGTCCCCCTCAACATTCTTCTTGAAGAAAGGCATCAACAAAGACTTGACCTGTCTACCTCTCAACAAAAAATAAGGAGACAGTCCTGTGCATGCATCATGGGTTATGTGATATCTCCAAAAATTTTATTTTAAAAAATCAAAAACATCCAGATTGCTCTCCAACGCAGCTTGGAGCCCTTCTTCTTTTAACCAGTTGGCCCTTTCAACTTTACCATTGGAACGAGGGCAATACAAAGGTGCCCTCTTAGAACGCACACCAAATTTACTCAAAAAGTGTTGCATCTTACTAGAAAAGAATTGCAACCCGTAGTGTGACATAAGAGAAATAGGCGCACCCTCAATTCTAAAAATATGTTCCAAAAATAATATAACTGTTATAATCTTCTGCTGCATTTCTCCTTGCCTATGTTCCTCTTCTCTACTGCTCAGCCAGTTTGAGTGTTGGTGTGCCTGAAGATGTCTAGAATGTTGGATGTACGATGATGTCATGGAATGTTGGGTGCTTGGTGAGCTGTGGAGTGTCAGTTGGTATGTACAGGCTGAGCAGGACATGGAATGAGAGGAGGTTGTGTATATTGTCTTTGTTGTCTCTGCCTTCATATTAAGGTTGGTGTGGTTTTCCGTTACGGGTTGCTTTGAGTTTGGGGGTATAGCACTTATCTCAAGTTTGCCTGATTCCTTTGGTTTATCAACCACTTATTTGTGGTTATGGGTTCACATTTTATGTGTTATGATTCACATTCAGTGTTTTACCTGGTTGACATTAGTTTGTCGATTTACTTCACTTTTGGTTTGGGTGAGTGAATGTATTTATGTTGGTCTGCGCAGAGCAAACACCTTCACATGAGGTTTCTTTTCGTGTACACCCACTGTTTGGTTCGTGGGTGAATGGTTTTTCCTGTACTTTCTTTAAGTGCTAATGGTTTTCCTGGTCGAGTATTGTGGTTTGGTCTGCGTACAGTAAACGTTTTCACATGAGGTTTCTCTGCGTGTACACTCACTGTTTGGTTTGTGGGTGAATGGTTTTCCTGATTGGATAATGTGGTTTGGTCTGTGTAGAGTAAACACCTTCAAGGGGTTTCTCTGCGTGTACACTCACTGTTTGGTTGGTGGGTGAATGGTTTTTCCTGCACTTTCTTTAAGTGCTATCCTAGATAGGATTGTGTTGCTGATGATACTTTCTTGTGAGTTTTCCATGCTTCTTACTTATTAAATGTTTGAGTTGAAGCAATTTTGGGCCTTACCTGGTTATGAGTCTTTTTGAGTTTTTTGGTTTTACCTATGTTGGGTTGGATTGATTTTTATATTGTCTAAGTTTAATGCTTTCCTGGAACTCTTTTATTGTGATTCGAGGTGTGTGATTACATTGGCATTTTGATTTGTCATGCATTTTCATTTATGTTATATGTACTTGATCATTTGCTCAGTGTATTTTCATGCATCTTTTATTATCCTTATTGTGTTTGGTTTCCTTAGGGAGGGGGATGGGCTATAATCTTCTGCTGCATTTCTCCTTACCTATGTTCCTCTTCTCTACTGCTCAGCCAGTTTGAGTGTTGGTGTGCCTGAAGATGTCTAGAATGTTGGATGTATGATGATGTCATGGAATGTTGGGTGCTTGGTGAGCTGTGGAGTGTCAGTTGGTATGTACAGGCTGAGCAGGACAGAGGCTGCTCCTGGTGGGGCATCATATGGACTTACCATCTTCCTATGGATATTGATGTTGTTATCTTATCAATAAATCTTATGAATAAATCTACTCATCATCTGATCTCTGAAGACTATCTTATTTACAATAATAACCTCATCAGTTACAAGATGTTCCACAAAGGTGTAATACAACCACTTGGAAAAATTGTCAATAAGAACAAATAAAAATCTCTTCTCCCTGGCCAGACAATCATACGGACCTAAAAGTCTATTTCTGACACCCGCCGGTGGCACAAACAAATCCTGCCACAATAAAATGTCATTTTCAATACTAAGTTCATTGGTAACCTGTGCAAAACTTCGAAGAGGAGTTTCTAAACTCTTGCAAGATGGCCAACCATTAGCAACAAAGTGCTTAACTTTGGACACATTGTATTGACAGCTACAAAGTCATTCAATTATTTTTCAGAAATGGCAGAATTACAAGAATCAATAGCATCTACCATAGCCACGACACATTCATGTTGGTCAATTACCTCACCCTCACATTCATCAACCGGCGGAAGTCTAGACAGACAATCCGCAGTTAAATTAATTCCCCCAGGAATGTGTTGAATCTCAAAATTAAACTCCTGCAATCTAGCAATGAGTCTTACAAACCTGGACGAAGCCTTACCACTTCCAACAATATCCATCATGTAAACAAGTGTCTTGTGATCAGTAACTAAAATGAAAGGCTGGCCACACAAGCAATTCATTAGTTTTTCTGCTGCGCGTACACAGTCCACTGAATGCACACAAGATCTGTATCAGAAATAAGTGTACATATCACTGTTGATGAAACGTAGAAGAAAATCACAAGTATGTGGTAAATAATAAAACACATGGAATATGCAAATGTAGTTCTAAAAAGTGTGCATATCACTGTTGTAGAGAGATATATGAAATTCGCAATAAAAGTGTGTACATCACTGTGGTACACAATAAAGAAATCCGATAAAATAATAAAATACCAAATCTTGTATTAAAGTGTGCGAATAACTGAATCCGCAAACGATGTTGAAATTGTCCACAACTGAACAGAAGCACACAGAACTGTAATAACCCTCGCTGTAAATAAAGCAGTTTGTTTGTAAATGTGCAGCACTGAAACAAGCAGATTGGGTATGATAGTAGAATCAATATGGCCACCATGTAGCGTCAGAACGTGCAAAAACGTCCTCCTAAGATGGTAGCCAATGATGTATGTTGCGCGGAAAGCGCGTCCTGAAGATAGCAGGAAGTATCCTAGCAACTGTTGTCAGGCAGACAGAGACGTCACACGATGAAACAGGAGCTCTCAGCGCATTCCAAGTCTCAAGTCTCAAGTGCGAGCAAGCTCACAAGCGAATAACGGCTCCATGCAAGCGGCAATAATATTTTAAAGTACAGTACCTGAATTTGGCCAAAATATGAGTATGAGCGCTTTGTCAAAGAAATCTTGAGTCACAAAGATGGCCTTAGGAAATACTTCATGACGAGGATGTTCAAAAGGCAAGTAACATCAAATGGGTTGGCACTAAAAACATAATCGGTGCCATTGTAAAGAAGCAATGGAGTCAGGATGTATATAAAAAATGTACTAGTTTATTTAAGTGCCAAGTAAGGACCCACTGGTGCAAGAGCTAAAGGCGGAGAGCTAAGGCAAACTCCAACCGCTTCTGCTGGGCTTCAAACTAAAGCTCTTGCATCAATTAATTCCAAATGACATATTAAGGTTCCTTCTGTTAGGCGTCAAGCCTTTTGTTCGATTAATGGAGATAGGGAGTAAAACTCAGTGCTTGCTTTATAGAGATAAAACTCACGTTTCGGAGATGATCCCTTACCGTGCTACCAGAAGGTGTAGTTTGCTAATGCTCCCTTGCCTTAAAACGATTCAGAAAAAGGGGTGGTGATGGACAGAGTATCTGAATTAAGCAGAGCACTCCTACCCAGTCAACAGATCAGGGCTTGATCCATCACTGTTTTTTAGCTCACTGCACCATCCCAGCTCAGAACCTGGCTACATGCAAATTAGTCTGTCCCTGGCCCAGTGCATCATGGGAACAGGGCAGACCAAACTACCAAGCCAATTCTTTTACTGGAAAGGAAACAAGCTTCCGGGGACCGGTTTCTGGCATTACAGCTGTCTTCGGGACGGCTTCCTTGAATCCTGATGGTGCAGTGAGCAAGGGACTCATGTCTGAGCATACCCTTCCACGCTTGTGGTGGACAAAACGATTCAGAAAAGGGGGTGGTGATGGACAGAGTATCTGAATTAAGCAGAGCACTCCTACCCAGTCAACAGATCAGGGCTTGATCCATCACCTTTTTTGTAGCTCACTGCACCATCCCAGCTCAGAACCTGGCTTCATGCAAATTAGTCTGTCCCTGGCCCAGTGCATCATGGGAACAGGGCAGACCAAACTACCAAGCCAATTCTTTTACTGGAAAGGAAACAAGCTTCCGGGGACCGGTTTCCGGCATTACAGCCGTCTTCGGCCCGGCTTGCTTGAATCCTGATGGTGCAGTGAGCTAGGGACTCATGTCTGAGCATACCCTTCCACGCTTGTGGTGGACAAAACGATTCAGAAAAGGAGGTGGTGATGGACAGAGTATCTCAATTAAGCAGAGCACTCCTACCCTGTCAACAGATCAGGGCTTCATCCATCACCGTTTTTTAGCTCACTGCACCATCCCAGCTCAGAACCTGGCTACATGCAAATTAGTCTGTCCCTGGCCCAGTGCATCATGGGAACAGGAAAGACCAAACTACCAAGCCAATTCTTTTACTGGAAAGGAAACAAGCTTCCGGGGACCGGTTTCTGGAATTACAGCCGTCTTCGGCCCGGCTTGCTTGAATCCTGATGGTGCAGTGAGCAAGGGACTCATGTCTGAGCATACCCTTCCACGCTTGTGGTGGACAAAACGATTCAGAAAAGGGGGTGGTGATGGACAGAGTATCTGAATTAAGCAGAGCACTCCTACCCAGTCAACAGATCAGGGCTTGATCCATCACCGTTTTTTAGTTCACTGCACCATCCCAGCTCAGAACCTGGCTACATGCAAATTAGTCTGTCCCTGGCCCAGTGCATCATGGGAACAGGGCAGACCAAACTACGAAGCCAATTCTTTTACTGCAAAGGAAACAAGCTTCCGGGGACCTGTTTCTGGCATTACAGCCGTCTTCGGCCCGGCTTGCTTGAATCATGATGGTGCAGTGAGCAAGGGACTCATGTCTGAGCATACCCTTCCACGCTTGTGGTGGACAAAACGATTCAGAAAAGAGGGTGGTGATGGACAGAGTATCTGAATTAAGCAGAGCACTCCTACCCAGTCAACAGATCAGGGCTTGATCCATCACCGTTTTTTAGCTCACTGCACCATCCCAGCTCAGAACCTGGCTACATGCAAATTAGTCTGTCCCTGGCCCAGTGCATCATGGGAACAGGGCAGACCAAACTACCAAGCCAATTCTTTTACTGGAAAGGAAACAAGCTTCCGGGGACTGGTTTCTAGCATTACAGCCATCTTCGGCACGGCTTGCTTGAATGCTGATGGTGCAGTGAGCAAGGGACTCGTGTCTGAACATACCCTTCCACGCTTGTGGTGGACAAAACGATTCAGAAAAGGGGGTGGTGATGGACAGAGTATCTGAATTAAGCAGAGCACTCCTACCCAGTCAACAGATCAGGGCTTGATCCATCACTGCTTTTTAGCTCACTGCACCATCCCAGCTCAGAACCTGGCTACAAGCAAATTAGTCTGTCCCTGGCCCAGTGCATCATGGGAACAGGGCAGACCAAACTACCAAGCCAATTATTTTACTGGGAAGGAAACAATCTTCCGGGGACCGGTTTCTGGCATTACAGCCGTCTTCGGCCCGGCTTGCTTGAATCCTGATGGTGCAGTGAGCAAGGGACTCATGTCTGAGCATACCCTTCCACGCTTGTGGTGGACAAAACGATTCAGAAAAGGGGGTGGTGATGGACAGAGTATCTGAATTAAGCAGAGCACTCCTACCCAATCAACAGATCAGGAACGTAGCTGCCGTTGGATAGCTGTCTGAAAAATGGCTCTATCTGTGTTGCAGGAGTGCCTTGCAGGTGACATGAAAGGTTTTTTGAAGACCCTTCGCAAGCTCCATGCAAGTTAATACCTTGACACAGAAGTGTACCGCTTAGTGATTTTTTACAATTATTACCACTAAGGAATACCTCCTTTTTCCCTTCAATATAACATTTGTGTGTAAGGTAAATCCCAGGTTGATTTGATGTATCCTTTACCCAACCTTTCATACTGGCCTGCTGGTATATATTCTTGGCAATATTTATACATTCAATGACAGGTCTCTCTGACATTGTCAATGGTAATCTCTCAAGTTTTTCAATGCTCAGAATCGCATAGTCTGCTCCTTTTTGTGCCATACTGATAGAAGATAGAAAATAATGATGTTATGTTGATTAGACGCCATGGCACGTAGCCTGAACGTAGGTTTTGGAACGTCCAGCCAAGCTGTACAATAGAACGCAATTGGGACTGACCATGATGTAACATTAGCAAGTCTTGCTCTATTATATGAAAGGCAGATGATACAATGCTGTCCAGTGAATATATTCTGGAGGACAGAGTCGTTAACCCATTGTCCACTACAGAAAGTAATTTTTCCAAATTTATACGATCAATTTCTCGTATTTTTTCCACTGTTTCAATTTGCATTACTTTCCAAGCTTCGTTGTATGCAGCGTATATACCGGCCGCTATGAAAAGTTTTTGACGCTGTTTGCGAGGTCCCATTATGAAATCTAGCAAGTCAGCACCTTCTTTAAGTAAAGTCAAGTGTTGCTTAATTTCAGCCAGTGTGGATTTCTGTAGCCACTCAAGGCATAGTTTCCCTACACTGTATGTTGTAACTATCCCTGGATGTTGTCTCTGGGAATATCTTGGGTCTGGCCAAGTCAGTTTGAACCCCTGTGTTTTGTTCAGGAATCTATCTTGACAGTTATTTGTGTCTGTGGGCCAGATCAACCATTTTTTCCAATCAGGATTTGTTCTGTTTTTGTGAAAAATGTGGGATACGTCTATTTCCACATCCTTAGTGATATTACTATCAGGTATGGGCTTCGGAATAGACGGTTTGTTTAAGTCTTTTATCTTAGCTAAGCCAAGACAAGTAGTTTGTTGAATGGTGTCTTACAGGAATATTATTTGTTCTGGGATCATGCAGGCTCTAAATAATGATTCTAGAAATTGTACCTGCCAGTCTTTTGAACCCCAGATGGTTTTTGTTTCAATGTTATTTTTCCAAAATTCAAAACCAAATGTAGACATTTTGTCATAACATTTTTCAGAATAAATCAATTTAGTATTTGTCAACATTGTTTTCATTCCTGTCTTGTTTAACATTTTAAAATAAAACGTTTCTGGATCACTGTTGTTAAACCCTGAGAAGTATGGAAATTTCTCATAAAATGTCTTCGAGCTGACTTTTGGCAGAGTTGGACAATGTTCCCGTTGATTATAACTAAAAACCTGTCTGGGTTGAGCAGATTTATGCAAATAGTGATGACCATAGTGATTGTAACAGTATAATTCTTCATAATTTGATGAACCCTGCAAATAATCATGTTCTGTGAATTTAGCTGACATTACTAAATATGACATCATATTATTAATATTTTCAAAGTCCCAATCATCAGAGAAAGTACTTGGTATCACAAAGTCACTTAAGGAAACCTTAAACTGGTGTGGATACTTCAAGAGCTCAATCCGGCCATAGATTTCATAATCAGTTCTGTCCCATGCAATACCACCAGGTATAGGCTTTGCTGTGATGTTCACTGATGATAGTTCTCTTTTCTCGATGTGAGAGGATCTGTGAGACTATAGGACCAAGTTGATGTTCTGACTTGCTGTGTCCATTGTACTGTAATAAATATACCCAAAATTAGAACTAAGATGAGCCAGAGGAGGAGTGAAAGTACGACTAACACAATCCATAGTTAAATCCAAGGGGAAATCAGATATGTTTCTTTTAGTTGGTGAAAAAGTTCGGTCATTTTTTTTGTTGAAAGTTTTTGTTGCTGGCTTGTCTCCATGTTCACTTGGATCATCGGAAAAGTCATCAAAGTTGATCAAGTAGCCAGATGCAGTTCTGTCAATTGGTGGGATTGCTTCCTGGTTTCCATTGATTTTTGCATTTTCTTTTGTTACATTTGTATAGTCCGAGGCTACATCGTTGTAGACTGGTGTATCTTCACGAACTGTTGCAATTTGGGTTTAAAGAGGCACAAGTTCCAAGGCTTTGTTGCATAGTCCTTTTTTAGTCACTGCAGGTTTATCAAATGTGATTAGTCTTTCAGTTTGAACCTGTTGGATTGTAGCAAAGTTTGGGCTTCTGCTATTTCTTGGTAGTCCACTGGGCCTGCTATTTATTATCAGCCACATGGTTGTGGTTTCACCAGGTCGATGGAAACAACTTGGTTCTCCTTTTTACCAGCAAGGGGAAGTAGTACTACTGATCTTGTTCCGCTGACAGCTAACACAGGTGCTGCTTTTCTGTAAGAATGCCCAAATTCCTTCTTCACCGCGATCTTTTCTCTGACCAGACCCCCAATCTTTGGAATCCAGACAGGTCTTGCTGGGACAGGTGATTCTTCAGTGGTTGTTGGCTTAAACTTTATGTTACTTAGACTCTTTCTTGTTTCTTTCAAGTCCTGTAAAACAGCCAAACGATCTTTGATATCAAAGGTTTATTCTTCTACCACTGAAATTTGACGATCCAAGTCCTGGATAATCATTCTAGTACCAAACAAAAGTTCATACGGACTGATACCTCCTAGAGAATTTCTTGGCATGTTATTAAGACTACGTTGGACACTTATTAGATGTTTGACCCACCCGTCACCCGAACCTAATACCCTTGCTGGTATAGATTGCTTTATGTCACAGTTTTTTCTTTCCACTACCGCATTTCCTTCAGGATGGAAGGGAGAAGAGTACCGCAATGCAATGTCCATGCTGGCCATGGCCTCCTTGTAAGCCCGAGAGCTAAACGCAGGACCCTGGTCAGAATGTAGCATGCCAATTGCGTATGCGCCGATAAAGACTCGCAAATCTTTTATAACAGTTCTGGTGTCATCCGAGCGCTGGGGTCTACATTTTTAGTGAATCTAGTCTTAATAATTATGGGGTCGCATGTCTCCGGCTGGATTTCTGCGTATAGATCGCCTGATGCTTTCTAATAAAGGTGTCCTGGCAATAGTCTGGTCCGGTTCACAACTGCGATCTCTGTTGCAGTCTGGACAATCCATTGCAAATTTGTAAATTTGCAAGCTCATCCCCGGCCACCAGTATTCTGATTGTAATTTTATTAGAGATTTCAAGATCTCTTGGTGCCTTAGACCCAATCCCATGTGTGCGTCTTCAATCAAGAAAACTCTCCGGTTCGTGTTTGGAATTACTCTATCCCCCACTCCAGGGATTTGAGCAAAAGGAACGGAGTTTGCATCAATGTTATGTTATTATGTTAGTAGTTTTGTTGAGCGCGACAGCTGCCCCAGCAACGGGGCGTCCCGGCGCTAAGAACTAAAGCATAACCAACTGAGGAAGGGGGGGGAGGGGGACGAGACTACAGAGGAGGGAAGAGGTGCGTTTTTACTGCTTTGTGAAACGCGGACAGATTGGTGAGGCAACAAATGTGGAGGGGCAGGGAGTTCCATAATTTTGCTCCTCTTACTCTGAAGGAGCGATCTCCAATTCGGCAGAACTTTGTGCGGGGGATCACAACAAGGTGTTGGCCCATGGAGCGAAGATTGCGTAGGGGGGTATAAGGTGTCAGCAGTGATCGGAGAAGTTCGGAGCCATCAGTTCTAAGGATTTTAAAGGCGATGGTAAGAGCCTTGAACTGGATGCGAGCTTCCATGGGCAGCCAATGGAGCCTCTGTTTGGTGGTTCTGGCCGAGTATCTTCTGGGCAGGCCTACAATTGCCCTGGCTGCTGAGTTTTGAATCCGTTGGAATCTGGATATCTCAGCTTTGTTAGCGCCCAGTAAGAGGACGTTAGCATAATCCAGCCGGGCAAGGATGGTGGCTTGGACAATGAGCTGCCTTGTCTTGGGGTCAAAGAAGCCTAAGATGGGGCTAAGGCATCTCAGCAACCCAATACATGTGGCTGCCACTTTTTTTGTGTGCGACTGGTAATTTAGTGCCGAGTCCAGCCATACTCCTAGGTTTTTTACCAGGGATTTCAGAGGGGGGGTAGGGCCCAACAAAGGGGGCCACCAATGATCGTTCCAACCGCTGGTGTTCTTGCCCAGGAGTAGCACCTCGGTTTTTCCTGCAATGAGTTGTAGACAGTTTCCAGTCATCCAGTTGGCGACTGCAGCCAACCCATCCCTAAATTTTGTGGCAGTGGCAAAGGGCGCCTCCGTGAGGGTGATAACCAGCTGGGTATCGTCAGCGTAAGAAACCAGTGTGAGGTTCCATTCTTTGGCCACTGCCGCAAGAGGTTGCATATACACGTTAAAAAGGGATGGGCTAAGGGCAGAGCCCTGTGGGACTCTTTGGCCTATCGCATGGGGTTGGGAGATAAAAGGGGGGGCTGACACACGAAAGGATCTGCTCGTGAGGAATGACTAAAACCATTCCAGTGCCAGATCACTGATCCCAGTGCTTTCCAAGCGGCCCAGTAGGATATCGTGGGAGACCGTGTCGAATGCTGCACTGAGGTCGAGCAGTATCAGCCGGTGTCCATAATCCTCCGGAGATGTTCTATGGTTGCCAGAAGGGCGGACTCCGTACTGTGCCCAGGCCTGAACCCGTGTTGTGAGGGGTCCAAGATGTTATTTTTGGCCAGATGGTCAGTGAGTACGGCGTTCGCATGCGCTTCAGCTAATTTAGACACCCACGGAAGCAGTGATACTGGTCTGTAGTTTTCCGGTTTTGCAGGGTCTAGCGTGGGTTTTTTAATTATGGGAGTAACCCAAGCTTGTTTCCAGCAAGTGGGCACAGTGACTGATGAAAAGGAGAGATTAAGGAGTTTGGCCAATGAAGGTAGGAAGAAGTCCAATGCTTTTAAAAAGTGGGCTGGTCTCATGGGGTCTGAGGGAGAACCCGATTTCACCTTTCTGCAGATTGTAGCTAGGTTTTCAAGGGAGATAGCCGGTAGGAGGGTGAGCTTAGAGCCTTTGTGAGCCTCAATGGGGTCACCAGTGCAGACAGGGGGGGTATGAGAGAAGGTGTTATATATCTTTCTCACCTTTTCTGTAAAGTAGGTGGCCAGATCGTCGCACTGTTGCGTAGAAGTGATGTATGTATACTGAGTGGATAGTTGAGAGTTAATGCTGCATAATCGCCTTTTAATCACCCTTTTACCGCCCGCATGGTTTCTCCATCTATGTGTTTTTTTGAACGCTTTTTTGTGGCTACAGAAGCCGGTTGAACCGCTGCCGCTGTGGCTCTGTTAGCCAATGAATTCCCTGCAACGTGAACGCCATCACGTTGATGACTCAGTGTATGTATCACGTGAGTCTTTTGTAGTTCTTTCTGCAAAAGAACTACTTGTTCCCATAGCTTTTTATGTTTTATTGTGGCACCTGTGTCATCTTTGTAGCCGTTTTGAACACAGTTCTGCAAGTATTCAATGTAAGACTGAACGCAGTAATATGAATTGCACACTATTAGTGTGGGGAATTCACGATCCGCATTTTCAAGCGCCATCTTTAAAGATCTTATTTCAGCTCGCTGAGCTGAACAGTTTCTGAGTGATTCAGTTTTGGTAATCATCGATCTGAATTTACCAGAGCGCCAGCGACCTTTAACAATCGCACACGCTGCATTGTAGGATTTTTTATCTACGTCGTAATGGTGTGCAAATCTGTCCATATAGATCACACAGGTATATTGTTCGAGAGGCAGAATTTCGATTGGCAGAGGATATTCTTGTTCATATTCTAGATCGTTTCGTTTTTTCATTTTCTGGTCAAAATAGTATTTCACGTCTTCTGCAGCAAGAGAATTTTCCCATTCTATCCATTTTGATCTAATGCCACTGCATTTAGATTGCGTGGACTTGTTAATGCCTCACAGGCTAATTCTGCTGTTAAAACAGATATTCTCTTGCCTTGGGCTAGGGCTCTTTCTTTTGCTACAGCAGTTTGGACCGTTATTAGAATTTTTTCAGTTGAACTGAATTTCATTTCATCTTGTGTGTACAAGTGTGATTTGTAAGCTATTGGTACCGTTTCTCCCTCATTAGAGGTCAGGTACTTGAATCCGCATCTTCCTGGGATGACTCGGATTACAAGGTTGCGCACGTTTTCGCGAGTTTACAATTTGGTTTTAGCTAACAAGTCTGTTTGTAATGATCTTAAAATTTTTGTGTGTTTCTGAGTCCAATTTATTGGTTTGAAATCAGGTTTTATTAATTCATAGAGAGGTTTAACCCTCTCTGCATAATTTAGAATGTAAGTTCTTCTGAAATTCAGGAAACCGAGTATTGATTATAAGTTCTTCAGCGTTTTTGGTGCTTGGAGTACTACACACTTCTCTAAGAAATTTTCTGTTAGGCTTTTGCCTTCACTTGATAATTCATATCCTAAAAATAGGACAGTTAGATGGGCAATTCTTGACTTTTTAAAGTTGAACTTGTAACCCTCTGATGCGAACCCAAGTATTATGGTGTTCACTCTTTTTAAGTGAGTCTCCAGGTCATCGTC
Organism: Lissotriton vulgaris; assembly: GCF_964263255.1. Classification (NCBI taxonomy): domain Eukaryota; kingdom Metazoa; phylum Chordata; class Amphibia; order Caudata; family Salamandridae; genus Lissotriton; species Lissotriton vulgaris. Next base: position 52,532,838 of record NC_141696.1, read on the forward strand.
TGTAAGATAGCTGTCATCGACATAGGATAATGCCTCATCATCATATATTTGTAGTAACTCTGTTACCCTTGCTGAGAATAATCCTGGGCTATTCTTGAATCCATGTGGGAGTCGACAAAATTGTTTTTGCGACCCCATTGTTGAGAAAGCGGTCAAATACCTGCTTTCAGGTGCAATGTTTTGACAGGAGAATCCATTAGCGATATCTAATGTCGTTTTATATTTTTTGCGCACAATGTTATTCATTAGTGCTGCACTGTGTGAGTTTTGTACTGCAAATGATTTACCGCAGGAGTTTAGGTGTCTGTAGTCCAAAACTAGATGATATGAATCATCTGGTTTGGTGACAGGAAACAAAGGATTGTTCAATATTGAGGTGCATGTTTCAATCACCCCCTGATATTCGAGTTGATCTAAAATCTTTTTTACTTGTTTTTTAGCTTCTTGTTTAACTGGGTACTGTCTTTGTGCAGTAGGTTGATTTTTTAACTGGATTTTGTGGGGAGGAGAATCCTCATCCCATCCTACATGATTTTTATATAAAGCAGCGGCTTGGGCCACTGCCCATTTTCTTGCAAATGTGTATTTTGTATGTGTTGGAATATGATTAGAGAAGGCAGGCATAATCATTTCTTTGCCATGAGGGCACTCCCTGACAAATTCTGGTGGCCAGTCTTTTTCAGCTAACAGGATGTCATAGCCTTTTGAAAGGTTATCCCAAAAGAGACCCCTCACTTTCCTAGTCTTGTCCCCTTCCATGCATAATGTTATTTTGTATAATGTATGGGGTTTGCTAACTCTGGTGTCTGCAGTTTCCACTTGAATGTATTCATTCGTGTCCACTGTCTCCAGAAGATTCATCAGGATCTTGCGAGCTATGGTCACTTCTGCTGCGCTGTCTAGCATTGTCTGGGCCCACTCTCCGTTTTTCAGTTGTGTCCTCAGAATCCTCAGCATGTTTAATTTTAATACTGGCTACCTTCTTCTTTGGATAATGTAATTTTTTACTTTGATGAGCAGGTTCCTGGTCTTTGGACTTGACGTGCTCTTCTTTGTGTTCTGACCGTCCTCTTCTTTCCGATTTCTGTGAGGAAGTCTGAAAAGATCGAGGGACCTGTATCAATACCTTGATATATGTCAGGTTTTCTCAATTTGTCCCTATCTCTAAGGTTGTATCTTTTCTCAGAGGGTTCCCTCTGGGGAGACTTGCCTCCTCGGCCAGGAGATCTTTCTCTCCGTTGAGGAGACCTTCCTCTGGACTGGAATCGATTTTCCTTGGGAGTTGATTGTTTATTACCATCCCAACTCTTTTTTGGAGTGTTTAGATTAATTTTAATAAATGTTTTTTCAGGATTTTCAGTTAGTTGGGGTTTTTTTCTGGTTTCCCACCCAAACTATCTCTTCATAGTTCTTCATAGGATTTTTGCTATGATTCTGGCAAGTTCAAATGGTTGATCTGTTATATCTGTTTCCTTCCATTTCTGCAGGTACGCTATATCGTCCATTGCCAACTAATTCTCTATATGCCTTTGTTAATTATTTTAGTTTAACTAGGAGTTCTTCGCTTGACATTGTTTCAATGTCGGAATGTGGTGTGTAGATGGCTAGAACCGGCCACGTGGCTCCTAGTCTACCTAGTGGACCGTGCCTGGTGATGTGATTTTGATGTTTTAGGGCGCCATTAAACCAGAGCAGGTGCTCTTGGTAAGTTAGTGGGATTTCAACGTCCTCGAAAGGAATGTATACATCTGGAGGTTCCTCTATTTTGTAATAGTGGAAATCTTGTGTCGCAGCGTGTGCTGCTGGAAAATGTATCCATGAATAGAATACCTCTGTCTGCCGTTACTCATGTGCCTCTATCACGAATATGACCGTACCACCTCTTGGTGATAGTCCATTTTCTATAGGTTTAAGAGTTATAGTTTTTCTTATATTGACCGGAAAGATTATAGCATTCGGGTCATCTTGCCGGAGACTTGTGTCTTCCGCTAAGAGTTGAGTTGCTAAGGCTTCTCTTTCTCTTTCTTCTTCACTTTCTGCCATTTTACTGAAAGAAAGTTTTTGTTGCAGAGCAAGTTTCAAGGAAACAAAGATTAGGTGCACAATATTTTGGAACACTGTATCCTTCAACATTGACTATACTGTAAACTAATACATAGGATTCTCATCCTACTAAGTTTCGGCCGATATTAACCTTTCACCCACTCCAGACGTCTATTGGAGTTTTTACGTGAAAAAGGGGTCTGTGTGATAAGCACGACTGAGTTACTCTAGTGTCTTGCATTAGAATATCGCCTTACCAAACGTTGGGCGCCATGTAGTGTAGTTCCTATATTTCCAATAGGCTCTGCGCATTGGAATAACATAAACAGCAGTGTAGACGTAGGACTGAGGTCATCTAGGTCTCTACTGACTATGTTAGACTTAATTAGTTTTGCCAGCTATCTCAGAGGTCACTAGAAACCTTCTCGAATGAATATGGAGGGGTTAACTTCCCTGATCCGGACAAGAAGGGATTAGCTTCTGACAACCATATAACATGACAACTTTGTTTCCTCAGAATAAAGAGTATATCTCCAGGGTCATGTGAAAACAATAGACAACTATTTCACTTAGTCAATCGTGCATGCTTAATTTCACCAGAGTGCAGAGAAATAGAGAGACAGGCGTTTTCAATAAAAGGTGTTATTTTATTGAGCAGTCTTCTTTCTCATGCAAGAGAAATGAATTGCCACAATTGCAATACTTATCATAAAGTAAAGTACGCACAGTAAAAGTAGTATTATGAAATAATACTGTAAAAGCATTGATATGGTTTCTTAGCCATATGATACTTTAAAATGGAGAAAATATATACATACATAAAAACATTGACTCAACTGGTGCTTCTAAGATACGCCTACCCCGGTGTACCTGACCTAAGCCTAATACGTGGGAAGGAGTAAGTAAGTTGCAGTCTTAAGTTAAGTTAGGTTTTTTGCTAAGAATCTGAATCAAGAATTCTCTCTAAGGTTTTAATCAGCTCCGTACCTTGGTTCTAGAATGAAGGATGTCTTGTATCTTGTTTCTCAGGACTCGAACTCCAGCAACCCGCGAGGGTGACTTGGGAACACCAGAGCTGGATTTTTTCGGCTGGAGCAAAAGACAGCGTCTCTCTCAGTGCGCCAAAGGGAGGGGCGGTTTCCTTCGGCTCTCATAACAGCTGGGCTCCCGGGCAAGTAGAACGTCGCTCTGCTCCCAACCACCGTGTGTTTCCTTAAGGCAACATTGGTATATTTATACCTGAAAGGTGCCGGGTTTGACGTAAGGTTGGACATAAGACGTCACTAAGAACTAACAGTTCTTTCTGGACTGCAGGAGTTCTTGTGCACATCAAAACAAAAGCAGGAGGAATTCCCGGGCTGCTGGAGGCTTGGTTTGTTTAAAGAACGCGTTGTACCTTCTAGGAGTCTATGGGAGTAGCCTTGCCGTATTTGGACTGCATGGGCTATTACTAAATATGGATATGATTCCTATGCCTTTATAAGGATATTATTTGTTATAACCACATAAGGGCATGAATTGGGAATATCGAATTAGGGACCTAGATAGAAACACAACACTCTGTCCTGGGCGTTTCTTTCAATCTGACTCAAGGTGTAACCCATCTCCTTGCAGTCAGGCTGAAGTCTAAAAGCCAGGTGTTTCATAACAGTTCACTTTTCCTTTTCCCTTGAGGGTTCCATGTGCGGGCTTATCTGGTGGATATTGATGCAGCCTTGTGATGGGTGTGACCGATCTAGTCCCATCGTCTTTTCATGATTTCTTTGTGAGCAGGGAGTTGGAAAGTGTTGCCAGAGGTCGTTGTTGCTGATGGTGTTTGGCCAGCAGAAATGGAGGCTTTTCCTCAAACAGGTGTTGATGAAGGACTGGACTGTGTTGCTGGTGGTGGCAGTTGTCCTCCATGTTCCTGCTCCATACAGAAGGACCTATTTTATGTTGGTATTTAAAAGCCTGATCTTGGTTTACAGCGTTAGGTCCTTGGAGCGCCAGATCTTCCTTAGCTAAATGAAGGCGGTCGTTGCTTTGCAGATTCTTGACTTGACATTGTCATCTGTATCACTCTGCTTGTCTATGACTGTGCCTAAGTAGGTGAAAGTTTCTGGAGCTTCCAGTGCATCGCCTGCCAAAATGACTTAAGTTGTGCTGGCCATGTTAACCTTCAGGATATTGGTTTTTGCCCTGTGGATGTTGAGACCAAGTTGTGCTGATGTGGCGGCTACTTTGTCCGTCTTCTCCTGCATCTGCATATGGGAAAGTAGGGCCAGGTCATCTGCAAAGTCCAGGTCATCCAACTACATCCAAGGTGTCCACTGGATCCCATTTCTTTTCCTTGCTTTGGATGTCTTAACGATTCAGTCTATGCCCTGCAGGAAGAGAAAAGGCAATAGCAAATAACCCTGTTGGACTCCGGTCCTCACTTCGAATGCTTCCATGAGTTGCACTCCATCTTGCAGGTCATTCCTTCCTAAGAGTTCCTTTTGATCTTATAAGTTTATGTGGCACACCATAGTCTCGGAGTAATTTCCAAAGGGTCTCCCTGGCCAAGCTGTTGAATGCTTTCTCATAGTCGGTAAAGATGACATAGTGGGGAGAGTTCCATTCCATCAATTGCTCAATCATGATGCAAAGTAATGCAATCTGGTCTATGCAGGGTCTATTTTTGCGTAAGTCATCTTGCTAGTCTTGTGACTGATCGTCGACTTGTCATTGCACAATAACTAGTATTGCTGGATGCCTTAAGGTTTTGGTCATTAATTGACCAGATTCACCTTATCCTCTGAATTGTATACAGGCAATAATCTGACTTTTCATCCTCCTCTTTTGTACTCATGATGACCTGTTAAATAGTGGAAGGTTGAGACGCTGTCGACAGTTGTTTGTCTGAAAAAAATCAATATTGTGCAATGACACATCTATGAACTTTTGATACGTTACTTTATCATGCACAATATTGGATTACTATTTTCTTTTCGCCGTTGTTATATTTTCTTTGTGTATTACCTTTAATCAATCAGGATTTATAAGGCGCAGCTAATCACCGGGTAAGGTATCCTAGCGCATGCACAGCCCATACAAAGTTCACAAGCACTGTGTATTCACTTTGCACATTGAGCACTCCTTTTCCAATTAATGAGTGGTGCTGCTGTAATTTGGACAGCTTAATTAATTATTAGTGGTCATATCTCCCTGTACGATTCATTTATATATACAATACATTGATTTCAATAACTGTATGATTCATGAAACTGTTTATTCTCTATACGATACTCTCCATGGCATTGTTAGATATGAATATCACCCTGGCCCTCCTGCGTTTATGGGTGACTGGCTGTATGTGCTGTCCTAGAAGGGGCAGGGGCACCACCAACCATTCTTTTTAATGTTGTGGAGGCCTGCCGGGAGCGCAGTAGCTCCCCACCAACATTAACAAAAACACAGTAAGTCTCCTTGGTCATTGAATCAATAACGCAAACACAAGGAGATGATGGATGGAGCGCTGAGACTTTTCAGACATTCACCCCCAGTCACAGATATGGTTTGAATCATTCATCGTTCTTTAGCTCACTTTGCCACCCCAATTTAGACAAAGCTATATGCAAATCAGTATTGACGCCGTGCCTCGTGGGAACAGTCCAGCCTGAACTGCCAAGTCATGTCTTCCCTGGACCGGAAACAAGCATACTGGGGCCAGTTTTGTGGTAACACTTCTTGAATCAATAACCCCAGGGGTGCATGCCATATTTTTTAAGCACTCCGAGCTGGAGCAATATGTTATTTTTTTTTTTTTTGGAGTTCAACTCTGCTTTATTGTGTAATTGGAGACATGTCACACAGCTTGTCATGCCCACAACCCGGAGGTCGGCAGCACCAAAAAACAGAAATGTACACAGCCTTGTTGCCGGCATCCCGGAGGCCCGGCGGCAATACGTAAGAGGAATGTAGTGGGGGCACTTCTCCGATGTGGCATGATAAGAGAGGATGAGCAGCAGCAGAACAGAGTTTTCTATTGGAGAAGAAAGAAAAACTCTCCCCCCTCCGTTTTTTGGTGTGTAATAAAACAACTTAACAACAGTACCCAACAGTGTAGGAAATATGAAGCGAGTCCTGCATCATGGTCAGTTAAGTAGCAGTGCATCGGTGTGGCGTGCCATGTGAGCGGAGGCGTGGTTATGAGTGTGTGCAGGTCACAATCAGTCCAGCAAGAGGGCCTCCGGTAGGCGGAGGTTAGGTCGGGTGCGGGGCTCTAGAGAGGCAACCGTCAGTGGGTGTCTCGACATAGTGCCAGCAGGGCATAGGTGAGTCTGTGTGAAAGCAAGGGCGAGTGGTGGTAAGCCAAGGGAGCATAGCCACGGTGCCGGCGGAGCATAGAGTCAGGGGGGAGAGGGGGAGGCCGACAAGTGAGCAGTGGTCGAGTCTAGGGGGGGGGCCCTATTTGGATAATCAAGAGAGGAGGCATGCGCGTGGAAGTAGGGTCCCCAGCTAGGTCCAGTAATGGAACAGTGTGCTAACCTATGATGGGTTGATCGTCCGCCTGGCTCGCATCGTCTGAGCGTGCGAGGAGATATCGCATCAGTGGGCCCCAGATGTCGCCGGGGCGACTCGAAATGGGCAGCAGTTCAGCAAATGTCGTATGCTGATCTTGGCAGTATGTTAAATCGCCCAGCCAGTCCTTAAATTTGGGCGCCCTGCCCCGTCCCCATCGGCACGCCACGCGTCTCTTGGCCAGCAGGAGCGCAGTGTCAACAAATTTCCGGCAAGATCTAGGAAAACGTACAGTGTCCCCGAGTAGGGCCACCATTGGGTCGGAAGGCATTGGCTCTTCCACCATCTCCGCAAGAGCATCCAGCACCTGGTGCCAGAAGTCCGCCACCTGGGGGCATGCCCACGCCAAGTGGAGATAGTCGGCTCCAGCGACATGGCAGCGTTCACAGCGGTCATCATCTGTCAGTCCGAAGCGCCGCTTCCTCGCTGGCGTGTAGTATACTCGCTGCAAGTATTTATAATGAATGATCTTTAATCTGCTGCTTGCAGAAATGCGGGAGGTGAGCGCGCAGCAGCGATCCCACTGCTCATCTGATATGTCGAGACCGAGTTCGGCAGACCAGCGCAGCCGCGCATTGGACTCAGACACCGGGACAGCTCCCCTGAGTCGACGATAAAGGCCGGAGACCAGGTGGGCCCCATCCTGTGAGCTTAATAAAAGGTGTAGCGGTGGTAGGGTATCCGGCTCGCTGGGAAAGTCTGGCAGGATGTCGCTCATCCCCGCCCGTAGTCGCACATAGTAGAAGAGGTCAAGAGGAGTGCGGTCTTGTGCAGCAAAGAACAGGTCAGCTGACTTGAAGGTGCCATTGGAGAATAGGTCTCCCCAGCAAGAAACTCGCAGCTTTGCACAGAGGTTGCGAAAGCCCAGTTCCCCCAAAAGGGTAAGATCGGGGTGATACGTGAGCGGTAGCTTGGGCGAGTAGAGAAATTTACAAACCAATTTCTTGGTAATGCGGCGCCATGCATCTAATGTGCATGAGACCGACGTATTCGGTGTAGTAATGACAGATTCAGGACAGTGAAGCAAACCATTAAGCGGGAGGGGATGTACGATCCAATCTTCCACTGCTACATGCGGCATAAAGGGAGTAGGACCCATCCAGTGGTAAGCGAACTGCGCCTGCGCACACTGATAGTAGGCCTCGAAGTCAGGGACATCGAATCCTCCCTTCTCATAGGGGAGGGTAATTGTTGACCACTTGAGTCGGGGGTTCTTGCCTCCCCAGAAGAGCCGTCGCAGCTCCGACCGCAGGGTTCGGAAGAAATTAGCGCCAGGGAAGTACGGTATATTGATAAAGAGATAAAGGAAGCGAGGGAGTATCACCATTTTTATGAGCGACGCCCTCCCGGCCATGAAAAGCAGCAGGGCGATCCAGCGGTCCACTGAAGCAACAAGTTTGGTTATCGCTACACCATAGTTGGATCGCAGCGTCTCGTCTCTGTCTCTTGAAATGCAGACCCCAAGGTAGTGGAGATCGGACCGACACACCTCTAGTGGGTAATCAAGGGGGAAGTCAGTCACTGCGTCGGTCAGGGGGAAAAGTTGCGACTTGGACCAGTTGATATGGACTCCGGACATTCCTCCATACAGAACAAACTCCCTAAGCAACGGGTTGAGATATGTTTCAGGATGTTTGACATATAACGTGATGTCATCCGCGTAGAGTGACACATCAATTTGGCGCTGCAGGCATTGCACTGCGCAGCCGCGATGTAGCTGACGCAGCCTACAGGCGAGAGGTTCGACAGCGATGGCGAACAGTAGGGGAGAGAGAGGGCACCCCTGTCTCGTACCCCTGGTTAGTGCGATGGGCTGTGACAGATGACCGTTGATCAGTACCCTTGCCATAGGGCGAGTATACAGCAGGTGGACCCAGGATATAAATAGTTTAGGAAATCCCATAGCAGCCAGCACAGAGAACAGGTACGGCCATTCGACAGAATCGAACGCCTTGGTTGCGTCCAGGAAAATGGCCGCCACGGGCGTGTCAGGGCGTACCGTGCGGAGTAGGGAAAAGAGCGTGCGGAGGTTATGGGAGGTAGACCTACCCGCCACAAATCCCGATTGGTCGGGCAGCACGAGTCTGGTCATTAACAGCGACAGCTGGGTGGCCAAGACCTTAGCAAGTACTTTGACGTCGCAATTTAGGAGGGAGAGCGGACGATAGGAATTACAGGATTTGGGGTCCTTATTGGGCTTAAGGAGGGAGGTAATCACCACCTCGCGCATGGAGCAAGGGAGTACTCCATCTCCCAAGGATTCCGAGAAGACCTCGCTGAGTACCGGGGACATGATATCAATATAAGCCTTGTAGAATTCGGCCGGTATGCCGTCGAGCCCAGGGGCTTTGCCATTCTTGAGGGACATAATGGCCTCGCGTATTTCGTCTTGCTCGAACGGAGCTGCGAGGAACTCTCTATCGCCGTCGCTAAGCCAACACAGCGCAACATCGCTGAGGTAGTCGGCATAGAATACGTCAGGCCCTACGATGGAGGTGTAGAGTGAGTGATAGTGTGCCACAAAGGTGTCGAGGATCGCATCAGAGTCCCTAATAGCAGTGCCAGTGGTGTCGGTGAGTTCTAGTATGGTGTTATGAGCTCGTGGTGGTTGTGTAATCGTAGCTAGCACCTTCCCGGGCCTGTCCCCCTCGCAATATTTACGGGCCTGCCAGTGTTTTCCCCTAAACTTCGCTTCCCGCGCAGCCTCCTCCTCATATCGTGACAGTGTCTCCCTAAATTTGGCCTGTAAGTCGGGGCTGGGGTCGGATACCATTCGCAGTTCCAGTTCCCGCAGCTCTTTCTCCAGTGTGCTGAGTGATGCAAGGATGGTGCGTAGCACGCCATGGCCTTTGGAGATGCAATACCCTCTGATCGTGACCTTGAATGCCTCCCATATGTGCTCAACTGAGTCTACCGATCCCTTATTCCTAGTGAAGAAATCCGCGACCTCTTCCCCTAGTTCAGTGCGAAACAGGTTATCAAGGAGGATATTAGGGCGAAGTCTCCATTGCGGCCGGGAGCTGTCCCAGCCGGGTGTACGAAAGTGGAGCAAGACAGGGCTGTGATCAGAGTACGTCCTCGGCAGATGACGAACCCCCACCAATTCGACAGCGACATCTCTTGTGATGAGGAAATAGTCTAGCCGTGCCCAAGTCCCGGTATATGATGTAAAGTGTGTGCCCTCCCGTCCCAGGGGGTGCAAGTGCCGCCAGGCGTCCAGCAGTCCGCCCTCTTCAACGATACCCTCCAGTGCCTCCCGTGCTCTGGGCTTGTAGGTGCAGACCCCATCCGCTCTATCCAACAGTGGTTGCATCGCTAGATTGAAGTCCCCTCCCCAAACTATGTGTCGTGATGCAATGGAGAGGATTTTCCCCCAGAGAGCAGTGAAAAAGGCTGGTGTGTCAACATTAGGCGCGTACATGGTTACAAATGTGAAGGTATCTCGGCCTATCCTGCCCCACAGTAGCGCATATCTGCCCTCCCGGTCGAGTAAGTCTCCATACTTTTGAAAGGGTATCCTGCGGGCAATGAGGATAGCGACTCCCCTCGAATAGGTGGAGTAGGAGGAGAAAGCTCGTTCTCCGGCCCACCTACTCGCGAATGACGTCCCGCCCTGTGGTGACAGATGCGTTTCCTGTAACATAGCGACTTGTACGTGACTTCTATCAAGATAGGCTATGACATCACGGCACTTTCTGGCATTGTTCAACCCTCTTACATTCCAGGATAAACAAGTTATTTGCGTGTTAGCTGCTGGAGTGGCCATGGATAGCACAACAAGAACTATAACAGCGCCGGCTTAAGCAGCACGGATATATCACCTCCGCACCATAGCATCGGTGCTCACAACGAGGTATAAGCCAAGCATACAGTCTAAGAAATGAGTGCCTCAAAGAGAAAAAAAAGAAAAGAACACCCCTCCCCACCTCCCACCCCAGCATCCCAATCATGCCAGTAGCCAAATACTCCCACCCAGCCCCCCTCCCCCCTCCCCCCTTCCCCAACTCAAACAACGTGAATAGCTGGAACTCCAGCAAGTCAAAGGGGATCTCCCAGTGGGGGTAAGACATAGAGTACGCACAGCCACCTCCTAGGCCCCAGCTCCGTATCTGTGCCGCCCCCGGTGGAGTCTAGGGCCAGGAATGTGGTCCTTGGGTTACGTTACCATAGGGATGAAGAGTCCATGCGGCGTCCTTGTCCATACAGTATCTTTTTGTCCGTGCATCAATGTTCGGGGTGAGAACAAGTAGACATAGGCAGGGTGTGCAGCATAGCAAAGATCAACAGTCAGTCTCCGTGGGGCGCCGGGGGTAAGTCTGCGTCGTCGCGTTCCTCCTCCGCATCCCGGTCTTCTCTACGTGCTCTCCGGAGCGATTTGAGAAAGTCTTCCACCTTCTGTGGTTTGGTGAAGAACCGTTGCTTGCCCTGGTGGGTGATTCGCAGCTTTGCAGGGTATAAAAGTGCGTAGTCAATTTGAGCCTCACATAGTTTTTTCTTCACCGGGAGGAACTTGCGCCGCTCCTCCTGCGCCATTGGCGTAAAGTCTGGGTAGATGGAGAAGGTGACTCCATTATACTGTAGCGAACTTTGGGATCGGGCTGCCCGGAGGGCAGTGTCCCGGTCGCGGTAGTTTAGCAGCCGAGCAATGATGAGGCGCGGAGGAAGGCCAGGTTTGGGCATAGGCGCCAAGGAGCGGTGTGCCCTCTCGACGATAAACTGGGGCGAGAAAGCGTCCTCACCGATGGCCCCTTTGAGGAGCTTCTCTACGTTCAGCTCCATTCTGCCCGTATCTGTGGATTCCGGAACATTGGTAACCCGTATGTTGTTTCGGCGGCTACGGGCTTCCAAATCCTCATTTTTGGCTGCTATGATCCGGAGGAGGTTGTCCATCCTGGACAGTTGAGTGGTGTGAGATGTGGCAACGTCTGAGGTATCAGAGATACGTTGCTCCGCAGCCGTAAGGCGTTCCTCATGACGGTCCACCTTGTGCACCAGTGCGTCCAGCCGCGCGGTGACCCCGTCGACCTTTTCTACAACAGTGGCGAATCCCTGGCGCATCTCTTGTATCAGGCCGGACAGGTCAGTGTCTTTAGCTGCGGGGACGGTGGCCCTCGGGGACGACGTGCCAGGGTCCGGGTCCAGCTGCGTCGATTTCGCGCCTTTTTTTGCAGTGTCAAAGCTGAGCTTAGTCTGGCGGTTCTCCGGTCGCACCATGATGGCGCCGGGGCGCGAAATTCCAGAAGCGCAAGGGGCAGGGGCGCCACAGGCTGTCTGGCTAGGATAGTATCCCCAGGATGTAGGGCCACAGCGCGGGTGAGGCAGGGCAACGTCCCAAAAGTGCAATAAGGGTCCAGGCGGTGGAAGTTCAGGGACCTGGTGAGATCGTACAGGCCCGCGCGGCCTGGTGGCTGGGAGGGGAGGTAGCGAAGTCCCAATGGCAATAGTGGTGGGGTCCAGCACACTAGCGTCGCTGTGTAGGGTGGCAGCACGACAGTTCCAGGCGTGTGTGGGATGCAGGGCAGCTGGACCTCAGCGGGGGTGTGCCACGCAGGTGTGATGCTCTATCCGGATTATCCACAATGAGGCCACCTCGCAATGTACGGTTGGTGGCACGTGGGAGGGACGCCAGGCAGGCGAATGGGGAGCGAGGTGGGTTCCAGCCTCCCCAACGTGGAAGGTGCAGTCTCCCGGCAGCGAGGGGACAGCGTCCCGATGGTAAGCACTATGCTGGTGGCCAGGGCCGGCCGAGGCTCAGTGCAGGGGTGGCAGCAAGCTCGAGAGCCCAGGTCCAAGGGTCAACCCCCACGCCGGGTAGTGCACTCAATCAATCAATCAAAGACATGCTTCTATTTCACCATGCATAATATAAGGGGGAGAGACAGCAGTTCTGTCAATTGAGCAACTTCTCACAGCCTAAACATCTTTTCTCTCTCCTTCCATTTGACTACTTGGTCGCAGTGGCGAGTGAGGCCTCATTCTATCAGTCTGGCATCTCCTCGGCGACCGATGAGACGGTGCTGCTTATATCCCGGATTTGTTCGCCTGTAGATTCCACCTCTAAATTGTGACTAGGTAGGAAAATTGACCCTCTCCCTCAAGGCTCTTGACTGATAGCACGGCGGATATGAGCCAGAAATGCACTGTTCCGTTCCCGTCCCTACCGGGCGGGTCCAGCGCTCTCCGGGGGCCGAGCAGGCAGTGAGATGTCTGTGTCCTGGCAGCCAAGGGGCAGTGGCAGCTCCACCAGCGGGAGAGGCGAACGCAGCGGGGGAGGGGGGGGCGGGGGGGTCCCCGCACCGCCGAGCAGACCGCCACTCACCCCGATCGCGGGTCTGCCGGAGAAGGTCCGTCCAGGAGGTCCGCCAGTCGTCTCGGGGAGAGGCCTAGTTCCTCGTGGCAATCCCCAGCCTGTAGTAGTCCTGTGAGGCCGGACTCGCGCACCCCACCGCTCCGCAGCAACTATCGGCAGGTTTTCAACTCGGCACCGCTCCGGCCACGGGTCCCCCAGCGTCACCAGACTTGGACCGAGTGCAGGGATGGATGTCTTGCTGCAACTCGTCAGGAATTCAGGCCGTTTTAGATCCCTTTGGTAGAGGATAACAGAAGGATAGTGTCCCAAGGAGCGGGAGCTGCGAGACTAAGCAGCCATTCCGCTTGTGCGCCCTCTAGCGCCCCCTGCTATATGTTCTTTAATTGGAGTACGGGGGTGCCTTGTGGTTAATTCTATGGCTGTACTTTGTGACCTGAAAATGTTCAGAAAAGACTGTTTTTAATTTAATTTTGGTATTTCTAGCCTTTGACAAAGCCTTTAGGTCTGTAGGTTTGTCTTACTTAAAAGACACCCTTTTTATTGTTACACGACATAGCGAACTATGCACGGCAGAGGGTCAGTTGCAGGAACTAGCCTGTGCCCAACCCCACGCCGGGCGATTGACATCATACTTTATGTGAAAAACAAAATGACTGAATAAAAAAGGTTAAAGTGATGTTATAATTAGGAATTGTAATACCATCTTAGTTTACCCCCATAAAAATTTGAAATTCACTGAAAAAAATGAAAGTTAAAGGGCTATTCCTTTAAAATGTCAATTAAAATGTACCATTTTAAATTAAGAATGCATGCAGTTTTGAACGAATGGGAAAGTATGTATAACTTGTGCCCTAAAGTAATTATAACAAACGCAATCACCATGCACTGCTAATTACATCATACACTACCTCACTCATAACGTGTTCTATGATGTCATTGAGAACTTCACTGCAACATCTGAAATGACATCATTGCTGACATCACTGTGCATGGTGGGAGCGCCAGTTATAGGTACTTTAGGGTATGATTTGATGGTTTAAAAAGGTATGTTTTAACTGAAAATATCATCCAACTATATCTTCCTATTACTTTTTTTTCTTTCAGTTGTCGCCAATAGGTAGTTATAGTTGGGACCAAAGTTTCCACAGGAAAGCGTTTTTTGTTTTGCCAATAACTTTGGCGCCGCATGATGGATCTCCATGAAAATTTCACAGAACTTCCCCTTTTAGGTTCGGCTAGCTGCAGTGGTGAAAGTTTTGGGGGGATCCATCAAGCAGGAGATGAGAAAAAAGGGGGGCCCCAACACATGTTTTCCCAATTTTACAGCCAAGAGGTGCTGGTAAGGCCAAAGAGGAGCACCATGAACTGAAAGTGCTTGTGGCTTACCGTGAACAACAGGTAAAGCAGATGAGCAAGCAGGACAGGAATGTGAAAATAGCTGTCCTGCAAGTCCAACGCTACTACCCAGTCTCTGGGGTCTAGGGCAGGAAAGACGTCAGCCAGAGTGAGCATTTTTAAATTTGCCTTTTTGAGGAAGTAGTTGAGGCCTTGCAGTACTAGGATAGGAAGAGAGCCCTTGTCCTTTTTCTGGACCAGAAAGTAGCAGAAATAGCAACCACATCCTACTTCTGACACCGGCATACTCTCTAAGGCTCCCTTGGCCAAGAGAGTCCTGGTTTCGCCCTGAAGCAAGTTCAGATGGTCCTCTGTACGCCGAAGGCATGGAGGTAGGAGTAGTCTTGAAGGGGAGGGAATAGCTCCTTTGGACTATCTGAAGAACCCAGCTGTCCGATGTAATTTTTTGCCAGTGGTGGAAGGGATGGCTGATCCTGCCACCAACTGGCCGCACATGATCTTGAAGGGCCATATAAGGAAGGTTTAGAGGCTGCAGGGGGTGGGGTGAATTGACTCGACCTCTAGCCGCTCGACCCATAGAGTCGAAAGGAACCACACCCATGGCAGCTCAGAGGTTGTTGAGCGCAGTCTTGTGGCCGGGATATGACTGGTGCAGCTGAAAGTCCCTTTTGTGGCCGCAAAAGGCAGACGGGGGATGGGTGGCCTAAGGACTTGGCAGTGGCCTGTGAGTCCTTAAAGTGCTCCACGTCCATGTCTGCCTTGTCTCCAAAGAAAATGATGCCATTAAAGGTAATGTCCAGAAGGGACACCTGAACATCCCCAGAATAGCCAGAAGGTCTCAGCTGGGTGTGATGTCGAACAGCCACAGTCGATAATAATAATAATAATAATAAGGGAGTTTTGTAAAGCGCCTGGTTACGCTCAAATGGCGTGTCCCCGCACTAAGACAGAAAAACCTCATGCAAGCAGGCCGCAGAGTCAGCTCGATTTACCGTGTGTAGAGGTGTGTTTTTAGCTTCTTCCTGAAGCCGGATTCAGACGGTTCTAGACGAAGGTCCAGAGGTAGAGCGTTCCAGCCTTTCGCCACCAAGTAGCGAAAAGATCTGCCTCCAGTGCGAGCCTTTCTTATCCTAGGGACCTTTAGTAGGCCACCATGGGAGGAGCGCAGAGCTCGCATAGGTTCGTATCTGGTAACTAGACTCTGGAGTGGTGCTGGTGCCTTCCCATTGAGGATTCGATGGCAGGTGCAAAGGGCCTTAAACTCGACCCTGCTCTTCACTGGAAACCAATGAAGAGTCTGAAGAGCTGTCTTTTAGGATACTTCACAATGAGGCGAGCTGCCGCATTCTGCAGTACCTGGAGGCGATTTAATACCTTACTAGTTGCTCCCAGGTACAGTAGGTTGCCGTAGTCCAGGCGCGATGTGACGAGGGCATGCACCAGCGTCCTACGGGCAGATGTGGGAAGGAGATCTAAAACCTTCCGCAGATTTTTTAGGACGTTGAAGCAAACACCCACCACACGGCCTATCTGAGGACCAAAGGACAGATCAGCATCAAGCCAAACTCCGAGGTTCTTGGCTTCCTGACAGGGAGTAGGAGTCTCTCCCAGGCAGGCGGGCCACCACGCCAACGACCACACAGATGGGCTCCCCCCCACCACGAGCACCTCGGTCTTACTGCCATTTAATTTGAGGCAGTTGGTGGACATCCAGGATGCCAACTCCTGCTCAATGACATCTCTTTGCCCAGCAAGTCGGTCGTGTCAAGCTCTTAGCGAACAGTAAACTTTGCTGCATCTCTCCCATCAAACACTGCTTGGGAGTAGGGCCCGGGCCTCCTCCGGGACCAGAAGCAGCACTTGCACAACCATTTCCCACAAGGAGTAGAGTAACGGGCCAGTAGGCATGCAGTGTTCACCGACCACAATGCAAGGCTGGCGGAAGAACATTTTTTCTTGCCCTAACTATCCAGCCTCTTGGATTCCCTGTTGGGGGTGCGAAAGGTAATGCACCTTGTGAGGTAGAAGTTTTGACCACCAAGCTCTTAGGGGTAGGGTGGTTTGGGAAGAATTTTAAGTCACCCGGTGCAGGGTGATAGCAGGCAGGTGATTGTCCTATTCACAGGAGCCCACGTGCTGGGCTTGGACCAGGTTCCCAGAAGGACATCAGTCAAGGCCTTGTTTAAAGGCAGGAGGGGTTCCGCGGAGGAGACACCCGGTTACAGGACCTCTGTCAAGATGTTCGTCTTGACTTCCACCAAAGGGAGCTGAAGGTTCAGGACCTCAGCTGCCCACCTCACCACCATAGCAAATGAAGCTCCTTCCTCCATAGCCAAGTTAGGGGGAGAAAGCAGGCCAGAATCTGGAAAGGTGCGCAGTCCACTAGCCTCATCCAATTCCTCATACTCAGTCCTTTCGAATTCAGGCTGCTTCTTTAATGGTTCAAGTGAGCCCTCATAATCTTTGTCCATTCCTAGCCCTTCAAAATAAGGCAGTGAAAGTGACCTCTGGCCCAAGGGTGCCATGGGCTCCAGAATCAGCATTGGTAGGCATCTATACTGCTCTGGGTCGTCAGGGATAAGAATCGGGGTGGTGCTGCCAGGGAGCACAGGCAGTGTTAGGAGTCTTGGCGCAGGGACCAGGGAAAGGAGCAGTCGGCACAGAGACCGAGGGAGCCACCTCTGAACCCCTGGGGCCCAAAGGCAGGCCAGGAGGGTAAGGTTGCCCAAATGAGAGGTACATGGGCCATAACATTCTTTAAACTGGGCAGGTGTCGCTCCAGGTCCTGGAGAGGCAGAGAAGTGTGGAGCCAACACAGGGGCAGTTTCCACAGAACGAGCCCTAGACCATCCATACTACTCCATCACATTGGCTAACAGATGGGGAAAAGTTGAAGCCCGCTTTGACTTTTTGTGTTTATTATGCCTCTTACCTGACCAACTCGACGAGTTCGAGTGGGAGGACGAGGGTTTAGGACTCCCAGAGCGGTGCCTGAACCTTCCTCTTGACCTGGATCGAGAACCTATAAAGGTGCAAGGGTACTGTTCGAGCAAAAGTCTTCCAGATCCAGCCTGACGCCTAGGAAATTAAAAGGTAAGGAATCTGTGGCTAGATGTCTCTATCAGAAAGACACTTTCTTACCGAGAAGGCAGAACTGCCTTGTTGGAGAAAGAGGGAAACTCAGAGGGAGAAGAGTGAACAGCAAAATGAGTTATAGTAGCCACGGTGCCAAATTCAATAAATTGTGCCTGTTCACTACTACTCTTGCAGTAACTAGTTTATGGATTTAATAAAATATTTTTCTTCATAAAGCACTGGGTCTGATGATCAGTTATTGTTCTGCTAGGTGACTGGTGAGTTTTGAGCTTTGAGGATGCCAACACTTCTTCTTTGAGAAGTCTGTTGCTGCTCACCATTGTTATCACCAACAGTCAAATGCTAAAGTGGTTGCTCACAGCAAGGTTTCCAGAGACATAATGGGGCGGTCTCCAGGACATCAGAGACATGAGATCCCAACCCCCACAGTTAGGGCCCACTAGTCCAAGCTTACCAAGTAAACCCCCCTCAAATTTCAGAATGAACAAACACTTTGACAGTACTCTGCTCTGACCTCCTTGCTCGCACTACACCTCAATCAAATCACTCAGAAAATTAGCTCACTTGAGCATGGAAGCAGGTCTATTATTGTGAGGCAATCACTGTGGAACTTGGAATACACTACTCAATATATAAATATATACAATTGTCAATCAATTTAATTGATCCTAAGGAATCCAATGACGAGTTTGAACTACAAATTCTGTAATACACCTGAGAGCCCTCTGGTGAGTTTTGTAAAAAAATAAAGCATATAATGAAATTAAAGCTAAATTAATTGCTGTAAAAAGAAACGCAGAACAAGAGTAACAATCCCAGTTATGGATCAAATGGGAAACTAGAGCATCATGTACTTATCTTGTATGGATATCATCTGAAAAATGTAGGTTAGTGCTAAATGTTCTAGCGTGGCTTCAGAAATACAGAGAGAAGTGCATATTAAGCCAGTTTAGTATGACAAACTTTAACAACATTTCATCACAATACCCACATCACTATTGTCAAGCAAAAAAATAAATGCATCAAATCAATGCAATTTCCACCAATTCCAACTTTTAGGATCAATATAATTTTTACCTACCAAATTAAACTAAGTTACAGCTTCACAGTTCCCAATGAGACATTTGTTATTTAAAGAAGACAGTTATGTTCTTTACCTGTGCCCAGAAAACATCAGCCAGATCCCAGAATTTCTGAATGATGGCCCAGATTAGAAGATCCCGCGCAGGGTACTGAGCGTAGATTTCAGCCTCCGTTATTCCAGTGATCTGAGGATCCCAAAAGAATTACAGCCACGTTCATACTTTGCTGGATAATTATTCAGCACAAGAAAACATTTCATATTTCTGGGAGAGCATAGTGTATCTGGATGCCCAGTTGTTCAATCTGCAAAAACACTTATTGCATTCAAGTTAAAAAAGAAATGTCATGGGAATATGCTTGTGATGTGTTTTGGAGACATCTGTGAGAGCTAGTCAAATTCTCCCTACAATACCACCCTATTCTTGGGCATGGAGGGCAGACTGATGGTAAACAGTCAAAATATCGACTACAAAATATCGAATGGACATAATATCGAGTTTAAAATATAGAATGGACAAAATATCGAATGGACGGAATATAGATATCAAAAATATCGTTTTTAAGGTAAGTAATGTAATATCGAATGTTAAAAATATAGAAAGTTAAAATATCGAAGTATATGCTATAGGTTATTAAAATTATCGATTTTTTAATAATATCACATTTTTTATAGTGTTTTTTTCTGTTATTATATGTGTGAAAAGTGTGTATTTATGTTATAATAAATTTTAATTAATGAATTTTGTTTTTTTAATTTTTGCGTAATTTAATTCTGTAGCGGGTTGTTGGTTTATAGGGGAATAGGGTGGGAAGTAATTTAATCATAATTAATTAAATATGTAAATGTATTTATTGGTATTAATTTTTAATTAATTAATTTATAGTTGGCGCTACGAAAGAGACTAGGCAGGGATGGAATGAGGCACTGAGTCAACTGACGGCCAGATCCAGTGTATTAATTCAGACTAGGCTTTTGCACAAGACATCAGGTAGACTGTATATCCATGTTTTAAGGGTCTTCCTGAAAACTGCTTCAGATGTGATTTGGTGAAGGGGCGAAGGTAGTCTATTCCAGGCCTTTGAGCCCAGAACCGCCAGTGCCTTTCCTCCCCTAGTTTTTAACCTAAAATTGGGGATGGTAAGGAGGTTAGCTTTTGCGGATCTCAGATTTCGTGGGGGATTATACAGTTTAAACATGCTCTGGATGTAGCTGGGTCCTCTTCGTGATATGCCCTGAAAGTGATTAAGAGGATTTTGAAAAGCACCCTCTTGTGTATTGGAAACTAATGGAGAGCGTCCATTGCCGCTGTGGCTGATGTCCTCCTATGCCATCTCAGCACCAGTCTGGCAGCTGCGTGTTGTACCATTTGTAGCTTATGGCCAACCGACCTGTTTATCCCTCCATAGAGGCTGTTGCAGTAGTCCAGGCATGATATAATGAGCGCTACTGCAACCATTTTCCGTGCTGGGTGCGGTATCAGGTCGAAGAATTTTCTTAGACCTTTTATGATCCTGAAACAGGCTCCTGCCACGGCTAATGCTTGTTGTTTAAAAGCTAGGGTGGCATCGAATCTGATCCCTAGATTTCTAACTGCCGTGACTGTGTTTGGGGGGACGGCAGCATCTTCCGGCCACCATATGGTGGGGCTAAACAAATTATGTTTCCCATATGGCAGAATCTCGGTTTTCCCTAAATTGCATTTAAGATGGTTTTTGCTCATCCATTGAAACGTGGCTTTGAGGCAGTTTTTAAGATTCATTTCAGCCTCGCCGGTGTCGTCATCCAACACCAGGATGACCTGCGTATAATCCGCATGCGAAATGGTGTTAATTTTAAAGGATGATATCAGTGCGATCAGGGGGGCCATATATACATTGAAAAGCGTAGGGCTCAGACAGGAGCCCTGCGGTACTCCTGAGGTGACCCGTTTTCCTCCGACCTGAAATTTCCTAGGGTAATCACTTGTCGTCTATTAGCTAGAAAACTTTTTACCCAGCTCAGGACATTCCCAGCTATCCCCGCCGCGGCTAGAAACCTGCTTGTGCTCGGGAACTACTTGTTCTTGGTCTTTGAATCCTCTGTTTCTACAGAGGATTCCCCTTGGGGCCGTAGGTGGGCGCTTTCCCCTGTTCCCTTGAGCCATATGACTTGAAGAACCCTATATTAGTTGTTATTGCGCAAAATTACCCAGCCACCCTTTGCTTTGTCTTATCTTGAAGATTTCTTTTTGCTTATTTGCACTGTTGTTTATGGCTTCTGTGTAGTGTTCCTTTTTTGCAATTTTTATCATACTATGGTACTGTCGGCGCACAGCTTTATAACTATTCAGGTGATTTTCCTCGTAGTACTGACGCCAACTTCGCTCTAAGGCCCTCACTTTCCTTTGCTCTTCTTTTAGGATCGATGAGAACCAGGGAGCGGATGTCCTCTTCTTCTGTGAGAGCTTTCTAGTCCCTGTCCTGAGAGCAGCATAGTTAGTGTCTGAGCTAAGTTCATTTATCCACTCCCCAAAGACCTAGTTATCTCTAGTAGGGTCTCTTGTTAGGGTGGGTCTATTCTCCGCTGCTAAAATTAAAAACTCCGGCTGTCTTATGATGTTTTTCCAACATGGTTCCCTTTGGAGTTGTCTTGTCGCCATTCCTATATTCTTTATTGTTCGACCGGCCCTGACTGGGAGTTCAAAGGGGATAAAATTATTATCTGTCCTGGTCTGTATTTTTGGCGTTTTCACGCTAAGATTCCCTAAATTTGAGCAGATGCAGTCAAGAATATGCCCTGCCTTATGTGTAGTATTCGTTGTAAGCTGGGTTAAGCCCAGAACACTCATTGTGTCCTTAAAACAGGTGGCCGCTGGATCTGTGGAGGAGTCCAGATGCACATTAGCATCCCCTAAGACTGTAAAATTAACAGACTTAAGGGTTAAGTTGCTAAGCACTTCTCCAATACTCTCCAGGAAATCTGTATGCTTCCCTGGTGGATGGTATAATAAAGCTCAAGTAAAGGTAAAGGAGTCATGCTCCCTGATTGAAAAGCCCATGCTCTCAAATCCCTTTCAAGTCTGGGAGATCAAAGGTTTGATAGTGGAGGGTGTCTCGATTTATAACCGCAATCTCCCCTCCCCTCTGGTTCAATATGTCCTTCCTAGAGATAAGATATCCAGGGGGAAGAGTATTTGTGACATCAGGGTTACTCTCGGGCGTCAGCCATGTTTCCGTTATGAAAAGGCAGTCTAAGTCTGCCTCTGTTATAAGGTCAAAGATATGCAGCGCGTGTTTGCTCATTGATCTCACATTTATGAGCCCGCCAGGCAGGACTTTAGGCTGACTATTTTCTTGCATATCTATGCACGGCCCGTAACTTTCCCTGCATAGCTCACAGCTCCAGGGTCCTACCCAGTCTGCCATGTTCAGTGGCTGAGAACATATATTAGGACCGGAATTTAGCGCCATTATGAATTCCCTCGTGAGCTGTGTGAAAGGTGTAGGGGTCATGGCCCCGGGCCCGGCCATGGCGCGGACGGGCGCAGATGGGCTTATCTTTTGCGCACCTTCGCCGCGTCGCCGGTGCGCCCGCTGCGCGCGCCCGCTGCGCGTGGGGGAGGGCATGTCCTTTATATCCTCACAGTGTGACCTGCAGCAAGTACGCACCGGAAGTGTACTCACTTCCGGTGTGTAGGTGTTGATGCCGTCCTCCCTCCACTACAATCTGGCCTAATGTCGGTGGTGGACAGGGGAGGCGGCAGCAGGTAGGGCAATTTTAAAATTGGTGCAAGATCAAAATTAAAGTGCAGCTTTGAGTTAAAACAAAATATCACCAGCGCAGCGGCACAACAGCGAGGCGGAGTCTTCTGCACAATTTCAAACTTATGTGTACTATGGCATTATTGAGTATTTGAGGGGGTAGAATTAGTCTGCTTTGTATTACCGATTGCCTACACCCCGAGTCCAATAGAGCCCTTATTCCCTTTTTGTTAACCAAAACACGTACATAGAAGGAGGGTCCCATTTCTGCTGTGTACATCACCGCCTTAGGTATATACCCCACCTCCATTGGTTCTTCTGTAGTTTTTCTTTGGGGTCACATACGAGCAATGTGGCCCCACTCCCCACATTCGAAACACTGTGGGCCCCTCACTTGTGTGGGGTAAAGCCTGAATGGTTTAGCCTTCAGGGGCTCTGGGCCTCAGTGGCGAATAGATCTAACCAAGGCTCTACCCACTGCTAAAAGAGACCTTGCGCCACGTTCGAGTTCAGACGCCACTCGTGATCCATCATGCACCGACGCCTGAGTTTGTCTACCCTGGCGTTCAGAGAGCCCACAAGGTGTTGAAGCACCAGGGTGAAGCCCTGATGCTGAGCCATGTCCAGAGGCGCAGAGCCTTTCTGACAAAGGGTCCATGACCCCACCCTGCCCTGTTTGTTGCAATACCACATGGCGGTGGTGTTGTCCATGAACACCTGCACTACACTTCACAGTCCTGGAGAAAAGAACAGACAAAGAAGCAGTCTCTCCGGACTTGGCTGTCCAGGCAATAATGTTTAGTGAAGTGTGAAGTGATGCCCATGTGGCTACCTGGCAGATGTCACCATGGGGGACTCCACGTCCCAAAGCAGTAGTGGCTGCCGTCGCCATGGTGGAATGGGCGCGCAGTCCTACCGCAGGCTCCATTTTCGCCAAGGAATAACAGATCTTAATGCAAAGCACGACCCATCTGGAGAGGGTCCGGTTTTGCACGGTCCGATCTTTCTTGGCGCCCACATAGCCAACAGAGCTAATCGTCCACCCGGAATTGTTGCGATCCAAATAAAAGGATAACGCACGTTTTGGATCCAGACTATGGAATATTTCCTCCTCCTTGGAAGGATGCAGGGATGAGAAGAAGTTGGGCAAAGTGATGGTCTGTCCTACGTGGAAAGAGGTAACCACTTTAGGAAAAAAGAAAGTTGAGTTCGAAGGACAACCATGTCTGGATGAACAGCAAGGAAAAGAGGCTTAGAAGAAAGAGTCTGGAGCTCACTCCCCCTGCGAGCACAGGTGATGGCAATCAGAAAGGCAGTTTTTAAAGTCAAGAGTCTGAGAGGACAATAATGTAGTGATCGAAAGGAGCACACATAAGGTAAGTCAAGACCAGATTTAAGTCCCACTGGGCATTGCTAAAGGAATAGAAGGAAAGAGATGAGTAATGCCCTTCAGAAATCTATTTACAATAGAGGTCTTGAAAAGAGAATGCTAATCAGAAAGGCGAATGGAGGTCAAATCAGCCGAAAGATAGCCTCTAAGGGTGCCCAGAGCAGAGCCCAGCTGGGCTAAAGAAAGAAGGGAGAGGAGAATCTCTGTAAGGGGTGCAAAAAGGGGATCAACAGCCTCTGCTGTGCACAATGCCACAAATGTATTACATCTGCAGACGTACACCGTTTTAGTGGAGGGACGCCTGGCTGCCAAGATGACATTACAGACTTCGGGAGGAAGGTCAAAAGCTGTCAACTGTCGCCGCTCAATCTCCATGCAAGGAGTCCGAGGTTGAACAGGTTCGGATGGAGCACTGTCCCCGGATGTATGATGTTAGCACGCACACTTTTACCACGCATACCATTACCATGCATTTTTTACAACGCAATACCTTTACAACACATAGTGCTTTGGGTGCTGGATAGTGAATAGTTTAATTTACTATTCCAACACCAGTCCCCGTGGACACTAGGGAAGGTTATTGGATAGTAAATTAACCTATTCACTAGCCATTCCCTAAGTCGGATCGCCTCAAAGCGCTATGCGTTGTAATGGTATGCGTTGTAACAGATGCGTGGTAATGGTAGTGCGTGTTAAAAGATGCGTGCTAAAGGTTGTATACCCTGTCCCCTGCTGCTGCGACAAAAGATCCTCCAGAAGAGGCATTCTGATCGGAAGATCGATGGCCATGTACAAGAGCTTGGGATACTAGACTCTTCATGCCCAATCCGGAGCCACAAGAATGACTTGGGCCAGGTCGTGCTTGATCTTCTCCAGCACTCTGGGCAGAAATGGTATAGGCCAGAAGGCATATAGAAGATCGCAATTCCACTTGTGATGAAAAGCGTTGCAGTGTGAGTGCAGCCTTTGAAATTCCAACGGGCAGAACTGCTGACATTGTGCCTTTTTTTCGGTGTCGAACAGATCTAAATAAGGCTCCCACCACTGCAGAGACCTTGCACCACCTCCGAGTGAGGACGCCGTTTGTGATCAATCAATCAATCAGTACATATTAAAGCACACTACTCACCCATGAGGGTCTCAAGGCGCTTGGGGGAGGGGTGCTGCTACTGTTCGAATAGCCAGGTCTTGAGAAACCTCCTGAAGGGTAGTAGGTCGTGGGTCTGCCGTAGGAGGATGGGGAAGGTGTTCCAGGTCTTGGCGGCGAGGTGGGAGAACAATTTGCTGCCGATGGTCGTTCTTCGGATGCGGTGGCGAAGGCGAGGTCGCCGGAGCGGAGCTGTTGGTTCGGGGTGTAGAAGGTGAGTCGTCTGTTGAGGTATGCCGGTCCGGTGTTGTGGAGTACCTTTTGTGCATGGGTGAGGAACTTGAAATTGATCCTCTTGTTGACGGGAAGCCAGTGCAGGTCTCTCAAGTGTGGTATAATGTGGCTGTGGCGCGGGATGTCGAGGATCAGGCGAGCAGAGGCGATCTGTATGCGTTGTAGTCGTTTCAAGAGTTTGGCCGAGGCTTCTGCGTAGAGGGCATTTCCGTAGGCTAGCCTGCTGCTGATGAGGTCCTGGGTGAACGTTCTTCTTGGTTTGGTAGGGATCCACCTGTAGATCTTGCGGAGCATGCGGAAGGTGTTGAAGCAGGAGGACGAGACGGTGTTGACTTGCTTGGTCATGGAGAGTGTTGAGTCGAGGATAAACCCCAGGTTGCGTGCGTGGTCGTTGGGTGTCTGTGCTTGTAGCAGGGTTTCCGTTCTCCCACAGAACTGTGCACAGAGATCTAGAACCTGGGTGAGTTAGGATGATCCAAAACTCACCTTTGTTTCAGAAATCCCCTTACTAAGCTAGCTACAGTGTCTCATCGGTAGTAATAACTTACCAATGACTTAGACAATCCAGAACATGAACTTAGAGTACCTCAGGTATCGTGGAACACATGAACACTCTTTCGTTATATTATCATTCCAAACCGAAACTGGGAGGCAAAGAATACACGTGCAAGTTTGAAATGTTTATTTTTCAATGCAGCATTCTCAAACGCAGTATCTTGTATAATATCAACATACATATTATAAAAATCAGAGTCAGCAGCATAGTCACTAATCCATAGTAAGCAAAAGGTGATAGCATGTTATGATGCAAAAATCTATAGAATTCTGTATCACCTATATTTCGCGCACCCTAATTAGCATATTATATTATATCTAAGAAAGTCTCATCTGGGTTCTAGCAGGACGGACCCATACCTCTAATTCTCAGTAGTAGGAGGTCACATCAACAGCTACCAGCTCTCTGCATGCGAAGCATCAAGTGTGTTGATTCATTCCCTGTAACTGTATCTTAAACTCGCGTAGAGCCCAATGTTGGCAGCAACATTATTTGTGTTATGTCTAACGTGGTGCGAGGATCAGGCCTTCAGCAACCTTGTGTTAGGTTATTCTTAGAGTGTGCAGTTCTCGGTGTACAGACAGTTGTACCAAGTGTACCAAGCACGACTGATACTGGCTCAATAACATATTATTCTCAAATAAATCACATCTTTCGTCTAGGTTGAAAGCTACAATAACAATTAGGTGTTGTGTGCAAACTCAAGCTGGAAGAAAATATTGCGTTTAAACATATAATAAGCTCATGCTAACTTAACACAATATATAGAAACGTAGTAACCATATGACACCCCCCCAATGATCCGAGGACGGTTTAAAAAGGAGAAAACACAATCTAATACCATATGAAAGGTAAAACATGAAAGCAGAGTTCAATGATATTGAGCCAAGCTAAATGTATGCAAATGTATGTAAAATTTAAAAACAAAAATATGTATGAATGCCTATAGTGGCCACACAAAAGTGGAACTCAAGGCCTACTCTCAGTTCATAGGCCCAGAACATATGAAAATCGAATGTTCGTATTGAAAAAGGCACCATTCAGAATTACTAAAAAGTCACGTGCCATAATAATGAAAGTCTTCAAAGTCACTCATGGGTTGAATGAATATGCAAAATAGGTAGCTACAGCTTCCAACATGAAATCACTGTCATCATCCGAAAACAGTTCAGCCATCCAATTAAGCAATGGGAAAGAACATACGTGCTCCTCCAACACCGATTCCTCTAGCAACATCAGAGGACAACTCAGTGGGTTCTCGAGAACGCTATGTGCCAGAAAGTCATGCGCCGCTGCGAATATGTCCCACTGACCCATTAGTCCATGCATCGCTGCCACAGCCATAACCCTTTTGCCAGAACAGACCAACTCGTGAGCCACTACGGGGTTCATCAGCTGATCAAAGTCAGGAGAAGTCGGTAAACAGAGACACAAATCAATGGCCCAGTCGAAATCACAGCTCAGGCAATGAAACACGGGTTGGACACATGTGAAATAGGAAAGTCTGAACGATAATCCAAAAGCCGTGCTTAAAGTCGCAAGCGGCAAGGAGCCATAATAATCAAGCATCCGGTTGCGAAACTGCATCAGTAGGGGCTGAGCGTTTCCTTGCGCAGGATGGGCATCCATGTTTTATAAAGTAAAATATCACCAGAACGCCTGCAGCCAAAGCCAGCAAAACAGGAAATCCGCCAAACAGGCTAGCGAAAATAGAATGAAAGAACGCAGGGATAATACCAAATACTTTTTCAAATGTAGTCACGAGACCACTGCTAACCATTTTAAAAAAATGAGCCAGGCTTGTTGTGGAGGAGGCATTGAAGATTTGATGAACCAGCTCGCAGAAATGAAACGGCAAATCAGTACTTAAAAGTGCTTGCACCTCTGTGCATGTGTTTGCTATGTGAAGGACATAAGTTTCGCGGGCAGAGCTCAGGGCCACCTGCTTTTGAGACAATAGTGCTCTTATACGACTTAAACCATTGAACTCAGCTTTCAAGGTTGGTATTCTTGGCCAAATTAAAACATCTGAATTCCCATGCGTGGGTGGATATAACACATTCTTGCAGCAAACCACCCTCTCTGAAACGGTAACCACATAAGCGATACCGGCCTGTAACCCACAACAAAGTTCGTTATTCAAAAGTAAATAACTACCGTTGGACAATAAAGTGAACGTGGGAACTATTGCAGGAACTGGTGTCCCTTTCAAAACACAGGCCAAATTAGGTTTGTCCTGATTACAAGAACCATGCAACTGGATGTGTCTGCATATTAGTGAGCGGTCAGGCGACTGTGTACATTTTTCACCATTCAGATTCACTTCATTTCCCTCTTTTAGGCATCTATAAGTGTATGGTAAAGACCATGTCTCATGGAGGAAAGCACTGCCTAATGGTTCATATCGCCCAATGGCTATATATTTCATACAATTTGTAAATTTATACAAAGCAAAAGGTAAGGTGATAACACCATGGATAAGCCATGTAGCAGCAGTCACCTCAGCCACAGAAAAGGGCAAGGATTCTAATTTTTCAATGTGTAACATAGAAAATGTTGCATCTCTCATTGATAGCATGCGCTGTTTTTCAGTCAAATTAAATGGGGCAAATAGTGATGAAACGTTCATAAAATTCCATGGCACTCGACCAGACTTCAAAGTCTGTAGTGTCCATGCAAACTGCATCACAGAACGCAATTGATTTTGACCATGATATAACACGGACACTTCATCCTGTACAATGTCAACTACAGAAGACACAATATTGTTCAGCGTGTAAATTCGGGAAGAAAGCGTGTTAATACTGTTATCGACAACTGCAAGCACCTTTTCTAAATTTGCTTGATCAATAGCTCTCAGTCGTCTAGCAGCTTCAATTTGGGAAACTTTCCAAATTTCATTGTAAATCGCATACAGCCATCTTTTAGATCTACCTTTAGCTGGGCCTCTTATAAAATCGTTCAAATCCACATTATCATTTAATTGAGACAGATGTAGTTTGACTGCAGCTAATGTGGAATGTTGCAACCAATTCTGACACAGTTTTCCCACAGAATAAGTCGTGACAGTATAATCAGTTCCAAAACGGGGATCAGGTCTGACATGTGTGAATCCTTTAGCCAAACCCAGAAAACGACGTTGGCAAGAATCAGCACTCCCATGCCACATCAGCCAACCCTTGGAATCTAAACTGGAAACGTTAAAGGATGAATTGTGCAAAAGAGTTTGCAACTCATGAATGGACAAATCAGTAAAATTACCCCAACCTGAATATTCCTCTAAATCTGGGATGGTCGGTGTATTTATTTTTTTAGAAGTAGCCAATCCAAAGCATGTTGTTTGGAAAATGGACGAATTTAAAAACAACATGTGATTCGGGATGAGACATGCACGGTGCAAAGCCTCAGTGCCTTGTACCTGCCAATCTTTGGTACCCCAAACCGATTTAAGGTCAATTGTTCCTTTCCAAAACTCGTAGCCATCTACAGCCAACCTGTCTAGAAAGGACTTCGAATACAGCAATTTTGTATCGGTAAGTCTAACTTTGGACATGGACTTTTGTGTCATTTTAAAATAAAATGACTCGGGATTAGATTGATTAAAGTCTGTGAAATAAGTGTATTTTTTCAGAAACGTATTGGAGCTGCCACCTAATGGAGCAGGGCAATGTTCCCATTGTGTAAAATTTACAGCAACCCTCCTGGAATTTGTCTTATGTAAAAAATGATTAACATAGTGTTGAAAACAAAACAAATCACCATAATTAGTAGAATCTGAATACAGATCCTCAGCATCGAAGGCAGCATAATACTTCAAATCAGAAAATAATGCTTCTACGGCCTGAATATCCCAATCATCAGAACGTATATTTTGTTTAATCACATCTCCCATGTTTACTCTAAGCACATTTGGAACATTAATCACTTCAGTGGGCCCATGTATCTGAAACCTAACCGCATCCCACACAATCCCATCAAGGACAGGCCAAGCAGTAATGTTGACTGTATTTAAGTTTCGTTTCAGTCTGTGCGCTGAATGTGAAGAGGAAAGAGGGGCCAATGTTCCATTTAGGTACCGAATTCCTGTTCTTTCTTTAACGTAGTGACCATCAATCAGGCGGAAAAAATAAAACACAAAACCAATTGACATAAAAAGGTAAAATGAAAATAGGATCAACCAAATGTATGTCCATGGGGGAATAAAAAATTTTTTTTTAAATAACTTGGCATATTTTGCAATAGTTGAGGGTTTCTTTGAAATTTCCGAAACAGAGTCAAAAGAGAATCTGGATTGGTCTGCCAAACGGGTCTGTAAATCAGGCATCGATAAATCAGCAGGATAAGTGTAGTTCAGCTCATCAATGTTAGTAACAGGAATAGTATTTAATAAAGGACTGGATATGGCAGGCATCTCGAGGGACACCTCCTGTTCTGCACCAGAAGTTATTGCTAGCATAGAGTGCCTCACCATGGAAGGACAGGATACACCCGGTGTCATGCTATGAAGAATCGGCCACCCTGTGTGTCTTGACATTGTCAATAGAAATAAATCTGTTTTCCTTACGACCTGGAAGTGGTGGTAAAATGACTGTTCTTGTGCCCTTCACTCCAAGAACTCGAACCGGTGTTCGATATGAGGGACCAAACTCTTTCTTGTTATCGATCTTCTCTCGAACCAGTTCTCCAACTTGGGGTAGCCAGCCAACTACCGGGATCTGCAGCGCATCATCCGATGTGGAGGGCAAATGTTCCTTTGCAAGACTGTCTCTGGTCTTTTGTAGATTCTGTAAAACATTGCAATGTTCATCTACGTCAAAGGCCGTGGCCTGGGCCTTGCAGTCTAGCCCATCGAGGTCAGGGACATACATCTTGATACCAAAGAGCATTTTGTACGGGGTCCGCCCACCCAGAGACCTTCTAGGGAGATTATTAAGCGCACGCTGCACGCCCATGAGGTGGGCTAACCAGTTTCTGCCAGTGCCTATAACTCGAGCTGTCAAAGATTGCTTTAAGTCGCGGTTCATTCGTTCAACTACACTGTTACCCTCAGGTCTGTAGGGACTCGAAAACTTGACTTGGACCCCCATCGAAACCATAGCATCCTTGTACGCCTTAGAGGCAAAAGCCGGACCCTGATCCGAATGGAAGGTACCGCAGGCAAAAATTCCCACAAAGACTCGCAAATCCTTAATGACAGTACGTGAATCAGCGCTCCGATGTGGCCATACCCACACAAAGCGTGTGCATGAATCTACTGCTACTAAGATGTACTTGTATGCAGTATCAGAAGAAAATGGACCGCAGTGATCCAAATAAACGCATCCAAGCGGTTTATTCGAGATGTACAACTGTGTCTGAGGCGGACGCGCAGCAGTTGAAGGCTTAATCTGCTGGCAAATGTCACATTGAAGAACATAATCGCGCGTCTGTTTGTACAGTCCCCGCCACCAGAACCTTTGTTGTAGCTGAGTTACAGAGGCTGAGACGCCCGCATGCGCAGACGCCACACCTTCATGCGCCGCTGTAATCAAAGCAGCTCTGCGATCCAAGTTGGGAACTAGACGTTCGCCAACTTCAGGGATTTTCACATAAGGAACCTTATTGGGACTTAAGTGGTATGTGTATTTAGAAGGGAACACCGCAGGATATTTACTTCCCTCCTCCGTTGCAGCAACTGCTGCCAAAATGTCATCATCTATTTTGCTTTTGGACCTCGTGACTGCTGCAACTAAGTATTTTGATACCGCTGACTTCGCTGCTTCATCAGCAAGCGAATTGCCAACAGCGTGGACCCCCACGCGCTGATGACCGAGAGTATGAATCACAAACACGAGTGGCAGCTTCTCTTTCAGTTCCGCCACTCGGACCCAGATCATTTTATGTTTTATTGTGCTACCTTTGGAGTCACGAAATTCATTTTGAATCCAAAAGAACAAGTTCTCATTGTAAGACTGGACACAGTAGTAAGAATCACTTACGATCAAAGTCGTCACACTAGGATCGGCGCACTCCAATGCAAGCATCAGTGCACGAAGCTCTGCTAGTTGTGCGGTGCAGTCCCCAAGCGTCTGCGTGTGCACGACACTGGACTTGAACTCATCGTTCACCATGGCACCGACCACAATGGCGCAAGCGGAAACGTAGGCATGTTTAGAGCCATGCGCAACCTGCGCCGAACCATCAGTGTAAATGATGCAATGGAAATCCTCCAACGGCCGCATTGCTAAAGGAGCAGGATGAACAAATTCATACTGTAAATATTCCTGCGACCGTAAAGTGGCGTCAAAAACAAACGTGACATCTTGTGACGTCCAGGATGCAGCCCATTGAATCCACCGAGGGTGCAAAGCTTTGGAATTAGGTACACTGGCCTTCGTAACTGCCTCTAAGGCAGGACACGGGGTAACAACCAACATGCGCTTCCCTTGTGACAGGGCACGTTCCTTAAGAATCGCCATCTGCACAGCCGTTAAAACTTTCTCCACGGTGGAAAAACGCAACTCAGCCGAAGTGTACAAGTGTGACTTGTAAGCAATAGGTACTGTATCTCCCTCATTAAAAGTCAGGTACGTGAAACCCACCGCCCCAGGGATAATTCTTATCACTAGGTTGGTTTGGTTATCACGAGTCTGTAAGTATTCAGAAGCGAGCAAATCAGCCTGCAAAGATTGTAGAATGGCTGAATGCTCAGGCAGCCAGCATGATTTGGAAAAAGATGGTTGTATCAAAGCATACAAAGGCTTGATACGCTGGGCATATTCCGGAATGTAAGTCCTCCCGAAATTCAAAAAGCCCAGAAGAGATTGTAATTTTTTCAGTGTTGTCGGAGAACGCAACTGTGCGCATTTCTCCAGGAAGTGGGGTGCTAAACCCTTCCCTTCGTTGTTAAGCTCGTAACCTAGAAACAACACTGTGTACTCTGCAATGTGCGACTTTGCAAAGTTAAACTTGTAACCTATGTCAGCAAAGTTACAAATTATGCTATTTACTCGACACAGATGCTCCCAAAGATCGTCGTCTGTGAGATAAATGTCATCCACATACGAACAAGCAACTGGGTCGAAGCTCTCCAGAAGAGAGACAATGCGTGCGGAAAATACTCCAGGACTGTTCTTGTAGCCCATTGGGAGTCGCCGAAACATTTTTTGCACACCGCCGCATGTAAAACTGGTCCATTGGGAACTTAGACCGTCTAGTCTATGGGCATAAAAACCATTGGAAATGTCAAGCGTGGTTTTAAACCGTTTACGCTCAAGACTATTCACTAACGCAGAGCCATGAGTATTCTGTACTGCGCAGTTACGGCAATGCGAGTTCAAATGCCTATAATCCAAAACCAAACGATACGAGCCGTCCGGCTTGTTCACAGTAAAAAGGGGGTTATTCATCGGTGACACACACGTTTCAATTACACCTTGATATTCCAATTGTTCAAGGATAGCCGCGACTGAAGCTTTGGCTTCACGCCGTATGGGATATTGAGGTTGAGGCTGTGGCTGAGACCGTAAAGGAATCTCGTGGCTTGGTGACAATTTATCCCAGCTACACTGATTACGGTACACAGCCGGCGCAAGCGCCAGAGCCCACTCTTCTGCAAAATGCAGCGCTTCTACCCTCGGCACAGTTTGCGCGAAACTGGGTAGGATTACCTCCTCCCCTCGCGGAGCTGCGAGAAAAAAAGGTGGGGGCCAGTCAGCCTCCGAAAGCAAAATGTCATACGTAGACGAGAGATTTTCCCAAAATACCCCTTTTACAGTTCGCTGCATGTCACCTTCAATTAGCAGGACAATTTCAAAAAGACGTTCAGGGGGAGCAACATGCGTATCAGCAGTTTCAATCACAACATAAGTATCAGTCGCTGTCACCTTCAACAGTGGACGGAGGGCCTCTCTCACTATGGTAATCTCTGCTGCGCTGTCCAGCAAGGTCAGAGCCCACGTCAGATTCCGAAGCCGCGTTCTCACTATCTGGGGCATAACGATGCGCTGTCAGGGCGGCGACTTTCTTCGTGGCAAACTGTGGTCTCTTGGGCGTAGAGCCTTCCTGCTGCTCTCCACTGTTTCGCGGGCGGGGTTGACCACGTCCTTGCTGGCCACCCCGGCCCCTGCCGCCCCCTCCACCACCGGTTGACGGAGCCGATGAGTCCTGAAAGGAACGAGGAGAGCGTTGGTCAGAAGCCTGAAACCTCTCAGGCGATTTAATCATCGCGCGGTCGCGCAAATCATAAACACGATCCGACTGCGCAGGCAACAGAGACGCAGGAGCAGAAACCTGTGTTTGTTGTTGTTGTTGCTTACCCTGATTCTGCTTTTTAGGCCAATTTTGTTTCTTGGACTTTTGTTGACCACTAGTTTCCGATGTCTGACTCTGGGGCTGCTTTTTCTCTTTATCAGGAAAAGCTTTAACCCCCATGGCATTGCGACCAACCGTTTTATAAGCAGCCACAATTATCCTTGCCAACCGTCGGGGTCATTCGGCCTCGGGAACCAACTCCAATGCGTTAGAAACCTGAAAGTTCACTGCATCACCCTTGACATTCGCAAGGATCAGATCGCAAACTACATCAAAGGAGCCACACAGGCGCATACCCAATTCCACAGCCGACTCCGGTCCGTGTTCGTCTTGAACACGTTTAAGGACCCCACCCAGATTGGTCACAGACGGGGTGCCATAACACCTCGAATAGACAGCTGCAAAAGTCTTACCCCAGGTCTCACAGTCAACAAGTTCAGGAGCCAAATCTTTCGGTAAACTTAGTGTAAGAATCCGGTGTTTATCACCCGGACTCGTGTTGGGAAACACAGCTTCCAGCTGGCCGAATTTCTCAGCAAGCCAGAACGGAAAATCATCCTTGTCCTGGGGCTTTTTACCCATCACGGAATTCACCATGACTAGATTGATCTTCAGACCAGCATGTTCTGCACAAAGCTGTGCACCCATAGGTGCCGCGTCCTGAACATTACGGCTTGTGTAATGAACAAGCGCTCTAATCACTGCCACCGCGACTTCATGAAGCCGCCGCAGATCAGCCACGTTACAAGTGGCGCGTAGAGGGTGAGGAGTGAATCCAGCCAAAGCGGGCCAAGGAGTGCCCGGAATGGACAAAGGACCTAACCTCGAAGCGGATAAAGAGTGTGGTAGGGCGCCACCAAACCAAACTCCATGCTGCCAAGCATCAATAGGAACCTCCAGTGCTCTGTATGGAGCATACGCAACCGGTACAGCTGAAGCAGTGTATGAATGGAACACTCCAGAATTAGCGTCCACTGGCGGAAATGTCACCCACGAATAAAATAGTTCGTACGGGTAAGCATGTTCCGCACTCACTACCAGAACGACAGCCAAGCCATCCACAGGAACATCATAAGTCCGCAAATGGTCACGCACCGCAATGCGACTATGCTGCGGGATGTCCACGGCTTGTGCCATGTCAGCACATGAAAGAGAGAACACAAAGATTACTTTGTAGCACAACTGGGTAGTAATTCAAAGAAACCGTTTACAGATAGATTCAAGCTTGAATAAGACCTATTTCAAAAATAGGTAGGTTTTTCCGACACTGCCGTTTTCCGGAAACGGGAATGAAGGCGTTAAGGATTGAATGATATACCACTCGAGTGTCATGATATAAGGCCAATCAACGTATGGGCGCCATGTAGCAGGGTTTCCGTTCTCCCACAGAACTGTGCACAGAGATCTAGAACCTGGGTGAGTTAGGATGATCCAAAACTCACCTTTGTTTCAGAAATCCCCTTACCAAGCTAGCTACAGTGTCTCATCAGTAGTAATAACTTACCAATGACTTAGACAATCCAGAACATGAACTTAGAGTACCTCAGGTATCGTGGAACACATGAACACTCTTTCGTTATATTATCATTCCAAACCGAAACTGGGAGGCAAAGAATACACGTGCAAGTTTGAAATTTCGCGCACCCTAATTAGCATATTATATTATATCTAAGAAGGTCTCATCTGGGTTCTAGCAGGACGGACCCATACCTCTAATTCTCAGTAGTAGGAGGTCACATCAACAGCTACCAGCTCTCTGCATGCGAAGCATCAAGTGTGTTGATTCATTCCCTTTAACTGTATCTTAAACTCGCCTAGAGCCCAATGTTGGCAGCAACATTATTTGTGTTATGTCTAACGTGGTGCGAGGATCAGGCCTTCAGCAACCTTGTGTTAGGTTATTCTTAGAGTGTGCAGTTCTCGGTGTACAGACAGTTGTACCAAGTGTACCAAGCACGACTGATACTGGCTCAATAACATATTATTCTCAAATAAATCACATCTTTCGTCTAGGTTGAAAGCTACAATAACAATTAGGTGTCGTGTGCAAACTCAAGCTGGAAGAAAATATTGCGTTTAAACATATAATAAGCTCATGCTAACTTAACACAATATATAGAAACGTAGTAACCATATGACATGCTGCTCCCAGTGAGGATGGCCACCAGGAGTCGTCCCAGGCTGAGGGAGTGGAGCAGAGGATGAGGACCTCTGTCTTGTCTGAGTTCAGCTTCAGACAGCTGTTCTTCATCTACTAGGTGACCGCTGTCATTCCTTCCTGGAGGTTGGTTTTGGCGGTGAGGGGGTCCTTGGTGAGGGAGAGGATCAGCTGGGTGCGGTGGCAGACAGTGACGAAGGCGGCTGATAGGTCCAAGAGGATGAGGGCCGCTGTTTCGCCGTTGTCCAGCAGGGCCCTGATGTCGTCGGTGGCGGCGATGAGGGCAGTCTTGGTATTGTGGTTGCTGCGGAACCCGGACTGGGACAGGTCCAGGAAGTTGTTCTCCTCGAGGGAGCAGGCCAGCTGCCTGTTTACGGTCTTCTCGATGACCTTCGCTGGGAACGGGAGCAGGGAGATGGGCAGGAAGTTTTTGAGGTCCCTCGGATCCGCCTTGGGTTTCTTCAGTAAGGCGTTGATCTCGGTGTGCTTCCAGCTCTCCGGGAAGGTCTAGGTCTCGAAGGAGATGTTGGTGGCCTTGCGGAGATGGGGTGCGATGGTTGCGCTAGCTTTGTTGAAGATGTGGTGTGGGCATGGGTCTGACGTAGAGCCAGAGTGGATGGTATTCATGATTTTGATGGTGTCGTTGTCATTTATGTTGGTTCAGGTGAGTAGGGGAGCGATGTGGGTGGTGGCCGCGGGGTCTGAGTTGTCGGTGGTTGTTGGGGTGGTCAGGTTGTTGAAGCTGTTGTGAATGTCTGCGATCTTGCGATGGAAGAAGGTGGCGAGGGAGTCAAACAGGTCTTGCGATGGTGGGATGTCGTTGGTGTTGGAGCTGGGGCGGAGAGTTCCTTCACGATGTTATAGAGCTCTTTACTGTTGTGCGCGCTGTTCACGAGCCGGTCCTTGAAGGAGGCCCTTTTGGCAGATCTGATGAAGTGATGGTGTCTGCGGGTGGCGTTCTTGTGGGCTGCGTAGCTGCCTGGTGTCTGTTCGCAGTGCCATTTCTTCTCTAGTGTACAGCAGGTTTGCTTGGAGGCCTGGAGGTCTGCGGTGAACCAGCTGGCTTTCTTGTTAGTGTGTCTGTTGGAGGGTTTCTTGATCGGGGCGAGAGTGTTGGTGCAGTTGTCGATCCAACATCTGAGGCTGCGGGCGGCGGTGTCCGCGGAGTCAGTGGGTTGGCTTCGGGCGAGGGTGGTGTTTAGCTGGTCTTCGCTGATTTTGCTCCAGCTGCGGCGGGGGATCTGTTGAGTGTGGTGGTGCGTGGTTGATTTCCAGAAGTGGAAGTGGATGCAGCGGTGGTCGGTCCTATGGATCCATCATGCATCTGCCGCTGAGTTCGTCCACCCTGGCGTTCAGAGAATCTGCCAGGTGTTGAACCATGCCCTGATGTTCCAGCCATGTCCAAAGACGCAGAGCCTCTTGACATAGGGTCCACGACACCACGCTGCCCTGTTTGGTGCAGTACCACATGGCAGTGGTATTGTCTGTGAACACCTGCACTACTCTCCCCCTGACAGAGGGAAGGAACGGCTTCAGTGCAAGACAAATCGCCCGGAGCTCCAGAAGGTTGATGTGGAGTCCGGCCTCCGCCGGAGACTAAAGGCCTCTGATCCTCCCCTCTCAACTGTCACCACTGTGAACTCTGGTTTGGGAAGGGAGAGGGACCTGCCATTGACCCAACCCTGGTTCGTTAACCACAACTGCAATTGATGTGCAGTGCCCACCAAGATCTGGACGTAATCGGAAAGATTACCCTGATTGTGCCCAATGGAACTTCAAATCCCACTGCAAAGCCTGCATATGCCACCTGGCATGATCCGTAGTCTGGAGGTGGGAGACAACAGCCTGGGGCGAGCCAGCCAGTCGTCGAGATAGGGGAAGACTGGAATTCCTGATTGTTAGACCTGGTATCATTGGCTTGAGTCTCCCTTCCATTTTTTAATGATTGCCTCCTCTGTTTTTGATACGTTTTTGCTCGTTAGATGCTTTGGGCACTGTGCCACTGCTATTCAGTGCCACAGTGCAAGTGCTCCCTATGTTAAATTTATGTATTGATTAGTGACTCCATGATTGGGTTATTTGGTTTACTTGTCAGACCCTAGTACAGTGCACCATGTGTGCCCAGAGCTTGTAAATCAAATGCTGCTGGTGGGCTTGCAGCACTGGTTGTGCCACCCAAAGAAGCAGCTTGTAAAGAGTATCTCAAGCCTGCCATTGCAGGGCCTGTGTGCAGTCTGTGACTGCCATGTCGACTTGGCAAGTGCACCCTCTTGCCAGTCCCTAAACCTTCCATTTTCTTCATATCAGACACCCCTATGATAGGCCCATGGTCAGGGTGCATTGTAATGATAAGGTAGGACATGCCCTGGTGTGTGTGGCATGTCTTGATAGTGAATTACAGCCATTTCCGTTTTTCACTATTGCAAGGCTAACTGTTTCCCATAGGCCTGAATGGGCAGTTTGATTATTACATCTTATAATCATGACTGACTCAGGGAACTAGGTAGAAATTCGATTTTAGTATGCCGGAACTCAGAATGATAAAATACATATTTTAGTGAAGTTGGTTTTTACCTTTTGTGTTTGAAAATATCACTTTTAGAAAGTAGGTATTTTCTTGCACAACTATCTAAGCCTGCCTCTGCTAGGTTGTGTATTCCTTGTCTGGAGTTTAAGTGACAGGGGCTGGGGGATTCCAGGAGACAGGGTGAGTCACAGTGCTGAATAGAGAGAGATCTGCATCTAGATAGGTGGGAGGAGTTGCACATGGGACCTGAATAGGGCTGTGCTTTCCCTCCAATCAATCAATAAATCAATCAAACCATTTATAGAGCGCGCTACTCACCTGTGAGGGTCTTGAAGGGGGGGTGCTACTACTGCTCGAAAAGCCAGGTCTTGAGGTGTTTCCTGAAGGAGAGATGGTCCTGGGTCGTTCGTAGGTGAGCGGGGAGGGAGTTTCATGATTTGGCCGCCAAGTAGGAGAACGACCTTCCTCCAGTGGTGTGGAGAAGTGTGGCTCACTGGTTAGATGAGGCAGACCCGAACGCTGAGATCAGGCCCGGGGCCCGGGACCAGGGTTCAATTCCCGACGCGGCAGGGTCTTGAGCCCAAAATGTCCACGGACTCGGTAATTCGCACTTCGGTGCCTACTCGAATCACAGGTTCACACTCTGCAACTCTGGGCAATAGCTTGCTTAATCTCCACAACGGCCCCCCCCCCGCGGCGGGATGCCTGGCTTTCACCTTGGGGATACCAAGTTGGGGCTATCTCACAGGGAAAAACCAGGACGGGTTCCCAATGCAAAGCGCTTTGAGACCTAGCGGTGATATTGCGCTATATAAAAACCCATCCATCCATCCGTTCTGCGAATCCGTGGGATGGTGGCGAGAGCGAGGCTGGAGGAGCGGAGCTGGCGGGTGGGAGTGTAGAACGAGAGACTGTTGTTGAGGTATTCGGGGCCCGTGTCGAGGAGTGCTTAGTGTGCGTTGGTGAGGAGTCTGAATGTGATCCTCTTGTTGACGGGGAGCCAGTGCAGGTTTCTCAGGTGGGCGCGTATGTGGCTGTGGCAAGGGATGTCGAGGATGAGTCGTGCGGAGGCGTTCTGTATGCGTTGTAGTCATTTCTGAAGTTTGGCGGTGGTTCCTGCGTATAGGGCGTGACCGTTTTTCTGGTTTCGGTGAGGATCCACCGGAAGATCTTTCGGAGCATGCGTAGGGTGTTGAAGCACGATGACGAGACGTCGTTGACTTGCTTGGTCATCGTGAGGGACGAGTGCAGGATGAATCCCAGGTTGTGTGCGTGATCTGAGTGTGTTGGTGCGGTGCCCAGCGCCGTGGGCCACCAGGAGTCGTCCCAGGCAGAAGGGGATTGTCCGAGGATGAGGACCTCCGTCTTGTCTGAGTTCAGCTTCAGGCGGCTGAGCATCATCTATTCTGCGACGTCTTTCATTCCTTCCTGTAGGTTGGTTTTGGCGGTGGCTGGGTCTTTGGTGAGGGAGAGTATCAGCTGGGTGTCGTCGGCGTAGGAGATGATGTTGATGTTGTGTTTGCGTGCGTGCGATGGCGGCGAGGGGGCTCATGTAGATATTGAAGAGGGTTGGGCTGAGCGAGGATCTCTGGAGTACGCCGCAGATGATCTCTGTGGCTTCTGAGCGGAAGGGAGGAAGGCGAGGATCCCTGGAGTACGCCGCAGATAATCTTGGTGGCTTCTGAGCGGAAGGGAGGAAGGCGGACTCTCTGGGTTCTGTTGGAGAGGAACGAGGTGATCCAGTCCAGGGCCTTTCCTTGGATCCCAGTGGTGAAGAGGCGGGTTATTAGGGTGCGATGGCATACGGTATCGAAGGCTGCCGAGAGGTCAAGGAGGATGAGGGCGGTTGTTTCTCCGTTGTCCATCAGGGTCCTGATGTCGTCGGTTACTGCGATGAGGGAGGTGTTGGTGCTGTGGTTGGCTCGAAATCCGGACTGGGATGGGTTGAGTGAGTTGTTTGCCTCGAGGAAAGCAGTCAGATGTTTATTGACGGTTTTCTTGATGACTTTGGCCGCTAATGCTGGAACACCCTCCTGTGGTGTGTCTGATGTCCCTGGCCTACACTGTGAAAGGAAAGAAGGAGTCTTGTCAACAAAGTGCTCCAGGACTGACCAGAACTGGTTTTGGCTAGGCAGAGGTCCCTCTGCCTTCAGAGAACAAAGAGAATTTGAGTATAAATATGGGGACTCAGACCCCAAGACTTTAGATCACTTCTGGGAATAAGATGAACCTTTTGCCAAGAAGGAGAACCAAGGAAGCCGCAGGAGTTTGGACTGCCCCTCTGCCAGTGTGCTGTTTGCTGGGTTGGCCTGCAGTGGTTTCTTTATTGCCAAGGAAAGGAGAAGGAACTTTTAAAGAACTTTCATCATCTTGCAGAATATTACTCCAAGGGCTTGAACTTGTGCTTGCCTCCTGCTGAAGTCTCAGGGACAAAAGACTTCACCACCAGCTCCCCTCTGAGTTTCCTTGCTGGGAATTATGTCTGCAGAAGCCTGGGTGTCGCCGGGAGCTGGAAGCGCAACTCAGCGAGAAGAAGCATGTCGCAGTCGCAGCTGTTGCCGTCGCATCGCCGGAGAAGAGTGTGGCCGCCGCAGAGGTCGCCGCTGCATCACCAGAGAAGCGTGTGAAGCCGCCGCAAGGACGCATCACCCGAGAACCGCGCCGCAGGGCTTGTCACGGCTCCAAAGCTACAGAGTTCGCAGCATGGCCGTCTTCACGTCGTCGCTTCAAGGGCGGCCATCTTATCGCATCACACCGGATAGTCGCATCGCGGCGCCATCTTGCGCATCGCAACCAGGCCGTAGGACGAGAATCTACGCATCACCTCTGCTCCGATAAGGATCAGGACGCATACCCTACTCTGCGCAATGATTGAGGTGCGACACATCATCTCCCCCGAAGCACAGAACTGACGCATCTCCCACTCTGCAAACCTTTTGCTTGGTTTGCGTTACCGCAACTTTGTCGCATTTATCATCAACTTGAACTAAGTAACTTCTACCATCTTTAATTACATTTTAAGTACAGTATTGCAGATTTTTGTCGTTTGTGGTCTTGTGTTAAGTGTACATAAAGAATACTTATTTTTATAAAACCTGTGTGGTGTCCATCTGTATTGTTTTCACTGTATTACTGTGTGTATTCAAAAATGCTAAACACACTTTCCTCTGAGATAAGCCTGCCTGCTCTTGTCAAGCTACCAAGGGGGTGTGCAGGGGTTATCCAGTAGTGTAATCCCCTTTCCCTGACTTAGAAGCAAGGGTTCCTATTTGGTCAAACGTGTATACCATTGCCAACTAGAGACTCCCAGCGCAGATGAGTGGAGACCACCATTAACACTTTCGTGAACACCTGCGGGGCACTGGTCAGACCAAAAGGGAGCGAGGTACACTGAAAATGCTCGTGGCCTACCGTGAACCATAGGTAACACCTGTGGGCTGGCAGAACTGGGATGTGGATATAGGCATCCTGCAAGTCCAATGCTACCATCCAGTCTCCAAGGTCGAAGGCAGATATGATCTGAGCTAATGTCAACGTTTTGAACTCCTCCTTCCGGAGGAAGCAGTTGACGTGCCTGAGATCCAAGATAGGATGCAGGCCTTTGTCCTTCTTGGGTACCAGGAAGTAGTGGGAGAAACAACCTCAACCTACTTCTGGGACAGGGACTTGCTCGATAGCTCCCTTGGCCAAGAGAGCCGTAACTTCCTGATGGAGAAGGTCAAAGTGATCCTCCGACATGCTATGTAGTGCAGGTGGCATGGATGGAGAGGTAGACTCAATAGGGGAGGGAGTAGCCCATTCGAACTATCTGCAAAACCCACCTGTTTGACGTGATGTTTTGCCAGTGGGGGAGGTGATGGTGGATCCTGATGCCCACTGACAACTGGTGGCCCTGAAAGGTCGGACTAGGAAGGTTTGGAGGCTGCTGCAGAGGGGGCACTGGTGGACTGGCTCTCCCGCTGGCCCAGGACCTCCAGCGCTGGGTCCCACGTCCCCGGCAGTGCAGAGGCTGGGCAGCTTGCGCATGCCTGAGGCTCTGGGTGGAACGTGGTGTGGTGCCCATTCCAAGGCCCAGAAAGGGGTGAAAGGCAGACTGCGTGGGGTAAGAGGTGGTACTGAGGCCCAAGGATCTGGCCGTAGCCCTAGAATGCTTGAAGCGCTCAAGCGTATTGTTCGCCTTGTCGCCAAACAACCGACGGCCATCAAAGGGCATGTCTAAAAGGGTCAATTGGACACGCCTGAGAAGCCAGTGGACCTCGGCCAGGTGTAGCGTCTCAAGGCTACCGACGTTACCCAGAAACCGATCCCAGGATGCTTGTTTCCGGTTCAGGGAGGACCTGGCTTTGCAGTTCGAGCTGGACTGTTATCACGAGGCACAGGGTC
Organism: Lissotriton vulgaris; assembly: GCF_964263255.1. Lineage (NCBI taxonomy): Eukaryota > Metazoa > Chordata > Amphibia > Caudata > Salamandridae > Lissotriton > Lissotriton vulgaris. Next base: position 52,575,696 of record NC_141696.1, read on the forward strand.
AAGAATGATTTGCATATAGGTGGGTCTGAACTGAGGTGGCGAAGTGAGCTAAAGAAAGATGATGGATTCAACCCAGGTCTGTGACTGGGGGTGAGTGTCCAAAAGGTTTCAGCGCTCCATCCATCATCTCCTTGTGTTTGCTTTATTTGGTCTAAGTTGGCAGGGTATGCCCAGATGTGCGTCCCTTGCTCACTTTGCCACTGGATTCAAGCTAGCCTGGCTGTTGCCCAGAAACCAGTCCCAGGATTCTTGTTTCCGGTTCAGGGAAGACCTGGCTTGGCAGTTTGGGCTGGACTGTTCCCATGAGGCACAGGGTCAAGACTGATTTGCATATAGCTGGGTCTGAACTGAGGTGGCAAAGTTTACTAAAGAATGATGATGGATTCAACCCACATCTGTGACTGGGGGGTGGGGGGTGTCTGAAAAGTTTCAGTGCTCTGTCCATCATCTCCTTGTGTTTGGTTTATATTCTTTTGTTGCCTTAAGCCTTTATATTGATTTATTGATCCCTGCCTTAAGGAACTTTTACCCTATTAGCAGGGGACCTCTATTTCTTTACGCTAATTCAAGCTTTGTGACTCCTGTCCCAAGTTGATGTTGGTTATGAACCCACACTTTGTGTGCCTCTGGTGCCTGGAGCACGACCACGACCTGAAGTTGTGCTCCGGCTGTTGGACCATGAACCCGAAGTCTTTGCGAGAGCGGTCTCGAATACGTCTGGAGCCCCTGCAGTCAGCTCTGCGCCGCTCGAGGTTCCGGTCGAGAGGGAGGTCCTGGGACCAGTCCCGGATCACCAGCATCATTTCTCCACAAAGTCTTTGTCTTCGAGTAAGTCGAAGCACAAGAAGAAGGCGAAGAAGCGCAGTAGCTTTTCGCCTTCTCCCCGGAGGGTCATCGTCCTTCGGCTCTGCCAGTGGAACCTATCTGAAAGAAACACATTAGTTATAGATTCCTTACCTTAGAATTACCCTCAGGCGTCAGACTGGATCCAGAAAGTTTTTTTGTCAACAGTACCTCTGCGCTTTGGAAGGTGGCGTTGGTTGGGTCTACGTCTGTCGTTGGCGTCGTGGTCGCCGGGATGATGTTGCAGCAGCTACTTAGACGCCACCCGTTCGCACTGACATCAGTTCTTTCTTTTTCCACGCCAGCCAGCGCAGATCCTGAGAGAGCGGTACCTCAAGTCTCTTTTTGACTGACCTTTTTGAGCAACTTTTTTGATGTCTTTTGGAGTCTACAACTCCTGGTGCACGAAGGATGCCCGGCTTCAAGGCATGCGATTCCTGTAACCAACTGATGTCGGTTACGGATCCGCACCGCGTGTGCCTCGTATGCCTGGACCGCGACCACAAACCCAAGTAGTGCTCCGAATGCCGGTCCATGGCTCTGATACAACAGTCCAGCCTGAACTGCCAGGCAAAGTTCTTCCTGGACTGGAAACAAATATCTTAGGACCAGTTTCAGGGTATCACACCTCATCAGCCAGGATAGCTTGAGTCCAGTGGCATCAAATAACGTGGAACTCCCAGATGACACACAGCAAAGAAGGCACCCATCAGAGGTGATGATGACAGATTCCTCAAGGGCAACCAGAGAAGAACAAGCTGTATCATGCTGATTCATATGGCAGAGGCAATGGTGACTTTTCTGAACCAGCCCGAGATTTGGACTCTGGGCAGCAACGCAACTGAAGTATAATCAGGTGGTGTCTTTTCCAAAGGGAGAAGCATTATGTGGTATTGCTGAACACCATATAACACTACAGCACAACTGCAAAAAACTAGAACATTTTGCATCCTCAGACCACTACAGGGATTGAGGGGTGCAACATTATGCAATCCCTTTTAGGGCTTTTCGACACAATCATGGAAAAGTTTGGCAAAGACCTAGTACACATAGAGTACACACAGTTGTGGCACCCTACCCTCTGACGTTCAGGTGAGGGTCCACTTCTACTGACAACAGTGCTAATACCGCCAACCTTCAGTTGTTCAAAGACCTATACTCAAACATGCTTTTCAAGCGTTCATCTTTCAGACGAATCATCTACTGAAAAATGACATTAAATATAGAAGGGGCGCCCTTCTAAACTTATCTCCCAGTAGTAAATATCAAATCAAATCAAATTAAAAACAACTTTATTCAGTTTTAAGATAAAACCATAAAAGTTACACATTTCCACATTACAGATAAAACATACAGTTCTGTATAAAATATATACACACAATACAGGAATAATAAAAGAAGAGAGAACAGAATGCCCGATGGCTAAATATCATCTACATAGGGTGATGACGGGGGTGCCTACCATCGTCAAGGGGGAACTATCTGTCCATACGAGTCCTGAGTTTCAATGTGGATTTCAGGAAACCTACTATAAAAGGTATACAATCTGGTTTCAACAGCGGCAAGTAAAAAAGGGCTGGACGAAACTGGTTAAAATTCAACCTTTTTAAAAGCGGTGTTAAAAAATGTCTGAGAGGTACTTCATAAAATATCCCAAAAACATAAAGTGAAGCAAATCCTGTGGAGACAGGCTGTCGCAGCCACAGCATACTAACACCTGACCGCTACAGCTCCCTTTTGGAACAGCAACTAATAAAAGGAAGAAATCCAATCGGAACTTGGACAGTAAAAAATGCTTGTAGGTCGACAATGGCACTAGAAGATATGGCTCTGTAAAAGGGTTTATTTTAAGCACCACACATTTAAGGACACTCGATTTTCCAATTTCTGACTGATCTCTTTCAAACTTTTTTAAGCTGATAAAAGTTTTCTTTACAAACACCACGTCTTTTGGAGTAATAGAATCAGGCTTTAAGAAGAGATCCGGGCGCCCCAGCTCTTCAAAACACCCCTTGATGTATTTCACCCATGGTATACGTAGCAAGTGATCAAGACTTAAACACTACATTAAAATCTGATGGTTAAGAGCTAAGTAATTATTTGACCAACATTTGAGCCAAAACACCAATGGACGCAAAGCCAGTGTGTCAAATAAGTACGGCAGAACACACTAGATAATGGACAGAATGTTGCACAATGGCAAAACATTCACCCCCAGTCACAGATCTGGGTTTAATCCATCGTTATTTTGCTCACCAAGCCACCCCAGTTCAGACATTGCCATATGCAAATCAGTCTTGACCCTGTGCCTCATGGGAACAGTCCAGCCCGAACTGCTAAGCCATGTCTTTCCTGGACCGGAATCAAGCATCCTAGGACCGGTTTCCGGCTATCAGCCTTCATCAGCCAGGATAGCTTGACTCCAGTGGCGTAATGAGCACGAGACCCACGTCTGGGCATACCCTTCCCACATAGGGTGAACAGCAAAACACACTAGATGATGGACGGAATGTTGCACAATGGCAAAACATTCACCCCCAGTCACAGATCTGGGTTTAATCCATCGTTATTTTGCTCACCAAGCCACCCCAGTTCAGACATGGCCATATCCAAATCAGTCTTGACCCTGTGCCTCATAGGAACAGTCCAGTCTGAAATGCAAAACCATGTCTTTCCTGGACCAGAATCAAGCATCCTAGAACCGGTTTCTGGCTATCAGCCTTCATCAACCAGGATACATAAGTACAGCATCCCCATTTCTTCATGAACCACCAAATTTGATGTACCCTAAGAGACAGCACCCCTAAGAGACGTTTTAAAAAACTGTTCTCCACCACCTAGGGTGCATCTGTAGCTTTATACCCCCAGATTTCACTCCCATTGGTAGCAATACTTTTAGCCTGATATATTTTCAACATCGCCGCCATTGGGCGGGTACCCATTTTGGCAGCAAAGTTAAAAATAGCGGCATTCACCCTTGTAATCTCCCCCTTTTTTCTGCATGAGGGGCCCCCAGTTCAAGCGATCATCCACTAAAACCCCCAAATAAGAAAAAATTGATGTCGTTAGCACTTTCTCCTTGCCCACTTTAAAAGGGTACTGTATCTTAGACCTAGTCCCGACCTGCAGAATATACAATTTCGAGTTGTTAATTGCCAAATCATGTGCATTCATAAAACTCAGGAAGGTATCAAGCAGAGACTGGAGTCCCCTTGCAGTTCTGGCAATGAGGACGGCATCGACCGCATAAAGCAGGACGGGTAGCCCTCTTCGCCCCACATATGAGAAGTCGGCCCCAGTGTTTACCAAAGTTTCATCCAGTTCATTAATATATAAATTGAATATAAAAGGGGCCATAATACATCCCCGACAAACCCCCCTCTCAATTTTAAAATCCCCTGATACACGAAGGTCCTGGACATATCTGATATTACCCTTTGTTGCCCTTTGCAAATCCTTCAGGAAACTGCCCAAATTGTCCCCCACCCTCATGGCCCTCATGGATTGCCACAGCTTCTACCGATTGACACAGTCGAAAGCAGAGGAAAGATCCATGAAGGCCATGTAGATCGTGCCTGGACGGGCAATTGTGTACTTCACCAAGATCATATATAAATTAAGGCATTGGGCCAGGGTCGAACAACCTGGGCGAAACCCATATTGAATGTCGGAGATGATCTTAAACTCCCCTGCCCAGGAAGATAATCTTGCCAATAACACTCCACCCACCACCTTTACCACGGAATCAAGAAGGGAGATCGGTCCATAGCAGAAAGTGCTATTACGATCGCCCTTCTTGAAGACCGGCACATTGGTTGAGGTGGCCCAAGAAGCCGGGCAGCCTTCTTTGGCTGCTGCATTAAGCACGGTCACCAGCACCAAAGCCCAGAAAGATGGGTTTGATTTAAAAAGGTTTGGTGGAATGCCATCCGGGCCAGGGGCCTTGTTACATGTCAACCCTAGAATACCTGACTCAACCTCCTTCTGCTAAAAAATCACAGGGGCGGTGATATTGGCCCTACCTTGATGATATGATTGATCTATAGGACACCTGAAGATAGATTCAAAGTGTGCCACCCATTCGTCCAGAATCTCGAACTGTTCCCTAAGGTGCTAGACTCCAATAAGTCTCTCCAAATTACCTCCTTCACTTTTCCCTTACGGGTGGCCAGAGCCAGTATATACTCAATTTGACGGGCACGAATTAGGGGTTGGTTTCTTGGGGTAGCTTTAAAGGCTTCCTTCAGATTTCTAGCAGCCCTATAGCAGGAGGGGTCAAACCATCTAGGAACAGTAGACACTGTCCTATGTGAGGGGACACTTTAAAAGTTCCCCAATCTTGGAAGTAATGATATCAAAAGCACTTAAAACATTAAGTTTTAAGAAGAGCCAGATGAGACACAAAGTGCTAATTCAGTTTCACAAGAAACTATTACCTCACCATGGAAAGTGTCTGGGGATATCTGTGACCATTATAGGCAACGCTTTCCATCCGTAGGTCTTAACAGGCCAGGTACTACCACGCTATGCTGTGTTAACAGCAACCTGCCTCCCAGGTGCACACAAAGGGGGATGTGGTCACTAAAAGCACTATCCACAATTGAGAACCCGCAAAATTCATACTGAGAGCAGGAAGAAATCAAAATATGATCAATAAAGGATCCCACACCTCGCCCTTTGAAAGAATGGATAGAATGTGTGCTATGGGGGGCCGACAGAGACATTAATGACATAAGGTCAAATTCATTAAGCAAATTATTCATTACGTCCCCCGGGGTGGAATGCTCAAACTAAAGTCCCAGCATCCTTGCACATCCCAGCTCAGCCATACATACAAGATTAGGGTCTCCACAGGGGTGAATTAAAAAATCTCCTGCCACCATAAGAATGTACGTAACAGAGCCGCGCGACAGCCTTATATAACAACCCAACTGGGCAATCTTGCAGTCTCCCTGTGGGCTTATCGCGTTATAAAAATTAATGATGCCTTTTCTATTGTTTCCCCTCCTCAGGACAATAACTTGAAAATCTTTGCTGGCAGATGGTAGTGGCTGGATCGTACAGGACACACCCAGAGATACAAAAATAACCAAGCCACCCCTAGCTCTGCCGCAAACTGACGGGGAAGCAGGGACAAAAAAAGCTTTATTTATAGCCCTCTAAAAATAGATCACAGTTCACCAGCCACGTCTCCTGGAGGCAAATCACTGAAAATTGTCTAATAAACTTGATCCATAATGGATCCTGAAATTTAGCTGCTAGTCCTGCGATGTTCTACGACAAGACATTATTTAAAACTACATTAGGAATCATCCCATGATTTACTGCCAATGAAGAAACCCTCTGCTGTGGTTCAGTCCCCCCCAAGCCTGCCCCAATTAAAATGGGATGGCAGGGTTACCCCTGTTGATGGAAAATCTCTGCACAGAGATCTGTGTTCTGACGAAGTCAATCACACTCGTCCAGCCTTGATAAAAGTGAAAAATTATTGGACAGCTCTAGTAGGGGAAAGGAATAGTGCCTCATTGTTTGAGATGAAACCCTTGGAATTTGAGGGTACATGCCAGCTGTACTTACAAATGGTCTTTGAGTCCACTTTCCTTGTGGAACACTTGAGTTAGGGATCCTTATGGGATCAACCTTATAGAAAAAACTCAAGAGGAAGGATCTGGATATCCGAACCCCGATATCTGTGGCTAGAAATAGCATCCCGTGGGGATACTTTACACGAGGAAGGATCTGTTGAAGATCACAATAATGCAATCCCCCCCTCCGGGTTTCCTCAAAGTCCCTATCCAGCCAACACGACGCACCATAATGATATTGCGTTCCACTCTTACACCCACAGAGGTATTATTCAATAACCAATGAAGAACCTAATTTTTAAGTTGGTTAAAATCCTCGTGGGACCCTGGCGGCAGCGGTGGCACAAAGGTGTGGATGTTGGGGGAAGGCCGATAACAGATAAATTCTGGGTGACACTTGTTGACTGCCCCTGCATCTCCTCCAATGGTTTGCCTGATCTATGCGGACCCAGACCCTGATGTTGAATCGCTTGAACCTCCCTGGATGCCTGTCTATCTTGGGAATCATCTACTATCCAGCCTACTGCTTTAGAGGGTAAACTCTGAAAGTTGGACTGGAATCCACTAGGAGGCCAAGGATCAGGAAGGTCAGTGGATGGACCGGGCACAGGTATAGCACTGGGGGCTGTGATGTCTGTGGTCTGATCCAAAGTCAAAGGTTGAACAGGTTGAGCAGGCCTGTTAGGCTCTGTTAAACGTTTCTCGATGGAATCTAACCTATCCATTATGGGGCTCAACTTGGCGTCCAAGAAGCTATTCAGAGTTGAATTAAAGGCTTCCATCATAACCGCATGAGCTATATTTTCAGCTGTCGATACAGGTGATACAGGTGTCAAATTGTTATTGGCTGCCTTAATGGTTAGGTTTTACTTTTTTGGCTTTACTCCCTAATGGCTGAGATTTTCTTTTTATACTCACAGGGCCTTTGTGTCACACTTAGATGTTGGGGAGGGTTATCACTAATGGGCACTTCTTAGGGTGGCTTTTTACCACTGCCACCGGTTCCAGACATAGGATAAGAAGCACCACTGTCCCTATTCTCAATGACAATAATTGGGGATAGTGGCCTATGTGGCACCTCATTCAAAGTTCTTCGCAAGGGTGATGGAGCAACATTATCTGCTGAACCTGCCCCCAGCCCAAGACTTGAGGATTCAGAAATTACTTCCCTTAATGGGTCTGTTGGTTCAGCCAAACTAGAAAGTAGGCCTTTTGATGGAGATCTAGAGAGACGCCTATTCACAAGTTCGATCTCCTTATCAATAACCGATGCAGCTCTTAACAAAAAAGCATCCATAGTTACAACATTAGCCCTTGTAACAGTTTTAGGTCCTTCTTGGATGACCTGGGTCTTCCGCATCCCCATAGTTCCGTAACAAGACAAGCCCCCAAAATATGATTAGTAAGTAACCACTAACAAGTTACGTAAGGATGCCAACACGACACAAAAACGTTGAATATTATGAGATATGCCAGATTAATAAAGTGTTCCCACGATGGTCCCCTGTCGTATGACTACAGTGGTTCAAATAAGACCCGTTAATATGATGCTCCGCCCGCACTATTATAAAATAGCACCACACTTGTACACCTCTGTGTGTTAGCAGGCCTAGAAATAATAGTATCCCAGTCCTGATTGAGCAATGGTACCCTATACACATTAAATCTTACTTTTAGTTGGTAGCAAAACTCGGAATCAAGGGAGGTGGCCCAGCCCAGCCTTTTTCGGTCCCTGACGGCCACAGACAGGCCCGCCCTTGGCCCGGGCTTTGCCCTGCACGTCCCACGCACGTCCCGCGCAGTGGGGTGCGAGGCAGCGCTTTGTAGCGCAATGGGGAATGCCTCCGCCCTCAGCAGCTGAGGGTAATTTCAAGGGATGCACTCTGGGACACCAAGTCCCACCAGAGTGTGAGCACCGCGGTATCGGGACCAGCAGCAGCGGGTGATCCAGCGGGGTCCAAGAACTCCTCAGAGCGACCAGGTCAGTTCAAACCACCAAGCAAGACCACGTGATTGTCCCCCAGTAGTAAGTAACATTTCCACTGCTCATTAAAAGTGGCCCAGAGGACACTGAAACTGAACAGGAGCATGACCAGTACTAAGACAGACTGAGATATGAAGCAGCTGCTGCAAACAAATTTCCGTCCATGCAGACCTACTGAATCAGCTCAGATCTCTAATGTACGAACACTACTAATAGCTAGATGGCAGCACTACAACTTCTGGGCCTATCTGTGGCATTCTACATCATGATTCCATGCTAAATAGACTACATAAAATAGATTTTTATAGATGCATCTTTCACGTCATACATAAATAACAAATCAATCATTATCTCAATACCAGTATTCACAGTTCTGCACCATACACCATCCAAGCAGGAGTACCGCCATCCTCCATCATTTGACCATTCTTTTTCAACCAGTACCGTTACAGCTGCCAGACATCACCTAATGCTTTAACCTCACCTGCTATAATCATGCTTACGGTACGCTATATTATCCTAAAATTGGAAAATTCTTGCTATCTTGAAAGTGCCATGAACATTTCGTCTTTTTACCTGAGGTCCTTTAATTTGTGTATTAGTCAAATAACTGAGAAAGTATGACTATGATTTCATTATATTTTAGCATCTTTCTCTCATGCACAATGTTTCTATAAATAAGTGGTCAATCAAAATTATGATAACGGGCACCAGAGGTTTTAGCTCTCCTACATCTTGGTTCTTCAATGGGGCAAGATTAAAGGTGGTAAAACAACATTCATATTTGAGTGTAAGCATCTATAATAAATTGTCATGAGTGTCGCAAAATTCCCTTCAGCTGGCAAAATCGAAGTCTACAGAAATTGTTCTTTTACAAATTTTTAATGCATGAGGAAGAAGAGATGTTCAATCACTTTTAAAGGAGTGCATTGATAGTGTGGTTCAGGTTGCATTGCATACGAGCAAGGTCTCTGTCCTCGTTCAAATCTATTTCTAACTTTGAAAGAAAATACAAGGAACATTTCTACTCAATACTATTTCTAATGTTTTATCTGTTTTGTGGAAATTATATCTTGGTGTAAGCTCGATTGAAATTATACATCTTGAGCTGGGTTTGATGGGTCTAAATTTTCGCGCATTCTGCCAAGTTACACAATATTTTTTTCAATTACATAGCAGTTCAGAAAATATATTGAAATAAGCAATTTTGTGGGAACTTGCAGGGGACATTAAAGGGATTTACGTTTTTGGAACTGTTTATTCATACAGTTTACAACTGATGGCCTTAAATAATGACAAGGTGTTATCCTGTCTAATTAGCAGTGATCTAAAGTGGTCCATAAAAAAGTATGCCAACATTCGTAGCTTGACATGCAAATTGTTTACAAATAAAAAGCCTTCAGCTAGTCAGTGAGCGTGCACGACGGGGTGTGATGCAGTTGTATTTGAAGGCCAACTATGTCCTCTTGAGCGTAGACTTTTTGTAAAATTTTGATTTAATCAGATTCCGCTTGGAGAAAACGTGTGGATCATGAAGTATGGGTTATCCCGCCATCAATGCTGTCAATACTGTGGAGCAACGAAATCGAATTTTGAATCGTGGTTTTTTTTCAGCCTGGATCTTTTATTATCTGCAGCAAACATTTCTTTTTTCTGTGACTTTAAAGTATTTTGCAGCAACACACAAAGAAGCAATTTATTTATTTTTAAAGTCCCCCACTGTGAATATTGGTTATCGTCTAATGAGTTTTTTTGGTAGTTTCTCAAAGTAAAATGATTTATTTGTTTGTATTTTAATGTTTGTCTCATTCATTTTTGTATTGTCTAAATTGATGTATCTTTTAATGTATTGTAGTTATATATTACTAGCAGCCCGTCCCGACCTTGTCCGGGAGCAATCAGGCTTCCCCGAGCCCCGCCTGCCCCGACATTGTCCAGCATTTCGGGCCCCCGCCCGCCCCGTCCCCCGCCTGACCCGACCCCACCTGCCCCGACATTGTCCCCCGGAGCCTTAAAAAGGCGACATATGATAGTCACAGCAATGCACTATAATGTAAAACCGTCTCACTGTATTGCAGCTATTACTCCAGCCTTCGCCTGGAAATTACCATTTCCATGTGTTTAGAGTGGGGATGAACCGAACCAGATTTCCTGGCTTTCCTTCGGGCTGCTTGCTTTCCCCGTCCCCGCCCGCCCCGTCCCCCGCCTGCACCGACATTGTCCCCCGGAGCCTTAAAAAGGCGACATATGATAGTCACAGCACTGCGCTTCGGGCTGTTTGCTTTCCCCATCCACATGAAAAGTACCACGAAAAGAGGGCACATTTAAACACGGCTCCGAGGTTGACGGATCACTTTCGCCTGCGGGGTCTCTTTGAGCAGGGTTTACCCTTGACTGAGCTCGGCGTGCCGAGATTCCAGCATGGTAACATAATGCCCGCGTGTCAACCTAAACCCTTAACGCTGAAACGCTGGCGCTCTGCAGTTCAACTTCCTGAGCTGTGTTTGAGGTAAAACTAATGAGCGTGATCGTGGTAGTTTGGAGCCTTACATCACCCCGTCACTCCCCCTGCCCGACCCCCGCTGCCTTACCTCAGCCGCCGCTCCTCAGTCCACCGCTCCTCGCCGCTTGTCACCGTTCCTCCCTCGTGCCATGTCCGCCGCTCCTGGACGCCGCTCCTCCCCGTGCTCCTGACGTCAGCACGCAGGTCGCGGCTGGCGCTACTTCGAGGGGACTACTTTTTTTATAATGTAAATTTTTTTAAATATAACGTATTTTTTAACTTTATATAGCCTATGTCCATCTGCACACCCTGAGGATTCCAACGATGTATCAGGTGTGTGGATTGGCGCTGTGGCTCCCGAGTTTACCCGCCTCAAAGCCTCAAAGTTCTTCCTTTATAATAGTAGTATAGATATAGATTGCTTGCTGTGGTATTGTCTAAATTCATGCACTTTTTTAATGTATAGTATTTATGTATCATTGCTTGTCATGTTTGTTAAGTGCAATCCGTGGATGCACTCTAAAGATTAAATAAATAAATTATGTCATGATATGCACATTTTTAACACGCTGTTTAGCTCATTAGCTGCGGTTTCATGGTGATAGAAATTGGGCTTCTGGATGGCAGAGTATGCACTCTGTCCAAGCAAAAACGACAATCCTAGTCAGGGTAACTCAGATACACACTTTAAATTAGCATGTGCTCACCCAATAAGTCATTACCAATATTGTAATCTGGATAGTGCTGTATTGACCCTTCTGAATTTCTGTGTCGGCAGGTCCTTTTGATTAGCTCTAGTCACCCTGGGTAGTGGGTGGCAGTGGTCTCCCTAGCACTCCTACTGTACCTACAGTAATCGTGATATTTTGTGCCCTGATTAATAAGTTTGTTTATACTTACACATATCTGAATGTGCAGTTACTCCCTTTAAGGAACACCACTACCAATTGTCTTTTCACTGTTTACTAGGTAATTACCTGTACTCATTTCTTCTGTGGGCACGATCTTGTCTTGAGTTAGATCAGATCTAATACTTTTATTCCAGTCATTATTATGGCAGGATTTAATGATGAACGTGATAAGATGTTTAATTACATATTCATGGGACAGGTTGTTCAATCTACTAAAACCTTGAATATTGAGAGCAAACCCCAAGGACTCAAGCAACTATTCATTAAACTGGAGAGACTTAGGAAATCTGAGCTCTCTAGGTGGTGGGAACTTACCACCTTTAAAGAAATATATTGAAATGGGGGCTTAGGGTCATTATATTTCCAACGTTTGAAGACCTTGATGCTGACCTGCTCTTAGAATGAGAGACACTTATTTCATCATCATCATATGGTATGATGGATCTGTTAATTAGGCATGCAGCGAGAAATAGAGTGAAACTCCTAGATGAAATAGAACAGATTGAATGTGAAATTAAGAAATTAGACTTGCCTGAGACAACCGAGAAGAACTTCAAAATCTTAAAGGAGGTTCTAAGTGCCCATCAGACTTACTTGCGGGACAAGAAAATCCGCAAGCCTAAAAGGGATGAAAATGACTATGAAAACGGTCACATTTTCACATTTGCCAAGAAATATGATGAGATTAAACCTAGAGCTGGTGTAAAAGATCTGAACAATAATAAACCTACAGATCAAGAGGTGGCCAGTGAATCGTATTTATCAAGTCTAGCTAGTGACTTTAGTGATACCAGGAGTCTGACCCCCTCCACCTCATTGCAAGACAATCCTACTCCCAGTACATCTTCTTTTTTATCCGAACTGGAGAGGTACAGGAAAGGAACAAGATTAGGCTTCAGCAACCAGAAATCATCACTAATAACAGAACAAGAAGGGGTGGACGAAAACACAGACTCCGTAGACAGCAGAAGGGTAACCAGATCCACTTCAAAGAACCAGAAGAAATGAGTGCAGGCCCAGAATCACAAGTCAGGTCGCAATCACATAGTGTCAACAACACCAATTCCAATAATAATGATGATGTCTCTATAGTCAATCTATCCTCACAAGTTCTTGATGTTAATGAGATCAATATTACTTAAAAGAGTTTGAGCTTTTACCCACTCACTAAACCTGATTTCACTCAGATTCATGTTGACTTATTCAAATTTGTAAGAAGTCTAATTTTTTTAAATTTTTTTTACAATCAACAGAGAATGCGTCCTTTACCTATTTACAACGCCGGTAGAAGCGGACAAACTGTAGAGGATATAGAAAATGTGAGAATGTTGTTGTCACTTGATGACAGTGTGAAGACAGTTCCCAATATGAAAGAACTTTTATATGATCTTAACATTTCTACTAATTTGGAGACTGACAGTGGTCTAAGAACGAATCTCTGTTTACCCCAATTCTATCTCCTGGAAATATGATAGACTGTTTGTCACCTTTCGGTCACAAGAAGGGAAGGAGCCAAGACTAGAGGGCGACTTTTTGTCTCTTTTATTGCGTATTTCAGAACAAACAAAAAGGTTCTTGGGTCAGACACTTTAACAAAGATCCAGGGTCCTTCTTTAGGTCCTCTGGACACTTCTTGGGTCGAGGTCCGGGTTTCTCCAGCGCATGGAAGAAAAGAAAAGAACGAGGCTTTTAGTGTACTGGACACTTTCTAGAGACTCTGTAGGAAATAGGGAGGGTGTGAGGGAAGAGTAAGAACCACCACCACATACAGTGACTCGCATAACTTTCCAAGAAACGAGGTGCCCCGGTGCTCTCTCTATCTCCTACCCGGTCCCTCCCTTCTTCAACCGTAGTAGTGAACCCAAACGAGCACGCACCTGGGAAAGCCACGCGTCCTCCTTCGCGTGGCTGGGCGAATCGCGGTGTCGTTGGCCTCCTGGCTTTACAGCTGCCGCCGTCCGTTTATCCTCCGTTCCCGTCCTGGCACCTTCTCTGCTCCTGGTGTCGGCTCTCTCCAAGGACTCCGCCGTCGCGTTGGTCTCAGCTTCCCAAGTCGCGTTGTTCTCCTGGCGTTTCACGTCCTCCTCCCACGACGGAGACGCAGCGTCTTCCGGGTCTTCCCCCATATGGCGAGGGGTGGCTCCTGATAGGTCCAAAAAGTCAGGTGGTCCAGGGGCGAGGGGACCCCCTGACAAATCCCCCCCCCTAGACTTTTCCCGTTCGGGGGAAAGTGGATAACGGGACAAGTAGTCAGCATTCGTCTGAGCAGAACCCTGTCGGTGACAGACCTCAAAATCATAGGGTTGTAAGGACAAGAACCAACGGAGGATGCGATCATTGCGACCTTTATTCCTTTGTAGCCATTGCAAAGGGGCATGGTCCGAGAACAGTGTAAAACGTCGACCATCTAGGTAATAATGAAGTTTCTCAATGCTCCATTTCACAGCCAGGCACTCCTTTTCTATCATGGGATAGGCTGTCTCCCTAGGGAAAAGTTTCCTGCTTAAGTACAGTATAGGTCGTTCCCTCCCATCCTGATCTAACTGAGACAAAACAGCACCCAGTCCAACCCCTGAAGCATCGGTCTGGAGATAAAAAGGCTTGTCAAAGTCAGGCGTTATTAGGACTGGGGACGAGGAGAGAACATCTTTTAGTGCCTGAAAAGCAGTTTGAGCTTGGGGAGAGGGTTGTTTAAACTGGATGGAAGTGGCCGTTTTCTTCAACAGATCCGTCAAAGGAGCTGAGAGAGAGGCAAAGTGTGGGATGAACCGTTGGTAATAACCAACCAGGCCAAGAAAGGCTCGGAGATCCCGCCTGTTATTGGGGAACTCTTGACATTGAATGTCCTTTACCTTTTCTTGTTGAGGATACAACTGACTGTTACCCAACATGTACCCTAGGTATTTAACTTGGGAAAAGGCAAAGCAAGATTTTTTTGAGTTTATGTGTAAGCCCACCTTTTCCAAGGCCCCCAGGATCTGTCCCAAATGTTGTAAATGGGTCTGCCAATCTGGACTATGGATGACAATGTCATCTAAGTAGGCTGCTGAAAAGTGTTGGTATGGGGCTAACACTGTATCCATAAGACGTTGGAACGTAGCAGGAGCCCCATGAAGGCCAAAGGGCAAAACTGTGAAATGAAATAGACCGTCTGGGGTGGTGAATGCTGTCTTTTCCTGATCTTGTAGGGAAAGGGGCACCTGCCAATATCCTTTGGTGAGGTCAATGGTTGTTATATATTGAGCCTCACCAAGGCGCTCTATTATTTCATCGACTCTTGGTAAGGGATACCCATCTTGCTTTGATACCTTGTTCACCGCTCTGAAGTCGATGCAAAATCTCTTACTTCCATCGGGTTTTGGCACTAGTACCACTGGAGAAGACCAATTGCTCTTAGAGGGCACTATGATCCCTGCCTCTAACATTTTCTGTACCTCCTCTTTTATCAATGCCCGTCGGGCTTCTGGGACCCGATAGGGTTTTTGTTTTACAGTCACCCCCGGAATGGTCGGACTGTGGTGCTCAGCCAAGGTGGTTCGACCTGGTTGGTCCGAAAAAATGGACTGATGTTTCAACAACAAATCTTTCAGTTCGTTCTTCCTGGGTTCGGGAAGGTCGGGGTTCACAACCGCGTGCTCGATGGTATGAGCAGGGGGTGTAGCCAAGGACACTGAGACATGATTTTTAGGAGGGGGACCCAACCACTTCTTTAATATGTTAAATCTGGGTTCGAGAAGGAGACAGTTTCAGTGCATACGTAGTCCTACCTATTTTCCTTACTACCTGAAACGGTCCTTGCCACTCCTTTCGGAGTTTGTGACTAGAGGTAGGAAGAAGGACCAGAGCCCAGTCTCCTAGGTTTAACTCTCTCCACTTCTTGCCTTTATCATAAAAGGTCTTTTGTTTACCTTGTGCTTTCTCTAGGGTGTCATAGGACAAGGTCCGTAGCTTGTGTAACCGGGACTTCAGCTGTTGGGAGTAGTCTAACAACTCTTCAGCGTCTTTTGACCCTGTCTTCTCCCAGCTATCTCTGGTTATTTCTAACAGTGTACGGGGTTTCCTTCCAAACAGTAACTCGAAGGGTGAAGTTCCTAGGCTGCTTTGATATTGGCTTCTTAATACATAAAGGGCCAACGGAAGCAGTTGGTCCCACTGCTTACCACCTCCGGATAATAGTTTTTTTAAAGTGGTCTTTATCAAACCGTTATACCGTTCGACCAGGCCATCTGTTTGTGGGTGATACACCGAGGTACGTAGATGTTTCACGTTTAGTAGAGTACACACTTGTTTCATGAGACGAGATACGAACGGTGTCCCTTGGTCTGTTATAAGATCCTTGGGGAATCCCATTCTGGCAAACAATTCAACCAGCTTTTGAGAAATGGCACTAGTAGTAGCTGCCCTTAATGGAAACGCCTCGGGGTAACGTGTCGCGTAGTCGACTACTACCATGACGTATTGGTACCCCCTGTGTGACTTTGGTAAAGGACCTATGATGTCAACCCCTATTCTTTCAAAAGGTTTCCCTATGATTGGAAGAGGGACAAGAGGGACTTTAGGAGGAACGTACGGGTTTCTTTTCTGACAGATCTGGCATTCCTGACAGTATTTCTTAACTTGCGCGTATACCCCTGGCCAATAGAAATGCTCAATGATGGAGTTAGTGGTCTTTTCTGCTCCAGAATGACCTGCTAAAAGGTGAGCATGAGCATAAAACATCACTTGCTCGCGAAACATGGTTGGTACTATTAGCTGAGGAGTGGCCTGATTCTGTCCTACTCTGTATAAGAGGCCGTTTTGCTCAATAAAACAGGGGTAGGTAAGTTGGTTCTGGCCTTTGTTCTCCTGTGCGTTCTGCCAAGCAGTTGCTAAGGAAGCATCGTTTAATTGGGCCGCCCTGAAATTTGTATCAGTGGACCAAGGTTCTTCAGCTAACAGTCCCTCCCAGACCCCATTTCTACCCTGCTTTTCTAGGACTTCCGCCATCAGTGTGGAGAACCACTTGTTGTCTGTTCCTATAAAAAGGGACTCGGGTAGATTAGGAAGAACTCCCACTTCGCACTGTACTTGGGTACCCTTTTCTGTTGTTAAAGTGACCTGGGGTAGAGGGTAAGTACGCACATCTCCGTGTACACATTTTATCCGGACAGTACGGTCCAAGAGTACAGAAAAATTGCTCAGTGCGTTTTTCTTGATCACAGAATGACACCCGGAGTCCAACAAGGCACGTAAGACACTTACATAAAATGCTGGTCCTGACTCTTGGGCATACAGGAGGGCACGAGGAGCATACCCGACCTCCATGGGTTCTTCTTCTTTTTCTTTCTTTTTGCGGCAGTACCTCGCAATATGTCCCCATTCGCCGCATTCATAACATTGTGGACCCGTAAAGACTGGCGGTTCTATCTTCAAGGGTCTAGGCTTCATAGGAGGAGGTTTGCTTTGATTTTTGTATGGCTTTTTGTCAGGTTTTATGGGGGTTTTGTTGACAACAGGTTTCTCGGTTTCACGGAATACAGGCCTGGTTTGAGCTCTAGCATAGGAGTTAGCCATTTCAATGGCGTGATCTAAGGTCAGCCCTGCATGCTGTCTAAGGCACCGTTGGGTGCCATAGGGCAATGCCTCAATAAACTGTTCCAGGTAGATTTTGTTCATCACGTTATCAATATTCCCCTCTTATGGTTTCAACCACCTGTCTGCTGCGTCTTTAAACTTGTAGAAAAGAGTCTTAGGAGCATCGGTTGGTGTTCCTCTCTCTTGTCGGAACCGTATTCGGTGAGTCTCATCATCAACCCCCAGTCTATCTAGGACTATTTGTTTCACATGTCCATAGGCTGCAGTGCCATCCTTATTGGCCAACTGGTATGCTGCCTGTGCTTCTCCTGTAAGGAGAGGAGCTAGGTAAAAGGGCCATCTCTCCCCCGGCCAGGCGCTAGCTCGGGCTGCCCTTTCAAAATTTAGGAAGAAAGCGACAGGGTCATCTCCGGAAACATATTTTTGGAGCGGTACTACTGCTCCAGGAAGGTGTGCGGCTCGGCTTTGTCCCAGAACAGCCAACAGTTGCGTTTGTCCTTCTGCAAGTTTAGTGAGATGATCAGCCTGTTGTTGAATAGCTGCAGTGAATGTAGCTCTATCACTGTCTGCTTGTTCGTTAGACCGTCCAATTGCCCACTCTAGTTTGGACTGACCTTCGCGCATTTGATTTAACAAGGTCTCCATCTTGAAATGTCAGACGGAAAATCTCCTGGCTGGCTCGCCACTTGTCCCCTTTCGGTCACAAGAAGGGAAGGAGCCAAGACTAGAGGGCGACTTTTTGTCTCTTTTATTGCGTATTTCAGAACAAACAAAAAGGTTCTTGGGTCAGACACTTTAACAAAGATCTAGGGTCCTTCTTTAAGTCCTCGGGACACTTCTTGGGTCGAGGTCCGGGTTTCTCCAGCGCATGGAAGAAAAGAAAAGAACAAGGCTTTTAGTGTACTGGACACTTTCTAGAGACTCTGTAGGAAATAGGGAGGGTGTGAGGGAAGAGTAAGAACCACCAAACATACGTTTTCCGGTGACCCTCCCAAAGAGACCGCAGACACCCGCACAGTATCCAAGGGCAATTTTGGTAAACTTTGGAAATTATCTCCTACGGGAAGCTATTTTTGATCTAGCAGGCCCTACAAGTAAAAGAGAGTATAAAGGTTTATCGTTCTTCTGCAGACCAGATTCCTTTTGAACAGATCGGCGCCAAGGTATACTTGCAGAACCCAGCTCGATTAAAGATTATCTTTAACGGAATCATTAGAAGCTTCACTAGCGAAATACAGGCACAAGCATATCTAAAGGAAATCACAGATTCAGACAGAAGAAAAACTAAAAAAAAAGACTACTCAAATAGACAATAATCATAAGTCAAAGGTCTCCAAACAATCATGTATTAGTTATGTAAATTAAGAAAAGAAGGGAAGAGGAGTGAGTGGGGTCTAAAAACAAATGCAACTTCTTTACTATTAATCATATGTATATATGCCAAATTATTTTTGATATTTTAACACACAGAGAATACCTCCACTCCTTCAGGCAGATACAGGGGTCGGGGCTAGGAACCGCCTGTAGCTCATTGACTACACGGATGCCCACACCCTGGATTACTCTGAACCAGGAAGCCTCACTGGGGTGTAGAGGGGGTGGGTGGGTCAATGGGGAGGGGGGATGGGTTTTCGTAAAGGGGTACTAGGGGAAGGCGGGAGGGGGAGGGCATACAGGCACGGAACCACGTCAGAAGGTGTGGAATCCAAAAGATTCTATTGGATTGAGCAAAGATTCAAATGTAGACTAGGCAGAGTTCTTTTTGCTTGAATGGCTAAATTAAAATTTTTAACAATCAATATTTGTGGCCTCAACGACTCGAAAAAAAGGCAAAGAACGGCAATAGGCCTCAACTCAATCGGGGCAGAAATTGTTTGTCTTCAAGAAACCCATGTGGAAGGGTCCCAGTCACACAATCTAAAAACTCTTGGTTATAAAGTGGTCACGGCTACAACTCAGGCAAACAAAACACGGGGGTGGCTAATTTAGCACGTGGTGGAGGTCTTCAATTTACGAAATCAGCTGCAGATAAATTTGGAGGATGGGCCATCACTGAGTGCCAATAGGGTGTGGGGAAAAAACGAACTATCTGCTCGGTAAATGGGTGTGTTACTGATGACCCAGATCCTTTGGAATATTTGTCCAATGAACTTGCACACTGGTCACTACCAATGATTGTCTGTGGCGATTTTAATCTAAATCTTCCATCAGACTGGGCGAACGGGCATAACAATCTCACGTATCACGGCAGGAAACCAAAAGTTTTCAGAGCCCTTGAAGAACTCTGCAGCACACACGGGATCTCTGACTGCTGGCAGATGAAATTCCCAAATAATCCTGGCTATACCTTCTTCTCCCACCCACATTATAAATTCGCTAGATTGGATTATATATTTGCCACACATTTTATTATCACCAATTGCTCCATAGATCGATTACCGAGGGTGCTGTCTGACCATAATCCCCAAATTATAAGTATCGATACCGGGAAGATGCAATCTGATCACAGCAGATGGACTTTCGAAAGGGCTTTATTGTTTAATGAAAAATGCTGCCAGCTCATAGAAAAATGGATTCCAGAATTTCTAGAACATAATCTCGGTAGTGCCCCGTTGGAAGTAGTTTGGGACACACTCAAGGCAGGAATTAGGGGAGAAACTCTTAGATTCTCAATTTAAAAAAATCAAGAGGCAAAATTAAACTTAAAAACCTACAAGATAAACTAGCACGAAAAGTGGAAGACTTGGTGAGAGCAATTCAGGGAGGCACCAATATCGAATGGGCTGTAAGAGATGTCGCTATCGCAAAAACTTAATTGTAGAAACCTTCACCCTAAAAGCCATTTGTAAAGCCACCCAAAATAAAGAAAAGATTTATGAACTAGGCGAACAAGTAGGACACCAATTAGTAGTGCGAACAAGACAGGAGAACACTGAAAATACGATCAAAGAGATTAGAGACCCCATCAAAGGCCCTACACAAGATCCCAAAGAGATCAGGGAAGCATTTAAGAGATACTACGCAGATCTATACACTGAGACAGGCAAAACTCAATCCAAAATTGAGGAATATTTAGATTTAGCTACGGGGACCCAGCTACCCCAAAGCGAACAAGACAGTCTGGCTGAAGTACCTCAATGGGTCGAAATACTTCTTTCAATAAACAGCCTATCATCGGGTAAGGCAGCCGGGCTGCATGGCATCCTGTCAGAATTTTATGCTAGATTTAGCAAACAATTGAAAGGAATTTTAACAAAGCTGATGACTCAAGTTTCCTGGGAGGGCGGCCACCAGAATCCTGGGCTCGGGTGAAAATCATTGTATTTCCCAAGAAGAATAAAGACCCCACTGAGCTAGGGGCCTACCGCCCAATTACGTTAATAAATACTGACTCCAAAATTTACTCTAAATTGCTAGCTAGCAGACTCGCTCCAGTAATACATAAAATCATCTCGGTCAGGCAACATGGATTTGTTCCAGGCAGATCAACCACCGATCACATTCGGAGGGTGATCACAGTCTTTGACATAGCTGAAGTAACAGGAGACCCGATGGCGCTGATATTGCTAGACGCTAAAAAGCATTCAATAGGGTCTCCTGGCAATATCTATGGACCGCTATCTCAAGGAGTGGGATCGGGAACAATTCATCAAAGCTGTTTGCATGATGTATGTCAACCCGGAAGCGGTTGTTATGATAAATGGGGATACATCAGACAACTTCAAAGGGACGAGAGGGACAAGGCAAGGCTGTCCCTGCTCCCCTCTACTATTCGCCATATTTATAGACCCGTTCATCCGAAGGCTAGAAACCAATCAAACCATAACACCAATAAGGACCCCCAATGGAGAAACTAAAACTTTAGCTTATGCGGACGGCTTTGCTATAGTCACAGCTAACCCAAATGAAGCAGTGAATCTAATGGAAGAAGAAGCAAATAATTTTGGAGAAATCTCCGGTTACAAACTAAATTAAAATAAAACCCAGATCATAACCAATAACAAAAGCAGTTATTGTGATATTAGGGTAGTCGAAAATGTGGTTTATCTAGGAGTTAACATCACCTCAAATCTAAACACTTTGGTTAAACTTAACCTGAATCCACTCTAAAAATAAACGGAAAAAACATTGAAGAGATTGCATAATCTACACGTAACCATCATTGGAAGATGCAATCTAATTAAAATGTTATTTTTCCCTAAATTCTTATATTTTTTCCGAACTATTTGCCTAAACTTTGACCAACAGAACTTCAAAGAAATTGATGATATCTTTTCTCGTTTTATCTGGGGGTATAACAGATCACGTAGAGCCATGAAGATTATCACTCTACCAAAAGACAGAGGAGGTATTGCCCTACCTAACTTTAAAGTTTACTGGTGGGCTTCTATACTCAAATACAGCAGTGCACTTTTAATTTCAAACATGGATTCAGATTACGAGAGGGGGGTCCCTACCCCACAGGAACTCATTCTTGGTAAAGAAACAGGAGAACATCTCTGGCGTTTGACTTATGATTGTCATTTTTAAAAGGTTCGTTTCAAAACCCTAAAAAGAACCTATACTGCTTGGAGCCATATATGCAAACTTCTGGGGATTGGAAGGTTCTCGCATTATACGACCATTCTTAGAAATACCAGCCTCCCAGAGATTTTTACTGACACATGTATGAAACGGTGGGTCAGGCCGGGTATCACAAAACTTGGTACATTCTACAACTCAACAGGTTTTAGCTCATTTGAAATATTAAAAAATAAATTTGGTCTAGAATACCGCGATTTCTTTAAATACCTGCAAATTAGAGACTTTGTAATGAAAAAGGAGGGCCGCAGCGCTGCTTTTCGGAAAATCCAGATAATCGAAACAATTGCTCAAAATAATAGAGTTAAAATTGGGGAAATCTATCATAATTTGATAACTACTTTTCCCGATGACCTGGACAAACATATCCATAAATGGCAGAACCAAGTAGAAATACAAGAAACTTCAGTCCAGAAGGCATTCAAACTTTCCCAATCACTATTAATATCAACCAAACTGCAAGCACAATTTTACAAAACCTTCTTTCAACTACATTATACCCCTAAAAGAATAGCCAAATGGAGCACGGGTAAGGGGACACAATGTCCTAGATTTGCGCTGCCTGAAGTAGATATAACCCATATGTTTGCCACTTGCAGGGATCTTTGTACCATCAGACAGGAAATCTTAATTTTTCTTTCAAGAATCTTTGAAACAAACATAGAGATAACAACAGAGGAAATAATCCTAGGGGTAGACAGCGATACTCGACCGAACCAAATGAAGGGACTTATGCTTGTTGCAATGTCAGTACTAAGAATATGTCTGGCATCGGTTTAGCTTGACCCATACTCACCCACACTTCAACAATGGCGAGCACGATTATTAGCAACATATAGTCTGGAGATAGCTATCTACAGCAGAAAGGGTAGGAATAAGAAAAAGATAGCATTAGCAATATGGGATCCCCTTATACAATGGATTGATTATTCTGATTAATTAAGTCTCTAAAGTTTTTATTATAATTTCTATTGTATAAATAAGAACTTGTACAACAAGTTGTCCACATTCACCAATGTATAAATATGGCAACCTAAAATGCCTATATGAGTGTGGGGTGGGGGGGTGGCGGGGTGGGTTGTCTTAAAATGTAAAAACCTTAATTAAAAAAAATCTTTATTTCTCATAGGATCCACTATATGTTTTGATTGCCACCTCTATGTAATAATATGTGGATAAAATGCTTGTTCTGTTATAACTTATGCAATATTTATACTGACTAATCACTGGATCACTACAAATGTATTTGGGACCTTGTGCTTAGTCAAAAATTCTTTAAAATACTTGATGTGTTGAGCTTATATCACTCTGGTTATATGATTAGATACTGTGTCACATGGTTATACTGACCTTGTAATCTTATGAATCTGAAATGCTAACTGTGTTGGGAGTTTACTCCTATAGTTGTTATGCTGTAGGTAATATCATTAACTGAAACAGATATGTTTTAAATATGACCAAGAAGATTATTTTGACTGTGTCATCAAACCTGGATACGGAAATGTTCACAATTCTGCACCATGTTTGTTCATTGCAGCGATGTCTATATTGTTTGTATATATCAGCATTTGATATATCTCATGCAGTGCTATTCTGTCTCTTCATTTCTGTCTATTTCTGTCTACTTACAATGAAATCGATAGTTAACATTTTACTAATATCTAGTTTGTTTACTATCTCCGTTCGCTCTGGAATTATGCGACTAAACTTTTTGGTGGTTTCGGCATGATCTGTGAACTGTTTTAGTCTTATGCACGATTAGCATACTCGCATTGTGGACCATTTTTTACTATTCTATTTTGTGTATATGTTTAGATCATTGGTTCGCTGTAGTCCCCTTTTGGCATACTGAGATTTCAGCTTTATTAATGTATAGATCTGCCCGACATACGTTTGGAGTTCTGTCTTCACTTTTCCACGAATATAGATGGCTTACATTTCACCCATTAATATGGACTCTTGCACTATATAAAGGTGCCTAGTTGGGCAAGTCTCTGCATTTATTCCACCACGGCTTACACTTGCTCTAATATTGTCAGGGTACGTCAGTAGCGCCAAGGATAATACACCACTAACCTTAGGTACAACCAGCAGGAACGATGCCGTGAAGAGTAGTTCCCAGTGTCCCCTAAACACTACTCTCTCCACAATACTTGTAACGCACTATGGGTAGAGAAGTATCCCAAGGGAAAAAGGGAATGGGATCAAATAATAAAAGGTGTCCTGTTCCGTCACAGGAGATGGCACCCCTCTTTTGCTCACCCTCTAGAATCCCTGTACATACAAGAGAGTAAGAACAGAATGAGTATCTCCACAATCACACACAGTATAGTAAGAAGAGTATTAGCGATACCAATTTGAAACTTACAGGAAACACTACCAGGATGTACCTCCTAGAGGACTCTGCTGGGAAGTACTTGTATCCACTCACACCAACCAATCAGGAATTAAACCGTGTTCGGAAAGACATTCCCCAGTAGTCAGAGATAGATGCAGAGGAAGGGCGTCTAGAGAGGAGAGCGCCTTGATGCGCAGTCTCCGACTCTCTAGCAGCGTCTAAATACCTGTTTGGTTCGAGGGATCCGATGGTGATTGTTGCTGGATCACGGGAGGCAGACAAGTGAGAGGAGAGCGCCTTACGCGCCGTCTTCGACTCTCACAAAGGGTTCCTCAATAGAACAGTCTTGCGTCAAAGCGGGACTCGGGTTTCTGAAGGTTGGTACCGCATCCGGGAAAACAGAACGCTTTCTGTCTTGTGCTCGAAAAGAAGTAAAAGCAAACTAAACAACGTTCTCTCGTTCTAATCCTTAACGGAGACGCGAGCACCCACTCGGTGCTTTGGAGGTCAAAGGTAATCCGACCGCGCTGCAAACTCGTGCGGTCCCAGGGATCCGTGTGGTTCTTCTAGGTTGTGGCGTCTTCCAGCGCGAGGAAATCGCGGAACACCCGAAACACCAAAACAGGTCCGCCTGAAGGCTCAGCAGGCAGTTTGTCCAGCACCGTTCCTCTAGGAGGCGGGGCTTAAGTAGGAGTTTGCTTCTTCCTGTTTTCCGGTGATATGCCCCTAGGCATTTTGGGACATGTAGTTCCTGACTCATACGTGACATTCGAAACCGTGAAAGGTGAGGGATGTCTACTCTGCGTGTACCCATAATCGCGACAGAACCCCCTCTCAAGGACCGCCGACTCGGTGGTCGACCCAGCTTACCCGGATTGGCCAGATGGAATTGGTCTATCAGTTCGGGACAATTAAGGTTCCCCACAGGTTCCCAGGTCCGGTCCTCCACTCCGAACCCATTCCAGTCCACCAGATATTGGACCCTCCCACGCACCAGCCTGGAATCTAGGAGGGACTGAACTTCATATTCTTCCCGCCCTTCCACATCAATGGGGGGAGGTCTAATGGGCAGTCTCATACTAGGTGGGCATGGCTGGAGGAGTGAAACGTGGAAGACTGGATGGATGTGCCAGGAGAATGGTAACGACAGTCTCATGGATACAGGATTGATCACATCTTCGATGCCATAGGGACCTACGTATCGAGGTCTGAGTTTGTTCACTCCTTTCAGAGGTAGGTTCTTTGTGCTCAACCAGACCTTATCTCCTACTTGGTAGGTGGGTTCAGGTGTTCTCTTCTTATCTGCTTGTTGTTTTTGCGACTTCTGGGCCGAGAGCAAATGCCGTCTTGCGTCCACTAACACTGCCTTAAGATGAGCATGATGTTCACTGATGCTCGGCAGACGGGACTGGATAGGCCATTCAAATGGGAGCATATTAGGGTGATATCCGTTGATACAAAAGAAAGGGGAACACCCTAGTGTAGAATGTTCAGCGTTGTTATATGTGAACTCCGCAGTCCATAGCAAAGGATACCATTCAGTGGAATTCTGTAGGGAAAAGCAACAGAGGTACTGCTCAAGGGTTTGGTTTAAGCGTTCAGTTTTCCCATCCATTTGAGGATGATAGCTGCTTGAAAGTTTAGCCTCTATAGACATGGATTTGCACAATGCCTTCCAGAAGTGGGACGTAAATTGCGACCCTCTGTCAGTGATCAGGACACTTGGAATCCCATGTAGACGAACGATGTTTTGCAGAAAGACTAACGCTAGTTCAGAAGACGTGGGCAATCTCTTGAGCGGAATGAAATGGCCCATCTTTGATAAGTGATCCACGATAACCAAGATAGTTGTAAAACCTTCACAGGGTGGCATTTCTACTCTAAAGTCCATAGAGACTGTATGCCATGGTTTGGGAGGAATGGGGAGGGGGTGTAAAAGCCCCGCTGGTTTTGAATGAATAGCTTTTCCTTGGGCACATACTGTACAGTCCTGTAGATACTTCTCTACATCTTTTCCGTAGTGTAGGCCACCAGAATGAGCGTTCTATGTTGGCGATGGTCTTGAATCTTCCCAAGTGTCCACCCAGGGTGGAGTCATGAGCCCATGCTACCACCTTTTTCTGGAGACTAGGGTGTGGGACATATAACGCTTGAGAGTGGTATAACAGCTCTTCATGTTTTGTGCGATATTCAGGATTTTCTTGGATCCAGGCGTCACTGTCTATGTCAGAGATAGTCACTTTTAGGTCATCCAGGAAATCATGAGACTCTATCAATGCCAACAGGGGTCCAGGGAAACAGGTCTCAGGTAGTATAGATGGTACATCAGTCGGTTCCCCCTGGCATGAGTCGAGGATGTCTTCGCTACGTGACAGGGCATCAGCCTTACCGTTTTGGGGCCCAGGTCGGTATTTGATCACAAAGTCGTAGTCGGCAAAGAATAAAGTCCATCTCAATTGCCGAGGTTTCAAGGCCTTCGCCGTCCTCAGAAACAACAAGTTTCTGTGATCTGTATAGATTTCCACTACGTGGCGCGCCCCAAGAAGGTAGGGCCTCCATTCTTCGCATGCCCTCTTTATCGCTAGTAGCTCCTTGTCGGATATAGAGTAATTGATTTCACTAGGTGAGAGTTTTTTCGAGAAATAGGCTACCGGGTGCAGTTGCCCTGTGGAAGGATGTCTCTATGATAGCACTCCTCCGAGTGCATACTGGGAGGCATCTATTTCAAGGATGAAAGGCAATTGTGTATCTGGATGACGTAAGATTGGGGCTTGTGTGAATCGTGCTTTTGAGCGTTGTGAATGCTTTCTCTGCTTCTGTTCCCCATACAAAGGGGGTATTTTTCCGTAGGAGGCTTGAGATAGGATGGATGATCTTGGAAAAATCTTTAATAAAGCGCCTGTAGTAATTAGCGAACCCCAGGAAGCACTGAACGGATTTCACATTCTGGGGAGTCTTCCAGCAGGTTATCGCCTCTACTTTGCCTGTTTCCATTTGGAATCCGTTTTCATTGATGATGTAACCGAGGAATGCTATTTCTCGGACATTTTTCCAATTTGGCGTACAGTGAATGGTCTCGGAGACGTTCTAGGACGGTTTTGACATGCCGTATGTGTTCAAGAAGAGAGGTGGAGTAAATCAAAATATCGTCGATGTAGACAATGCAAAACGTGTCTAGCAGCCCTCTCAGTACCTCATCCATAAAGTATTGAAACGCCGCAGAGGTATTTCAAAGCCCAAAAGGCATTACTCTGTATTCATAGAGTCCGAATTTGGTTCTAAAGGCAGTCTTCCATTCGTCTCCTTGTTTAACCCTTACCAGGTGGTAGGCTCCTCGCAAGTCGAGCTTCGTGAAGTACGTGCTCCCTTTCAATTGATCCAGTTAAACTGGTATCACAGGTAATGGGTAACGTTTTTTTATCGTGATACGATTGATGGCATGATAGTCAATGCACGTGCGTAGTTCATCGCAATCCTTCGTGATGAAAAAGAGGGGCGAGGAAGCAGGAGATGAAGAATGTCTGATAAAACCGGAGGCAAGGTTTTCATCCAGATATTTGCGTAGGTATTGTGTTTCCGGTTCAGTCAGTGCATAAACCCTGCTACACGGGATTTCCGCACCAGGGGTCAATTCAATCCTACAATCATATACCCTATGTGGAGGTAGTTGAGTGGCCAATTGTTTATCGAATACCATTCGATATTCTTCATATTCTCCTAGTATGGACGTGGTACAACAGTACGCCGGAGTAGGGCAAGCAGAGGCCAATAGTATGGCCTTGGAGTCTTCTTGTGTGTACATTGTTCTTGACAGTACAAGGAATTCATCTTCACGGAGCGTTCTGCCCATCCAATGGTAGGATTATGTACTGTAAGCCAAGGCATGCCTAATATTAGGCGGAACTGTGGAACATCTATGACATCGAATTGGATTGTCTCATAATGGCGTTCCCCCAGCCTCATGAGGAGAGGGACTGTGTGATACCAGACAGGCCCTGATGTGAGGGCCTTTCCATCCACTGCATGGACTTGAGTGGGGGCTTTCTTCTTTTGCCATTCCACTCCTATGGTTCTGGAGTATTCTTGGTCGATAAAATTGCCGGTTGCTCCTGAGTCCAACAAGGCTGCCACAGCAATGTGATGGTTTTCTTCTAGATATAAATGTACGTTAACGGTGAGATGAGTAGCCGTACTTAGGGGGGTACGTGCAATCACCGAAGAGATTGTCGTCCAGGCGCCTGTTGAACCAGTGACCTCGCCCTGGTTCATCCCTGTTCGTTTTCTGACCCCTCCTTAGCCCTGATTACTGCTTGTCCCTTCCGAGTCGGATTCTGGTTAGGCAACTGGTTTCAGGCTCGACACTCCTTGATAAAATGGCCTCCCTTGCCGCAATGCATACAGCACACAAAAAGGAGGTAGGCCCTTAGTGGGGCTGAGGGAGGGCTGGACCCTATATAGTTATACACACGAAAGATTGCCCCCTCTCAGATTATTTTAGAGTGACGACCAAATAAACTATTGCATTAAACCTGGTCCAGTATATTTATTTGCACCTTTTTATTGTTTTCTTTCATACAAAAATTATTTCAAATGTCAGAAAGAGAATACACAAAACAAGCATTTACTAACAAACTTATCAAATGGACAATTGACACAAAGCATATATCACGAAAATATCAGACAATAAACATCACTATTACATCCAACCAACACTATGAATTGTAGTGCAACAATTTTGCAATATATTAGGTCAATTCAATAATCAAAATTTCTTTACATGAAAAAGTTACTACATTCAAGAGCAAATGAAAACATATATCACTATTTTCCTGAAAGACACACTAGTTGTCGCAATTGGCTCTTGCTGGGGTAGCCGACGCGTTTCAAGTTCGGACCATGAGTGTCCAAACCGTCATCAGGGCTGTGTATTATTCTGTTAGGATGTAGAAAAACGTAGTTTTAATACACCAATTGACCTCTATTGTTAAAACTCAACCGTTTGGATAAGAAAAATGTACCTGTGTGATATTATGTAGTTTAGCCTTTGATTGCTTTTAACGCTGGATACAATTATTTTCTTCCACTATCCAGCGAAACGACTTGTTCCACAAAAAACAATCTGTTAAACAAACAGCATGTTGTCTTTATTTACAACAACACAGTATTCGGGGGTCAAAAACACCCTATACTGTTTTTTTTTAAAAAGTGTGGGAGGGGGGGTTGTTTCAGTTTGTTGTTTTCATACCTTATTTTGCGCTATCTTGCGATGCACGGGGGCGGAGAGATGTCGTATTCTTATTCTTGTGATCCTAGTTAAATGACACATAACCTGCGTTTAGATACCCCGTATCTGTGAATCAAAATATATAAGTGTGTGTGATTACAAAACCCATCTCGTACCTTTGATTCACGTGATGGTATCATTCAAGGGACTTCGTTTTTTCTTCTTTTCTCTTTGACTCGCGCCACGTCTACCTGTTTGTATAATACACTCGTGAGTGCCCGGAGGTTACAGAAAATTCTTTAGCCACCTAGCTGATAAAGCAGGCCACTAATTTCTCGTACCTGTGCTTTTGGTGGGATGAGGCGTCGCCTCTCGCCTCCCGTCTACCGCCCCGTCCGGGGCTGCAGATGTATCGGCCTCGCCTTCTATTTACTTTTCTGCGGGTTCCGATTACGGCAACAATTCTCTGTTCTGTATTGAGGAAGGCGCATTGTCAAACGCTTCGCGTAAAGCGGGGTTGGTTTAAAAAGGATTCTGCGCTGCCGCTTGTGTGTCATTACCTGCTGGTGCATTCCGCTACTCTTGTGCTCTGCTTCTAAATCGCTTCTACTCGATTGTGAAGCCGGCGGCCATATTGTCAACCTATAAAGAGGCTTGCTAGTGAAATTGGTGCATTATGGGGGTTGTAGTGTATTGAAGGTTTGAAACGCATGAATCTTATGTGTGTAGGTGGCAATTGGGAATTGTTTTGAGAGCCCATAGTATTTAAGCGCAGGGTTGTGTATTTGGAACTCGAACAATGGGGTTTTAATACACAACTCCACAAATCAAAAGATTTGCAAATAGCGTGTTTTAGCAGATATATCCGAGCAGTATGGCGCAAAGTCTCAGATTCTTGACAATTCAGACATATTATTCAATCCAGTCATTGTGCAGTTGAATTTCAAGATTAGGTATGCTTCCTTTTCTAGTAGCATCCTATCAATATCTGCAGGACGTTGTACGTTACTCATTGTGTGGAGGACAGACCACCTGAAGTCAGTTTCGCTATGTGACAGCTCTACAAAGTGTTCAACCATAGGGGCTGTGAGTATTTTCCTCTTGATTCTTGACCTGTGCTGTCCTATTCGAAGGTTGACCTGCTGGTTTGTTTTGCCTATATAAATTCTTGGACAAGGGCAAATGATTACATAAATCACGTTTTTAGTTTTACAGTTTGAGAAACCAGGGTGTCTCCACTTGACTCCTTGGTGCTGGAACTCATTACCTTCAATAGTGCTGCCACGTGCAACACAGTTGCCGCACCTATGGTGCCCCTCTAGTGGTTTCATGTCCCATAGAGCTCAAAGTTCATGTTTTGGTTGAGACCTCGAAAGATCCGCTCTCACTATTTGTTCTCCCACAAGCTTTTGTTCTTCTTATATGCAAAAATGGGGCGCGGAAATGGACATTCCAAATTTTCGAGCAGGTGCCAGTTTTTAAGGACCGCTTGTCTGAGGTTGTGCGTATCCGGCCCAAAGGTTGTGACGCAAACTAATCTGTCTAATTCCTGCTTCTCTCTGACCTGTAATAAGGTTTCACGAGGGGTAAACCTAGCTCTTTTATAGGAATTCTTCAGGAGTTTCCGTGGATATCCTCTGTGAATCATCTCATTGCAGAATGTCTGGGCATGATGGTCGTAGTCACCTATCTCAGAGCAATTTCTCCGGATACGTAACATTTGCCCATACGGTAAGTTGGCCCTCAAGCTTCTAGGGTGATAGCTTTTATGGTGCAAAATGGTGTTTTTATCAGTCGATTTTTTGTATAAGGATGTCTTTAATTTACCATCCTCACAGGTGACCTCCACATCTAAAAATGTCATTCTTGTGGTGCTGGTTTCAATAGAGAATTTAATATCTCTGTGTCTGTTGTTAATCCAACCATGGAACGCCAAGAGGTCCGTCTGGCTCCCCTGCCACAGGAGCCAGACGTCATCTATGTATCGCCAACATTGTATGATGTTACTCTTGTATGGATTATTGTTCTCTACAAATAGGGACTCATACTGTGCCATATGGAGCACTGCCATTTCTGGGGCATAAGGACACCCCATGGCAGTGCCCTTGATTTGCATATAGAACCGCTCATTGAAAGTTTTGGTCTGGGAATCAGAAGACGTACATCATTTCTTGATCGGTCACCTTTCCGTTCGAGTAAACGGTGATCCAGTTGCACCGTTAGATCGATCATCTCCTCGCATGTCGGAGGTAATTGCACCACCTGTGAGAGGACATCCTTTAGTTCGCCCGCAGCCCTTGATAAAAAAGGAAGGTCCGTTTTGCTTGAGGCCAATCGGATTCCACTACTAGCCGGTTGAAGGTGGTGATGTATGAAAGGAGATCCTGAGAGCCCTGACGAAGGGTTAGCAGTTCACGGTCTAAGGTTAACATATGCGACTTACGATCAAACAGTTTCCGCATTTCTAAGCAAAACCTGCAAAATTGTGTAAAACAGGATCATTGCGTTCCATTAGAGGAATAGCCAACTTGCCGCGTTTCCACCCAGGTATGACATCATAAACGCGGTTTTTGATGCTTCCTCCTGGAAAACAGCCGGCTTGCATAGAAAATGCAAGCAACACTGGTTCAAAAAAGTTTCACATTTCTTCGGATCCCCGTAAAACCGCTCTGGAGGGGCCAAGGGTATTCCGGTGTTTTGTAAGACGTGCACCGTCGGGACTGGACCAGCAGATGGAGGCAAGACAGAACTGGATGTAAAGAAACCTCCACCTTGTGTAGAGGTTGTGGGTTGCGCAGTCTGGGAAGGAGAGGGCAGGGTTGCATCACGTATATAGGACCCACCTCCTTGTCTAGAGATATCCGCCACCTCTCTTTTAATGGTACCCATCTCTTTTTTGAGTTCTTGGTTCTCTAGCCTGGAGGATTGTACCTCATGCTGTAAGGCATTGAAACTTTCCAAGAGCGAGGTCAATACTGCGTTAGTATCCATCGCTCGGCTGGCGATTAACTTGGGCTTGACGATCTGTCAGGGTTTGTCAGTAGCGCCAAGGATAATACACCACTAACCTTAGGTAC
The DNA here is from genome assembly GCF_964263255.1 of Lissotriton vulgaris. Classification (NCBI taxonomy): domain Eukaryota; kingdom Metazoa; phylum Chordata; class Amphibia; order Caudata; family Salamandridae; genus Lissotriton; species Lissotriton vulgaris. Next base: position 52,608,316 of record NC_141696.1, read on the forward strand.
AGCCAGCAGGAACGATGCCGTGAAGAGTAGTTCCCAGTGTCCCCTAAACACTACTCTCTCCACAACACTTGTAACGCAATATGGGTAGAGAAGTATCCCAAGGGAAAAAGGGAATGGGATCAAATAATAAAAGGTGTCCTGTTCCGTCACAGGAGATGGCACCCGTCTTTTGCTCACCCTCTAGAATCCCTGTACATTCAAGAGAGTAAGAACAGAATGAGTATCTCCACAATCACACACAGTATAGTAAGAAGAAGTATAGTAGTCCTTCTCAAAGAACTCTTAACCCCCTACAAGGTGGAAAGAGATCTCCGGTCCAATGGAGAAAACCTTATCTCAGTCCCCAGAGTCAAAAAAGCTAAAACCGGTGGCCGTCGTTTCTCGGTCCACACGGCCAAACATTGGAACGGCCTACCAAGAAGACTGAGGACAGAACTAAACTACCTCACGTTCAGGAAATCCTTAAAGACTCTCCTTTTCCCCCAAACATAACTTCGTTTTAGACGGCTGAAACCCCTGGAGAAACAGGTCAGCGCTGGGATGCTCATCGAGTTACTACGCGCTTTATAAAACCATTAAATAAATAAATGAATAAATAAGAGTATTAGCGATACCACTTTGAAACTTACAGGAAACACTACCAGGATGTACCTCCTAGAGGACTCTGCTGGGAAGTACTTGTATCCACTCACACCAATCAATCAGGAATTAAACCGTGTTCGGAAAGACATTCCCCAGTAGTCAGAGATAGATGCAGAGGAAGGGCGTCTAGAGAGGAGAGCGCCTTGATGCGCAGTCTCCGACTCTCTAGCGCCGTGTAAATACCTGTTTGGTTCGAGGGATCCGATGGTGATTGTTGCTGGATCACGGGAGGCAGACAAGTGAGAGGAGAGCGCCTTTACGCGCCGTCTCCGACTCTCACGAAGGGTTCCTCAATAGAACTGTCTTGCGTCAAAGCGGGACTCGGGTTTCTGAAGGTCGGTACCGCATCCGGGAAAACAGAACGCTTTCTGTCTTGTGCCCGAAAAGAAAAAAAAGCAAACGAAACAACGTTCTCTCGTTCTAATCCTTAACGGAGACGCGAGCACCCACTCGGTGCTTTGGAGGTCAAAGGTAATCCGGCCACGCTGCAAACACGCACGGTCCCAGGCATCGGATGGTTCTTCTAGGTTGTGGCGTCTTCCACCGCGAGGAGATCCCGGAACGCCCGAAACACCAAAACAGGTCCGTCTGAAGGCTCAGCAGGCAGTTTGTCAAGCACCGTTACTCTAGGAGGCGGGGCTTAAGTAGGAGTTTGCTTCTTCCTGTTTTCCGGTAATATGCCCCTAAGCATTTTGGGACATGTAGTTCCTGACTCATACGTGACATTTGAAACCGTGAAAGGTGAGGGATGTCTACTCTGCATGTACCCATAATTGCGACAAATATATATGTCTTACGTGTTTTACACCATTCCAATATGGTGGAATATTATTACTGAGGACAGTCATCTATGTTGGTCATTGATCGGCTTGCTTGACACCCCACGTGATGGCGTACGTCTTAACATTATTGTACTTTAGGTGGCAGCGTGTTTTTAGCAACTCTCCGGTCTCCAGTCTCCAGTCGCGTTATCAGGCGTGCAGGACGCTCATTTTCAGGGTAAATTATCCTAACAACATCCGGGGGATTACACTTCTTTTACATTGAGGATTATCACTATGTTTTAGTTAATTTCTTAGTTAGTTGATTTCTTAATATTTTACTTTATATGTTATATGTTTATATAGTTCGGCTCACTTACGGCCAAATTACTACTCCTTTTCCTGTTTTTGAATATGCCATCGGTTTACCTATTGGTATATATATACGACATTTAATATAACACTATTTCTATACTAAAGAAGAATACTAGTTCGAAGCTGTGTGAGTTTATTGTAGAACTCTGTATTTGCACATATATATGGGGTGCATCTGTATTTCTCAAGTCCACTACCAGGATGTACCTCCTAGAGGACTCTGCTGGGAAGTACTTGTATCCACTCACACCAACCAATCAGGAATTAAACCGTGTTCGGAAAGACATTCCCCAGTAGTCAGAGATAGATGCAGAGGAAGGGCGTCTAGAGAGGAGAGCGCCTTGATGCGCAGTCTCCGACTCTCTAGCGCCGTGTAAATACCTGTTTGGTTCGAGGGATCCGATGGTGATTGTTGCTGGATCACGGGAGGCAGACAAGTGAGAGGAGAGCGCCTTCACGCGCCGTCTCCGACTCTCACGAAGGGTTCCTCAATAGAACTGTCTTGCGTCAAAGCGGGACTCGGGTTTCTGAAGGTCGGTACCGCATCCGGGAAAACAGAACGCTTTCTGTCTTGTGCCCGAAAAGAAGTAAAAGCAAACGAAACAACGTTCTCTCGTTCTAATCCTTAACGGAGACGCGAGCACCCACTCGGTGCTTTGGAGGTCAAAGGTAATCCGGCCACGCTGCAAACACGCACGGTCCCAGGCATCGGATGGTTCTTCTAGGTTGTGGCGTCTTCCACCGCGAGGAGATCCCGGAACGCCCGAAACACCAAAACAGGTCAGTCTGAAGGCTCAGCAGGCAGTTTGTCAAGCACCGTTACTCTAGGAGGCGGGGCTTAAGTAGGAGTTTGCTTCTTCCTGTTTTCCGGTAATATGCCCCTAAGCATTTTGGGACATGTAGTTCCTGACTCATACGTGACATTCGAAACCGTGAAAGGTGAGGGATGTCTACTCTGCATGTACCCATAATCGCGACAAATATATATGTCTTACGTGTTTTACACCATTCCAATATGGTGGAATATTATTACTGAGGACTGTCATCTATGTTGGTCATTGATCGGCTTGCTTGACACCCCACGTGATGGCGTACGTCTTAACATTATTGTACTTTAGGTGGCAGTGTGTTTTTAGCAACTCTCCGGTCTCCAGTCTCCAGTCGCGTTATCAGGCGTGCAGGACGCTAATTTTCAGGGTAAATTATCCTAACAACATCCGGGGGATTACACTTCTTTTACATTGAGGATTATCACTATGTTTTAGTTAATTTCTTAGTTAGTTGATTTCTTAATATTTTACTTTATATGAATTCCATCTAGATTACGGATGTTGATTTTCGGGTACTGGCCAAACTCACACTGCGACTAGTAGCGTTTTTGTTTTTGTTTTTACGATGCTGGATGGGCAGGACTCTTTCGCTCAGGGTAAGTGATTGACGCAACATTCGGGGGGGGGCTGCTCAGCGTCCTAATAAGTTTAGCACTTATACACAGCTTAGTTAAATTTCAACATCTTTATTTTAATTCCTCAGGTTACAATTGTCGATGTTCTGGCTCTTACTATATTTGCATTTCTATAATTAGTGGGTGAGTGTTTTAGTGCACTATATACGAGATATGTGCTTACTCATCTTGTTTTGCTTATTTTGGGAATGTGTACCAGGTTCTATTGATTATATATTTCTATGTTTCCCCTCTCTCATACTTAATTGTCAGGCTGCACCCTCCATTCCAGTGCATGTTCTCGTTAATTAATCGATTAACTGGAGGATAGCACATTTCCAAAAAATGTTGTGGTCGCTAGTCTGTAATGTGCAAGCTTTATGCAGGACTAGGATGAATTTATGTTTCACATCTTTTTAGATGTATTAGATATATTCTGTGGACTTAGGGAGACATTCCAATCTAATAGCGTTGACAGTTCTAATTACTCTACCTTTGATCTTACCCTATGCTCACAAATTCCACTATATCGATTGACTGTAGCCTCTAGTGTTTTGGAGTTGTTATGAGATGTGCTTAAGACTTAATATCTTATTTTAGATACATTTCTCGAGGACGCAAGTTGGTCGTTTTGAAGTGAGCCATTTTATATACGTTATTAAAGAACCTTGTACCTGCGTCAAGGTTCATACTGGTTGAGCACGCATGACCATGATATTATTGTTTTGCACATATACATAATAGGCATCTACTCTCGATCTTGACACATCTAGAGTAGTTCGGCTCACTTACGACCAAATTACTACTCCTTTTCCTGTTTTTGAATATGCCATCGGTTTACCTAATGGTATATATATACGACATTTAATATAACACTATTTCTATACTAAAGAAGAATACTAGTTCGAAGCTGTGTGAGTTTATTGTAGAACTCTGTATTTGCACATATATATGGGGTGCATCTGTATTTCTCAAGTCCAATTAATATACATTACAGCTTTGTATTAGGATTTCATCTTTTTCCCTTTATATTTGTGTTCTGTAAAACTATAGTCATGTTTATGTTATAATTATCGGCTACCAGATCTTGCTTTCACTGAATAATTGCTTTGATCTGTCCACGCCTAGGACTTGCCCGACGTACTCATTCCCTGCTTGCTAATCACTCCACATCCTTAGTGACTGACATAATTCTTTGTGGTTATCATACCACTACTCAAAGCGGCTTGATCGATTTAAGATTCTTTTGGTGGGTTAACCATTGTTTGAACCTTCTCTCAACTGCACTTATTAGGTTCACTGAGACGATTCAAATCTCACAATTCACTCGCTGTTTTCAGCATGCATTGTTCTCTTGTTTTTTTCTTTTTTTTTTCTTCTTTCTTTCTTCTCCTTTCTTTCTCATTTTGGTGCTGAGATTTTTATTTTGTTAATGCTTGTATTTCGAGCACTTGATTCCAGAAACTCTAGGCCTTTTGACACTTGCGTGTATTTAAAAGAATTCTTATTTATTTATAATGTTTTTTGACTAATCTTACTTCTTCTATGGGTTCCTTTTTACTTTTCACATTTAACCGTCTCTTTCACACTTTTTGGGTGAATACTTTAAGTATTGCAATAATCCTTTTTCTTAACTCCTAGGATTATAATATGTTTCAATATGATTTTATGCCCTATAAGGATTACGTCCTTTGTTATGATCTGAGTTGTATTCTTTATGTCTACAGTCTTGGGTCGGATTTTGTACTGACGAAACACGTGTTGGCTGGCTGCTTTTGACATTTGAATTTGAATATACGAATAAAAAGAAAATCACATGCTCAAAGTCTTTGTTTTGATCATCTTGTCCCAAGAACAATGTTTTGATACATCATGTTTATAGCAATGTATTCTTGAAAGAATCTTGAGAACAATAAGTCATTACCAATATTGTAATCTGGATAGTGCTGTATTGACCCTTCTGAATTTCTGTTCCGGCAGGACCTTTTGATTTGCTCTAGTCACCCGGGGTAGTGGGTGGCAGTGGTCTCCCTAGCACTCTTACTGTACCTACAGTAATCGTGATATTTTGTGCCCTGATTAATAAGTTTGTTGTCTTTTCACTGCTCACCCTCTGTTTGATAGGCACAGAGAAGTCGGGCTTAACGTAAAAGGCAATGTGTTAAGTATTTGTGCAATACAACAACAGTACAACCGTGAAAACACCACAAAAAGACTCCACACAGGTTTCGAAAATTAGATTACGATTTTATAAATAAAACAAGACCAAAACGACAAAAATCGAATAAGTAAAAGTCAAGATATGAATCTTTAAAGATTAATTTCAAAACAGAGGTTAGAAGCAAATAGTACTTTCGAGGTAATGAGTTGCGTTGGAACGGGAAAATGTCAAGAGTTCAGACTGCCCACGATGGAGCGCAGGCTGGCTACAGGATACACGCAGGGTCCGCTGAGCAAAAGTTTCTTAATCCTTGGTCGCAAACACAAGAGGCGGGTTTGCATCAATGTCTGCCCCACAGTCGAAGAGATGCGTTGATTTTCTTCATGCTTTGATGGCGATACGCTGGTTTTTGAAGACGAGCATCAGTTCTGCAATACTTTGATTCCGTAGATGATCAATTGGGTTTCTACACGCTGTGAAAGAAATGCTGTAATCGTCCTTCTGCAATGGTGGTGATGCAGTGGTCTATTCACTGCGTTTGTAACCAATGCACAGGGTTCCTCCGCACTATCAAAGGGATGCATCGATCATCCTTTAGCAGTGGAGAAGATCAATGCGACTGTTCCAATGATGCTGCTTGGGCCCCAAGTGTGATGCTCTGATTCTGTTACTGCTTCAGCTGCAAATCTGCTCATGGCAGCAGAGGATGTGTCTGTCTAACTGGAGCAAGCACCTGGAGTCACTTCCAATGACCCAGTCACAGGAAAAGGGTTAAAGAATTTGATGTCCCGGTATCTTTAAAGAAGAAAACAAGTTACTTACCTGTAACTTTAGTTCCCCAGTATTGGTAACTTTCATAGATTCTCATGCTTTGTATCATTCCCCGTTGTCGGAATGGGAGTCTGGTTAACAAAAATACCATAGCTGTAGGTACAAATGACAAAGGAAAAAGGCCTAGGCCTCATTCCCTTTTGTAGCATATCACCCTCTTTGTGTAAAAGAGACCAAACTTTGGCATCAGCCAATCAGAAGTGCCTCACTCCTTAGAACCTTCCTGAAGGAACCTCAGAGCCTCAGATTGTCGTAGCCGTTGTGTACTTAGACACCATATCTGTTGTAGGCTGAGCTTTCCACGGGGAGGCGGGTGGGCGCATGGGAATCTATGAAAGTTACCAATACTGGGGAACTAAAGTTACAGGTAAGTAACTTGTTTTCTTACCCAAGTATTGGAACTTTCATAGATTCCCATGCTTTGTATCAGAGTAGCAAGCAGTTGGCAAGATAATCTCATTTTGCATCATAAATTATAGCAATAGGCAACATGACATAAAATACAAAATGTGAAAGACGGAAGGCGGGAAAGAAAGGAAAGCTCACCATCAGTGGAAGAGGTTCCTCAGAACAGCCTGTCCTACTGCCGCATCATCTTGTTGCACGGATTCCAAGCAGTAATGCTTGGTAAAGGTGTGAATGCTGCTCCAGGTAGCAGCTCTGCAAATGTCTTTAATCTGCACCCCCGCGAAGAGGGCTGTTGAAGAAGCCATGGATCTTGTGGAATGTGCTCGGATCTTCCCAGTTAGTGGTTTTCCTGCAGCCTTGTGACAATGTAGAATGGCACTTGTGATCCATCTCGAAACACCCTGTTTGGATAGCGGAAGGCCCTTACCAGTACCTCCGAAGGCGACAAATAATTGTGAAGATTTTCGAAATCCTTTAGAACGTTCTAAATAGAATTTCAAGCATTGTTGCATATCCAATGAATGCAATGCTCTTTCTGCTGGTGTAGAAGGTTGAGGGAAGAACGCCTTCAGAATGACCGGTTCATTCAAGTGGAAATCCGAGGGAACCTTAGGCATGAACCTAAGATTAGTTCTCATGATCACAGTGTTTCTTTTGAATTGAAGGAAAGGTTCTTGGATGGTTAACGCCTGTAATTCTCCAACACGCCTAGCCGACGTGAGAGCAAGGAGGAGAACCAATGTCCACGAAAGATATTTCATGTCAGAACGATGGATTGGTTCAAATGGACCCTTCATGAGGTGAGAAAGGACGAGATTTAAATGCCATGTAGGAGGGGGCGGTCGCACTGGTGGATAGACCCTGAACAAGCCCTTAAGAAATTGCTTGATAATCCTGGAAGACTACAAGGGCTCCCTCCCATAAAACGATAGGGAGTCCTCTCTCACTCGTGGATTCCGGGTTGGTGGTAGCAGCCCGGCGCCATTTATTGAGAGACGCTGCATTACGGCAGACTGGACTACAATTGCTCACTTAATTTTTAACTTGTATTTTGACCTTGCTTATCGCGTTTTAAAACTGTTACTGTGTGTTAAGCGGTGACTGCAACTGTGTATCTGTTTGCGTGCAGGGCGGCTGATTGATAGCGCTACTCGCACCCTTACCTTAACAGCGGCCCCTCTGCCTTGGTCCATCGCGGCTTCTGCCGATTGTGTGGAGGGCGGCTCACCTACCGCGGCCCCTAGTGCCGGTCTGGTGGTGGGAACGGGCGCCATATTGGGAGGAGCCAGAGAGCGCAGGGACCTGTGGCAGCGGTCCAGTCGCTCGAGGCTCCCTCACATAAAACATAATGTGGTGGAGGGAGCGCAGCGGACGAGCTCAGCGGGCGCGACGGAGGCGCGCCGGAGTCGCGCTAGAGTCAAGCTCGTCTGCGCTTGTCCGCGAGCGTCCGGGACTAGGGGCTAAGGACTCTGCGTGTCCTTTGGTGTATACATCCGCTGATTTACTAGCGCTGCGACCTTCCATCATGAAGTGCCCCCCCGTACCCCTCAACGCGGTGAAGCGGACATTTCGCCTAGGCATCACTAATCCCATCAACCTAACTACGGACTCTGCCTCTACTTACGCGGTTTCGGAAAGCACGCCAGGTACCACTTGTAATTTTAAATGTGTTTATTTAAACACCCGTTCCATGACCAAACATCAGACAGATATCTTTCTGTTACTATCCGATACTAAACCGGATTTACTCCTCTTGACCGAAACATGGCTTACACCGGATTCATTACCGGACATCTTAGCTGCCTTGCCTGCTGATTATTATATTATCTCCGTGTTACGACCGGCAGGTAAAATTGGGGGCGGGGTGGCCATCATCTCCAATAAGAAACATCAACTTAGACAACTCCCCTCCTTAGATATTCCTAATGTGGAGAATATTGTTGCCAAATTGGATACTGTCAATGGGACACTTGTGGTGGTTTTACTATACCGCCCGCCCCAAACTATGGTTATGTTCCCTGCTATTCTTGCGGAGCAACTGGCCATGTTAGCCACCAATAATTCAAAACTACTCCTGGTCGGGGATTTAAATCTCTGGTTTGATAACATCCTATTAGATCCCCAAGCAGCTGAGACTAGGGACCTTCTGAGTGATCTGAATTTAATACAATATATAGATACTCAGACCCATCAAAAGGGCCACAGTCTCGATCAACTTTGGTCATTGAATCTAGCTATTGATTTTATTGATATTAAACCTTGTAGCTGGTCTGATCATTTTACTATTAGTTTCTCATTTTGTGTTGTGAAAGCTCTTCAATTTAAGCTGAAGGCTACCAGTCTGACTCGGAAATGGTCCTCGCTGGACATGTCAGCTTTTTAAAATTTGTTGAAGTCTACTCTGCCAGAGCAGAGCTCAGATGTGGAGATAGCCGATTGCAGGCTTCAAGATTGGCTAAACTCGGCCATTAATGTTTGTGTTCCCCTCACTCGCTTTGATAACTCACGCGGCGCGGACGCGCATAAGTGGTTCACGCCGGAGTTGAGGAAACTAAAACTTGAAGTGAGGCAGCAAGAAAGAACATGGCGTTCCAATTATTGTCCTCAAACAAGGATCGCATACTGTTCTACTCGTAAAGCCTACCAAAAAACGTTGCACACTCACAAAACTGCTTATTTCTCTTCTAAAATACTTAACGCGACCAATAAGTCGAAAGAAATTTTCAGGATTGTGACTGAGTTGTGCAATGATGAGAGAACTTCTCCCCCGGTTGTCCCCTCACAATTGCTCTGCAACTCGCTGAATGACTATTTTAATGATAAAATAGTGTTGATTAAGGACACTCTATCCAAGCTTCCAGTTTGTGCCCCGATAGACGACACCTTTTTAAACCCTCTTACTTTGCATTCCTTCCCCTTAATCACTCACCAAACCCTTCAAGATTTGCTCATTAGAGTTAAATCAGGATCTCCTCAGGATGCCTGCCCTCCCCAAGTAATGAGAGAAATTGGTCGGGCACTCCCAAGTAGCCTGATTCCACTGCTCAACAACTCCCTCACGTCAGGGAATGTTCCTAATAGTTTTAAACAGGCCTTATTGATTCCTTTGAAAAAGAAACCTGGCATTGACTCCTCAGACCTTTCTAATTATAGACCAATATCGTTACTGCCTTACTTATCCAAAATATTGGAGGCGCATGTAACCAACTGCCTATCAAGTTTTGTGGAAGCCTCTGGGTATTTACAACCCAACCAGGCAGGTTTCCGGCCTGGTCACTCTACTGAGGCAGTGATACTGGCCGTTCAGAATACTTTAAGGTCTAATGCAGACAGGGACTTGCACCAGGCTTTGGTGTTATTGGACCTGTCTGCGGCGTTCAACACGGTTGACTATACCATCTTGGTCAACCGTGTCGAACAGGCCGGTCTTCGGGACTCGGCCTTGGCCTGGCTCAAGTCCTTTATTTCTGGACGTACCCAATCGGTTCGACTAGGTTCTTTCACAGCCCCTAAAAAAATTTCCTTTTGTGGGGTTCCTCAAGGATCCTCCTTGTCCCCTTTATTATTTAATTTGTATATGCGGCCTCTGTTGTTCTCTCTACGAGAGTTTAAGATTGATGTATATAATTATGCAGACGACCTGCAGCTGGTCTTTGTGCTAAACTCTCACAATGCTGCCGAGGAATTTCGAGCAACCATGTCTTTTATCCAGAGGTGGATGTCTCTAAACCACCTTAAGTTAAATCCGGGAAAAACGGAGCTCATTCTACCTGGGAAGAGTGAGATCACTTGGAGTCCTAGTTTTTGGCCGTCGGACATGGGCTCGCCCCCAAAAAAATCCCGTACAGTAAAAAGTTTGGGAGTGACTCTTAGTGAGGACCTTACCTTGGTAAGTCAAGTCGGAACTGTGGTCTCCTCGGTGTTTTTTCAACTGAGGAAGATCAAGAAAATAGCACATCTTCTTACAGGTCTGGCCTTAATTCAGACAGTTAGTGCTCTAGTCCTGTCCCACATTGATTTCTCAAATGGCCTCTATCTGGGGGCGCCTATTGGCCAACTTAAAAGATTGCAATACTTGCAAAATCAAGCTGCGAGACTTATTTGCAAAGTCCCTAAGTGGGAATCAATTAGACACGGACTAGAGACCCTGCACTGGCTGCCTGTGGAACAGAGAGCCACATTCAAGGTGGGCTGCATTGTGTTTAAGGCTCTGGAGGGTAAGGGTCCCATGTTCCTTAGATTACTACTGCGCAAATATATACCTTCGCGCAGTTTGAGATCAATCCACAAAGACCTACTTGAGGTCCCCCGTTTCAAAAAGAAACGTCAGGGAGGCAGCAGTTTTCAATTTTTAGCCGCCTCATTGTGGAATTCCCTCCCTTTGACTCTGCGACATAGCAAGGAACTCCTTGCTTTTAGGAAGGCATTTAAAACTTTTCTTTTTTCCCAGGCTTATTGTAAACAGTGATTGTATTTCTTTTATGTATTGTTATGTTTGACTCTCTCACCAGCGCCAAGAAGCCCCTGGGCGTATGCGCGCTTAACAAATAATAAATAACATAACATAACATAACATAACATAACATACAAGGAAGGATCAGATTCTGTCCTTCTTAACCTTGACAGAGCATCCAAATGGACCTTAATTGATAAATGGGCTAGTCCCGACTTAGCCAAGGACAGCAGATAAGGTAGGATCTGATGAGGTCTGGAATTGAAAGGATCAATGCTTTCTTTCTTACACCAGCAACAAAATCTTTTCCACTTAAGGCGGTAAGTCCTGTTCATTGAAGGAGCTCTTGCCTGGGACAGAACCTCCTTAATCTCTCTTGATAAGGGCAGGTTCATAAATTCTCGCTGCTCAGGAGCCATGCAGTCAGGTGTAATGACTGTGGATCTGGGTGCCAAATTTGTCCGTCGGACATCATGAGAAGATCCAGCAGAATCCTCAAAGGAACGGGAGGAGCTATTGACAACAGATGGAGCTCCGTGTACCAGAACTGCCTCGGCCAAGCCGGGGCTATTAGGATCATCCTGCACGGCTCCACTTTGATTTTCCTGATAAGTCGTGGTATCAGAGGAATGGGAGGAAAAGCGTAGACAAATGTCCTCGACCATGCTATCGAAAGCGCACTTCCCAGTGAACCTTGATGGTGAAGCCTGCTTGCGTAAGACCGGCATTTTTTGTTGGTCGGAGTGGCAAAGAGATCGATCTCCGGTCTGCCCCCCTGGCTGAAGATCTCTTCCAAAACTGTCTGATTCAATTTCCACTCGTGGCTGACTGAGGATGACCTGCTCAGCCTGTCGGCGTTTTCATTTAGGATCCCTGGTAAGTGTTCTGCCTTCAGTGATATCCTCTGAAGGATCGGCCATTCCCAGATCTGTTGAGCTTCTTGCGACAAAGGACGAGATCGGGTTCCTCCTTCCTTGTTCACATAGTGCATGGCCGTGGTGTTGTCCATCCTGATCAGCACTTGCGAACCTTCTAGGCGAGGAAGAAAAGCTTGCAGAGCTAGTCTTATCGCCCTTAGTTCTAAAAGGTTGATGTGAAGATTTTTCTCCTGGGGCGACCAATGCCAGCTGACATGTAGGTCTTGCATCACTGCTCCCCAACCCTCCAACGACGCGTCCGTTGTCACTACATGTGGGGACGGGTCGCTTACAAAGGCTAGACCTTGGGAAAAGTTGTTTTGATCTGTCCACCATAAGGTCGTGTCTTTCATCCTTGGAGTGACCGTTACTATGTCCTCGAATAAACCGTAGACAGTTGCCACTGATTGTCCAGTTCTTCCTGCAGAGGACGCATTCTGAGTCTGCAATGGGGAATCAGTGGAATGCACGATGAAATCACCCCCTGTAGGGATTTGTATTGGCGTACAGAAAGACACCTTCTTGCCCGTAAGTCCCGAGCCAAGGTCCGTAATTTTTCCCTCCTTTCCAGAGTAGGGAAGGCTCTTGAGAGGTTTGATTCCAAGAGGGCCCCCAGGAAGCGGGCCTTTCTTGATGGGACCAGAGAGGACTTCTCGTTGTTTAGAGTGAGGCCTAGAATCTGGAATAGATTCGTACAAGCTTGAACAGCCTCTAGCGCTGCCTCCCTGGACGGAGCTTTCAGCAACCAGTCGTCCAGGTAGGGGAAGACTTGGAAGTGGTTCCTTTGCAGGAAAGCTGCTACTGGCGCCAGCACCTTTGTAAAAATTCTCGGGGCTGAGCGGAGTCCAAAGGGTAAAACCCTGAATTGAAAATGGCTCTTGGCTACTGTGAATCACAGAAACCTTCTGTGTGCTGGGTGAATTGGAACATGGAAATACGCATCCTCGAGATCGAGCGTGGCCATGAAATCTCGCGGATTGATGAGTTTCAAGATGTCCTGGAGAGAGATCATCCGGAAAGAAAGGGAGATGAGATAGGTGTTTAGCTCCCTGAGGTCTAAAATAGGGCGCCATTTTTCTTGCGTTTTTCTCACCAGGAAGAACCTCGAATAAAATCCCTGTCCCCTTTGGTTTGAGGGAACCGGCTCTATCGCTCCCTTCCGGAGCATTTGTTGGACTTCGAGCCGCAGGAGACGCTGGTGTTTTGACGGAATGGCTGCCGGGGGCTTGGGTGGAGGGACTTGCGTGAATTCCAAAGTATGCCCTTTCTGAATGATGTTGAGCACCCAACGGTCTGATGTTATTTTGGACCAGTTTTGAAGGTATTTGGTGACCCTGCCTCCAACTGATGATTTCTTGAAGCAGGGTCCAGTAGGAAGAGCCAGGAGGCCGCTATTGGCGCTTGGACGAGTCACGTCCTCGTCCAGCCTGTTTTCCCTTGTTGTAAGGTCTGGAGTAGTTTGTCGACTGGCCCTGGCGCTGTTGATAGGGCTGTCGGTATTGTTGGAAACCTGAGCCCGTGGAGGAGTAGCGCTGTTGTGTAAAGGACCCTCCATAGGTACCACCTCTGCCTCTGGCTCCTTTAAAGGGAGACTTGCGGTATTGAAGGGTCCCTAAGGACCTGGCAGTCTCTGTATCCTTCTTAATTTCTTAATATCATCGATGACTTTCCCAAACAATGCCTCACCATCAAAAGGCAGATGAAGGACCTTGTTCTGGTTCTCCGGCCGGAACCAAGTCGCTTTGAGCCATCCTTGGCGGCGGAGGACTGCCGCCCCAGCTAGGGATCTAAATGATGTGGTTGCAATATCCATTGCACAATCAATGATTTCCATTGAAGTCGCTTCTCCCTCCTGCAGGATCTTCTTTGCTTCAGATGTAGACTCTGGAGGCAGCTGGTCAATGTACGGGGGGATATCGCACCAAAGCTGGCGGTCATATCTCCCCAAGATCGCTAGAGCATTAGCGGCCCGTACTAGCAAACTCACCATGGAAGAGAACCTCTTCCCCGCATTGTCCAATCTCCGCCCTTTTTTGTCCGGTGGAGCTGTTAAGGGAGCAGAGGGGTTACGGGATTTTCTCTGCGCAGCCTGCAAGATAACGGAATCTGGTCTTGGATGACCCGTCAAGGCTGCGGGACCCCCATCAGGTGCCTTATATTTCTTGTCCAGACGCGGTGGCACAGGGACCACCGTCGCCGGGTTTTTCATGGCCTTAAGGCCCTCCTTCCATAAATGATCCACAATAGGGATGGACCTTGTCGATTTCCTAAAAGGCTCCTTGAAATCGTATAGAAAACAATCACTAGTAACTTTAGGCATGGCCAATTTGAGTCTGCCTGCCACTCTCTCCATCAACTGATGAAAACCCCCGATGTCCGCTGGTGGGGAATCCGCCGGATCCGGGACTGGTGAAGCAGGATCCGCAATGATATATTCGTCATACTCAGTATTCTGAACGGAGTCATGATCCGACTGCTGGTCCTCATCCGAGGAATCATCATGGACCTCTTGCAGCCCGGAGGAATCTTGTTGGAAGGATGTCTGAGGCTGAGGTGGAACTTGAGCCTGTAAAGATGGCGCACTGGTGAGGGCGAAAATACTGCTGGTGTAGCTGATGCTGCCGGGACATGAAGTGGCCTATTCGCCCTAGATTTATAGTCTTGCAGCATGTTATGCAAGTCTTGGAGAAACGAAGAGGGCACGTCACCATATCCTGGCCCGCATGATGTTGCGACTGGGCCGTTTGATGTTAACCACTCTCCTCTTGGACGTATTCACCCTCAGAGTCCGTCTCCTGGCACTTGACCAGAAGTTGGGATGGACTATCAGCATAACTGAAAGCGTCCTGGTCGTCATCCTCTGACTCCCCTTCTTGCAATAGCATAGTTGGTAGGAGGGGGGATACACTCCTTGGAGAAGTCATCTCCGGCGTGATTCTCGTCACAGAAATGGTAATCCTTTTCTCAGAGGATAATATCGTCGACGGTTCCGTCGTCGACGGTTGTACATGCGTCGACGAGATCGGGGTCGTCGAAGTCGTTGACGAGGAAACTGTGGGCACACCAGCCGTCGTCATCGTCAGTGTCGTCGTCGTCGATGCCCTCGTCGACGAGACTGTCGTCGACATCATGTCGTCACCACCGTCGACGTCGTCACCATCGTTGTCGGTGACACTGAAACCTTCGTCGTCGACGCCTTCGTCGTCGGCGCCTTTGTCGTCGACGCTTTAGTCGGCAGAGCCTTCGTCGTCGGTGAAATCTTTGTCGTCGACGTCATCTTCGTCGTCAGCGCCTTCTCCGTCGACGCTGACATACCTGCCGTCGACGGTACCTTCGTCGACGAAACTCCCGTCGATGCCACAGTCGACGATAACAATCACAAATCCGATTTTTTCGTTGACGGAACCTCCGCCGTCGACGTCTTCGTCGTCGAGGACTTAGAGCTCCTCTCAGAAGATTGAGAAGAAGGTTTTTTGAAGGCTGAGGCAGTCTTCTCACCTTTTGAAGGCGTAACAGGACCTACTTTCTCCTTTTCACTTCTGTGAGGAGATTTGCTGGGACCCTGGCTCTCAGACTCACTGGGGGTCTTTTTAGAGGCCTTAGAAGGTCTTTCCATAGAAGGGGAAGGAGAACCCCTACCCCTCTTCACTGACCTTCTTGATGAAGACATCAACGCTGCATCCTCACTGTCACTAGAGACAGTATCCTTTCTGGACTTCAGCTTCTGGAGCCATGTCAAGAGTCTACCCTCATGGTCCCGGAGGGTCTTGGTTGAGAAGGTGCAACAGATCTTGCAGTCAGCAGCCTGGTGGTCAGGATAGAGGCAATAGATGCAGTCCTTGTGCCTATCCTCCACAAAAAGCCTTTTCTTGCCACAGGTGGAACAAGGCTTGAAAAGGGCTTTTTTCTTCTCCATTTCACTCATCCTGGAAGGTAGTCAGTAAACCTGAAGAGAATCTAAAAGATTCTGAAGAAAATATCCAAAGAAATTCCTAGAAAAGTAGAAGTTGAGCAGAGCGCACAGGAGAGTCCCTAAGCACAACGTGCGGTAGAAAATCTGAGGCTCTGAGGTTCCTTCAGGAAGGTTCTAAGGGGTGAGGCACTTCTGATTGGCTGATGCCAAAGTTTGGTCTCTTTTACACAAAGAGGGTGATATGCTACAAAATGGAATGAGGCCTAGGCATTTTTCCTTTGTCTTTTGTACCTACAGCTATGGTATTTTTGTTACCGAGACTCCCATTCCGACGACGGGGAATGATACAAAGTATGGGAATCTATGAAAGTTCCAATACTGGGGTAACAGGAAGCTAGTCTGCTAACCCTTGGAGACACGCTGGGACAGTCAGAGGGAGCAGGCAGGCAGCAGAGAGCACATTAAGGCAGCAGTGTTCCAGAGCAGCTGTCCAGCAAGAAGAAATCATCAGCAGAGCAGTCTTTCTTGGTGTCAAAGTGGTTTCAAGTCCAAAAGTGCACTAAGCTGGTAGTCAGAGGTCCAGTACTTTTATCCAGTTGTGCATTTGTAGAGGGGGTGACCTCAAAGAAGGGTCTTTGAAGTGCACACAGGTCTCGCCATCCTGCCATGGGAGTGTAAGGCTTGGAAAAGGGTTTAGAATGCCAAGTTGATGTGGTAGTATAAACTGCACACACAGGCTCTGCAGTGGCAGGTCTGATACATATTTAAAGGGCTACTTATGTGGGTGGCACAATCAGTGCTGCTGGGCCACTTGTATAATTTAATTTACAGGCCCTGGGCACATGTTTTACACTGTACTAGGGACTTACAGGTGCATTAAATGTGCCAATCGTAGATACATTAAAAAAATGTTCAAGGGAAGAAGCACATACACTTTAGCACTGGTTGGCAGTGGTAAAGTGCTCAGACTCCTAAGGCCAGCAAAAAGACTTAGCAAAAAAAGGAGGAAAGCAGGCAAAATGTCTGGGGTAAGACCACATCAGGATGCCAGGGCTAACACATGCACATATAATAATCAAAATTACGTGAATATTTTTGCATCATTTCATCATTTCCACTAAAGTATATATTTCTTATCTGTTCTAGACAAACAGAGCTTCAAGAAGGTTAGTGACTGCTTGTTAAGTGAGGTGTTATTTTAAATAACATTGTTTAATAATTTGAAATAGCTGAAAAACATTTTGCTACTTCACATTGATTGTTTCAGGACTGGACGGGCACAACACCAGCACCCACTTGAACTGAAAACTGCAGTAAGGAGGCGAGTGCCTTCACCGGCAGCCAAAATGGCTATGTTTGGTATTTGATACACACAGCTGCTCTCTTCCAGAATTAGCAGATATAAAAATTCTAACTTTTGTTTGTGTTCACAATTTTGATTAATTTCTTACCGGTTACATTCTATGTAGTTACAATTCATACTGTGTGCACTAGACTGGGCTTTTAAAATATACATTTTAAATGCACATTCTGTTTTTATTGTTTCGTGGGTGTGTAGTTCATTTATGAAAGAGGATGTGGGTTTCCACTGATTGTCCCCGACTTGTCTCATTGGACTATTAATACCAGAAACACTTCTCGCACAAACATTGCCAGTGGGCTGTGTATTAGCTGTAGTCCAACTGATTTTCTGGTTCAGGGTGGCATACAGATTGAGTCCTTAGTGCCGGGAGCCAAAACATTGAATCTTGTTATCTAGAAAGCTATAGAAAGTTTGTTATACGGAAATGCTAATACAAAATATATTTTTTTAAATCTACAAAGCTATAGAAAACATAGCAGAAGCTCAAGATTATCTGATTGCTTCTGATCTGTTGGCCACTGGATGTTAATAAAGCATCATTATACATCCAAAACTGGAATTCTCACGTGTGCAAAATCGACAACCTCACTTCCATTGACAACATGGCCTAAGGAGCTTGGTGTACCATCAAAAACAGCAACAGTAATAATATACTGAAGAGATGCAGCTTTGAGAGCTGAGTGCTGAGTACCTCTGATCCCCTGCTGATCTCCTGCCATCACATTATGTGACCAAGAAAATTGAGAAATCAATACGGCGATCTGATTTCAGAGATTGCCGAGTCTTCCATTACCAAGAGGCTCCGTCCAACTGGAGACCGAGACCAAGAACGAGACCGAGACCTAGGATTGAACTTTGCACAGAGGCACAGAGGCTCCCCCGCGAAAAACACTTGCGGTTGATGATTGGAGCGGATCGGAGCGGATCGGGGCTGGGAAGTCACTCTACAGACCTACAGACAAACAGACCGCACAAGAGATAGCCGACAGTACCAACCCGGTCCCAGCCCGAGTCAACAAGGAGCAGCCCATAGCACTGAGCAGCCGAACAGCCGAACAGCCTGCAGCACCGAGCCAGTCAAGCCATCGGGCGATCGAGCAGTCTAGCATCGTGTCGTACCGGACAGGTTTGGGGAAAAAACCCCTGAGCAGATGTACCGGGACGAGTCTGATCGAACCTAACTGGCTAAACCGTGAGTACGCGAGATTGCTGAGAAAACGAAAAAAAAAAACTGAACTAATCTTAAACTCAGAGAGGTCTGAATTTACAAAACTAAACTTCTGACCCGCTAATGCTAACATTCTGTACCTGCGTCCATTATCCTTCATTCAATTATACCCCCGCACTTGTATCTGTACCTGTGGAGTCTTGTTCTTCCCCATTACTTCCCCATTATGAACACTGTGTGACTCAGCTGATCCGCAATCAGCCCCGCTCCATGTTCTCTGCTCAGGCTGCTCCCTTGTTGCTCCCTGGCTCCATCACAGCTTACTCACTGCATCCCGCGGCGGGGGATAGCTTCTACTGAGCTGCTTTAACCTGTAACTTGCCGTAACTGGTTTAATGAATCGCAGCCCCTGGTGTTGGTGTTTGGAGTTTATGTTCGTATCGTGTTTTGTTTTAGCCCATCGATTCAACTATTCTCAGCCCTACTGATCCTGTCTCAGCCCTCCAGTTATTGACGGATGTGATTGATGAGCGGCTAACCAGCGGATCTCCGTGATTAATCACTAGATCTGCCGACCTGCTGAACGGTGAGCCTGCCGAGTCTGCAAGGCAACTATACAGGCGACTATATAGGCGAGATCGGCGATATCGGACACAGGACACAGCCCAATGCAGATCAGACTAACTGTGAATAACCGGGACATTCAGATTAGTACAACCACAGTGTGCTCCGCAGTGTGCTCCGCCCCCGTTGGCTCCTTTGGTGTTCCGAGTAGTTTTGCAATTTCCTTTCCGGCCCCAGTGCGAGAGTTCTTTGAGACCAAGGCAACGAAAGCTCATATTGAAAGTCACTGTGAGAGTTGTCTGCGCCTACACCCGCCCCAGCCTTGGTAAGAGCATCGACTTAAGGATACAGCAGAGGCAAATCTCAACTACAAAGAAGCTGATTAGCATGGAAGATGTGGAGAGCTTAAGTCCCGGGTCTGTGCCATATGAACCATCCATTAATAACACGCTGAACACGCTGAATGAGACAAATGCGACAGCGTTAGCTGTACCCGGGGCACAGGGAGCAGGAACCCATCCCGAGGAAGTAACTATCCAGGGCCAGGGGAATGCGACAAACCGGCCTGAGACACGGGGTTCAAAAAATAAAGAAGAGAAAATTAAGAAAGCTGACAAAGATAAGGGGAAAGAGAGGCAGAGGGAGCGGAGGGATAAAGAAAAGTGAGAAGGAGAAGGAGAAGGAGAAGGACATAGGACGAAAAAACAGAGGCAAACACAATGACAAAAGCCAGGAGTCAGAACAGGATATTGAAGAAGAACTAGATAACCTGCAGACATCAGCCAAAATGGATCTACTTGCAAAAAAAGCTAAACTGCTACTGGCCATCAAAAACTTAAAGAGCGCTGCCAAAACAAGTGGTCAGCCAAACGATGACCAACCCCGGATTACATCTATCTTCAATCCAATAACAAAAGGTCAACCCGATCAGGGGGGGCCTACTGAAAGTGACACTTTCTCTAACAATCTGTCGAAAACTTCTGGTAGTCGGAGAAAGCATCAGCTAACTGTAAAGGGGAAAGCCACAAACGGACCACCGACCGTAACTAACGGTTCTACAAATCAACCTAAAGAATCAATAGAAACTACTGACCTTCAGACAAATAGCCCACAGGCCCTAACCTCCAATTCCCCATCCAGAAGCTTGACTGATACAGTGTCGGTAAAAAACATTCAATATCGAGACATTGACTTAAACCCAGGCAGTGTTGCTATATATTCAGACAGGCCAGGATCAGATCTAAATTCAGATTCTGAACAAGAATCTGAGAAATATGAGACTGGGATGTCTACATCTAGTGACCGTCATAGATCGAGACAGGAGCTGACAAACTCTGAAAGCTTAGGACCATCTGATTCAGATTCCAATAATAATCCTAATCCCAGAAAGGCGAAGGATTCTCCAAATGATAATAGCGCTAAGAGAAAACAAGAAAAAAAGAAACAAAGACAGAGGAGACAACAAAAACTTACAGAGGAAGACACCACTGACCAAGGCAGTAATACAGATCGGCTGGATCATCGCCAAGGGAATATATCCTCACAAGCTACTTCACTGATTGATCTTAACTACAAATCATCAAGAGATGCAAACATCACTGACCATCAGCTATCCAGCAAAGGAGGGGGTCAACCTGAACCTTCCTTGGGGGATGTACTCAATACTATCATGAAATTTCAAGAAGATGTGAAACGTGATAATACAAATCTTCAAGGAGCAATTAACAAGGTGGGCTGAACCTGCCTAGAAATATCTGACCGAATGGCTTTGGTGGAGTTACGGACAGATAACCTCGAAAAAGTTGTTTCTGTCCTCCAGAAACAAGGCAAAGAACATGATGGAATTGTGCAAGACTTGATGTCGAAAGTTGAGGACCAAGAAAATAGGGCCCGGAGAAATAACTTGCGTCTTCTGGGAATTCCCGAGGGCGTCGAAGGGATTGACCCTAGGGGCTATTTAATATTGTAGCAGGGTTTCCGTTCTCCCACAGAACTGTGCACAGAGATCTAGAACCTGGGTGAGTTAGGGTGACCCAAAACTCACCTTTGTTTCAGAAATCCCCTTACCAAGCTAGCTACAGTGTCTCATCGGTAGTAATAACTTACCAATGACTTAGACAATCCAGAACATGAACTTAGGGTAACTCAGGTATCGTGGAACACATGAACACTCTTTCGTTATATAATCATTACAAACCGAAACTGGGAGGCAAAGAACACACGTGCAAGTTTGAAATGTTTATTTTTCAATGCAAAGTTCTCAAACGCAGTATCTTGTATAATATCAACATACATATTATAAAAATCAGAGTTAGCAGCATAGTCACTAGTCCATAGTAAGCGAACGGTGATAGCATATTATAATGCAAAATCTATAGAAATCTGTATCACCTATATTTCGCGCACCCTATTTAGAATATTATATTATATCTAAGAAGGTCTCATTTGGGTTCTAGCAGGGCGGGCCCATACCTCTAATTCTCAGTAGGAGGAGATCACATCAACAGCTACAAGCTCTCTGCATGCGAAGCATCAAGTGTGTTGATTAATTCCCTGTAACTCTATCTTAAACCCGAGTAGAGCCCAATGTTGGCAGCGACATTATTTGTGTTATGTCTAATGTGGTGCGAGGATCAGGCCTTCAGCAACCTTGTGTTAGGTTAGTCTTAGAGGGTGCAGTTCTCAGTGTGCAGACATTTGTACCAAGTGTACCAAGCACGACTGATATCAGGGCAATAACATATTATTCTCAAATAAATCACATCTTTCGTCTAGGTTGAAAGCTACAATAACAATTAGGTGTCGTGCGCAAACTGAAGCCTGAAGGAAAATATGGTGTTTAAACATTTAATAAACTCATGCTAACTTAACACAATATATAGAAACGCAGTAACCATATGACAATATCCCTCCTTAAAGATTCATTTCCTGAACTAAACACTTGGGACTGGGACAAAGAGGTCCAGCGGGCCCATCGATTTCCTCTTTTCCTCAATAAATGATCAGAATCTCCGGAGAAATATCCTAGGGCAATGTTGGTCTATTTTGGCAACTTCCTCTTGCGGGAAGCAATTTTTGATCTTGCCCGACCAAACCATAAAAGGGAACATAAAGGGTTTACATTCTTTAGCAGACTCGACTTTGTCCACGCAACGGTAGAGAGAAGGTGGCGCATGCGGCAACTCTTTATCCCGTTTGAACAGTTGGGAGCCATGGTATATCTACAGAACCCTGCAAGACTTAAAATCATCCTCAGTGGTGCCACCAGAAGCTTTACCAGCGAAATTCAGGCACAAGCCTACCTAAATGAGATCTCTGCTAGTAGCAGAGATATAGATCAGCCGGGACAATAAGGACACGGGAAAAGAAAAAAAAACACACACTAAATCGGTTACCCAAAATGTTTACACACTAGTATCACGCAAGGACTAAAGCTCCAAAAAAAATAAATAAATAAATAAATAAAAATACAAATAAAAAATTAAGTATAGGGTGGGGGGTGACATAGAGAGTACAGTCCGGTAATATGCCTCTGCGTAACTAACTGAAAAAAAAAGTTATTGTGTAAAATGTACTCTCTACTCCTTATCAATATTGGGGCTGGGATGAGGCGGAGCCGGTTACCAACCAATCACACGCTTCCAACAACCTGGTTCCCTGTGAACCAGGTCACCATCACTCAGACTCTTACGGAGTCTGAATGCTTTTTTTGGGGGGGAGTAGAGGGTGGGTGGGTGAACACTGAGGGGTGGGAGGGGTGGGGGGGGGAGTGAAGTTAAAAAAAATGAAATCAGAGCCAGCGGTAAGATAAGAGCCATTGCCCTTTCTAAACAAATATTTATCCAAGGCACCATGCTAATCAAGGTGGATCGAACAGGATATCATTTGCAGTCCGAACTTAAACAGCAGGGTCAAGTATCAATATCGAACTCATCTATTACATCCTCATGGGGAAATTGACTATTCAAACCTGGAATGTTGGCGGTCTGCTATCCAGAGATAAACGCCAACGCCTGGGTGAGATAATTTATCAAAATCCGGTAGACATTATCTGTCTCCAAGAGACTCACCTGCCTTGGGATAAGAGGACAATGCTCACCATAAGGGGCTATAACCTACTAGTTTGTACTTCACAAACCTTTAACACCCGGGGAGTTGCCATACTAGCTAAAACCACTCTTGGTCAAGCGACAAGGAAATTAGCGGACCCACAAGGCAGATGGGCAATCGTCTAGCTTGCTTTTGGCATTGCTGTATGTTCAGTATATGGGGCTAATCAAGATGACCCCAATATCTTTGAGAAACTCAAGTTAGAACTTGCAGACTGGCAGGGGCCTATCATTATGTGTGGGGATCTTAACATCTCGCTTGATCAAACAAGCAATAAACACCCACACTTAAAATATACTGGACATAAGCCACGAGTTTTCAGGGCGATTGGCAGGCTTAAGGATAGCCTGGGCTTGGTTGATATATGGAACACCAAAAATTACCCAGATCCTGGCTATACATATTTTTCCTGTCCTCATCGCAAGTATTTTCGGATAGACTACATGTTTTCAACACCTGACAGCCTTACAAGCCACTATCATCAAACTTCCATAAATCATATCCGATCATAATGCACTAACCCTCACAATTAGTATTTCAACTCCATCAAGAATACACCGGGCTTGGACGTTTGACCGCAAACTCCTTGTCAATAAAGCCTACATTTATCATATTGTTAGATGGACCCAAGAATTTTTTGATATCAATCGCTATAGTGCCTCTAGGAATGTGGTGTGGGATTGTTTCAAAGCTGCACTAAGAGGCGAGACTATGAGCTTTCAAGCTAGGGCACGGAAACAAATGAATAATGAATATACCCAGAAAGTTCATGAGCTGGCAAGGGCAGAGGAAGAACACATTATACAAATCTCACAAGGAACAGATGGGAAAAATGCCATGTATAAACTGCTAGTGTTAAAATCTAAGCTTAACTCAGGGCTTAGCCAAAAAGCTGCTGAGACATACAAAGTACACCAGAAGGAATTATATGAATACGGTGAAAGGGCCAGCAAACACTTAGCCTTGTATAACCGCCAGAAAAATGTATCCAATGCCATTACCGCTATTCGAGTGAGAGGGCAGACACTCACACAGACCCCCCCCGATATAATTAATGCATTTCAGCAATATTATCACAATCTGTATCAGGACGACATAACAGCAAACAGGGACGAAACAAACATTTATCTGTACAACCTTCTTAATAACCCGGAATCATTTAGTACTTTAGACAGTGTTACCCGTGAGGATCTTGAAAAAGAAATTACCTATGCGGAAGTTCAACTTGCCTTGTCCTCACTTGCGTCCGGAAAAGCCGCAGGCCCGGACAAAATTCCGCTAGATCTATATAAGATTTTGAGCAAGCATATCGGACACCTGATCCTTGATCTGTTCCTTGGGATCCAATGGAGCGGTAACTCTCCAGCCTCAAGGAAAGAGACAAATATTATTGTCTTGCCTAAAAAAGGGAAACCCCCAGACGAACTCACATCCTATCGCCCAATCTCCTTAATCAATTCGGACTCTAAATTATTTGCCAAAGTTATGGCCATTCGGCTTGGTGGGGTCATCGAACGCCTGGTCTCCCCGTGGCAGCATGGTTTCATTCCGGGCAAAGGAACCACCGACCACACCCGTATGGCTATTGCCCTTTTTGATATCATGGCTGCAACGGGGGCCGGATGTCGATGATTCTACTTGATGCTGAAAAGGCCTTTGATCGTGTCTCTTGGACCTTCCTCTGGGCAGTCCTGGAACGAAATAATTTCGGCTCTAAATTTATGAAATCCATTAAAGCTATGTATAGCGGCCCAACGGCAAAATTACAGATTATGGCCTCTGAATCAGCTATGATCAACATATCAAGAGGTACAAGGCAAGGAGGCCCGTGCTCACCAATTTTATTTGCCCTATACAGAAATCCCCTTATCTTAAAACTCCTGGAAAATCAAATAATTATACCTGTTATAACTGGTCAATATGAAACCAAGGTTTTGGCATATGCCGACAACATTGGCATATTCACACCTGATCCTATAGAATCAATGACAGAAATAGAAAATTTAACAAGTACATATGGACATTACTCGGGCTATTCCTTAAATAAAGGTAAGACAATCTTGCTCTGTACAGATAATACAGTTTGTACAGACTATAGGAGAGCCAATATAGCTACATACCTGGGCGTTAGCATATGTCCCAATGTTAAACTTATTCCAAATATTAACTACGAGCCATTTTTGAACCATATCAAGAAAGATTTGGACCGTGTAAACAACTTACAACTTTCAATCATTGGCAGGGGTAATTTCCTAAAAATGAATGTCCTCCCAAGAGCACTATACCTCTTTTGAGCGATTCCACTGACTCTCGAAGAGAATATTTTAAAAACTCTTGAATCTTTCATGTCGAAGTTCATGTGGCAGCAGGGCAAAATAAGGAGGTCCCTCAAACTTCTTTCACTCCCTCTAAATAGGGGAGGATTAGCGATCCCAAATATGCTATTCTACTTTTGGGCCTCATTTCTTCAACAAATGAGTCCGCTCGTATACTCTATCCCCCTCTCAGATGACATCGAAGTCATAATGATTCCGTCAATCTACGAGCTAGCACTAGGGCAGAGAGCTAAGGGTCTTTTTTGAGGCAAGTGGAAAAAAACTACTATAAAAAGACTAAATTTAAAACTATCTCCAATGCCTGGCGAATATGGACTAAAATCATAAAACATATGCAGATACCAACAATAAATAGATATACCCCTCTTTGGCACTGTAATCTATTTTCGGATCTTGGGTTTGATGTCATATCAAAAAAATGGGAATTGATAGGAATTAATACTATTGGGGACTTTTTGGCGAAAATCTACGAAACTACCTTTATAGATCTACAGACAAAATATCAATTGTCTAACGCCGACTACATTAAATTTGTCCAAGTATATACCATACTTAAATCTAAAGCACCCTGTTTCTTCACGGGAACAATTGATATCATCGAGCTTATAGCCAGAAAAACAACCCGAATCGGTTCAATTTACGGCTGTCTTATGGCAAAACTCCAAGACGATTTAGAAAAAACGGAAGTTACCTGGGCAGACAAACTCTCAAATCCTGATATTGATAGAACCCTAGAACTAACGGACTGTCTTCTCTTGTCATCTAGCCTTAAAGCTCAGATGCACAAGTTACTACTTGTGTAACAATATATCTGTAAGAGACATTAGTTAGTGATAGATTCCTTACCTTAGAATATCCCCAGGCGTCAGACTGGATCCGGAGACTTTTGCGTAGCAGTACCCTTGCGCGTCGGTAGGCGTCGTCTGCGGCTCCGCGTCCGTCGTCGGCGTCGTGGGCGCCGTGATGACGTCGTCGGAGTACTTAGACGCCGCCTCCGCGTGCTGACGTCAGTTCTTAGACACAGCTTTTCCGCGCCAGAAGCGCAGAGCCATGCCAAAAAACAACACTGGTGCCATGAAACTAGGGCCCTGAAAGGGGATGACCTTAACCCTAGATATCGGTTCGCAGAACGGGGAGGATGGGTGGGTCAGTAAGGAATCTATCACTAACTAATGTCTCTTACAGATATTTCGTTACACAAGTAGTAACTAGTGCATCTGAAAGAGACACGTTAGTGATAGATTCCTTACCTTAGAATAGATATCCCAGCAATACCATCTCTGTGGTGGTGAGTCTGCGAACCAATAATCACACCAGAAAGTCCTGGAGGACGGAACGGCCGAAGTAGCCGTCCCTCCGGATTTGATTGTCCAGGAAATAGTGTCTTGCAAACTTGTGCAGAGAGGCCCAGGTAGCCGCCTGGCAAATGTCCTGCAAGGGCACACCTCGGCCCAAGGCAGTTGTAGTGGCTGTGGCTCGAGTGGAATGAGCCCTCAGCCCAAAAGGGGGTTCCTTCTTAGCCAAGGAGTAACACGCCTGGATGCACAAGATAATCCACCGGGAGATGGTCCGCTTGTGCAACGCTTTCCCTTTCTTAGCGCCCGCGTACCCAACAAAGAGTTGATCATCCACCCGGAACTGTTGTGTGCGATTCAGATAAAATGAGAGCGCACGTTTTGGGTCCAGACGATGGAGCCGCTCTTCCTCTCTCGAGGGGTGCGGAGGCAGAAAGAAGGTGGGCAGCGTGATGGATTGCCCAATGTGGAAGGCCATGACTACCTTGGCTAGGAAGAAGGGCCTTGTCCGTAACACAACCTTGTCCGGATGGACTGAAAGGAAAGGAGGTTTACAAGATAGAGCCTGGAGCTCACTCACTCTCCTGGCAGAGGTGATGGCTACCAGGAAGGCAGTCTTCAAACAAAGAAGGCGAAGAGGACAGTTGTGAAGTGGCTCAAAGGGAGCGCACATCAGAAAAGTAAGAACCATGTTCAAGTCCCACTGAGGCATCACGAAGGGAACAGGAGGAAACGTATGAGTGATGCCCTTCAGGAATCGATTAACGATAGGGGACTTGAACAAAGAAGGTTGGTCAGGCAGCCTCAGAAAGGCTGAAAGAGCTGAAAGATAGCCCTTGACAGTGCCCAGAGCAGAGCCCTGCTGGGCAAGAGAGAGAAGAAAGAGGAGAACCTCAGAAAGAGGGGCATTGAGGGGATCCACAGCCTTTGCTGTGCACCATGCTACAAATCTGTTCCACCTGCAGGCGTATACCGACTTTGTGGAGGGACGCCTGGCTGCCAGAATGATGTTACAGACTTCAGGAGGCAAGTCAAATGGCCTCAACTGTCGCCGCTCAATCTCCAAGCATGGAGGTGGAGACTGGACAGGTTCGGGTGGAGGACCGTCCCCTGCTGCTGCGACAGAAGGTCCTCCTGAAGAGGCAGACGAACCAGGGGATCGACTGACATACTGAGTAGCTCAGGACACCAGTACATTTGTGCCCAGTCCGGAGCCACAAGGATAACTTGTGCCCGGTCGCGCTTGATCTTCTTCAGCACTCTGGGCAGAAGTGGTATAGGCGGAAAGGCGTACAACAGACCGCAGCTGCACTCGCGACGAAAAGCGTCTCCGAGCGAGTGCCGCCTTGGAAATTCCAACGCACAGAACTGATGACATTGCGCGTTCTCTTCGGTGGCGAATAGATCTAACCAAGGCTCTCCCCACTGCTAAAAGAGGCCTTGCGCCACGTCCGAGTTCAGACGTCATTCATGATCCATCGAGCACCGTCGGCTGAGTTCGTCCGCCCTGGCGTTCAGAGAACCTGCCAGGTGTTGAACCATCAGAGTCACGCCCTGATGTTGCAGCCATTGCCAGAGGCGCAGAGCCTCCTGGCAGAGGGTCCACGACCCCACTCCAACCTGTTTGTTGCAGTACCACATGGCGGTGGTGTTGTCTGTGAACACTTGCACTACACTCCCTCGGACAGACGGGAGGAATGCCTTCAGTGCTAGACGAATCGCCCGCAGCTCCAACAGGTTGATATGGAGCTGGGACTCCGCCGGAGACCAGAGGCCTCTGATCTCCGCCTCTCCCAAGTGGCCTCCCCAGCCCTGGAGGGACGCGTCCGTCACAACTACATGCTCCGGTTGGGGAAGGGAGAGGGATCTGCCGTTGACCCAATCGCGGTCCGTGAGCCACCACTGCAGCTGTCTCGCAGTGCCCTCCGAGATCAGGACATGGTCGGACAGGTTGCCCTGATGCTGGGCCCACTGAAACTTCAGGTCCCACTGCAGAGCCCGCATCCGACACCGTGCGTGATGCACCAGAAGGATGCAGGAGGCCATCAGCCCCAGAAGCTGCAGCGTCAACCTGACCGAAACTCGGGATAAAGGCCGGAAGATCGGAATCAGAACCTGTATATCCCGAACCCGCTGTTCGGGCGGGTAAACCCGAAACTGCGCCGAGTCGAGAACCGCTCCGATGAAAAGGAGCTTCTGAGAGGGGCACAGGTGTGACTTCGGCACATTGATGGAAAATCCCAGCTGGTGCAGGAGATCCACCGTAGTCAGGAGGTGGCTGACGACTGTCTGGGGCGAGCCCGCCTTCAACAACCAGTCGTCGAGGTAGGGGAAGACTGACACCCCTAACCTGCGCAGATGAGCTGCGACCACCGCCATCACCTTCGTGAACACCCGTGGGGCGCTGGTAAGGCCGAAGGGGAGCACGGTAAACTGAAAATGCTCGTGGCCTACTGTGAACCGCAGGTAACGCCGGTGGGCCGGCAGGACGGGGATGTGGAAATACGCGTCCTGAAAGTCCAACGCTACCATTCAGTCTCCGGGGTCTAGGGCAGCTAAGACCTGAGCCAGAGTCAGCATTTTGAACTTCTCCTTCCGGAGGAAGCCGTTGACGTTCCTCAGATCCAAGATAGGGCGTAGGCCCCCTTTGCCCTTCTTGGGTACCAGAAAGTAGTGGGAGTAGCAACCACGTCCTACTTCCGGCCCAGGAACGCGCTCGATGGCCCCCTTGGCCAAGAGGGCCGAAACTTCCTCCTGCAGGAGCCGCAAATGATCCCCGATACAAGGTGGTGTTGCGGTGGCATGGCTTGAGGAGTCGTCTCGAAGGGGAGGGAGGAGCCCCTCCGGACGATCTGCAGCACCCACCTGTCCGAAGTGACAGTGCGCCAGTGAGAGTGGTGATGGCGAACCCTGCCTCCCACTGGCGTCACATGTGCCGAAAAGCACGGACTACGAGGGTTTAGAGGTGGATGCCGCGGGGGCAGGTGTGGACTGACTCCGCCTGGTTCCCCGACGCCTCCGCGGCGGTTTACACGTTGGATGACAGTCTACGGCGAGTGGCTGGCGGCACTTGTGGGGACGCCCCTTCCCTGGCCACGAAAGGAGCGAAAGGCACCCGTTTGCTGGCGCGGGGCCGGGAGGCCCAACGACTTGGCCGTAGCCCTGGAGTCCTTAAAGCGCTCAAGAGCGTGGTCTGCCTTGTCGCCAAAGAGGCGACGGCCATAGAACAGCATCTCCATAAGGGTGTTCTGAACATCTGCCAAAAAATTGGCGGATCTCAGCCAGGCGTGGCGTCTCACCGCCACTGTCGTAGCCATCGCTCTGCCCAGTGAGTCAGTAGTATCCAGCCCACACCTGATGGAATACTTGGCTGCGTCCCGACCCTCCACAAGGGTTTGGCCGAGTTTGGCCCGTACCTCCAACGGGCACTCTGGCAGCACTTCCTCCACCGTCTCCCACAGTGAGTGGGTGTAGCAGCCCAAGAGGCATGCGGTGTTGGAAGACCGCAGTCCCAAACTAAGGGATGAGAATATCTTCTTTCCAAAATTTTCGTACCTCTTGGATTCCCTGTCCGGCGGGGCCGTCGGGAATGCGGTCTGGGAATTAGAGGCCTGGATGACCAGACTCTCGGGGGTGGGGTGGGAGGACAGGAAACATGGGTAGCCCGGAGCCGGGCGGTGGCGTCTGGCCACGTTCCTCTCTACGGGCGAACCCGTAGCGGGCCTGGACCAAGTGCCCAAAAGAACATCGGTCAAGGCCTCATTAAACGGCAGCAGAGGCTCCATGGAGCATGACTGCGGCTTAAGGACCTCTGTGAGGAGGTTAGTCCTCACAGCCGCGACAGGGAGCTCAAGGTTTAAGGCCTTGGCAGCCCTCGTCAACACCACACCATAGGTAGCTCCCTCCTCCGAAGCCCCGGTAGGAGGAGAGACAAATCCAGCGTCTGGAGAGGTGTCCAGGCCACTGGCATCCCCAAGGTCTCCTGCCCAGTCTATATTAGACTGACACTCCTTGGTCAGAGGGTCCTCAGACCCCTCCCAATCCTCCTCATCACCCATCTCCTGAGATTCATGGTTGTAATTGTATGAGGTCGGTTCATAGAAGTAAAAATCTCCAAACGGCGTCAGGTGCGGCGCCGATAGGCGTCGTCCCGACGTCGGAACCGAAGTAAGGGAGGTATCGGGGACGGCACCGCCCAAGGACGGCGCCGGAGGTGACTCCACACGGACCGACACCGGGGGGGTCGTAAGGTCCACCAGTGACGATCCAGAGCCCGAGGAAGGCCCAGCGGCGCCCTGCGGCACCGGCGGCGCCGGTGCCGCTGTTCCCTGCGGCGCCGGGCCCAAGGGCACAAGCGGGGTGGCGGGATCGTGGGACCCTGCGGCACCGGGCCCGAAGGCGCTGGCGGCGTCGGGGCCGAAGCACCCAATGGCGTCGGGGTCAAAGCCCCCGACCCACTAGGGCCCCCAGACGGGTCCGCTGGGCCCGGAGGCGCCGCGGTGCCCGTCGGAGGAGAAAGGGACCTCATGGCCATGAGGAAACGCTCAATCTCCGCCGGCGCCGTGTTCAGCCCAGGGACCGGAGGGTATGGGGCCGGACGCGGCGCCCGCGACTCCCGAGGAGCCGCGTGGGCGGTGTCACCCGAACCCCCGGCTGTTCCCTGCGGCGCCGGGCCCGAGGGCACAAGCGGGGTGGCGGGATCGTGGGGCCCTGCGGCACCGGGCCCGAAGGCGCTGGCGGCGTCGGGGCCGAAGCACCCAATGGCGTCGGGGTCAAAGCCCCCGACCCACTAGGGCCCCCAGACGGGTCCGCTGGGCCCGGAGGCGCCGCGGTGCCCGTCGGAGGAGAAAGGGACCTCATGGCCATGAGGAAAGGCTCAATCTCCGCCGGCGCCGTGTTCAGCCCAGGGACCGGAGGGTATGGGGCCGGACGCGGCGCCCACGACTCCCGAGGAGCCGCGTGGGCGGTGTCACCCGAACCCCCGGCCGCATCGCGCGAGCGTCGGGGGGAGTCAGAAGAGCGATGATGCCTCTTCGACTTCTTGTGTTTCTTACCTGACGACTTGGACCCGGAGGAGTGGTGCCGACTCCCGGAGCTGTGACGGCTCCGTCCCCGCAACCTGTCCCTCGACGTGGGACCGGGACCTCACACGGCGCGGGGCCGACTGCCGGAGTTCGAGGCGCCTGCGGGACCGCTCCCACCTGGCTTTCCTCGAAAGGGCCCGACAGTCGGGGCAGGCCTCGTCGTCGTGGTCGACGCACAAACACGTCAGGCACAGGCGGTGAGGGTCCGTGACCGACATGGTGCGGTCGCACTTGTCGCAATGCTTGAAGCCGGGCATCCCTACGGCACCGTCGGAGTCGTACACGACTTCGAAATGGATCAAAAAGATCACCAAACACTTAGTCAAAAATTGACTAGGGAACTGCTCTTTCCAGATCTGCGCTGGCTGGCGCAGAAAAAAGAAGAACTGACATCAGCACGCGGAGGCGGCGTCTAAGTACTCCGACGACGTCATCACGGCGCCCACGACGCCGACGACGGACGCAGAGCCGCAGACGACGCCTACCGACGCGCAAGGGTACTGCTACGCAAAAGTTTCCGGATCCAGTCTGACGCCTGGGGATATTCTTAGGTAAGGAATCTATCACTAACGTGTCTCTTTCAGATGTATAAAACTATCTTCAATCTCTACTACACTCCGGCAAAGCTATTTGCCTGGGGTTTGAGAGAGAACGACCATTGTCCTAGATGCCTACTCGGCCCAGCAACACTAATGCACATGTTTAGCGAATGTAGAGAACTAACTCTTGTTAAAAGAATGATATCCGATTTCTGGGATGAGGTGTTTGGTTACAAAGTTCCCGTCTCTCCTACATTATATGTGCTCGGATACGATAATTCACTTAATTTAAAACCAAACGAGGAAGCACTTCTGTTTATCGGTACCGCGGTCTTTAGAATTATATTGGCCGCAAGGTGGAAAGACAAAGAGCCTCCAAGCTTTCAAATGTGGCTCGCACGTCTACTTGCGACTTTTAATCTCGAGAATGCTATTTATGCCACTAGAGGACCCAAAGCTGCTAAGCGTGGAGAGGCGATATGGCTACCCCTAATAAAGTGGAAGAATGGGGTTTAAGCATATATACATTTTAATTGCTTACTGTTATGGTGTTTCTTTCAATGTATACTTTGTGTTTTATATATTTTTTCTTTTTTTTTTTCTTTTATCACCTGATTATCTCACAATTTGAAATTGTACTCTGTATTAGGACTGCTTTTCTGTTCTCTTTTCTTTTTTTTCTGGCTCTGAAAAATAAAAATATTAAAAAAAGGGGATTGCTTTTACACAGAGGGGTTCACTGGGGCCTCAAAGACTAGTACACTGCTACAACTAGAAGGAAGAAGCGTCCTCTAACAGCTCGAATTAACCAAATGCAATTTTTACTCTGGCAGTGTGCACATTTATTTCTAGTCTTCAAAATCACTATGTTTGTTCAAGATGGCGTCTAGGCGAAAGATGAAAAGAAAAAAAAAAGATTCAGGTTCGCTGCACAGCTAATCATATCATCTTACATGAATAAGACTATGAGTGGGACCTCTTTCTGAATAGAAGTTGCAAAACTCTGGGGCATTTCAGGCGATAAGCGTCACTTGCAACCACTTGGAAGTCAGGAGGATGTTGGCAACCTGTCTTTTCCCTACCTTAAGTATATATAAATGGGTAGATCAGACCTACTGAACCACCAGTCCACAAGGATAGGAATCAGCAAAGTCCTATACCTGTTCTGGTGGAAAAAGGTAAAACACTCATGCCCCAACCCCTACAGAACAGAAGTGGCATCAAAGAATCAGAAAAATGGCACAAACTGCACAAGAGAGCTTTCATTCCTTATGCACAACAAGGTCTTGAATAATCAGTCACCAGTGTGCTATCCATCCCCAGGTTAGTATGCATTGTGTAAATTCACACAATAAAACATACCATTCCCACGAGGTGAAAAAGTGCCAGAAGTGTTATACTTCTAATTTTAGGAATGAAGACGTAACGTGACCAGCTGTTCGTAGGTAAACATTATGGTCAATGGGGCATTTTTGTGAGATCCTTAGACTACTGTCAAGTCTGATGCATGCATATATCTGTGCCTCCTGGAGTACTGTTTTCTTTAATACACCCACTGACCTATATAAATCATTACACATTCCTCCATTATACAATACGGCATCGGCACTCCTACTACTCTCGCTACCACCACATCCGCTCCTAGAAACACCAGATTACATTTATACATCGGCATGAATAGCTGTGGGTTTGAAGTAGAGAATGCAGTAAAACAAAGGATTTAAGCACATCATTCTTTTACCTTAGGTGTGCTCTGAGGTGGGGGTCTATAGACTTTCAAACGTGGATAAAGTGGTTCAGTGAATTCTCCAAGCAATACTCTCAGAGCAGAGGCTACATGATGAAGCTGGACGCCTGGCACCCTTTGGGCAGATGGCAGCAACTTGTCCTTCTTTGCCAGTTCCATTAGCATTCTGCGGGTGAGTTTCCATCGGTCAGTGCTGTTGTAAATGAGGGTCAGATTTTCCCAGGTCAGGAACATGTTTAGGTCAACATGATGATCCAGGAGAAGCTGTACTAGCGCTGGTTTGTTCTCTATCAAAGCGTTAGTCATTATTTCATACAATTCTTCTGGCTGAAGAAACAAAATAAGCCATTACTCATTAGTGGTTTTGCATCAGGCATGTAGCAAAAAACTGGATCCAGTGGCCTAACGTATGCAAGGAATCAGCAGAAATAGATTCACGTTTACTTATGATTCATGGCAAAACGACAGTGGGGGGTTCTTAAAACCTAATATTCCACACTAATGTTGTCAAATATTCAAAGATTGGTGGAGTACATACACATTCTTAATAGGTGGCCCCAATGCCAGGTACATATGAACAATCCAAACATTTTACAAATATCACACCATAATATTTTATCCCTAAAATGGGTTACATTCTTGGTACATAATGTAAATGAGACAAAGTGAGCCGTGAAGAAATAATGTTGCTTCTTTTACTCTTCTTTTATAGAAGCTAAGAGGTAACTCAAGATCCTGCCACCACAGGCTTGGCCCCTTGTGGTGAGCAGGCCTGGGGCTGTCCCGAGGCTGTAAAATAAATATGTCCTTTATTTAAAATCTCTACATATAGAGGTAGTTCATAAATGTGTGCTTCCTAGTATTAGTAACAACCCTCTTTGGAGTGCAGCACAGCATACATGGTTTTCCAACGTTTCTAACAGTAAGGATGCTCAGCAGAGAAAATGTACCTAAAAGGGGAGCTGGTTTCTAACAGGCTTTTGCCGCAGGACCACTATGATAGCTTGTTCCGACATCACCACAGAGAATACTGACATAATTCTTTAAAACCAGGACCCTTCTCTGTCACCACTTTGATTTTCAATGGGCTTCTCATCACAGTAACTAGGCCTGACCTGGTGTCAGGACTTCTTTGGTAAATATCACTTATGATTTCATTCCCGTATATTCTCCTGTTAGTCCTACCATTAGAATGACAGTTTTACTCGATTATTTGGGCCATGTTTTGTCTCGACTCAAATGTCTACACATGGAGCATATTTATGGAATAGTGGTGCAGTGAAACGCAGCAAGTAAACTTGCTGTACTGTACTGCATCAATGGGAAAGTGCAGGAATGCGCCGCATTTAAGGCATACAGAGCATTCCTGAATTTTTCCACTGATGATCGGTGGCATGCCCATGCAAGTTCTACCAATGTTGTAGAAGTAGGGTTGGGATGTTGTTTAACCCAGTTACGGGCACTGACTGGTAAAGCCTTGAGGAACTGCTCTAGGTATACCTTCTCTGTTACTTCCTCCATGCAAGAGGGGTGGGGTGAAAGCCAACTATTGTCTAGGTCTCTGATTCTATAATAAAGGTCCCTTGGATTATCCCCTATAACTCGCCTTTCCTTCCTAAATTTAGCTCTGTAATATTCTGGATCACACCCTAGCCCTTCCAGAATTGCTTTTTTGATATCGTCATAGGCAGTAGTGCCTGCTGGGTTGGGTGCCTGATAGGCGGCTTGTAGTTCCCCCGACAATAGAGCAGCTATATACTGGCCTCATCTCTCCAGAGGCCAGGCAGCTGTGGCGGCTACCCGCTCAAAGTTTATAAAAATAAATAGTCTGGGTCATCCCTTTCTTGATATTTTTGCAAAACAGACATTGGGTCTGACTCTTGTGCTAATGATAGCATTTGTTAATCTCAGGATGGCAGTATCATGTACCTGTTGGTAATAGATGATGAGCTCAGCTTGACTTTTTAGGGCCTCTTGTAACGCCTCATGGTCTCTTTGGGCTGTCTGAGAGTGTTGCTATACTACCAACTGTAAATGTTTCTGCCCCTCTGCTAGCTGGGATATTATCCCCTCAATGAGCACGGGTTGTGTCATGTTTCAACACGGGGGAAATGCCCCACTTCTGACACCACCGTGTAGTGTACAAATCAGGGACACAGGCAATATGATTCTCAGGGTGAGTATAATTATTTTTTTATTGGATAACCAAACAGCAAAAGAAACAAAAATAGGGATAGGTCCTGAGTAGTCTCTCAGGTCGTCAGGCGGGCGGTGAGGGGTCTTCTTTTTTCCCTTCAGGAAACACCACTCTTCTCGGGTTGTCAAAAGAATAATCCTTTTGTTTCTGGGAGTGCTTCACACCTACCAGCAAGAAAGCAGAAGGCCATCTCAAGAGGCAACTATTGTAGTGAAGAAAAGGCTACCACAGCTTTGGGCAACAAAGTAGTGACTTTCTAAGGTCACCTTTACATTAAACGTTACTTTAAAACTGACTTCAGCAAGACGTTGGGTTTAATGTAATTATTAATTTCATACCTCACAGTACTATGTTTAGTGTTCCCAAATGAAATTTAGCACATAGCGCGGAGGCTAATGCAACTCTGTGTGAGCCAATACGACTAATGGCCTTACTGCAGTGAAACATCAAAAAATAAAATGATGGACGGAGTGTTCAAACGTTTCAAAAACCCACCCCGAGTCATGGATCTGGGTTTTATCCATCGTTTTTTTGCTTGTCACGTTAGCCCAGTTTGGACGTATCCATATGCAAATCAGTCCAGACCCTGCTCCCCATGTAAACAGTACAGCCCAAACTGCAAAGCCAGGTCCCCCCTGGAGCAGAAACAAGCATCCTGGAGCTGGTTTCTGGGTATCACCCCTAATCAGCCAGGCTAGCTTGAAATCCAGTTGGGCAGCGAGAAAGGAACTCATGTCTGGGCATACCCTGCGCCACTAAGGGCGCATATAGCAACATCACAAAATAAAATAATGGACGGAGTGGTGACATTTTTCAAACAGTCACCCCAGGCACAGATCTGGGCTTAATCAATCGTTACTTAGCATGTGAGCTAGTGTAACTCTGTGTTAGCCTATATGACTACTGGCCTTACTAACAGTTTTGAGTTTTACTGCTAGGCTATTTCAATCACAAAAGAAACATGCATACCTCTTTAATATTTGGCACCCTGCCTTGGGCCACTAAAATCTTCCCCAGGGAAGCCTTAAGCAAGAAGGTCATGACTAGGTAAAAGGGTTTATTTTGGAAAGTCAAGTTGGCAATTTAATTTAATAGCTGCCCGACTAGGCTGCAGTGGCAGACCTAGAGCAATGTTTTCTCCTTGTCACTGTAGTGGTAAGTTTCGAATTGCATTCAAAGTGGCATTCATAAACTGCAACATAATATATGCAAATTAGTATTATACAGTTCACTTGACTACAAGCAATCACTTCCCTACCCTATGTCAAAACCTTGATGCCATATTTGTATCAAAAGAAAGGTCATCAAAGTCTATGCAGCTAAGGATCCTTTTTTAGGTATTGCCTAGGCAGAGCTTAAGCATTCTCTTTGAGACATGCTGTGTTTAGGATATGGACTTTAAGCTCTGCACATAGTTTCAATTGTCTCTTGTGACTGTCCTTTGTAAATGCTTTATTGTCTTTGGTTACTTTGCCTACTTGTCCCTTCTTAGTCCCTTCTTTTCTACTCTTGTAACCTCCCATAAGGACTGCCCCTGTTACATGTGTTGTTACTTGGTATGTTTTATTTCCAGTTTGTGAGAACTCTTTTGTTAACACCTTGACCGCGGTGCAAATTCCGTCACGGTGCTGGACAATTAATGAGTGGGCGGGATTCGGATGGCCCCCAGCCGTCCTCCGCACACACCCACTGTTACGTTGGACGGCCGGGGACCGTCCGCAGCATGGAACGGGTTAATGACTTCTTCGTCATAGCAGCCGTTGCAGGCACAAAAGCTATGCACTGCCCCAACCTCACTTCCCCAACATGTTCTTGAAATTTTTCTTGTAATTGTTTTTCTA
The DNA here is from genome assembly GCF_964263255.1 of Lissotriton vulgaris. Taxonomy (NCBI): domain Eukaryota; kingdom Metazoa; phylum Chordata; class Amphibia; order Caudata; family Salamandridae; genus Lissotriton; species Lissotriton vulgaris. The sequence goes on from NC_141696.1 coordinate 52,646,465, forward strand.
TGGATTTGGTTGCATTAGCGTGCAAGCTAACACTTTATTTATTTATTTTGCAGCATGGCACACAGCGTGTGATCTTTAATAATGGCAGCTGCACATCTTTTCTTTTGTTGTGCGCAACTTGCCCAACTCAATGATTTTTTTGTTTTTTGGGGGGAGTGGGCATTCCGCGCTTCATCTTTTCCTGTGGCGGTCACAAGACTTTTATTTTGTGTGCACAGCTCACCCAACTGAACGCTTGTGGGTCTATGGTGTATGGTTTTATCCTGCTCTGGGCATCAAATATTAGTCTCTGAGGGGATGATTTACAGATATTATTGAGCTAATTGGGTTGGATGCGGGATATCCGTTCAAACATCTGCGACATGCCAATCATCTGTGCCTCCATTTTGGAGGACGAGAGTTACTGTTTATGTTAGAGTCAAGGAGGGCAAGAAAACACCCAAAGTAGATGTGTACATGCCTTCTTCATGCTGTGGGTAACCTTCTATAGGGCATACTTGGATTGTTATCTGTTTCGAACACTTGGTTGAAATATTTTTATGGATGAGGCTCTGTGTTTCTTGGCACCCTTCATAGTGGCACAGCAGCCAGAGACCCGACAAGATATTGTCTTTCCGTTGTTTTGTCCATGGCACCACCAGTGGCAGATACTGTCCTTTACAAATTGTTTCAATTGATGCTTTTAATGGAATTATGTAGTCCCATCTCTTTTCTCACTACAAAGTGAGTGGTCCTTCTTCTCTGCCCACTGCGGCTCACAGTCCTTTCTATATGTTGTTAATAATTTAGTAGTCCTTCCTCTATGGCTCTGAGTTGTGGCATGTAGTGAGCTGAGGAGAGCAGAGAATGCAATTTTCAGCCCTGTTCTGGAGAACTCTCTTGGTTCAGAAGCTGATTTGTAGGTGCAACACCAGCAGGGTGCACATGCTTAATCTTTCTATGCTTCTGGCCATCTAGTTTCAAATTGCCGACTGTATGGCATTTCCGCCTTTGCAGTTTTTCAGTGTCTGACATTTAAGTACTTTAGGGGTGAAACTAGGTGAGTTACATTGCAGTTATGTCACGTAATTAAATCAGTTATAAACAAGCATTGGCACCTTTTACGTATTTAGTTATGCAGCACAATATCCTTTGTGCAACAACATTAACTGTTGCATGGCTAAACACTTATAAGGTCCAAATATGTCTGGTGTAGGGGACATAAAGTGTTAAGTATGATGGAAAGAGAGGGGAAAGATGTAAAGAGGTGGAGCTCTGAGTAATCAAGCGAATAAAGACATGACAAAAAATGAGACATAAGATAACAAAAAATTCAATAGAGATAGATGAAACAGAAACGTAATTGATTCAGTAATAACGTTGGGCAGCCAAGAGTAAAATAAAATGGAATAACGTGGAATCCAAATAGCTTAGGGAACAAGCTGGGATGATAGTGAGTAATCCAGGAAGGTTAATGAAAACGGGAATGTTGCTTGGCCGAATGAAATATATGATAACACAAAACAGAACAAAATAAGTCTGTTGGCATAAAGAAAATGTGGGTGAAGGGGGCACAAAAGAACTGTGGCGCAACTCACCTCACAATGAATACAGTGCCCTGAGTCGGTAGAAAATACAGTCTGACGGAGTTCTGCCTCTATTAGAAGTCAATAGCGCCTGGATACAAGTCCCGCAAGGTGTTGGTGAGAACAGGAATCATCAAGAATCACAGGTGATAATAAAGTAGGAGAAGCGTTAAAGCGTTAAAGCGTGGCGGGTATGGGAGTCCCTAAGGAGAAGGTGAAAAAGAACAGTGCCATCATGAGGGAGAGGATTGGGGGGTAAATCCAGAAATATTAAATTCCTGAATATGGAGCGCTAATGAGGAAAGAAAAGCCGCCTGCAAGTGTATAGCGTCACCTCAGGTTAGGGTGGGCCTAAGCGCGCTCATACAGCTGAGGCTTACATGTCCTTCTTGGTCCTGACGAATGCCTGTTTTTTTGTTGTTTTTTTTTGTCCTCATCTCACCTATAAGCATATTGCAGAATGTTACAGTCGTTGTTATGGACCTGGGCTCCCTCCGGCCAACTGCACTTGCTTAGGTCTTCCGACCGACTCCTTACACTTGAGTTATGGTGTAATCATAGGACCGGGTCCCTTCACGCTTAGTTACCAAAACAGTCTCAGGTCGCGCCCCACGGTGATAAGGGGTTGCCAGAGGCTGGTTAAAGTGCTGCTGGAACTGGCAAGGTCAAGGCGAGCCATTGCAAATGCTGAATTCAGCCAATCTTCCGTTCTTGGGGGGGTTGGGTCTTTCCATTTCACACAGATTTCTCTGCGCGCCAGCAAGATAAGGCATAATAATAGTCCACTATCCTTCACTGCCAAGTCCTTTGTTGAGGAACAGTCATCCGCAAACAAGACTGAAGACCCATTGACCACAATATTTATGTCAAAAATCCTGCACAGATAGTCCCCAATCCCTTTCCAAATGCTCCCAGCTCTGCGCACACACACTGTGACATATCGGCTCAGGAATTGGGGCAAATTTTGCTATTTTAGCTGGGGTATAATAGATACGATTGGTCACAAAAAAAATGATTTTTATTTAAACCAGCTGATTTTGTGAATTTATAAAGAAGTTTTAAGGAAGGTTCTAAAAGCTCCCCTATTACAGATTCAAAGGGATATTGATTCCACACCGAAGCCTGTGATGGAATACCCTTATCGTCTGCTTCAACCAGCTTCCTATACTAAATCAAAACCTCTTTCTTCAGCAGACGGTCCAATGTGAAAAGAAGCTCTGTGTCCCAATCTCCCTTATACCCCCGCTTCCTGTTTCGAACCAGGATTTCAGTTGTAAAAACTTAAATTTGGATATGCCAGGGCCTATCTTAGCTCTCAATATTTCCCACGAATGAATAACGTTTGCGTCCCCCAAATCTGACCAAGTAGAAACTTCAGCTCTCTTAATAGGGGCAGCCAATCCGTCTTTAAGACAGAGAGGAGACCCGGGGGAGTCCCAAACAGGGGCGTGGTCTACATAGTAGCCTATCCCACACCTAGTCCTTACTTTGAACCAGATTCATAATGCGTTTTTCAGGACCTTCAGGCGTACTCTTTAAAAAAATTTGGGTGAACCAAATTTATAGAGAAACCCTTCTGCCCTGCCCCCCTCTTCGTTGTTTATCAGCTCACTAAGCGGAAGCCCCCAAGCTGAGACCGCAGGTTTTGTCAAAAGCATCCGGGTGGCTTTAAATTGAAATGCTACCAGGTACCAACTGATATCTGGGAGGGCTAACCCGCCTTTGACCAACCTCCGCCTCAGTTTCTTCCATGACAACCACACTCCTTTATCGCCCCATAGAAAACTCCCAATCTTGCTCTGTATTTTCGAAATACCCGGTTGGGGGAAAATCAGGGGAACAGCATTGAAGATATATGTCAACTTGGGGAGGATAGTAATTTTTTATAAGTTTACCTTACCATATATGGTTAGGGGGAGATTCTTCCACGTTGCGAACAAACGTCTAATTCATTAATGACTTTTTTCAAATTCAAAGGGGCAATCTTATCCAGCTCGCTAACTATGCCGAGATACTTAAACTCTGTACTGATCTGCTCCCTCCATTGTGTCATATTCCAGCACATTACCTCCGTCTTGGAGGAGTTGGCTGGTACAGAGGATAATATCATCGGCACATAGTGCTACTTTTGAATACTGCTGAGGTTTAAAGGGCAGGATTCGTTCATCTAACCTTACTGCCTGGGCTAACAGCTCTATGTATAAGTCAAACAGCAGGGGGGAGATGGGACACCCCTGCCTAGTTCCCCTCTAAATCTCAAAGCTGGAAGTGAGCGACCCATTTATCAGGATTTTTGCTGAGGCTCGCTGGTAGCATTGTCTTAGGGTATGAATGAACACGGGGCCAAAGCCCATTGCTTCCAATACCTCCCAAAGATAGGACCAACAGACGCCATCGAACACCTTGGCGGCATCTAAAGCGATTACCGCCAAGGGTTCTGATCTCCCTGTGGCCAGATCTATGTTGCCAATGAGAAGCTGCGTCTGTTCCTGGATGTGGCGTCCATTATTAAACCCCTTTTGGTCGGAATTAACCAGTCCAGGAGCCAATTTGGGCAGTCTCCCTGCTAATATACCCATATAGATTTTATAGTCCGAGTTTAGCAGGGAGATTGGCCGATAGGAGTCTGCTCTCAGAGGGTCCTTCCCAGGTTTGGGTATCAATACAATGGTTGCTTCTCTCCATGACCTGGGGATTTGCCCTGTTGAACTATAAATTGACTGAAATAAAGTCCCCAATATCGGGGCAACCTCGTCTGCCAGAAGTTTATATACCTCGTTTGGGAGGGCATCCAGACCAGATTCTTTCTCATTTTTAGATACCTTTATTTGAGGTTTTATCACCTCCAACGTGATAGGGGAGTCCAAAAGGTCTTTACCGGCCTGCGTTAAGGAAGATAGAGATTTAGGGCCAGATGTAGGTCACCAAATACCGGTCGGTAACGGCCGATTTCGGCCGTTACCGACCTGTTTTTGGTGATCGGGATGTAGGGTCCTACATTTTACAGAATCGGTAAATTTACCGAATTGGTAAATTTACTGATTCTGTAAAATACTGATTCGGTTATATGTAGGTGGCACTGCAAATAGTGCCACAGTCCCCTAAGAATTCGTTATTTACGATGTAATACTATTGCATGGTAAATAACGAATTCCTGTGTACATGCACATCTGTGCATGTACACCTAAGCCATGTGGCACACAGACATGCCCAAGAAAACAAGTTACTTACCTGTAACTTTGGTTCCCCAGTATTAGTAACTTTCATAGATTACCATGCTTTGTATCATTCCCCGTCGTCGGAATGGGAGCCTCTGTAGTATAAAAACCATAGAAACAAAAGAGAAAAACATGCCTAGGCCTCATCTCATTTTGTATCCTATCCCTCTCTTTGTGTAAAAGAGACCAAACTTTTGCCAGGACCAATCAGAACAGCCTCACCCTCTAGAACCTTCCTGAGAGAGCTCAGAGCCTCAGATTTTCGTAGCCGTTGTGCAAACCGCCACTATCTCATGTGAAAAGACTAAGCTTTCCCAGGGGAGGCGGGTGGGCGCATGGGAATCTATGAAAGTTACCCATACTGGGGAACCAAAGTTACAGGTAAGTAACTTGTTTTCTTGCCTCAGTACTGGAACTTTCATAGATTCCCATGCTTTGTATCAGAGTAGCTAGCAGTAAAACACAAAGACACATTTTGTAAACAAAAAACATGGCATCACATAACCATTTAGTAATACTTATAGTAAAGTAAGAAAAAGTAAACAAAATGTGCTCACCAGGATGGAGGGACTGAAGGGAAAGCTCACCTCTCAATGAAAAAGATTCCGCAGAACTGCTTGACCAACAGCCGCGTCGTCTCGTCCTGCAGACTCTAGGCAGTAATGTTTCGTGAAGGTATGAGTACTGCTCCACGTTGCTGCCCTGCATATATCCTTAATGGCGACTCCAGAGAAAAGAGCCACAGATGATGCCACAGACCTTGTAGAATGGGCACGAACGCTACTGTTCAAAGGCTTGCCTGCCTCCTGATGGCAAAATTGAATCGCACTGGAGATCCAGCGGGAAATGCCACTCTTTGCTAAAGGAAATCCCTTCCGTGGTGCGCTGTAGGACACGAACAACTGGGATGATTTCCGAAAGGGCCTTGTACGTTCTAAGTAGAATTTTAAGCATCTCTGAACGTCCAAAGAATGTAAAGTGCGTTCCGCAGGTGTAGAAGGGCGCGGAAAGAAAGACTTTAAAATCAAAGGTTCATTCAAGTGAAACTCAGATGGTACTTTCGGAATGAACTTTGGATTGGTGCGAAGAATAAGAACATCCTTTTTGAATTGAAAGAATGGATGCACTATGGAGAGGGCTTGAAGCTCATTAACTCTTCTCGCTGGAGTAAGAGCTAGGAGGAGAGCAAGGTTCCAAGAGAGGAACTTCAAGTCCGCCTTGTGCACCGGCTCAAACGGAGGTTTCATGAGTTGAGCCAGTACATGATTGAGCTGCCAAACTGGTGGAGGAGGTCGAACTGGAGGGTACATCCGGAACAAACCCTTCAAGAACTGATTAACGATCCGAGAGGACCATAAGGAAGGGCAGACAACCTCCATAGCCGTTGAGCCAAAGTTGATCTCAAAAAACTCTAGAGAGGAAGCTTTGATGGCCAGGATGATATCGGGGTCTGTTAGCAATCCCCTATTGAGGGTCCATCTCGTCTGGATGGAATTTGTTATTCTTTTGCATGAAAACGAGACAGGGGCATGATCGGAAAGGTGGCCCGGGAGAATAGAAACAGCGGAGGTTTTAGTCAGGACTTCTCTACTCACTAATATGTAATCGATCCTAGAAAAATTATGGTATCTTTTACTGTAAAACGTGAACCCAGCTACCTCTCCCATCATGCCTCTCCAGACATCTAACAAACCTAGGTCGTGCATCAAGTTTTTCATAGCACGCCAAATACGAGGTGCCCTATATAATGGCCTTGATTTGACCTGTCCTTAACAGGGTCTAGGAGGACATTAAAGTCCCCCCCCCCCTCCCACGATCATTGGAGGATTCTCCAGAATTAGCTTTGAATAAAGTTTAGAGATGTATGATGAATCGTCCACATTTGGGCCATAAAAAAAAGCACAGACTAAGTCCATGCCCTCAAGGTCCAAATGCGCGATGACCCACCTCCCAGTTTGGTCTGTCTGAAATGATTTTATGGAACACGTTAACCCCCGCTTTATCAAAATTGAAACTCCATGAGTATTTATTGTTTGGCTAGAAGAACAAAAACTCTCAACCAAAGGAATATTAGAAAACATTTTTTTAGATTCCTCAGCAGTTACGAGTGTTTCTTGTAGGAAGCATATCTGTGCCTCAGAGAGCTCTAAATGCTTCATTATCAATCTCTGTCTCTTTTGGCATCTTAGTCCGTTAACATTCCAGGAGATAAAGCTATTCTTACTGCGCTGAGTTACTACTCCTGCCATTCAATCAAAAATCTTTGACCTAGAGTCACCGGCCCATATGCTAAACTCCAAAGGTGAGATGAGTATTTTTTCATTTTATCCCTTTGCTCCCCACCCAGTGCCCCCTGAAATCCACCCACCCACCCTCCTGTGCCCCTTCACTCCCATGAGGAACCCTCCCTTCCAAATAGGCGAAGCCTATTTAGTCCCCCCCACATCAAATTAGAAACATTATTTTACAAATGGAAAAAGATGAATGAACGATCTTAGCTACCGTGGCGAAAAGCTATTTATACTATTGTCGTACCCAGATAGTAACACCTTCTCTTAGTTATTTCTCGGATTTCCCTCCTCTGATTTTTGCCATGAACTCATCTACCTCTTCGGTTGTACGAAACTGATGCATTTGATTATTAAACATAGCTCGTAGCTGAGCTGGAAACTTCAGATGGGCCTTTACTCCTAAGCTTTTTAGCTCTTCTAACCAACTCCCAAGCTTCCATTGCCTGGTAGCTGTTGTGTGAGATATATCCGATCTTATCTGAAAGGTAATTGGCTCTTGCCCTGTAAGTGAAAACGAGACTGAGCCCTCCTTAAGGCCTGCAGACAATATTTGTTCTTTAACAGCATAGGAGAGAAAGGTAACCAAGATCTTCCTGGGCTTATGTTGGCCAGGCTTCTTCCTAAATGGATCTCGATGGACCCTTTGGATCTCCTGTACTAGGTTTATATCCGGAAAACTCTTGAGGACTGTCCCCTGTAACAACAAAATAAAAAATCCCTTTAGATCTGTCCCTTCAAGATTCTCTGGGATATTCAAAAGTCTCAGATTGTTTTTCTGGGAGTGATTCTCCAGCCTTTCTAGATCATCTCTTAACGCCCTATTCTGAGCTGCCAGCTTTGCCATGTCAGTTGTGGCAGAGATTGTTGCCTTCTTAATGACTAGAATCTCTGTCTCAATTAGGTCTGTTGTTGTTGCCACCTCCTCCAGTTTCTGGGCCAGCATCTCACAAGAGGATTTAATTGCCGCCTGGTTTGCTTCGGAGACAGAAAATCTGCTCCCCAGTTCAGCCTGATTCATTTCTGAGATCTTGAAACTAGTTATCATCTCCCCCTTCATTGCAATCAGGATGTCAGACAAAGAATGCGCCACAGATTCATTATTTCCGGGGGTCCCGAGGTTTTACGACTCAGCTTCCCCAGTTTCGGTGGTCATAGTTATACCATCAGAAGAGGTTCCCCCAGAAATTAATATCTCATTCACCCTTTCTTGTGTGCCATAGGAGTCCAAGGGGGGGTTATGTTGGACATGCGGGTCCTGAACTTCTAAGGCCTTGAATCTCTGGGTGAGTTTGAGATTCAGGGGAGATCAGAGATACATTTACACTAGGTTGTTTAGTCCCCCTCTGCTTACATTGCTGGAACGGGGTCAAAAGAGGAGGGGATGCATTGTCGCCATTTGGTGTCTTAGTTTTAGATTTAGTTTTAGATTTAGAAATCCCTCCTTCCTGCTCTACTTGAGTGTTCATTTCAGCCGCATTACACAAGTTTGCAGTGGAGGACATGACTCTCTGATAGGTTTTTAGAGAGGAGGTTATTTTAGTTTTTAGAACAATCCTTTTCTTTCCCCTGCCTTTCCCTCTACTTTTTGGACTCTCCCTTGTTTTTATTTCCACTTCCCTCATCATGATGCTCTGCTTCTTCTGCTGACCCCTAATGTTGGTCTCAAAAATGGGGGGGGATTTTTTGGGGGTCACTATGGGCTGAATTATATTCGAGTTCTTTACCGAGCGAGCTGCCCTGGCCCTAAGAGTATAGCGACCGGGTTTAGAGATAGAGACCCTTTAACCTCCTCAGCCACCCTTTGCTCTTCAGGCTCCCCTTTCCTCACCTCCATACAGTGGGAGGAAAAATTCCCAGTTAAGAAGCCAGCATCCCAGTGCCTATATATCGAGGGGGGGGGGTCGCTCCACCAGGGCTCCCACCACTGAAGAAACCGGTTCTCTAAATCACCGCCGGCAGGCTCACCCTCTTCCGCTCCTACAGCAAACCGAAATCAGAAGCAGGCGGCGTCCCGGCGTATCCGGAGCCGCGCTGCCTCCTCCCACTTCCAGTCTCTGCAAACGCCTGTTAAACTACAACACATAGGCAGAAGCATGTTACAGAAACATGTTGACCACATCCTAGTGACTTTGCTGAACAATTTATTCAGTTTTAATGTCCTACACTCTGTTTTTATACATATTTGATTGGCTTCTAATAAAATCTTTTTTTTTTGACACAACCTATACATTTTTGATAATCACTTTCACTATTCACTGTACACACACTACCAGCTCCGCAGTAATTCTGGCGTTGAAGCACACCAGGGTGGCATTCGGCCTCTAATGGTGGGACTCGATGATGAAGCATGTCACTAACTAGGTTGAGTGAGGGCTTTATTAAGAACCTAGTTGGATTCTACTGTTGTGCTCCGCTTACAAACATAAGGCACACTCTTTGGTTGTTATGAATATAGTGTTGGAATTGCCCTCAAACTTTGTGCCTTCACTACTCCTGTTCACTGAACCGTTTTTTGTTGGCTTTAGATCTCTGTGCACTTTACTACTACTGACCAGTGCTAAAGTGCGTGAGCTCTCTACCTCAAACATGGTTAACTTGGTTTACACCCAATTGGCACATTGAATTTACTTATAAGTCTGTAGTACCATGGCACTGCATGTACCCAGGGCCTGTACATTAAATGCAACTAGTGGGCCTGCGGCACTTATTGTGCCACCCATTTAAGTAGTACTTTAAAGCATTTCTCAAGCCAGCCATTGCAACCTGTGTGCAGTTTTAAACTGCCATTTCGACTTCGAAAAAGTAACCTTTTTCCAGGCGTAAACCTTCTTTTTTAACACATATAAGTTACCCGTCAGGTAGGCCCTACACAGCCCATAGGCCAGGGTGCATTATATGTAGAAAGTTGCGAATGTATTTTTAAGTTTTTCGTGCCCTGGTATTGAAAAAAGTGGACAGGCCCGTCAGACTAGACAGGGTGTGCAGGTTTCTCTATAACTTCCTGGTGTGCGGCTGGAGCCGTGAGCACTACAAAGCACATAAAAACCGTGGGAGCGGGTCATTAATATTATTCCCCGGGGACTTTTGGCTGCCAATTTGGAGCAAAAACGATATCATTTATGGAACTTCAGGACATGAGGCCAGTATCAAGCACAAGTTACTATCGTGCTTGGAGCATGGTGAGTGCAGAGAGCAGAGCCGTCGGGGGAGAGCTGCTGTAACGCTGCATTTTCGTGCGGTTGTTGTGGTACTGAAAATTCTGGACCTGTGTCATAAACATCGTCGTATCATGACGATTTTGGTATCAGCAGACCGGTAATGAATTGAATACTATGTAGAGGCATTTCCGTCATGTTCGAGTGACGAAAACACCCTGAAATCGGATTTTTCGTCCGGAACCCTCGGGTTCCATTTTGTGATCGGCAGCCATTTTGTGATTGCCCTCACATAAGGCAATGACTAAAGGCCGAAGCCAACCTGAAGGACACATACACCTTTGCTGACTCCGCTGTGACCTGGGCAAGCTGACTCCACTGCCTGAAGCCAAACCTGTCCGTCCAGGTTCTTTCCCAGTGGCCGAGCGAGATCAGAATCAAGGCACAACATGTCATAAACCTTTCATCACACACAAACCATGCCTAATCTTACACACACCTGTCCCTGTTTCTTGCTTTATGACTTGCTTTACGAGGAGGAGGTGCCCGTTTTTATTGGGGGTCCGTCGATATCTGATGGAAATACTGGGCCTTGCCGGGTAATCAATTACGGGCTAGACGAACTGAAATGTGGACTTGTCATCATGACTTTGCTTTTTCTTTGTAGCGAAAATATGTGAATGATCTACTGTAAAATTAGGAATGTTTGCCCAAAGCATATTATTTTTTATATAAGGAGAAGTCGGATTTTGTGAAAGAGCAGTCTCCTGAGAACATACATGCTGTTGTACTTCTAGGATACCTGTTACTGGCTGCAGCCAATAAATACGATCTTTGACTTCACCTAGAAGACTCTGTGTTTCTGTAGTCTGAAACAGGAAGGACTCTGAGTTTTCAGGTGTGTTCCCCTGGCACCGCCGGGTGCTAAAATACCCGGTACTCCACTGTTACAGCCCTTGGTGACGCTGTCTGTCCCCCTTGAGTGTGGAAGTACGGGACCGACTGGCGGACTTGCTGACTCCTGCTCGGCACTTGGGACGTTGAGCCTGTCGATGCTCTGTCACCGGAGTTCCTTCTTCCAACGACCGCACGGCTGGTTGGGCGTTGGCGTTGGCGTTCTGCGTGTGAGCCCCACAGCTGGGAAGACTGATTGCGTTGTCAGCAGCAGCACTGTTGTACCGAGTGGAGCTCTACAAGAAGAGGAGTGTGAACGGTGTGAGAAAGGAGGTGCAACGCCTGCAGAGCTCCCGGTGTCTCAGCGGATTTAGATGAGATACGATAGGGTGATTTCCATCTGGCAGAATATCTAATTAAGTTAGTGACTTGCATGGAGGTGAGAGCAGGCTGCGGAGAGAGGAGGGCTGGCGCTCCCCGAAGCAACGATCGTCTCACCGCCTACACCCGGGCTAGGACTACAGCCCCCAGGGTGCATCTCTGCCCACACACCTGCTGTGACTCAGGGGGAGGCGCTCACATAGCGCCCAAAAGCCACTTCCCTTCTTCCGCGGCGCGGGACAAAGTGGGGACCAAGCCCGGGACCAAGGGCAGGCCTGTCTGTGCCTGTCCGTGACTGAGAGTGTCTGGACTGGGCCAATTCAATTTGACCACGGCACCACATACGGTACTTTTATACGTTTTTGACTTATTTATACGGGCGCTACAAGGACGGACCTTGGGCTGAACTGGGGTTGGTGGTTGCATTCAGCGCCAAATAATCTAAGGCATTCCCATCTTATTTTTGTGAAGTTTGGGTTTTTATTTTTATTTTATTTTATTTTTTTATCTCTGAAGAATTTTATCTCAAAACTGTAAGAATGAGCAAACCCAATCCCATAAGCTCACGCCCTCAGACACGGCAAAAAAATAATTTAAAAGGCTTACCCACTAATCCAACTGCTATTGAGAAAATGCTCCAAAAATCATTGGATCCGTGTCAAGCGCCATAGAGAGCACCGAACGTCGTCTCTCACTCACTCCATCAATGTCTAACGTTCCGTTGACACAAGGGTCTCCCGTTTCAATACCCCCTAAATCACCGGGTATTATCCTCGACCTATCCATCGGTGATCTTCCGTGTGCACTGCCTCAAACCAATGTTACACTAACAAATACACCCCCCATTGTAAAAGCTCCCAAAGTTACTACCAGGAGCTATTAACGCAACATTAGATCTAAGAAAGGCAACTACGGTAACAAAACCCCAGTAGTTGTCAATAAAAAACCAGAGGGTCCTCAGGTGGGCACAGTGCCCACAAACCTTGCATTTACCCCTCCTGTTTGGGCAACCCACTTACTAATTGATTTGCAAACGCATCTCGAACAACTCATCAAGACACAGTTTAAAACTGTGATGAGTCGGATCGACAAGGTTGTTACACTGCTGAACACAAGTGGTGTGGGAGGAAGCCATTCTATAGCTCCAAATGGGTCCAACATTGCTGATACTGACTCTCAAAGCAATCACCATTCTTCATCAGGTGTTGTTATTTCTAACGGTCCCCACGTTGAAAGGCCAGTCCAGGCGCCATCCCAAACGATTCTTTGTTCCCCAGCTCCTACCTCAACCCAACCTTGCCTGTCTATTACTAGTGAGGCTATCCCTTTAAACCCTCGAAATAACTTCCACAGTAACAAATTGAACCTTCCTGTCCAGCCAGCAGTCCCACTTGGAAGTATACACAACCCGAATACTTGTGAACACCACCACCAATTACCATGTCTAGACCTACCCCCAGCAGCATCCCCCTATGTAGTTGTACTTGCAGGGGTACCATTGTTAAAGCCTGAGCGAACCGAAACCTTTGCTGAGATCAAAAATAAGTCAATTTATTGGCTAAATAGGAATAGACCACTTACAGGACCTGCTCAGGGAGAAATTCTGTTTGCCCGCAGAGTCAGATGGCTGGGGGTGAAAAGTAAGGACATCGACGGGGACTGCGTGGTGATAAATTTCAGGGACCGAGGGGTAGTCAATCACATACTCGACAGGGGTTGTAACAACTTATCTGGCACAATTCACCCACTTCCCTTGGGCTACTTTTATCCTCCAGACCCGACAACTAGAAGTATTGGTCAACACCAACTCCGGTATGGAGAACAGGGCAGAGCAAACATCATCTCCCTAGAGAATAGATTCAGTTCCTTGAATTATGTTGATTGACCATTATCAATGCTCAAAAGATGGAGGGGAAAACCTTGCTCTTAGAAGGCAGCCATTTGGAGGTGCGGGGGCCAACGTCGGAGATCATCCCCACAGCAAAAAATGGACATAAAGGGAGGAAGGTACTGAGACCAAATAATGCTATTCAATGTCCCCCTAGTCCCAATGCTTCCCCTGGCAAAGCTTATACTAGTACCCATATGGCTAGGAGCCCACTCGCAGTCACCGCCGTTCCTCCAAAGGAGGACAGCAAGACTATGCTTATCTCTTGGAATATAGCAGGTATCACCTACAAACTAGATCACCTGGAGTGGGTGGCGTTAATTGACCAGTATGACCTTTGTCTATTCCAAGAAACCTGGGCCTTGATAGCCCCACACAGACCTGGTTTTGCTACTTATTTTATTCCTGCAAGTCAGGGGGCGAGGGGACGTCCATCTGGGGGACTGTTTATTTGGCTGGGAACTCATCTGGGTTGCTCAGCAAAAGTGATCGATACTCACTCCCTCAACATCCTTTGCATTCTTCTCTCCTTTACAGATGGCTTAAAGGTAGCAGTAGTCAATGTCTACTCACGTCCCACTCCCTCCTCCCAGGCATCCCCTACTTTAAATAAGTTAGATCAATTTCTTTCTATTCTCCCTGCCTTATCGAATAAAATATTGGGGGGGGACTTGACTGTCACTACGAACCTTTAGACGGTATTAATACAGTCACTCAGGAAGAGGATTCTGCATGGTCCATCCCAGAATGCACTATGTATCCAACAAGGGGCTGGACCCCACTAGCTCTCCAGCAAAATAAGCTTACAATCTCCCACTCCCTTAGAGCCTGTTACGGAAGATTTTCTTCTGATATACCAGGCAAAGATACATTCAATTGACCAGGCAGAGGCACCACAATAGATTATATAATGCTCAACATTGAACTCTGGATTTATATCAAGGGTTTCAATGTAAATACCATACACGATAGCATTCATAATCTTTTGTTATTGGAATTAAAGCTCCCGATGGGGCATAGCCAAATGTCCCCCTCTGAAGAGCTTCCGTCCCAACCGAATCTAATTGCTATTGCTGGTGGTAGACGAATCAGATGGGGTAAACATATCCAATCAGTTGATAAGGTAGCTACACTATATCAACATGTTCTCCCTTTTCTAGAGAACGTCTCCACCTTCCCAGTGGAAAAACTCGACCCACCACATCAACTTGCCCTAGAGAACATCCATCAAGACCTTCTCAATAAAATTGCAACTTTCTTTTACACAACCGCCAATTCCAAGGCCCGCTCAACGCGCTCCAACCCTTGGTTTAATACTTCCTGTAGATTGTCGAAAAGTGCCCTTTTAAAACAGATAAAAAGTGGACAAAACACTAACATCAGAACAGCAAGAAACTTATATAAGAACTTAATCGCCCAGGCACAGCAGGAGTGGGAGGATGACAGATGGGCGTCCATTAAATTTGCACTCGACAGCCGTGATTACAGGGCCTTTTGGAATCTAGTTAAAAGGTTGAGGGTTCTGACGCCATATGCCCAACTTAAGCGAAGAGGTTTGGAATTCCCACTTTAAAAATCTGCATTCCCAAACCAATAGGTCACTTTCCACTGCCCTCTCCTCTACACCTAAGGGGACATCTGTCCCCTCTGATCCCAGTACTTCTAACTCGATAGCCCCGCCCTGCACTATGCAAGAAGTAGTTGCGGTTTTGAAGAGCATACCCTCAGGAAAAGCCCTGGGGTTGGATAGAATCCCGGGAGACCTGTTCCGCAGTGAACCGAAGGTATGGGCTCCCTACATTTGGGTGCTGTTTAATGCTATTCTTCAGGGAATGGAGGTTCCGCACAAGTTGGCTTGGGAAAGAAATTATACCCATATTCAAAAAGAGCTCGCCTCTGGACCCGGTGAATTATCGCCCAATCGGCTTAATCGACGTCCTTCAAAATCTGTTCGCCCGCTTTTTATTATCAAGGCTGCAGACTTGGATGGACGAGCGTCAGATTCTCACCCCCCTACAGGCTGCTTCCGTACCAAGGTCTCCACCATCGACCAACTATTTAGACTCCAAATAATTCACTGGAAAGCTGTGGTTATGGAGGGGGGTAGTTTGTACCTGATTAGAGATATGCTCTGGGGCATATTGAAAGATATGGGTATTCCTTTATACATCTGCCACCTGCTACAACGATTGCACCAAGACACCTTTGCAAGGGTACGGTATGGGAAAAAGGGGGATCTTTCTGCACCATTCTCTGTGGAAAGGGGGGTCAGGCAAGGGTCCATGGACATCCAGAAAACATTGGAAGCATTCTGTCAATTTTGTAAAAATAGAAATTAGGAGATCAATCGCTCCAAAACTAAATACATGGTCTTTCGAGCCAACAAAGTAAATTGCCCTCACCCCCATATAGATGGTACTTCCTGCGTCTGTCTGTTGCGGCCTCTGAGCAATGGAAGCGTGTTTGCTTTTTCTGACAACACAGTTTGTGGTGCTGTAACTTGCTGCCCTTACGCTGTGGTCTTATTCATGGCCAGGTTGTTTCCTCGCCGCGCTCGAAAGTAGTTGTAAAGGAAGGCGACCCTGCCATGGCAGAAGAAGCAGATGTTGACATTAAAGGAGATGAGGTGTCTGAATAGGCGCCGGCGGTTGGGAATGAGCACGGATACGGCTGTCGCAATTCGGACCACATAACACTCCCAGCGAGCGCAAAAAGGATCAAAGGACTCCGGCAGCGCCGGGGAAGGGTTTCTCAAGTGAATAAGGCAAGCGAGCGGTGAAGTAGCGAGAGGGGTGAGAGCTGCGCAACTAGCAACCCTGGGGAGAGGAAACCCAGTGAGCTTTTCGGCAAGCTTCGGCTGGACAGAAGTGGTGTGAGGGGCCAAAGTTCAAGATTTAATTCAAGCGTCCCTGCTGCCGCTGCCTTCGCCCTAACGCTAAACGCCAAAATCACCAAGTGGTACAAAACGTTAAACAATAAGTCCCAAGCGCCAAAAACACCGAAGCATCTCAAAATGCCTGTGATATTTTGATTAAAGAAAGAAAGGAAGAAAGGCTGCCATGTACCTCCTGTTGGCCTGCTGTCCGCCACCTGCCTAAGTACAGTGCTCTGAAAAGCACTGAAAAGCCCATACCCACTGTACCTTTTCACTTATACTGGCCACTAACGCTGCGAGGGACAAGCAAATTCGACCTACCTGACCTTGGGAGAGTGCTGCACCTGGGTCCCTGACGCTGTCGGTCTCCCCTGCCGCCGCTGCCACTTTCATCCCGCGGCCGCAGAGGGGGGAGGCTACAGCTCCCAGGCTGCTTTGCGGTTGCACCGCCAATTTCCGCCTCAAATCACGCCCAGAGGCGCTTAAAGAACTGAGGCTCCCTCGGTGGAGCGGGGGCCACTAACGCTGCGAGGGACAAGCGAATCTGACCTACCTGACCTTGGGAGAGTGCTGCACCTGGGTCCCTGACGCTGTTGGTCTCCCCTGCCGCCGTTGCCATTTTCATCCCGCGGCCGCAGAGGGGGGAGACTACAGATCCCAGGCTGCTTTGCGGTTGAACCGCCCATTTCCGCCACAAATCGTGCCCGGAGGTGCTTAAAGGACTGAGGCTCCCTCCGCGACCGAACGAGGCCGGGCAGGGCCACCCCCCTAAGACTCCTTGGTAACTCCATTACTGACTGGTATTTACTACGATTTGATCCTTCCAGTGGGTACACACCCCAACTGTTTTATATTACGCAGTAGTTAAAGTTCGACCCTCTAATGAATAGGCATAGCTAGGGGTTTTTTTTCTCTCTCTTTTTCAATTGGTGATAATAATCACTGCGAATCCTTTTGTTCTTATAACAAATCTGTAGTTTAATTTGTTTTTAATGTAAATTTGACTCTTAGCCAGGCTTTTTAACTTTTTCCTCTTCCAGTTATTTTCGTTTTTCATTAACTTTGAACAACATGGGTAAAAATAATAAGGCTCCCGCTTCACGTCCAGTGACCAGACAGCTAGCAGACTCGAGCCAGCCCCTACCCACCCTTACAGCAATTAATAAAATGTTACAAAAAACGATTGGAGTCGTCTCAACTGCAATCAAAAACACTGAGAGACGACTCTCACTCACCCCAGCGATTATTCCTTCCCAGCCTGAAGGGGATTCCACAGTCAACCCCTTTGAATCCACTTCTCTTCTTATGTCTTTCTCAGACTTACCCTGTGCACAACAGGCCCCAGAAGCTTCAGATCCAGAAGTAGAACCATTGCATCATCTCCCACCCTTAGGGACAAAGGCCCCCAAACCTCATCTTAAACGAAGGAAGATGAAACCTGCTCGCAAACATGTGAATAACACAAACCCAATACACGTTCCTCTACAGTCGGAACCTGGTTTTCATTCTCCACACACTGGACCCCCACTGTGGGCAACACATTTATTAATTGATTTACAGGCCCACATAGATCAGGTCATAACTTCACACTTTAAAACACTTACATCTAGGATAGATAGATTGGCATCTTCTATCAATCATAAAGGCCTGGGGAAAGACCTGGCTGTTCACGCTGTGGGGAACTCTGCTCCTAGAGTAGGTCTTGGAACTCCACCGCCTATTCATCAGGACACCGGACGGGATGCTGGTCTTCTCCCCATAAATCCCCCACAACCTCTGGCACCTGCATCTGTGAGGAAATCCCCCACACCAGCAGATACCACTGGCCCTTGCAGGAGCACTAGCATGCCTCCTACTGTTACAGGAGGGAATGTGAGGAAATCCCCCACACCAGCAGTTACCACTGGCCCTTGCAGGAGCACTAGAGTGCCTCCTACTGTTACAGGTGGGAATGTTCCGGGTGTGCAATTCCAACTGTCTTCCCCAGGGCATCAGCAGTCAACTGGGAGCAAACATAAACCTCCTCCCCCCGCAAAACACAAACCCCCCCCTAAACGTTTGGAAACCCCTCACATGAAGCGCTCACCTTATCCCCAGCTCCCCCCAGAGGTAGCCCCGTATGTTGTGGTGCTCACGGGTGTGCCCCCATTGAACGACTCTCGGGGTGAAACCTTCCCCGAGTTAAAGAGTAAGGTGATCCATTGGTTAAACACGCATCGACCCCTTATGGGCAGAGGACAGGGGGAGATTTTGTTTGTTCGCAGGGTTTATTGGTTGGGCACCAGAAGAAAAGATGTGGAGGGTGATTGTATCATCGTTAACTTCAGGGATCCTGTAGTAGTCAAGCACTTGTTAAGGTGCAGTGGACTAGTCTCCCCAGGCCCTATCAATACTTGTCATCTGGGGTATTTCTACTGTCGGAACCAGGCCATGCCCACACTGGAACATCCCCTGCCTTCCCACAGTAATACTTTCCCTGAGTTTACAATTCCAGTAGCTAACAGATACAGGGCCCTGAGCAGTTTGAGCAGTGTGGATTGACTACCGCTGGGCGCCCCTACTGAAGCTCCATCCCCAGTGGAATTCTCTGAGGTCGGAGACCAAAGCAAGGAAGCAGGGCCTTTATCACAGGCGGCAAACCTAGGGAATGATGGCCTGCCCCACTACCCGACAATTACGTAGCCACCAAGGATGGATGGGACTCGAATCCTCAACTAGGGGAAACACCCACCCCTCCTGGCCTGGCGCATCCCATTGAAGTCCTCCCTGGATTATTGGCCACTCGCCCTACCCTGATTGCCTCCTGGAATGTGGCCGGGTTGGGGACAAAGCTACAAAGCCCTGAGTGGGGGAAGCTGGTGGATGGGTATGACCTCTTCCAATTTCAAGACACCTGGTTACTATCTGTCCCCGCGAGGGTAGGTTTTGTGTCATACTTTAGGGGGAAGACCCTCTGGAGGGCTGTGCATCTGGGTGGCAGTCCACCTGGAATGCACAGTCAAGATAATCGACACCAACTGCCTAGATATCCTGTGTATTACACTAACATTTAAGGGGGGTGTCTGGTCCTGGCAGTGATTAATATCTACCTACGTCCCTTCCCCCGGCAACAAGGCCTATCTATTTTGGAGGCCCTGGAGGCCCTTCTTTCTTCTTTTCCCCCTACGTACCACAAAATCATTTAGGCAGACTTTAAATGCCACTTTGAGCCATTCTCGGGGATTCCCCCTGTCACTTCTTAGGAAGACGAATTGTGGCTCATCCCTGAATGCTCCATGTACCCAGTTAACCGCCTGACGCCGTTGGTACTTGCTATCAATCAATTGCTCGTAGCTTTCTCCTTAAGGGCCTGCAATGGCAGGCTCCTTCCAGATATACCAGGTGTACGTACCTATAACAGACTGGGGAAGATTACGACAATTGATTATATTTTGATCAATGTGGAATTCTGGGCTCAACTAAAATCGTTTGCTGTATCCCCAAGAATTGACAGTGACCATAATCTATTGTCACTTGAGTTACTCGGTCACCTGGGGAACCTGACTACACAGAATGCAGCTGGGACTCTTACTAATCGGCACCTACTCCTAACAGGGGGAGGTAGGCGGGTCAGGTGGGAGAGGGTGGCTCAGGCACCGGACAAATTGGCAGAGATTTACAACCAGGTCGCAGGGGGCCTTAGATGAGGTCAGCGACGTGAGGAATGGGAAATCTGTCCCCTCGTACCTCCTGGCCATCCAGTCCATTCATAATGCGCTTTTCACCTCCCTGGCTGACCTTTTTACAGCTCCCGAGTCTGGTAGGGGGAGACCCCACAAGAGAGAGAATTGGTTCAATAAAAAATGCAGGGAGGCAAAATCTACACTCTTAAAGGAGGTGAAATTGGGAACCCACTCGACGATTAGAAACGCACGGCAAATTTATACCAGCCTGATCCAAGCTGCCAAAGCAGAGTGGGAAGTTGACAGATGGGAGAAAATTAGAGCAGCTCTAGACGCCCGCGAGTTCAGGGCTTTCTGGAACTTGGTGCGTGGAGGCCCGGCCTCGGGGACGCCGGAGTTGCTCCTAACCTCTGTGAAGAGGTGTGGCTTGCCCATTTTAAGCCCCTCTACTCTCTTGACCCCGAGCCACCCCTAGCGGAATCATTGGAACTAGTTAGTCTGCCTGACTCAGCCAGTGTCGAGGGAGGTGCCCTAGACAGTTATCCCTGCACGATCTTGGAAGTCAAGGCGGCAACAAGGAGTCTGATACCGGGGAAGGCACCTGGCCTTGATAGGATCCCTGGGGACCTTTATCAGTCTGAACAAAGGGCGTGGGCACCTTATATCTGCACCTTTTTCAATGCAATTATGCAGGGTCTGGCTATCCCCCCGAGCTGATTGGGAGCAGTAATTATACCCATCCATAAGAAGGCTTTCCCCTGGACCCGGCCAACTACCGGCTAATAAGTTTGATCGACGTCCTCCAGAAACTCTTCGCCCGAGTTCTTCTAACCCGGTTGCAGTGTTGGATGGACGACCATCACATCCTAATCTCCCTGCAGGCGGGGTTTCGGGCGGGGTTTCTACGATCGACCAGCTGTTCAGGCTACAGCTTGTGTACTGGAGGACGGTCACTTTGGGAGCGGGTAGCCTGTACTTAATATTTGTGGACCTCCGGTCCACTTTTGACCTGGTCCAGAGGGACAAGCTCTGGGCTATCCTAAAGGGGATGGGAGCCCCGGCCTACCGGTGTGACCTCTTTAAACGGATGCACAATGGAACGTACGCCAGGGTGAGGTACGGGCGGGAGGGAAGGCACTCTTTCAACCCCATTCCCGGTGGAACGTGGAGTGAGGCAGGGGTGCGTTCTAGCCCCACGCTATTCTCCTTATTCCTCAATGGCCTGATTGCCTTTCTTTTGGGAGCTTAAGATCTAGACTCTCCAATCCTAGGGGGACGGAAAATACCGGCTCTAATGTTCGCCGATGATACCCTCCTATTGTCGAAATCATCAATTCAATTCAATTGATTTATATAGAGCGCTACATACCCAGAGGGTCTCAAGGCGCTTGGAGAAGGGTGGGGGATTACTTGTCGAATATTCAGGTTTTAAGTTGCTTTCTGAATGCTAGGTGGTTCTGAGTGAGGCGAAGGTGAGTGGGAAGTGAGTTCCAAGTTTTGGCTGCCAGGTAGGAGAAGGATCTTCCTCCCATGGTGGTTTTGTTGATGCGAGGTACAGCAGCAAGGGCTTGGTGGGAGGAGCGTAGCTGGCGGGAGGGGGTGTAGAAGGAAAGTCGTGTGTTGAGGCATTCGGGTCCAAGTTCGTAAAGTGCTTTGTGTGCGTGGGTTAGGAGGCGGAATGTTATCCTCTTATTGATGGGGAGCCAGTGGAGGTTTTTCAGGTGACCAGAAATGTGGTCTTTACGCGGAATGTCTAGTATGAGTCTGGCTGATGCGTTCTGGATGCGTTGGGAGTTTTTTCTGAAGTTTTGCGGTGGTACCGGCGTATAAGGTGTTTCCGTAGTCCAAGCGGCTTGTAACCAATGCGTGGGTGACCGTTTTTCTAGTTTCGGTGGGGATCCAGCAAAATGTTTTTTTGAGCATGCGAAGGATGTTGAAGCAAGATGATGAAACGGCGTTGACCTGTCTGGTCATCGAGAGTGAGGAGTCCAGAATGACGCCCAGGTTCCGTGCGTGGTCTGTCGGGATGGGTGCTTTTCCAAGGGACTCTGGCCACCATGAGTCGTCCCAGGCGGAGGGGGAGGTACCAAGGATGAGGACTTCTGTTTTGTCTGAATTCAGTTTCAGACGGCTGTGCTTCATCCACTCGGCTACTTCTTTCATTCCTTTATGTAAGTTTGTTTTGGTGGTGTTAGGGTCTTTGGTGAGTGAGATGATCAGTTGAGTGTCATCAGCGTAGGAAATGATGTTGAGGTTGTGTTGGCGTGCGATGGCCGCGAGGGGGCTCATGTATACGTTGAAGATGGTGGGGCTGAGTGAAGATCCTTGTGGTACACCGCAGATGACATCAGTGGCTTCTGATCTGAATGGTGGGAGGCGGACTCTCTGGGTTCTTCAGGCAAGGATCGAGGTGATCCATTCCAGTGCTTTTCCTTGGATTCAGATGTTTCTGAGGCGTTGTAACAGGGTTCTATGACAGACTGTGTCGAAGGCTGCGGAGAGGTCGAGTAGGATGAGGGCAGCTGTTTCTCCATTGTCCAGTAGAGTTCGAATGTCGTCTGTTGCTGCGATGAGTGCGGTCTCAGTGCTGTGTTTGGCTCGGAAGCCAGACTGTGAGGAGTCGAGGGATCTGTTGGTTTCGAGGAAGGCGGCGAGTTGGTTGTTGACAGCTTTCTCAATGACTTTGGCCGGGAATGGAAGGAGCGAGATGGGGCAGTAGTTTTTGAGTTCGGTGGGGTCGGCTGTGGGTTTTTTCAGAAGGGCGCTGAGTTCGGCGTGTTTCCAGCTTTCCGGGAAGGTGGCGGAGTTGAGGGAGCAGTTGATGACATCTCGGAGGTGGGGTGAGATGAAGGAGTCAGCTTTGTTGAAGATGTGGTGAGGGCATGGGTCTGTGGGGTATCCTGAGTGGATGGAGTTCATCAGGCGGATGGTGTCCTCGTGGAGATTGGGTTCCAGTCATTAAGGATGTTCAAGGAGGGTGAAGGGACGGCAGAAGGTTGGGTGGGTTGGTCTCCGGGTTGGTTGTCAAAGCTGTTGTGGATGTCCGCGATTTTGTCGTGGAAGAACGAAGCTAGGGAGTCGCAAAGGGCTTGAGAGGGAGTGATGTCGTTGGAGTTGGCAGTGGGGTTGGTAAACTCTTTGACGATGTTGAATAATTCCTTGCTGTTGTGGGCGTTGCTGTCCAGTCGGTCCTTGAATGCGGCTTTCTTGGCAGTCCGGATCAGTTGGTGGTGTATGCGGGTGGCGTTTTTGAAGGCGGCCCTGGTGCTGGTGTTTGGGTCTTTTTTCCATGCCTTCTCAAGGGAGCGATAAAGTTTCTTGGATTTCTTAAGATCATCGTTGAACCAGGGGGCGTTTTTGCTGCCTAGTATGATTTGACTTTTTTCAGGGGTGCTAGGCTGTCGGCGCTGTTGGTTAGCCATTGAGTGAAGTTAATGGCTGCTTGGTTGGGGTTCGAAGAGTGGGCAGGGGCATCCAGCGGACATTGGAGGCCTTTGCCAGATTCTGTAAGGAGAGGAATCTGGAAATTAACTTCACCAAAACCAAGTATATGGAGTTCAATTTGAAACGTCCCAATTGCCCTCACCCGCACTTGGATGGCTTGGCACTGGATCGCGTATCGATCTTTGAGTACTTGGGGGTCACCCTAACTGATAGAATTGATTGGGGGCCGCAGATTGCTAAAGTCAATCTGAAGCTTGCCCAATCTTCAGGTGGCATCTTAAAAGTTTTTAATGAATCCCCTCTCAAATAGGTGGGACCTCCGGTTGAAGTATATAGAGCCCAGGCGAGAGGTGGCGCACTCTATGGTGCGGACCTGTGGGGACACATAAGTGCGGCCCCCCAGTGAACACCTGCCCTGGATGTCGGGGAAGCAGAGAGACAGATCTGCACGTTCTGCTCTTCTGCCCCTCGTATTCTAGGCCTAGAGCTAAATGGATAATCCTCTTCTGCAAGTCCAGGGGTCTCAGAGATTTTAGGGAGACTTATAGAATCCTTAAAACAGACACTGCATTTATGACAGTATTTGCAACTTCCAAATTGTTGCTGTCCATGTGGTTTATTAGGTGTGCAATTCTAAAAAAAGGCACTCTATCTTAAGTATCCCCCACTGGGCACTTGATGTAAAAAAACGGGGAGGTCCCCTTTTATTATGCATCCCAGGTACCCTGGTGGGATTCGGTATAGTACCTTCGAGATCCTTATTCTTGTATCTCCTCTTTTTAACTTTTTATTACCTGGAAATTTTGTATATTGATCTTATGATGTATTTTAAAGTTTTTATAATGTATAATCATGTATAAATAGCACTGTATGTAATATGCCTTTTTATGGTTTTTAACCGAAATAAAAGTGATTGACTGACTGACTGGTATGGCCCTTGAGAAAACCTCAACATTTGACTACCTGGGGGTGACCCTGAATGACCGGATGGATTGGGGGACACAAGTCACTAAAGCCAATCTGAAGCTGGCACAAGCATCCGGGGGTATTCTTAAGGTTTACAACGACTGCTCCCAGAAAATCCTAGGTCCCCCGTTAGAAATCTATAAGACCCAAGCCAGGGGAGGAGCACTTTATGGGGTTGAACTCTGGGGACATGTTAGCGCTAATCCTCTCGCTTTCACTGAGGTCGATTTCCTCAGATGTCTTTTAAGACTCCCCCACAGCACCCCCATCCTCCCTTTGCAACTTGATCTGGGCACGGTCCCTATTTTGGACATATCTGCCAATCGCCCCCTTCTTTTCTGGAGACGGCCTTGGAGTACGCCCAAGCTCTCCAGTTACAGAGAGGAACTTAACCCCTTCCATGCTCATGACGAGCTGAGCTCGTCATGAGGCACAGTGGAGCTGTGCTGATGACGAGCTGAGCTCGTCATGAACAATGGGGAATCTCAAGTAACAGCACAGGAGGGAAAAATGCACAGCAGCGATGTGGTTAAGGACCTGTTATCTATTTTGGGGGTGGGGAAGATCCCTTGGATCACGCATGTCAGAAACCTATGCTATGAAATAGGGAGGGCAGATATCTGGCTTCTACAAGAACAGACATATCCCCTTATCTCAAAAAAAGCCCCTGCATCTGCCCTTAAGAAATATCGCTTGGCTAGCCTATCACGAAATAGTACTTTAGGTGTTTTGAGTTCTAGATTCTTGGAGGTAAAGTCCGTTTCTCATTTTGAGCAGTTCTTTGACCAAATGCAGCCTCTTTTGGCTGGAATTCAGATATGGAACACTCCCACTTAGGGCCTACACTAACAAGTGAATAGGCGCACCCACCCCTGTTCAGGGTTGTCCCGGGTGCAACGCTAGTGTAGAGTCTGATTTGCATGTTTTGCTATTCTGCCCTCAATAGTAAAAGGCCAGAGTTAAATGAATTGTTCGATTATGTAAGAACCTGGGCCTTAGGAATTATCTCGAGGTCTATAGAATTCTAAAATACGATACATCCATTATGATGGCATTGGTTACTTCCAGGTTCTTATTTTCAATGTGGTGTACTAGAAGTGCAAAGATTAAATCAATGGGAATAGGGAGACGCGAAGTATCTGCCTCTTCCCACCAGACCTGAAACGAGGAATGTTTATTGGTTCTACCTGTTGGTTAAAGTCTTAGCCTATAATATTGTAATTATCTGATTATCTAAATGTACTGTTCGTTGGTCTTTTTATCTGATTTTAGGGCATTTTTATCTGATGGTTTTAACTTTATAATGTTATTGTCTGAGATTTACTTGCGTTATCTTATGTAATTAATGTTGTTTTTTATTTCTGTTGGTCATGGAATACCCAGAATTTTGTTTTTTATTGTAACTTTTTGTACTGCTTTTATGGCCGTAAGGCCGATAATAAAGCTTTTTTGACTGACTGACTGACTGATTATTCGGTTTTCACTTCTGTGAGGCCTACCTCTCTGATAGCATAGCAATGGGTTGCCTTATTACATTTAATACATGATATACTTTGCTTGGGAACATGTAGAATTGACATGTTTAGTCTCTATATAATTGTAATTTAAAATCATCTTTAAGGGTAAAGTCAAATTGTAAGCCACAATTCAGAAAATGCCACTTTTAGAAAGTTGCCGTTTTCTTGTCCTAACCATTTGTTACCAACAGTCTGCGTCACATGACTAGGTGAAGTTGGCATTTTGCCTTTGTGTATTCCTCCCCAACAGTGTGACAGAGTTATCACCACATGTGTACTTCAATAGAGCTGCCTCTGCCTACTCACAAAGAAGTTCATATGGCCATTTGTCACCCTAGATATTGTGGGGCCCGGGCAAGTGTAGGACTGACATTCCAGGATCAGATGTTTGGGTAATCTAGTAGTTTCTCCCATTTCAAAGCTGGCACCAGGTATACATATTGGACCCAGAGACCCACTTTTCAGTACACTCCTAGACTTGTGGATACTAACTACAGAAGAAGACGTACTGCTGCTAGAGGCCTGCCCTGCTCTCTGAGAAGGAAGACTGGACCTGCAGACACACAACAAGCTCCAGCGTCCTCCCTGCAACTGCCCAGGTAACCTGCTGCACGGGACATGCCTATTCCTGCAACTGGACCTGGCTGAGCCTTGCTGGCCTCTGCTGAAGCGAGTTCCCGATCCTCAAAGGTGCTTCCCTAGGTCCTGGACCCTTAGCTGGCTTCAGTTGAACTTCTTGTTTTAAGAAGAAGGAGAACTGCTAAAGTTTTGGGTTTATTGTGACCACGAACAAGCCCGTAATCGCTGAGATTACGCCGTTGCGAAAACCACCAATGTGAAGCTCCAGTGAACCGGACTCTTCACGCTCAAGCGACTGCCTGCGACAACCAGTAACATGAGATCTGCACTTCGTAGAACAGCATTAACAGCCCATGGTGACTGCAAATGCGTAAGCTTCGGCAAAGACCGTCGGCGACACCAAACAAGAACTTGGTGCTACAGCAACGACTATCCACTACGTCTACCCTACCCTTTGCACTACAGTGACGTCCAACCACTATGCTCTCCTTTCTTCTCGCCGCATCCTCTGCTGTAAACTGAAATGTTTGCACTGGACTTTGAGAAGGCAACTCTTTCAGTGGGACTAAACTGGTCCCTGTATTCAGTCCGTACTCCATTGCGGTTGTCCTGAACTTGTGACTTTCCCCAGTCTAGCATGACCAGCTTACTGTGAGTGGCGCTTTGCACTTTTGGATGCTATAGTTACATAATATTTGGAATTGCATATCTATGGTTCTACTGCTTGGATTTTTATAGTTTTGGATTCATTTTGTTTATTACATTTTGTTCTATGTTTGTAAATTGGTGCGGGATTTTTCCTGTGTTGTATTTTCATATTATTAGTGTTTGTGTACTGCATAAGTACTTCACACATTTCCTCTAAGTTAAGCCTGGCTGATTTTGTGCCAAGCTATCAGAGGGTTAAGTACAGGTTAATTTAGTGACATTAAGTGGTTCATTAACCTTGACAAGGATTATGATTGTTGCTTCAGTAGCAATAGCCCAATGCCTCAAAGGTAGGGTATAGCTAACTTGGAAATTTAACAGGATCCACTGGTCCAAGGTTATTGAATGCCAGTGGTACAGGTAATATTGAATTTGATCCCCTAATTTTTATTTATTTTGAGATTTTTAAAGCGCACAAATACCCTGGGGTGTCTCGGCGCTACGGACAGCAGTAAATGACCGGAAAGCGTTTATTGATTGAACAGCCACGTTTTGATCAATTTTCTGAAAGTGATCAAAGATTGACAGGATCTAATCTCCAATGGAATGGTATTCCATAGTTTAGCCATGGTGACCACGAATCTTCTGTCGCCCCAGGAGGCTGTTTTCATGCGTGGAACCTTTAACTGAAGAGCAGCAGATGACCGGAGTGCTCTGTTGGGCTCATAAATTTTAGATTATTTATTTGAAATTCAGGCCTTAAAAGCAATGCAGAGTGTCTTAAACTTTATCCGATTTTTTACCGATAACCAGTGATAGCTCTTAACAATGTGGGAGATGGGTTTAAATTTAAGTGTTCCTGATAAAATTCTAGTAGCTGCATTTTGAACTGTTTGAAGTTTTTGAATAACCTTCTTTAGGGCGCTAGCGAACAGTCCGTTGCAGTAATCAATGGAGGACATCACCAAGGTACTGACTAGTGTTTTACCTGCATCCAGGGGGAGGAATGGGAGAAGTTTTTTTTATCATGCGTAGTTTATAGAATGCCGTTGAGGCTACTGAATTAGCGTGTGACACAAAGGACAGTTTTTCGTCAAATGTGACGCCAAAATTCCTAACCTTGGTCACTGGGATAGGTGGGGGGCCCATGGAAGGGGGCCACCAAGTTTGGGACCAGCAAGGGTGCAGTTTACCAAAGGTCATGACCTCTGTTTTTTCAGAGTTTAATTTAAGGCAATTGCTGGCCATCCAACTACTGATGGCAAGCATGCCTTCCTGAAAGTTAGCTGCTATCCTTTCTCCCTTGTTGTTATTTATGGCCAGCACCACCTGAATATCGTCGGCGTAGGAGGTGAGGCCCATCCATTGAGCCTTGATGACTTTGGCTAGGTCCGACACATAGATGTTAAAGAGACCTGACCTGGTCAGACACGGTCACTCCACCCGCTCCTGGCCATCCTTGTAGCGCTTCCACACTCTGTGCCTGACTGTGCCCCCGATCTCGCCTGTGGTATAGTATTTGCTGCTGATCATATTTGCTGCTAAAATTAATCTGTGTGCCAGCCTGTGCATCGCGTATTTGCTGCTGATCGCATTTGCTGCTAAAATTAATTTGTGTGCCAGCCTGTGCATCGTGTATTTGCTGCTGATCGTATTTGCTGCTAAAATTATTCTGTGTGCCTGACTGTGCATCGCGTATTTGCTGCTGATCGTATTTGCTGCCTGAATTAGTTTCTGTGCCCCGATCTCGCCCTGCATCACCTTGTTGTTGTTTGGTGCCATCTCTCCTCCCCGCTCCCAGCCGCTGCTCCCCCGCGGACCCACCCCCGCTCCCTACAGCACCTACAATCGATCCCCTCCCCACTCGCCACCCCGCTCCCGCCTCCCGGCTGCTCCTGCCTCGCTCCGCCCCCTTATGACAGATGCACTTGTGCGCAGCGTTCTCGTTCAGCGTTCACGCGCAGCGTGCGCGCCCTATGCGTGCCGAAGGCGCGCCAAAGGTAAGCCCGTCTACGCTCGTCCGCGCCTGGCCCGTGCCCAGAGCCAGACCCCCTGGACCCCGCAAAAACCACTCCACCCGCCTTACGTACGACACCGCAACCCTCACTGCATTTTACACCGGCCGACTCCCAGACTGCCACGAAGCCGCCCAGGACGCGCCCATGGACCCTTCACCTGCCAATCCTGCAAGTTCAGCTGCATCAGGTCCCATACTACAACCAATTACGCCAAACAGAGCGCAAACAACATCCATCTGAAGTGCATCCTGCTCAACACCCGATCGGTCCACAGACACGCCATTGAACTATGGAACCTACTTGACACCATGACTCCGGACGTCGCCTTTCTCACGGAAACCTGGATGAACGTCTCATCAGCGCCCGACATCGCCATAGCCATCCCGGACGGTTACAAGATCATCCGAAGGGACCGCATCAACCAAACATGAGGAGGCATCGCCATCGTACACAAGAACTCCATCAGCATCACGACCAGCGCTGACGACACCCTCACAGCCGCCGAACATCTCCACTTCCAGATTCACACCGACCCCAAGACTACACTTAGAGGCACCCTCGTCTACAGACCCCCAGGACCCCGCACACAATTCAGCGAAGACATCACTGACTTTATCAGCCCACACGCCCTCTCCTCCGAGGACTACATTCTCCTAGGGGACCTCAACTTCCACATGGAAAAAAACAACGATAGCAACACCACCACCCTTCTGGACAACCTCGCCAATCTCGGACTCAAACAACTGGTAAACACCTCCACTCATTACGCCGGACACACGCTCGACGCAATCTTCTCCTCCAGCAAGCACATCTCTTTCAATCACGCCTCAGGACTCCACTGGACGGACCACAGTTGCGTCCACTTCACCTTCAGAAAAACCACGACACACCACCACCCACAACAAGTCCCCCGCAGAAACCGGAACAAAATTGCCACCGACCAGCTCACCACAGCGCTAAACCAAACCCCTCCCACCAGATCATCGGACCCAAACCATGCAGCCATCAATCTCGCTCAATGGATCACCCGCTGCCCTGACAAATTAGCACCCGTGAAAAACCGCCACAAAAAGCCAGGAAACGAAAAAGCCACCTGGTTCAATGACAACCACAAAAACTCAAAAAAAAAACTGCTGCACCCTCGAGAAAGCCTGGCGAAAAAACCCGCCCACAGACAACATGATCGCCCTCAAGGATGCCACCCGCAAACACCACCAGCTGATCCGATCCACCAAGAAATCAGCATTCAAGGATCGACTTGACAACAACGCCCACAACAGCAAGGAACTCTTCAGCATCGTCAAAGAGCTTACCAACCCCAGCCCCGGCACCAACGACATCACCCCCTCTCAAGAACTCTGCGACTCTCTAGCCTCGTTCTTCCACAGCAAGATCGCTGACATACATAACAGCTTCGGCGAACAATCCACTCCCCTCACCACCGAACTGAAGCCCCCCACCACCACCCTTTGCGCCTGGACCCCAATCAGCACCGAAGACACCATCCGCTTGATGAATTCCATCCACTCCGGATCACCAACCGATCCATGCCCACACCACATCTTCAACAAGGCCGTCTCCGTCATCGCACCCCAACTCCGGGACATCATCAACAGCTCCTTCAACACCGCTACCTTCCCGGAAAGCTGGAAACATGCCGAACTCAGTGCCCTCCTGAATAAACCTACAGCAGACCCCACCGAACTTAAGAACTACCGCCCCATCTCGCTCCTCCCATTCCCTGCCAAAGTCATAGAGAAGACTGTAAACAACCAGCTCGCCGCCTTCCTCGAGTCTAACGGCTCCCTCGACCCCACACAATCAGGATTCCGAGCAAAACACAGCACCGAGACCGCCCTCATCGCAGCCACAGACGACATCCGAACACTACTCGACAACGGGGAAACAGCTGCCTTCATCCTCCTGGACCTCTCAGCAGCGTTTGACACGGTCTGCCATAGCACCCTCGTACAACGCCTCAGCAACGTCGGGATACAAGAAAAAGCATTGGACTGGATCATCTCATTCCTCGCCGGAAGAACCCAGAGAGTCCACCTCCCCCCCTTCAGGTCAGAGGCCTCCGAAGTCATCTGTGGAGTACCACAAGGATCATCCCTCAGCCCCACCCTCTTCAACGTCTACATGAGCCCCCTCGCATCCATCGCACACCAGCACAACCTTAACATCATCTCCTACGCTGACGACACACAGCTGATCCTCTCCCTCACCAAAGACCCAAACACCGCCAAAACCAACCTACACGAAGGGATGAAAGACGTAGCCGAGTGGATGAAGAACAGCCGCCTAAAACTGAATTCAGACAAGACGGAAGTCCTCATCCTTGGATCATCCCCCTCCGCATGGGACGACTCATGGTGGCCTCCGGACCTAGGCAGTGCGTCCAAACCTACGGACCATGCTCGCAACCTAGGATTCATACTAGACTCCTCCCTCTCAATGACCAGACAAGTCAACGCCGTCTCGTCATCTTGCTTTAACATCTTACGCATGCTCCGAAAGATCTTCCAATGGATCCCTACTGAAACAAGAAAGACGGTCACCCAAGCACTTGTCACAAGCCGACAGGACTACGGAAACACCCTCTATGCCGGAACCACAGCCAAATTACAGAAAAAACTCCAACGCATTCAGAACGCCTCCGCTCGACTCATCCTAGACATACCACGCCACAACCACATTTCCGGTCACCTGAGAGACCTTCACTGGCTCCCCGTCAACAAGAGAATCAAGTTCCGTCTCCTCACCCACGCACACAAGGCCCTCTACGACCTAGGACCCAGCTACCTCAACACGCGCCTGACCTTCTACACCCCCACCCGCCATCTACGATCGTCCAATCAAGCCCTCGCCGCGATCCCACGCATCCGAAGAGCCACCATGGGAGGAAGATCATTCTACTACTTAGCAGTCAAAACCTGGAATTCTCTTCCCACCCACCTCCGCCTTACACAGAACCACCTCTCCTTCAGAAAACAACTCAAAACATGGCTGTTTGATAAATAGTGAACCCCCTCCCTCAAGCGCCTTGAGACCCTCTGGGTGAGTAGTGCGCTATACAAATTTTAACTTGACTTGACTTGACTTGGACTCGGGGATGAGCTTTGTGGGACCCCACATGGTAGGGCCAGTTAGGCAGAACAGAAGTTGCCTAAATGTACCGACTGAGTGCGGTTGGCCAGAAAGGATTTCAGCAATTCTTTTGCCTTGTGTTGGATACCCATGCTAGTGACACGGTTGATCAGAATGGTATGATCAACCGTGTCAAAGGCTGCTGATAAGTCTAGCAAAATGAGTATTGCTGCTCCTCCTTGGTCCATAATAACTCTAATGTCTTCCGACGCTTTAATTAAAGCAGTCTCAGTGCCATTGCCTTTACGAAACCCAAATTGGGTCTCATCTAGGAGGTGGTGATCTTCTATGTATTTAGAGAGTTGAGTGTTAACGAGTTTCTCTACAATTTTAGCTGGGAAGGGTATATTGGCTATTGGCCTGTCATTTTTAGTATCTACAGTAAGCATGGGCGGAAAATCCGTTACGCTCGCGGATTTTGCGGATTTTCGGTAAATTCGCAATCCGCGAACGCTCGCGAATTTACCGAAAATCCGCAAATTCGCACGCAGCGGATTTTTTTTTCTTTGCGGTGTAAGTTCGCAATTGCGAACATGTAGGTGCGGCGGGCAGCAACAATCTCGCACTCGCGAAATTACAAAAATTGCAATCCTGCACAAGAAATCTACTAGCAAGCAGCATAGACCTTCTGAAAATGATGATTTTTATCAGAATAACTCCTCAGGTTGACATTTGCCTGCACTTTTTGGGATTTGAGGCCTTTTGATTTTCTTTGGATAACTTTTGGATTAGAAATCAACTTTCTCATATAAGCTTGGCGGGGCATTACAGTTGCTGTAATGCTGTTCTGCAGAAAAACGAGTTTTGCAAAAGTGAAAGCAGGTTCAAAAGTTCAAACTCATCATTAGTAACCGTTCCCTGTAGTGCTTCCTGACAAGGGCCCCTCCAGAGTTCAGTTGCTAGTTGCAACAATTGTATGACCCTGCTCTGACCCTCACAGCAGGCTCGTAGAATAGCTACAAGTAGGCCACAAAGGTCCTGGAAAAAAAAATTGCACTGCAACAAAAAGCAAATTACAGATAAGGAAGCAGGTGCCAGACTGGAATTTTAAAACAGTGACAAATTCATAAATCAACCCCAAATTAATTCATGTCAGTTGAAGCAGGCAGGTGTGCTTGCTTTTTCCCCCCATAATCTACAGTGATGATGAACCAGAGGGTGGCATTGATGTACCAGAGGGTTGCATGGGTGAAACAGAGGGTGGCAGGGGTGAAACAGAGGGTGCTGGGAACCTGTGATGATGAACCAGACGTAGAAACAACATAATCGTGACCGTTGCGAGCCGACATGTAAGTTCGCAATTGCGAACTGTTACAAAACCCTCGCGAACTGTCAGAAATCCTTGCGAACTGGCAGAAATTCTTGCGAACACACAAAAAAAATCCGCTAATTCGCGAGAATTCGCAGATTTTGCGGATTGGGAGTTCGCAAATTCGCAAAATTCGCGAACGCCAGATTCGCAAAATTCGCCCATGCTTAATCTACAGGGTCAAGGTTGGATTTTTTCAGTTAAGGTTTGAGAATAGTCTTCTTCCAAATGGTTGGGTAAGTTCCAGAGGCAAACATTACATTAAAAATGTTGGCTAGCACAGCTGCCACTTGTTCAGCAACTGGTGCAAGTGCGTCAGGAGGACAAGGGTCATTTACTGAACCTGACTTTATGGAGTACATTGTCTTCAGAATTTCTTCTGCTGTGATATTTTCAAATTGCTTCAGACAAAATTCTGGATTATTGTTGATCAGAGATTGATCATTCAGCTTGGAATGAGATGCAAATTCCAAATATATGTCATTGACATTCTTGTGAAAATAGTCCGCTAAGGAATTACATAGTGACTGAGAGGGTATTGTTACCGAGGTGGGGGTGTGACCTGGTAGTTTAGATACTACTTGATAGAGCTTTTTGTTAGAGTTTTTTGCGGATTGAATTTGGGATATGTAATATTTACTTTTTTCTTGTGTAATCAACAGTATATATTTAGCTAGCTCATTTTTGTAGAGGAGTTTTTCATCGCTAGTGTAAGATTTGCGCCATTGCCTTTCCCTATTTCGACATACTTTACTTGGTGCCAGCAAATTAAGGGCATTCTGTAGCCAGTTGGTGTAATTGGCTACTGCTAAATTGGAATTTCGAGAGGCCTCTGGTCGGGTAGAGGACAGCTGGGTAATAAGAAGATGATTGTCTACCTTCTTCCAGGCTTTAACTGCATCTGGCCTATCTATGTTGGAAGTTTGGGGAGGCTTACTAGGAGTAAGAATGTCAAATACAATTGCATAATGGTCGGCCCATACTAGGGGAATTATTTCTTTAACTAGAATATTTTGGTTATTCGTGAAAAGGCCATCCAGCGTATGACCTGCACAATGAGTGCCTTTAGAAACTTGCTCTGAAAGGCCTGCTGCTTCTAAATCAGCCAGTAGTAGTAAAGTTTATTTATCTGTATCTTTTTCTAAATGAAAATTGAAGTCTTCTATTATAGCAAAAGTATCTTCAGCTATAGTGGATTCGAGGAGGTTGCCTAGGCCCAAAAGAAACTCTGTTCTGGGGCCTGGAGGACGGTATGATAATATCTCTTTGAATGTATGGGATGGTGTTATGTTATGTTATGTTAATTATTCATTTCTATAGCGCACGGCTAATCAAAAAGAGTGTCCCGGCGCTTTATTGGAGAAAGAGAAAAACTGCGACATAACAACATAACACCAAATAAAAGTTAAAAGAAATGTGAGCCAAGGATTACAGGAGAGACCAGCTACTGAGTAAACAGCCAAGTTTTAAGGCCTTTCCTAAAAGCCAGCAAGCTAGTGGCTCCCCGCAGGGCCAGTGGCAAAGAGTTCCACAGCTGAGACGCCAGCAATCCAAAAGAGCGGCCTCCAAGGCGCGCTTTCTTTACCCGAGGAACAACAGCAAGGTGCAGGGATTCCGACCTCAGAGACCTGGTCGGATGATAAAAGACCAGTCTCTTTTGGAGGTACTTAGCTCCCCCCTTGTGAAGAGCTTTATAAGCAGGATTGAAAAGTAGAGAGCTTCTCAGGTGGAGGAGGAGATAGAGTCTATCTTAGTGGTGAGATGGCTGCGAGAAATTATTGCTAGACCACCTCCTTTTTTTGCAATCTATCTTGTTTTAACGCCGAATAGCCCTCAGGTGTGGCTGCTACGATGTCTGGTCCAGATGTGAGGTCTGTCCAGGCCTCTGTTATGAAGAGGACATCGAATTGGTAATCTGTGATTAGTTCTGCTATCTCGTCCTTGTGTTTACCTAAGGAAAGAGCATTGATAAGGGCAGCTGTAATCTTTTCAGTTTTATTTCTATACGGTGGAGAGGTGACGCCTAGATGGGTGGAAGGTCTAAACGTACAATATGAGCAGGTTTTGAGAGGAACGTTTGCTATTATCTCTAATCTTAAGTGTGTACAGGCTTTATTAATCGGTGTTCGTAGTTTAAGAAGTTCTGTGCCGGAATATTGTATAATCGTCGATTTTGTGGGTGTCAGGCCAGGGAGGGTGGCCCTAGGCCCGATCCAAGCGCAGACGGGCGCAGAGGGGCTTGCCTTTGGCGCGCCCGCTGCGCACATCCGCTGCGCGTGCGCATACCTCTGGCCTAAATAGAGGGGGGGTGCGCCAAAAGGCTGAAGCGCTAACCCCTGTGACCGGAAGATAGTATTTCTCCAGAGAGCCCTCAGCGCAACGGCACTTGCAGCGTCGGATCGGGGCGAAGGAGAATGGGGAAGGACTGCCCACAAGTACACAATCAAAGTGGTAAAAACAGTTCAGTTTGCATAAAAGCAATTTTGATTTTTTAAAAAGATTCTTGCGCGCTCCTGCAGCTAGCAGCGTTCTGGTGTAGGAAAACTGCGTCCTCTGCGCGTTTGCAGAACCTCTAGCCTAAATAGAGGGGGGTGCGTTAAAAGGCTGAAGCGCTAACCCCTGTGACCGGAAGTAAGTATTTCTCCAGAGAGCCCTCCGCGCAACGGCACTTGCCTAATGGGTGCTTGTGATCACCCATGCATGATTTAAAGCAGTTTGGTTATGGTGCCAGCTGAGAAGGAGTAAGATTACTGTAAATAGTGTCCCCTTATACAAATAAGTGTGCCCCTAGGAGCCCAATAGTTCTGTACAGGCAGCAGGATAGGTTATGATGGTAGGCACTGACAAGAGACCAGGATCTTAAGTGATGTCTGTAACTCTATGTAAAGATCAGCATCAGTATAATGTTGAGTAATGTTGAGAGAGTATGTTGTATGCCACCTCATACTCATCCTCATCATGTAAAATTATGTCTGGCATCTCAATGGCATTAGAATCACCAAAACAATGGCGTCCATTCTAGCAAAACGTTGATGTGAAACCGGAGCTGCAAGGGCTTCATCTTCCAACTTAGGGTTGCGATTTAGTGATGGGATAACATGACATGGGGTGGGCTCTTGCTGATAAAGGATCTGAATCCGTTGCTGGCTGTTTCAGGTTGGGATACTATGTGGTATGGCTGGAGGGCCTTACCAAGAAATATTCTCACAATACACAGTGGATGATCCTTGGATTCAACAACAATAATCCTTAGTTCAATCCCGGTAGTGTGGCAAAGAGCAGTCAGGCGTTACTGAAGGAGCCACACTTGGAGATGGAGTTTCACTCTACCCACGTACAGTATAGTCCTTTGGGGTCCCAGGTAATGGGTGCAACAGCTGGATTTCTTCGACCTTGTTCGGCAGCTTCAGGTGCATAGGTAGCAGGCAGCTGTTAATCACCGGGCAGGTTGTGCCAGAGATGCTTTACCACATACTCGATGACTCCACGTTCAGGATGCAGGAACACAGCAGCAGGGTTGTTCCGGATGTCAGTCAATTTCGCTGTGAGGTGATCTTGGGCTGACGATGTAGTTCAATGGGTCTATCACCCGAATGGTGATCACCAAGCCTTGGGTGTGGAAAATTTAGTCCATGGTTACTTCTGCAGCTGGAGGGCAATAGGAGTGGAGTAGCAGCTTGAAACTTGGTGTAAGCTTGGCTACCATTCTGCATTTGCAGGACAACAATTCTTTTCGGCCTCACTCTCGACAGGCTCAGAGGGTTGCAGTTCGTGTCACACAGCACGTCGATTTTCCTGCAGCTTGCAGGGAATTAGACCCACCATTCCTTGGGAGTCTGCTTTGGTTTCTGGCATTCGCCGGAGTCCCTCTAGCTGGGAGCGACAAGCTTGTGCCACGGACACACTTCAAGCACACAGTTCCAATATATGGTCTCTCCAGGGCACTTAAGTGTTCTATCTTTGCATTGCTGCAAAGTTCAAGCTCCTGTTGTCGGTGATATGGTTTTCTTTGTGCCTCTTCTCAGATTCAAAGTCAAAACTGGTTCTAGTGTCAGGGGAGCCCCTTAAATCCTAGTTTGGGGGCGGTAAGGGCATAAAGGGACAGTGGCCACTGGGCTACTGGTCCCTACGGTTAACGCGCACCTAGTGTCAGGATTGAGAGTAGCGCAAGAGTACGCAAGCGCCACTAACCTTACTCTGATGGCCAGCAGAGACGATAGACGATAGTCCTTCCAACTCCGCTCCGCACAAACCCCTACAATGGAATATACCCACTGTTTGAGTCTGTACGAATAGGGGCCGGGCGGTAGATTGACATCGGGGAATGGCACGTCAGGTATCGTCTGGTCTGTTACCATGAGGTGACTGGTACCGGGACACTGCAGGCAGGGGAGACAGAGAACAAAGGATTATTTCCGCAGTAAGACTTACAGGAACCCAGGATCCCTTCCCTCTTATCTCTACTCACCAGTTTCTCCACCCCATGTATCCTTAAAGGAATCCTCAATATAGAACCCTAGTAAATAGGTGACCAGAAGTACAGAGGAGTTAACGTCACTCCGCTATCTCTCAGTTAGTAATCTCAAATGAACCTTTGAAATAAGCACTAACGAAACGTGGAACCACCACGTAATAAACCCACTGTTTCCTTGTGGTTACAAATATAACATTATCAGAAATTGTCAGTAGCCACTGACAACAAGCACCAAGGTTTTCCCCGGAATGTAAACAAGAAATGGCGGCGGTAGAGACGCCGTTTGAAATAGTAACAATACACAAAATAAAGAGGAGGCGAGCCCGCACTCCTCTTGGTACTT
This sequence comes from Lissotriton vulgaris, assembly GCF_964263255.1. Classification (NCBI taxonomy): domain Eukaryota; kingdom Metazoa; phylum Chordata; class Amphibia; order Caudata; family Salamandridae; genus Lissotriton; species Lissotriton vulgaris. The sequence continues at coordinate 52,684,842 of NC_141696.1, forward strand.
GCACGACTGGAAATGGCTGTGGACCAAAGGTTCTCCACCAAGATATCTGACCACGCTGGCTGTTGCTCGGCGTCGTGCAATCTAGGATTTCTGACCACGCTGGCTGTTGCTCGGCGTCGTGCAGACTAGGATAACTGACCACGCTGGCTTTTGATCGGCGCTGTTCTCCAGGATCTTGACTTGAAGCAAAGGAAGGCTCATCCACAATGAGCGAGTACAGAACACGATTGACAAGCCCTGTTGTGTCCCGGAGGTGGAGCTTATATAATGTCCTCCCACTGAGCCAACCCCCAGCGCCGGATGGCCTTCTGGGACTTGTAGTGTTTCCGCCATGGACAGGATATACGAAATCCTTTACCTTGTACCTTGTTGATGGTAGCGATCGCTACAGAACCCCCTCTCGTGGACCGCCGTCCCAGCGGACGTCCCGGTTTCCCTGGAAATCTTTCATGGAATTGTTCCACCAAGTCGGGACAATGCAGATGGTCCAAGGGTTCCCAGGTTCTATCCTCTGGACCAAACCCTTTCCAATCCACCAAGTACTGTATGCGACCTCGTACCAAACGAGAGTCCAGAACAGAACTCACTTCATACTCCTCGTGGCCCTCGATTTCCACTGGAAGGGGACGATCGGGCAATCTCACACTCGGAAGGCACGGACGCAGGAGTGACACATGAAAAACAGGATGAATAGTCCACGATACAGGTAATGAGAGCTTCATGGCCACGGACTTGTACGCAGATGGCGCTCTACTCCCCTTCGAGACGCTGGCTGCTGACACGGGGCTGCCTGCGGGACAATTCCTGCAACATGCCTCAATACTGAGGACGCTCTCACAGAAATGGGGGACCATCGCTGACGAACCGCCCACGCACCAGCTAATCCAGTGCATGCATGTGATGGGCAACGGGACGCATGTGGTGCACTGGCTAACACAGGCGCTGCTCTCGCACACACAAATCACATTGCAACCCCTACGGGATAAATGGGCAGCGGACAGAGGAAAGGCATGGACAGACAAAGAATGGGCGGTGATACTTTCAGGTCCCCGCAACATTCCCCGTAATGCACGCTTCACACAGATCCAATTCTATGTCCTGCACCGTGCATACCTATCCCCGGACAAGATAAACTCATATTTCCCGGGCACAGAGGCCAAATGCCGAGATGTGACACGGAGGGAGCAGACCTCCTCCATATGCTGTGGCAATGTCCCCTGCTTCAAGCTTACTGGCAGTCGATACTAACTCTACTGAAGCACTGCACGGCGATGCAGATCCCATTCTCGTGGGAAGCATGCCTGCTGGGCCTCTTCCATAGGACCAAGCTAAACAGGGTACCTTCCCGCTTTTGGGATCTTGGCCTTATTACGGCAAAAAGACTCATCACAAAGCACTGGAAACGGGCGGCACCACCTGCGATGGAACACTGGCACGCTTCACTAGACAACTGGGCGAAAGCGGAGAGTATATCCCTACATAATGAGGAGACGGCGGGACTGCGCAAATACCCCATAGCGACACTCTGGGACGACATGCTCCGATCCTTCCATAGTGGGCCCCAGACACCAGAGACTCCTGAGAGGCAGACACCCCCGGACGGGGAACACAGAGATGACCACCACGCTCCAGACGCAGCGGACAACAGGCATACCGCCCATACACCTGACACCTAGACCCCCCCCCTCTCTCCCCCCTGTCCCACCAGCGCGCCACAATCGCGGCCACCCCCCAGCATCGACATAGTAGCTACCGGATTTGCCAGAGCAGACACAAACAGCACCACCACTGGATCCCCCTCTCCCTCCTTGCCCCCCCCCATCGTAGTTCCTGCTGCCCGTCACACCACACGCCACATGACCCCAAGTTCGAAATCCTTCTCCCCTTACGTCTTTATAGATTTTGTCCACAAAACGAGCTACAACAACAGAGACAGCATGATCACGCAATGTTTAAATGTTGATTTTATCCGCGCACTGCTGCAATGTACTTTACAAACTGCTCCACGATCTATGTATGCATTTCTTTAACTACTGTACCTTAGTACATCAAGACTCTGTATGACAAATGCTTGACTTTTTTTTCCTGAATGCAAAATAAAAGATATATTTAAAAAAAAAAAAAAATGAGAGCTTCATGGCCACAGCGTTTATCCTCTCACAAATGCCATAGGGACCCACATACTTTGGTTTCAGTTTCGTAAGTCCTTTGATATGTAGATTACGCGTAGAAAGCCATACCTTGTCCCCCACCTTATATTCAGGCTCAGGAGTACGTCTCCTATCTGCGTAGGTTTTCTGGGAGTCTTGGGCATGTTCGAGATTGTTCCGTGCCTCAATCAGTATAGCTCGAAGATGAGCATGGTGTTCATGAATGGCAGGGACCAAAGATTCAGCAGGCCATTCAAAAGGGAGCATGTTAGGATGGAATCCATAGAGGCAAAAGAATGGGGAACATCCCAAGGTGGTATGTACCGCGTTATTGTAGGCGAACTCTGCCAACCACAAGAGAATGGTCCAATCTGTGGCGTTCTGTAGCGAGAAACACCGCAGGTATTGCTCCAACGTCTGATTCAGACGTTCCGTTTTGCCATCTGTTTGCGGATGAAAGCTCGTCGAGAGTCGCGCATCAATCTGTAATATGGCACATAGAGCCTTCCAGAAACGGGAAGTGAATTGTGTCCCCCTATCTGTGATCAGCACTCTCGGTAATCCGTGTGGACGGACGATGTGTTGGAGGAAGACTTTGGCTAATTCACTGGAGGAAGGAAGTCCAGGCAAGGGAATGAAGTGTCCCATTTTCGTGAGGTGGTCCACTACTACCAGTATCACAGTTTGTTTCTCACACGGGGGCATCTCTACGATAAAGTCCATGGACAATGTGTGCCAAGGTTTGGGTGGAATGGGCAACGGTTGTAGCAGTCCCGGAGGTTTGATGTGACTGGCTTTCCCCTGTGCACAGATTGCACAGTTCTTCACGTATTCCTTGGTATCCATTCTGACCCCAGGCCACCAGAAGGAGCGTTCCACATTAGCGATAGTCTTAAAGATGCCCATGTGTCCCCCTAGAACAGAATCGTGGGACCATTCCAGGACTTTGCGTTGTAATGCAGGGTTGGGGACATATAAGGCATGGAAATGATAGGCCAATTGATCTTTTTCACATCGTTTATCGGGCTCTTTTTGTACCCAAGCAGTAATATCTTGGTCCGTTAGGGCAACCCCAACGTCGTCCAGGAAATCTTCGGAGGTGATCAAGGCGATAGCTCTATCCGTGGAATCGGCTCCTTGCAATATAAAAGGGGGGTCCGTACAGGTAGTTGTGTCTTCTTCACCCAACCTGGATAGCGCATCTGCTTTCCCGTTACGAGTTCCCGGTCGATATTTGATCACAAAATCAAAATCCGAAAAGAAGAGTGTCCACCTCAATTGTCGAGGAGTCAAGGCCTTAGCCGTCTTTAGGAACAGAAGATTGCGGTGGTCAGTGATGATTTCCACAGTATGTAACGCTCCCAAAAGGTAATGTCTCCATTCTTCGCATGCTCTTTTGATGGCCAAAAGCTCTTTGTCGGTGATTGAGTAGTTTATTTCACACGGAGAGAGTTTCTTCGAGTAGTAAGCCACCGGGTGGAGTTGACCAGAGGTAGGATGGCGTTGAGAAAGGACTCCCCCTAGAGCAAACTGAGAAGCATCAGTTTCCAGGACAAACGGAATCGTGGGGTCTGGATGTCGAAGGATGGGGGCTTGTGTGAACTTCTCCTTTAGGAGTTGGAAGGAGGAATCGGCTTCCTCTCCCCATTTGAAGGGAGCATTCTTTCGCAAGAGGGCTGTGATGGGATGGATGATTCTGGAGAAGTCTTGTATGAAACGCCGATAGTAATTGGAAAATCCGAGAAAGCTTTGCACCGATTTAACGTTCCGTGGCGTTTTCCATGTAATGATAGCATCCACCTTACTCATGTCCATACGAAATCCGTGAGCGTCAATAACATACCCCAAGAAGGCTACTTGCTGGACATGAAAAAGGCATTTCTCCAGTTTGGCGTACAGGGAGTTCTGTTGGAGCCTTTCCAGTACGATTTTCACATGGGTGATGTGATCAGCTAGAGACACGGAATAGATCAAAATGTCGTCAATATAGACCACACAAAAGGTCTCCAAACACCCCCTTAACACTTCATCCATAAAAAACTGGAAGGCGGCGGGGGCGTTGCAGAGGCCAAAGGGCATCACGCGGTATTCGTAGAGACCGAACTTTGTTCGAAACGCAGTCTTCCACTCGTCGCCTTTCATCACGCGGACCAGATGATAAGCCCCGCGGAGATCAAGTTTTGTAAAATAGCGCGCCCCTTTCAGCTGATCCATCAACACCGGAATTAAGGGGAGAGGATAGCGATTCTTTATGGTCACCCTGTTAATGGCGCGGTAGTCTATACATGGTCTCAATTCATCGCAATCCTTCTTTGGTATGAAGAACATGGGTGACGAGGCCGGGGAGGTAGAGTGTCTGATGAACCCAGATGCGATATTGTCCTCCAGATAGGTTTTGAGGTACAACGTTTCTTTTTCCGTTAGGGCATACACCCTACTACAGGGGATATCAGCGCCTGGAACGAGATCAATCCGACAATCGTATGTACGATGTGGAGGTAATTGGGTAGCGGTCTGTTTATCTAACAAGGCCTGAAAGGATATGTACTCTTCAGGAAGAGTGCTGGCACAACAATAGGCATCCACCACACATTCATGAGCCAAGAAGGTCGCGATCGAAGGAACAAGGGGAAAATCGTGATGCATTCCTTCTCGACAATGTTCCTTGCAATACTCGGAGGTCATGCTCACGGTACGGGAAGCCCAACTCACCACCGGATCATGTAGTGTCAACCAGGGCATGCCTAGAATGAGCCGGAACTGAGGGGCATCGATCAAGTCAAACTGAATATATTCACAGTGATCTTCACCAAATCTCATTAAGAGGGCCAACGTATGGTAAGTCACTGGGCCTGACGTTAGTATGGTACCATCCACCGTTTTAACTGTTTCAGGTATCGATTTCTTCTCACAGGGGATGCCCATACGAAAGGCATAGGTCTGGTCTATGTAATTTCCTGTCGCCCCCGAATCTAACAATGCATCTACCGTTACAGGTTTCTGGTTGGCAACCCATAGAGCGACATTCACATTCATATGGGCGACTGCAGGGTGTAAGGTATTGGCTACAAAAGGAGAGACCGGATCATGAGGTCGTCTCAAACCAGAGGTCTCTACCTGATTCAAGACCGACAGTTTTCCGCCGGTTCATCAGAACTAAGAACAGCCTGCCCTCGGGGAAGGGGATTTTTTCCAGGGACGTAATTCCTAGCCCGGCAGTCATTGATGAAATGCCCCCCTTTACCACAGTAGAGGCAGAGTTTCAGCCTCCTTCTCCTGTCTCTTTCCTCCCGGGAAAGGGGCCCACGTATCCCCCCTATTTGCATGGGTTCCGGTCCTTCTGGTGTCTTAGCTTTGTCATCTACCCCCTGTTGGGATTTAAATAAAGGATAGGAGTATCGGTAATCTCCCCCTCTTCTATCCCCCTTTCGTTCCAACAGCCGGTGATCTAGTTGGACAGTCAGGTCTATTAACTCCTCACAGGTAGTTGGTAATTGTACCACCTGAGCTAAGACATCTTTTAGTTCACCCCGGAGTCCTTGGTAGAACAAGGAGATCCGTTTCTGGGCCGGCCAGTCTGTTTCCACGATGAGACGGTTAAAGGTCGTGATGTAAGACAACAGATCTTGGGACCCTTGTCTCAAGGTCATTAATTCATGATCCAAGGACAACATGTGAGACTTCCTGTCAAACAATTTCCTGAGTTCTACGCAAAAGGCAGCAAAATCATGTAGAACGGGATCGTCTTTTTCCAATAAAGGAATAGTCCAGCTGGACGCGTTCCCCCCCATATAGGACATCAGAAAAGCCGTTTTGGATGCTTCGTCCTGGAAGACCATAGGTTTGCATAAAAAATGCAAACGGCATTGGTTCAAAAAGGTTTCAAATTTTCGTGGGTCCCCATAAAACCTTTCGGGTGGAGCCAGGGGTATACCATGATTTTGGATGATATGTACAGTCGGTGTGGCCTCCGCAGAAGTGGAAGGGGCTGCTAGTGAACCCCCGGGTTGGAAGGAAGGGGGAGGCTGCAGAGTGGCCGGCCGAATCAATGGTTTCGCCACTGGCTCTCTCATGGCTAGATCTGATGCGTCTTTACGTAGATCAGATATCTCTTTATATAAGGCCTGGTTCTCTAACCGGGAATTCTGGACTTCCTGTTGAAGGCCTGTAAAGCTCTCCAACAGGGCGGTGAGAGTGGCATTCGTATCCATCGTCTAGGCTGGGCTGTATTCTTGGGCTTGTCAATCTGTCAGGATTGAGAGTAGCGCAAGAGTACGCAAGCGCCACTAACCTTACTCTGATGGCCAGCAGAGACGATGGACGATAGTCCTTCCAACTCCGCTCCGCACAAACCCCTACAATGGAATATACCCACTGTTTGAGTCTGTATGAATAGGGCCCGGGAGGTAGATTGACATCGGGGAATGGCACGTCAGGTATCGTCTGGTCTGTTACCATGAGGTGACTGGTACCGGGACACTGCAGGCAGGGGAGACAGAGAACAAAGGATTATTTCCGCAGTAAGACTTACAGGAACCCAGGATCCCTTCCCTCTTATCTCTACTCACCAGTTTCTCCACCCCATGTATCTTTAAAGGAATCCTCAATATAGAACCCTAGTAAATAGGTGACCAGAAGTACAGAGGAGTTAACGTCACTCCGCTATCTCTCAGTTAGTAATCTCAAATGAACCTTTGAAATAAGCACTAACGAAACGTGGAACCACCACGTAATAAACCCACTGTTTCCTTGTGGTTACAAATATAACATTATCAGAAATTGTCAGTAGCCACTGACAACAAGCACCAAGGTTTTCCCCGGAATGTAAACAAGAAATGGCGGCGGTAGAGACGCCGTTTGAAATAGTAACAATACACAAAATAAAGAGGAGGCGAGCCCGCACTCCTCTTGGTACTTGCACGACTGGAAATGGCTGTGGACCAAAGGTTCTCCACCAAGATATCTGACCACGCTGGCTGTTGCTCGGCGTCGTGCAATCTAGGATTTCTGACCACGCTGGCTGTTGCTCGGCGTCGTGCAGACTAGGATAACTAACCACGCTGGCTTTTGATCGGCGCTGTTCTCCAGGATCTTGACTTGAAGCAAAGGAAGGCTCATCCACAATGAGCGAGTACAGAACACGATTGACAAGCCCCGTTGTGTCCCGGAGGTGGAGCTTATATAATGTCCTCCCACTGAGCCAACCCCCAGCGCCGGATGGCCTTCTGGGACTTGTAGTGTTTCCGCCATGGACAGGATATACGAAATCCTTTACCTTGTACCTTGTTGATGGTAGCGATCGCTACACCTAGGGAGAGAACATCCTGTGGGTGTATGTCGCATTTCTACCTAAAGCCCTCTAATTTAGGCTCTTTCAACTTGGTAGAATCCTTTCGTAGTTGTAATAACCTCCTAGTCCACCAAAAAGGTGTGGCTAGCCTTTTGGTAGTGTACGCCTCCTGAATAACTAATATTCCCACCAGTCGGGCTGGACAGGGCAGAAAGAGTCATTGGACCCTAAGGATCCGAACAATTATCGTCCGATATCCATGCTCCCACTGCCAGGTATAAGAACTATCCTAAGATAGTAACCCTCTAACCTATATTTCTTTTACTAGTGGCTCAAAAAAGCTCACATACGGGGCACACCAGAAAATACTCTACTACACATAAAACAGAAGTTGCATTAGTCCATTTTTTATTTTGAAAGTTAGAACTTTTTTAGAAAAATATTTTTTATATATTTTTAGACATTAATGAGTTTGTGCAGTTTCATGGTACAAATTTTGCACAGAAACCAGAAAGACAAAAAGAAAGAATACAATGTATACTGATCATGTGAAACAGCACAGTTTGTACATTATTTACACACATCAATTATATAGACAAATCCAGACTCACAAACATCCCCATACATACATGCCTCTTATACTTCTACATACGCATCACTTTCACTAACTACGAACATACTACGCACCCCAATACCACACCTCATACACAGATGGAACCATGGGGGTGAGAAACTCAACCCTCCAATGCTGTGCTGAGAACTGGGGTGTGACACACCAGCTGGTCAACGCGCGTTTCGGTGGCTTATTTTTATTTCTTTGCCACCTTCTTCAGGACCTATTATTTCAGACAGATACTGCGGGCTGGATTGAGGAGAGGAACAATTAAATTTCATGTTCTTCTGTGGGGGGACTGCTTGACCTACGGACCAAGGCTGGTGAGGTTGTCAGTCTCCGAGAGCTCTAGTTTGCTCAATGTAAGGCTGTAATATAGTAAGAACCAAACACTTGGGTATTCTTATCAATTCTATACTCTCTGCGACCTAAGGGAAGGTCTGGCTGTATCGCTGATATCTGATTTCTTCCAGAATGGTGAGGGGCACTATTTTGCTGTCAGAACGCAAAAAGGGACTGTCGCTCTTTGTATGTTGGTAATACTCCCTCCTACGTCGGTACGTCACCTCCTCTTATCTTGGCAGTTAGTTGAGAGGCTTTAAACCGTCAACCTCTCAAAGGCAGAGTGCTGCGGCGTTTGCTTCGTACACGTGTTTGCGGGCTGCCACTTCCAGCTAAACTACTGGAAAAAGAAATAAATAGCCAACTCAGCCACTTTCTTTCTGATAACAATTCTCTAGACCCATCGCAATATGAGTTCAGAGCTTTTCATAGCACTGAGCTGGCTTTAATAAAATCTACAGAGGAAATCAGAGAGGCCGTGGATAGGGGAGGAAATGCTATATTAATCCTACTGGACCTATCTGCGTCCTTTGACACGGTTCATCATAAGGTCCTGCTGAACCGGCTCTCTGATATAGGCGTGAAGGGCTCGGCATGGAAACTGCTACAATCATTCCTGTTGGATAGGTCACAGACTGTAGACCTAGAGGGGAACACCTCTGCACCCTTCTCACTTCCATGTGGGGTGCAACAGGGCTCGGCTCTCAGCCCTACGCTCTTTGATATCTAAGTGGCACCTCTGGCCGGCATCATCAGGTCGTTTGGCTTCCAGCTCACCTCCTATGCTGACGACACACAAATTGTGTTGTCGCTGACGGAGGGGGCGGAAAGGGAGGCTAGTGATCGCTTCCACAACTGTATGAGCTCTATTTCAGCTTGGATGTCCTCCAACTGTTTAAAACTTAATTCTGCTAAGACAGAGGTTCTAACATTTGGCAATAATCCACAGGTTTGGGCACCTGAGTGGTGGCCGGAGGTTCTGGGCTCCTGTTCAGTACCTTCAAGGAAAGCTAGAATCTGGCCATTGTGGTGGATAACAAACTCACCATGGGAGACCAAGTGAATCTGGTGACCTCAGCATGTTTTATGGTCCTCAGAATAATCAAAAAAATTAAGTTCTTCCTTTCGGAAAGCAACCGTAGGACTGTAGTCACAGCACTCATATTGTCGCATCTGGACTATTGCAACTGTCTATATCTGAATGTTAAAAAACGATTGGTCCAGAACCCGGCAGCTAGAATGCTGACCCGAACACCCAGGTTTGGTTCTGTCAAAGGAGAACTTAAGAAACTGCACTGGCTTCCAGTTCCAATAAGATCACGCTTTAAGGCACTTTGTATGGTCTTTAAAGCGGCTAATCGGATCGGTCCGGAGTTCCTTAGATCTAAACTTTCGTGGTACGTCCCAAGTACAACTCTACGGTCATCTGGGTCTAAATTAGTGCAAACCCCCACTTTCAGGAAAACCAACTGGGGAGGCAGAAGCTTTATCCATTGTGCCTCTAAAGCATGGAATGAACTTCCGTTCCAACTTAGAAATGCCCCAGATCTCATCTCCTTTCGCAAGGGTCTAAAGACATGGTTCTTTTCTCACTAATAGTCCTTATGCTCCTCAGGTAACCAGTACTTAGTGCCAGGACACCCTTGGGTAACAGTGCGCTCTAAAAGTATAAATAACATAACATAACAAGGGCTTTGTCCTCAAGTAGGGGAAAAGAACACTTGCACATCAAGGGCGGTGAAGCGTTTAAGGCTCACCACCTTGATTGCTGTAAACTCTAGCAATCCTGGAAGAAGAAGGTGTGACCTCCTTACTTCCCAGGCTTTTGCCTTTGAGCTGGGGAAGTGCTAGCACATCCTACCAGGAGGGCAGACTCCTGTCTTGGTGGCAAATGGCTCTGGTAAGCCCACAAAAGGCACTGAAGCACTAAACCTTAAGTGGGCACACACCTAGGGTGGTACCTATGTGCATGCCAGCTTAACCTTGTCACGAGAATCGTGTTGGGGTGAAAAAGCATGGTATTGGACATCAAACATAAAACAATTTGGTTGTTCCATAATGGAGCTGGCTATCTTGAGTTTTCTAGGTAGTCAGCCCATGTTACTCCCCCGGTCACTTACAGTAAAACCTTGCTCTACAGGGTTACTGTAGGGATATATATGTATCAACATATACATCCACACCATTAATATAATGCACTCCTGGGCTTAGGAGGACAACCTTAAAAGTGACTTACTTATATTAAAGCAGTGGTGAGGCTCTACAGCACAAGGTCTGTGCAGAGTCCCTCTCCAGCATATAGGCTGTCTGTGCAGGGCTGCAATGGCAAACCTGCAAATATACAGTTAAGTCGGTCGTACATAGTGGCACACTATAGTGCTGCAGCCCTGGCGACCCCTTTACTACCCTTGCCTTGGGTACCCCTGGCACCTTATACTAGGGACTTTTAAGGGGGCAAAGTACCTTGCCAATTGTGTGTACCAATTCACATCACTTTTAGAGGAAAGAGCATGGGCCTTGGAACCTGGGGTTAGCAGGTCCTAGCGCACTAACCGAGTACAAAAATAGAATCTAGAAGACCAAAAAGGGGTAAAAAATTGGGAGGCACCTGCAAAGAAGCCCAGTTTCGAACATGGGAGCAGATGAATTTGGTGTTCACATTGCTTGAGTTGGTGGTGGAGCCAATGGAGCAATATCCAGTGAGGCTTTCGTCAGAAGAGTGAAAGCCCAGTATTAAGCTGGTATTTGAACAGGCAAACTTCGAATGGAGTTGTTCGGTGGCTGGGAAAGGCCAGCCAATAGAAATGTAACTACAGTGCTTTGAGGCTCCTTGGAGATAGAAAAACACACCAGAAGGAGTCCGCAGATTCAGAGAACTCTGGTATATTGTCTTGAGATTTGTAATAGGCTCCAAAGAAGAAGAAAAAGTGAGAGTCGGGTTCAATGCATAACTATATGGCCTTTCCACCGAACCTACTTGGTTTTCTTGTCTCTTTTCTTTGACTTGCACTTTGACTACCAAATGCATGATGAGGACACCTTGGAGCAGGGCCAACCTTGTATCTGGCCATGTACAATTTGGCCTTCTGCTACCAAGTCGCCTTCATGCACAACAATTAGCATGTGGTTGCCAGACTTGGGAGCCATGATTAGCCACCACACTCATACTTTAAACTCTGTATTCTTCAGTGGCAAAATCCCTGTTACACTGCAGGAACTTTAAACTTTCAGAGAAAGCTAAGTAGTAAAACCCCAAAATTTGTAGGAGGAGAAATTCAGATCTGCGCTACTGGGCGCTAAAAAAAACATAGTGACATCACCCCACCCACATTCTGCTCTGTTTTGTCATATCTGGGGTAAGATGCAGCCAAGATGTAGGCCAGCACACAGCTGCTACTGCAAGAATTTAAAGGAGTCAGTCTGGCGTCTGGGAAGATTCAATAGGTGAGGAATATTTGGTTGGACGCATTCAACAGAAAGGGAAGGTTTTGTGTAACTGTTCCTTGATTCTGATATTTCCAGATAAGAGAAGCACACCATAGAGGAAAAGAAAAGAAGTGGAGATGCTGCAGAAAGGCATGTTGAATATTTTTTTCTGTAAGACAGAAAACATGCACGTCAACACTAAATATATATTTTGGGATGCACTCCTTATATTGGTTCACAGAACGTGGAGGATGGGTGGGGCGTAAAGGAATCTATCACTACTAATGTTTCTTACAGATATATTGTTACCGAAGGTAAATAACTTGTGCATCTGAAAGAAACACATAGTGATAGATTCCTTACCTTAGAATAGATACCCCATACACCAGAAAATCCTGGAGAACAGAATAGCCAAAGAAGCCGTCTCTCCGGACTTGGATGTCCAGACAGCGGTGCTTGGTAAACGTGTGCAGCAAAACCCACGTAGCTGCCTGACAGATGTCATGCACGAGAATTCCCCATCCCAAAGCAGTAGTGGCTGCCGTAGCCCTGGTAGAATGGGCGCGTAGCCCCTCTGGAGGCTCCTGTTTAGCCAAAGAGTAGCATGCTTTGATGCACAGAACGACCCACCGAGAGATGGTCCGCTTGTGCACGGCCCAACCTTTCTTGGCGCCCACGTAGCTAACAAACTGTTGATTGCGGTTCAGGTAGAATAAGAGTGCATGTTTTGGGTCCAGACGGTGGAGCCTCTCTTCCTCTTTAGAGGGATGCAGAGGCGAAAAGAAGGTGGGCAAAGTGATGGTCTGCCTGATGTGAAAGGCAGTGACAACCTTTGGCAAAAAAGAAGGCCAAGTCCTTAGAAAAACCTTGTCCCGAAGGACAGAGACAAAAGGAGGCTCAGAAGAAAGAGTCTGGATCTCACACACTCTTCTGGCAGAGGTGATGGCCTCCAGGAATGCAGTTTTCAAAGTAAGAAGACAAAGAGGACAGTTGTGAAGTGGCTCAAAGGGAGCACACATCAAATAGGTTAGAACCAGGTTTAAGTCCCACTGAGGCATTATGAAGGGAACAGGAGGGAAAAAATGAGTCATGCCTTTTAAGAATCTATTTACAAAAGGGGCTTTGAAAAGAGAAGGCTGATCTGGAAGCCGTAAAAAGGCTGAAATGGCTGAGAGATAGCCCTTAATAGTGTCCAGAGCAGAGCCCTGCTGGGCGAAAGAAAGGAGGAATAGAAGGACCTCTGAATGAGGGGAAAGGGAATCCACAGCCTTTGCTGTGCACCATGCCACAAACACCATGAAGGCGTATACCATCTTAGTGGAGGGATGCCTGGCTGCCAAGATTACATCACAAACTTCGGGGGGCAGGTCAAAAGACGTCAACTGCTGCCGCTCAATCTCCACACAAGGAGGTGGAGACTGGACAGGTTGTGGTGGAAACCCGCCCCCTGCTGCTGCAAAGAAGATCCTCCCTAAGAGGGGGATCGATAGCCATGGTAGAAGTGGTATAGGCGGAAAGGTGTATAGTAGACCGCAACTCCACTCACGACGAAAAGTGTCTCCTAGTGAGTGCCATATTGGAAATTCCAACTGCGAAAACTGATGACATTGTGCGTCCTCTTCTGTGGCAGAAAGATCTAACCAAGGCTCTTCCCACTGCTGAAAGAGTCCTTGCGCAACGCCCGAATGCAGACGCCATTCGTGATCCATCATGCATCGTCGGCTGAGTTTGTCCACCCTGGCGTTCAGAGAACCTGCCAGGTGTTGAACCACCAGGAGAATGCCCTGATGTCCCAGCCATGTCCAGAGGCCCAGAGCCTCCTGACATAGGGCCCACGACCCCACCCCGCCCTGTTTGTTGCAGTACCACATGGCGGTGGTGTTGTCGCCCGAAGCTCCAGAAGGTTGATGTGGAGTCTGGACTCCGCCGGAGACCAGAGGCCTCTGATCTCCGCCTCTCCTATGTGGCCGCCCCATCCATGAAGGGACGCGTTCGTCACAACTGTGTGTTACGGTTGGGGAAGGGAGACGGATCTGCCATTGACCCAATCGCGATTTGTGAGCCACTACTGCAATTGTCGTGCAGTGCGCTCCGAGATCTGGCCCTGATCGGACAGGTTGCCCTGATGCTGTGCCCACTGGAACTTCAGGTCCCACTGCAGTGCCCGCATATGCCATCTGGCATGATCCACTAGCAGGATGCAGGAGGCCATCAGGCCCAGGAGCCGGGGGGTCATCCTGACCGAAACCCGGGATAGAGGCTGAAAGATCGGAATCATAGCCTGAATATCCCGGACTCGCTGTTCAGGAGGATAAACCTGAAACTGTGCTGAGTCTAGAACCGCTTCGACGAAGAGGAGCTTATGGGAGGGAATCAGGTGCGACTTTGGCACGCTGAAGGAGAACCCGAGCAAATGCAGGAGGTCAGCTGTTTTCTGGAGGTGGGAGATGACTGCCTTCTGCGAGCCCGCCTTCAACAACCAGTCATCGAGATAGGGGAAGACTGTAACCCCTGATCTGTGCAGGTGAGCTGCGACCACCGCCATCACTTTCATGAACACCCGAGGGGCACTGGTAAGGCCGAAGGGGAGCACGGTTAACTGGAAGTGCTCGTGGCCTACCATGAACTGCAGGTTACGCCGGTGGGCCGGGGATGTAGAAATAAGCATCCAACGCTACCATCCAGTCTCCACGGTCAAGGGCAGACAAGACCTGAGCTAGCGTCAACATTATGAACTTCTCCTTCCGGAGGAAGCGGTTGAAGTTCCTGAGGTCCAAGATAGGACGCAGGCCCTTGTCCTTCTTGAGGACCAGAAAGTAGTGGGAATAGCAACCACAACCTACTTCTGGCCCAGGAACGCGCTCTATGGCCCCCTTGGCCAAGAGTGCCATGACTTCCTGCTGAAGAAGCGCAAGATGGTCCCCCGACATGTGGTGTTATGGTTGGAGGGGTAGTCTCAAAGGGTAGGGAGTAACCCGTTACGACAATTTGCAGCACCCACCTGTCTGAGGTGATGATGCGCCAGTCGGGGGAGATGATGCCAGAATCTGCTGCCCACTGTCGTTTGATGGGCCTGAAAGTTCAGACTAGGAAGGCTTTGAAGTGGATGCTTCGGGGGTGGAGAGGTGGACTAACCCACCCGCTGGCCCCCAGAAACACCTTGGATGTTCCCTCGTCCGCGGCCACGCTGAGGTTGTTGCTGCGCAGGCCTGTGGAACATGTTGGTGCACCCCTTCTGTGGTCATGAAAGGAGCGAAAAGCGGAAAGCGGATGAGGACGAGTGGCTGACGGGCCCAAGGACTTGGCCGTAGAGTTTTTAAAGCGCTCCAATGCAGTATCCGCCTTGTTGCCAAAAAGGCGAATGCCATCGAAGGACATGTCCATCAAGGTGTTCTGGACATTCCCCGAGAAGCCAGTAGTCCTCAGCCAGGTGTGGTGCCTAAGCACCACCGTCATGGAAATCGTCCTGCCCAGCGAGTCGGCGCTATCAAGCCCTCAACGAATGGTGAACTTAGCTGCGTCCCTCCCAGTGGCAATAGCTTGGGAGAGTACTGAGAGCACCTGCGCAACCGTGTCCCACACAGAGTGGGAGTAATGGCCCAAGAGGCATGTGGTGTTCACCGACCGCAGCCCTAAGCTGGCAGAGGAAAATAGCTTCTTTCCAAGCTGCTCCAGCTTCTTGGATACCCTATCCGGAGGTGTGGAAGGGAATGCGCTTTGGGAAGTGGAGACTTGGACAACCAAGCACTCAGGGGTGGGGTGTTGGGAGAGGAAGAGGGGGTCGCCCAGAGCCGGGCGATGGCATCGGGCCACATTCCTGTCCACAGGAGCCACCTCTGTTGGGCCTCGACCAGTTGCCTAAAAGACCGTCAGACAGTGCATCATTAAAAGGCAGCAAGGGCTTCGAAGAGGTTGCCACCGGTTGAAGCACTTCAGTCAGGAGGTTAGTCCTAACAGCCACTGTAGGGAGTTCGAGGTGGAGGGCCTCGGCCGCCCTACGCAACACCACTGCGTAACTTACTCCCTCCTCCGTAGCCACGGAAGGAGGAGACAGCATGCTAAGGTCAGTCGAGGTGTCAAGACCACTGGCATCCCCCAATTCCTCTGCCCAGTCCGGGTCATCACCGCACTGTTGTGCAAGAGGGTCCTCAGACCCCTCCCAGTCCTCCCCTTCCTCCGAAGTCTGTGAACGAGGCGGAAAATACGGAAGACGGGCGTAGGGGTCGAAAAGCCCCACTGGTGTTGGAATCGGCGCCGATCAATGCCGTTCCGGCGTCGCGGCAGGTTCAGGGCTGAAACCGGGGACGACGTTGGCACCCACAGCTGCGTCACGCGAGGGGAAGTCGAAGAGCAACGGCGCTTCTCCGACTTCTTTTTGGAATGCTTTAACTTACCTGACCCAGAGTGCGTAGACTTAGATCCATGGAAGCGATGGTGACGGCTCCGCGACCGGTCCCTCGACCTCCCACGGGACCGGGACCTTGAGCGGTGCGGAGCCAACTGCCGGGCTTCCAGCAACTTTCGGGACCGCTCCCGCAAAGTTTTTGAAACCATGGCCCGGCAGTCGGGGCACGACTTGGGAGTTGTGCTTGCGCCCCAGGCAGTAGAAACACACACGATGCGGGTCCGTCACCGACATCATATGGTGACAGTCCCCACAGTTCTTGAAACCGGGCATCCCTACGACACCAGGAGTTGATCGACTCAGGAGAAATGAGGTAAAAGGCCTTGAAAAAACTCAAAAAGTGACTGGGGGTACGTGTCTTCCCGGATCTGCACTAGCTGGCACAGAAAAAGAAAGAACTGACGTCAGCGCGCGTGGGCGCGTCTAAGTAGCTCCAGCAACGTCATCTCAGCGACGACGACGCCAACGAAGCTCCCGGAGCCGCACAACGACGCCTACCGACGCGCAAGGGTAATGCTGACGAAAAACGTTCCGGATCCAGTCTGACGCCTCAGAGTAATTCTAAGCTAAGGAATCTATCACTACGTGTTTCTTTCAAATACTTATAGTTTAGGAGGACTGGTCTATAAGAAAATATTTGAGGGAAATTAGAAGATCAACATTCAAACCTCAAATACAAACTATGCTGAGGGCTGCCCCACACCTCTATTTCAGAAACCCTAGAACCACTGGCATCCCCCAAATCCTCTGCCCAGTCAGGGTCATCACCGAACTGTTGTGCGAGAGGGTCCTCAGACCCCTCCCAGTCCTCCCCTTCCTCCGAAGTCTGTGAACGAAGTGGAAAATACGGAGGACAGGCATAGGGGTCGAAAGGCCCCACTGGCGTTGGAATCGGCGCCGATCGACATCGCTTCGGCATCGCGTCAGGTTCAGGGCTGAAACCGGGGACGACGTCTGCACCCACAGCCGCGTCACGCGAGGGGAAGTCGAAGAGCAACGGTGCTTCTCAGACTTCTTTTTGGAGTGCTTTAACTTACCTGACCCCGAGTGCGAAGACTTAGATCCATGGAAGCGATGGTGACGGCTCCGCGACCGGTCCCTCGACCTACAACGGGACCGGGACCTTGAGCGGCGCGGAGCCGACTGCTGAGCTTCCAGCAACTTTCGGGACTGCTCCCGCTAAGTTTTTCAAACCATGGCCCGGCATTCGGGGCACAACTTGGGAGTTGTGCTCGCGCCCCAGACAGTAGAAACACACGCGATGCGGGCTCGTCACCCACATCATGCGGTGACAGTCCCCACAGTTCTTGAAACCGGGCATCCCTACGACACCAGGAGTTGATCGACTCAGGAAAAATGAGTTAAAAGGCCTCGAAAAAACTCAAAAATTGACTGGGTGTACGTGCTCTTCCCGGATCTGCGCTTGCTGGCACAGAAAAAGAAAGAACTGACGTCAGCGCGCGTGGGCGCGTCCAAGTAGCTCCAGCGACTTCATCTCAGCGACGACACCGCCAACGACTCCTACCGACGCGCAAGGGTAATGGTGACGAAAAACGTTCCGGATCCAGTCTGATGCCTGGGATTAATTCTAAGGTAAGGAATCTATCACTACGTGTTTCTTTCAAATACTTATAGTTTAGGAGGACTGGTCTATACGTCCTCCTGGTCTATAAGCCCCTGTCATTTAGGAGTACCATCCAGAGGGAGAGCTCCCACTCTCCCTCTGGATGGTACTCCTGAATGACAGGAGACTCTGTCTGCTACAGATCTGCAGCAGTGGTATGTGGCAGGAATACAGACCCTGGGGGACCTCTCCCGTGACAGCGCACTGCTTCCTTACGAGACTCTGATGGAGGAGGACGGGCTCCCAGCGGGTCAATCCCTCCTCTATCGCTCATTGCTGGCCACGCGCAGCGCTATGGGGCGACCTGCCGACTGAACTGCCCACACACCTTACCATACAGTATCTGCACGTAATGGGGCAAGGCAGGCACCTAACGCGGTGGTTCAAAGCCTTGCTTCGCCAACACGCAGCGGTCAAGTTAGACCCCCTCAGACACAAATGAGAGGGAGACTTGACCAGACAATTCACAGACAAAGAATGGGAGCAAGTGCTGGCCAGCTCAGTTAAGATCCCCAGGAAGATGTAATTTAGGCAGATCCAATTCTAGATTATGCACAGAGCATACTACACGCCAGCCATAATTAACAGATACCTTCATCGTACCGATTCTGCCTGCCCCAGGTGTTCAATCCTGGACTCAGACCTGGTACATATGCTGTGGAGCTGCGCCAGTCTTAGTACTTACTGGGGAGAGATAGCGGAACTGCTACACTACTGCACCGAAAGGGTGGTCCCCATTGAATGGTCCGTATACCTGCTACATGGGTTCCGTAGAAAGCGCAGCACCAAAGTTACATCTAGATTCTTAGATCTGGGTATAATAACAGCCAAACGACTAATCGCGAAGCACTGTAAGGCACCTGACCCTCCTCACTTTCAAGCTTGACAACATTCCACACTAGCATGGGCCAGAGCGGAAGGCATAGCCATTCACCCTGAAGAGATCATAGGCCTTAGGACCATACCAATCGCCACACATCAGGAAGCGATACTTTCGGCACTACAGCAATATACATGCCCATTAACCCAGCCTGCATTGATACCTGACCCAGATGAGTAACACTGCACATGTGGGGAAGGTCCGTGGGACATCCAGAATTACCATTGTGACTCCTGACATTATGCACAGATACCCAGAGATATAAGTAGATAGGGGAAAAATTGGTCAAGGTGAAGGGAATAGGCGCAACAAGCAACTCACTAACAAACACACACTGGCAAATTGAGGGGCTCCAGCTTAACTCATGCCCCTGATTCCTCCCTGTTACCAAGCACACAGCTTACAATGGTTCTTCAGGCAACTCCGGGCCACTGGTGTTACCCTCTGAAAGTAATATTTGTGTGAAGCAGCCAACAGGTCGGGACACTAAACAGAGACACTGGACTAATATGAACTGCTCGGAGCTAGCATGCCTATATATCCATTGGATACGCGATTGTAAGGCTCTTATCATCTGAATGTGTCTATCATGTAAGACCTGTGAACTGTGCATGCAACATATGTAATGCTGATGCCTGTTGTTACTGCTGCAAACAAAAATATTAAAAAGAGATTAGAAAAAAAAAGATGAAGGAATACCTAAAGGACAGATGGATGCAAAGTTCTGATAAGGACTCTGATTTACCCATCCTACATCCCCTAGCTGGTCTATATAACCTGAGAAACAAGCTATGAGTTGGCATCTTCCTGGTGTCTGTTATTGCTTTTAGGCATGTTAAACCCTTAGGCTTGGCCATCACTGGGTTCATCCCTGCAGGGTTTAGGGATACATTCCTCTATCTTCAGTCTTGATTGGCCTTCGATCCTCTCCGTCTCCTGTGAGGTGTTTCAGGAGGTAGTGTTTTCATGATGGTCCTGGTACATCTGCCTCCTGCAGGCTGTTCTCCACCTGCCCATGATCCCTTCACCTGCCGGGCTACCCTTTGCAGTGCCCTACCACTCCAGGATTCTCGTGAACTTTGTCACTGCCACATTACACCAGTCTAGATTCTGCTATCTCCTGCGCAGTCCAGGGTAAATTTGTGCAGCTTGCTCTCCACAGCCCCTGCACACCATATGTCAGCTCTGGCATTCTTGTGTGCCAGATCGGGTACTGGTAAATGTATATTTTACCTCAAATAAAAAGGCCAGCAAACTCCTCACATTAACTATGGAATTCTCTGGAAACCGTAGCCCAGAACTAAAGAACACATAATCGGTAAATAATAATTAACACAAATAACATAAATATCAAGCCAAAGTAGTAAAACTAGAGGGCTGATGAGTTTCCACAGTAAAAAATATATCTGCCCTTCTATCAGCTGGATGTCAAAGCATGTTTCTAAATATCAGTTATTCCTCCTACCTCCAGCTCCTGGCTCACAGCATCCTTGGCAATATCCAATCTGTCCCAAAACACTGCAAGCTTCATCTGATAGTTCAAGTTTTCATTGCCATGATCATCCAAGCTTTTTTGAGCTGTAAAAAAACAGAATTGATTTGACAATGTTGTTCTTAGTGAGGGTTTCAAAGCAATAAAAGTGGCTTGACACCAGCTCCTCGCAGGAGTTGACAATCAATATTTGTATTTTCTATGGTCTGTCATAAGTGAGCCCACACGTGATGTCTTTTTATTCTGACAATCCAAATGTTTTAAACATCTTCGCTGTGCTCCAGCCCATCTATTATCTGCCTTTTTCTCAAACTATTCCTGTTGTTTCATTGCAAAGATTAGGAGGCATGGTGTTTGTCATCAATAAGTACTCTTTGTCTATCAGCTTGTCACTGGGATGTTTGATCTTTTGGGGACTCTGGGACCTCAAGGGGCTTACTGTTGTTATGCTCAGGCTCTATCGGAAGCAGAAGCCTCTAAAACGAATCATTTACTGATTGTCCAAAGGGTCGCTCCTAATCGCACCTTAGTGAAGAGGCTGAAAACTGCTTCTCAATGTAAATTCTAAGCCATGTGTAGCAGGCACCCCATGCATACATGTGGTACGCATTCCTAGGGACTACCCACAAGGATGTTCACCTTCACCACGTGCCCCACTAATAAGAAGCTTGTCAGTGCAATGAATCTATCAATGGCAGAGAGACAGGCAAGAGGAAGGCAGCACAGAATAATAATTGTGTGCTCATGTATCCTTGCTGTTTCGTATTACCAATCAACAACAGGTTACATTGCTCAGCAGGAATAACTGACTGAAAGGGAGTAGCATAAGCAGTCTAAGCGACCAAAGACTTGGGGAAACCCATTTTAAGTTAATAGGGTATACGGATGGGTGAACAGGCCCCAGCATTTGAAAGCTGGATAAGGGATGTGTGTGAGTGGTCCCTGTAGGAAGAACTGTATATGTAAGCTTGTCATAAGGATGTAAAGCTAGCGGAAGACATTGTAGTTTGGAGAGTCATGCAGGAATCTGTTGACTCCCACAAGGGCAGGAGGTGAACAGGACTGTGGATCTGTCAGTAGCAGTGACATGTAGCGATTGGTGCTTGGGCAACTTCCTAGCTAAGTATACTGATATGTATATTGCTGTGCCATTCATGTATAAGTAACTGTGAAATGTATATAGGACTCAGATATATAATGGAAATCAGTTGAAATATATTACCGTGGGTAACTCTGCTGTAGGACGGCTCAGTTTTGTGTGCGAAAACTTGAACGAATAATGTTTGTTTGTTTTTTAAAGTTAATAGGGTATACGAAGAGCCATATAACAATCAACGTAAGAGTGTCAGCAAATATAGAGAACGAAAGGGAAAGCCAAAGGTTCAGGTGATCATAGGATAGCTGGCACCAACAATCGATAACCAATTAGTAAGGAGATAGGGTGCACGTGCTCAGTGTGAACTAAAAGGACCCTCAGGCCCCAACTAAAAGTTGGTAGCCAGTTGTCTTTATTGGGTCCCAGATAGTTGAAAGGAAAATCAGAAGTAGTGATTTGAGGGTGACTTAAAAAGAGTGTGGGCTACTCATCAAACAATTCATTTTAATGAGAGGGTAGCTCTAACTCTATTAAAATCAGTGAAAAAAATGTGGACTAATGATTGGTTGTGTTAATTTGAACCAATAAGTCCTAACGGTAGTGACAAACAGAAAAAATTGGTCAACATGTTTCTGCTAAAGAGCTCAGGGTCAGCTCAGCATTCATCAGGACCAGAAAAGTCATTCTCACTCCCCGGTGGACACACATTAGAGTATCCAGACCTATGGTGTGGAGAAAGGAACTAATACAACCTGATTTAGTAAAAGTTCATATGGAGAAATTAATCCGAAGGCCTCGCCTCATTAAGGGAGACAAAAAATTCGTAATTATCCGTGTGAAAGCTCCATGGGCTGGCGGCAGGGGGAATATCTTCACGCCCAGATAATTAGCTTCTAGGCGGCTCCCCGCCGATAGACCTACTGCAGCCACATCCGCCGCCCGACACTATTTTTTTATACGAAGAGCCAGCAGAAAGTAATACTTATATAAATCAGTAGTAAAAGACTAAAGCTTCAGAGGAAACTCACCTAGTCACAACCACTTATCACCCCTGCTCACCACCCAAACACATGTGTCTGAGTATTATAAACTAAAAGAAAAGAAGCATTAGAACAGAATATCCTGAACATTCACTAAATGTTATAAATAGCAAAATCGTACAAATTTCCAAAAACACGTTAAGAAAAGAGAATAGACACTTGGAGTGTGGTCAAGTGGGAAAATACTAAAAGCACTATATAAGATAATCCAAAGCAGACTTCCAGAATGTATCACAACAGGCAAAAGACCAAAATGTCCACTCACAAATCTGCCAGTGGTTTTTAGAGGGCAGTTCGCCTTCTTCCTCTGAGGTTGCAATGGATAACTAAGCTTCTGAAAAGCAGTCTTAGAATCAGAGCCATATCGACCTTCAACATTGAAGCCATTCCAAAGACATCTCAAACTAAGTGGACTGACCTCAGGCAAAGCAGCGATGGGGCATTCCAGGTTGTCCTTGAGGACACTGGAGACCTCTTTCCAAAACATATTTCGTTTCAATGCATTAAAACCACATTGGTAGAACATCTCACCCACTCCAGAAAATTAAGCTGGTGAAATACCAATAATAAAATACGTTATAGAGTCTGTTCCCACAAACATCCCCACTAAAGTTCCTAAATATTCCCTGACCACTCTATTCCATTTATTTATAGGAGTATTGGGGAACAGGAGTGCAGGTTGTCAGTGGTTACTGGTCCTCAGACAGCAGATCCTTAGGGGGTGTGAGAGAACCAGCCTCACTGGTCCTGGAGAGAGACACTGGTTCTGGGGTCAGCAGTAAACAGAGTCCTTAGTCCAGTATTGCATCAGGATGCTTGTACTCGCAAGATTTCCATGCTGCTGCCGCTGTTATCCAGGTCCAGAGTCTATCTCTAGAAGCAATACACCCTCCTTCAGCTCTCTGGGATTCCTCCTTCTGTCAGTAGGCCTGGACGTCCGAACCTTGATACAGTGTGACAGCTAATTAACAGATGAAGAATTTCTTCCCCACTCCTTTCTCCTCAGGACCTAGGTGGAGCATGGCTAATGACTCCTTTTGTGTGGGGAGGCCTTCCTTGGTCCTCTCTACTGGGAAGCAGAGTAATTACCTTGGCACAGCAGGGTGACAAAAGACCTGGACTTTAACCCTCAGCTGAGCCAGAGAAATATGTAAAGTCTGGACCACCCATAAGGTGAATATGTGGAGCTTGGGACTTGCACGGTCCAACTTGGTGTACATTTTTCCCCCCAGTTTTATACCTTACAGGACTTTGTAGGCCTAAGAGAAGTGAAAGTGCACTCTAGGTAGATTTCCCCTTTTATGTATGATACAGTGTCACTGCAGTAAGGACAGTTTCTACTAATATTATAAGGCCCATCCCAGGTAAACATCTAACCTTGCAGAGTCCCCTCTGCTCCAGGCTACTTGTGTGTAGTTACCAAGCTGAGCATGACAGCAGTCTCACACATGTAAGCAGCCAAGTGCCCCTTATCCTAGCTACATTGCAGTGGCGTTATTCTAAAAGGCAGACAGTGGCAGTTAATACGGCAATCCATTTACCATGTGATTATAGTGGGCGAGACACAAGAAGTGAGACTCTCCCACAGTAAAAAGTCCCAAACCGGGTGATTTTAAAAGCAGAAAATCTGGGCTAACTAAATAGGCGTAACCCATTTGTAACACAGTGCAAATGGAAAAGACTTCAGGGTAGAAAGGGCAGTATCGGGTGTGACGAGCGCAAGGAAAAGTGCATAGAGGGAATACTGGGTGGGTGCGTAGAGAGCCAGGTATAGTGACAGGCTGAACCAGCTGGAGAGAGGAGGTAAGGGACATGGATGTAGAATAAAGTGGAGAGAGCTAGTAGAATGTGGAAAGAGAAAGTGTGTACATGAACGAGGACATGCAGGATGGGCAGAGGAAGTGCCAGATGGGAAAAGGGAGTCCTGGAAGGACAGAGTTGACAGCACCCACATCCTTGCAACCTGACATGTAGGGTAGTAAATTCTAGTGAATTATGTGTCCATGCATTCTATCATCTAATCCAGTCTAATGGACACAGTGTTTATCTTTTTGTCTATGGTTGTAGGCTGCCCTTTATTTCCAGTAGTCTTGCTCTAAAGTTGCCTTTAGAACTGGGTGATGTATCAGCGCTTTGTGAGGTGTTGGTTCAGTTTGGCCTGGTCTGTTTATTCTTAGAGTCTTCCTGCTTTCTAAAGATAGTTTTGTTTGTTTTTAGTCATGTCTCCCTCTCATTAAGATGTTTGCACCATCTCAGCTGAGTGCCCAGTGCCAGTCATTTTGCTTTGGTTTGTAGGAACTATGTCCTGTGCTCTATGATGGAGGCTGAGCTCCTTATCTGTGACATAAACTTGAAGACAGTCCTTTCTGCACTGATTAGTGCAAGGCTGATTTGGCCAGTACTGGCATATGCTTGTGGTGCATACCTGCGCCAGGCTGTTTATAGAGTTAGTTGTGTGCACAGGTCAGTCAGTCTACTGCAGATCTCAGTCTCTCACCATGCATAATTTATCTCGAAGTGCTAAAACTCAACTCATTAGATGTTTTTAATCCCGCCATTAGATGGGGCACCGGCACCTCTCTTCCGATTCAGTCATAGGCATAGTGTGTTCACACTAAGAGGTCACTACACTGGGAGAATGTTGCAGTTACATCCCTCTCTAACAGGCACCAGCCACTGCAGTTCATAGCTCTCCTGGGTTGGAAGCTCTGTCCTTGTGGGCGCTGGGTCGCGCACCAGCCAACCACTGGTAATGCTGCCCAAGAACCTAGGTTTTCTGGCATGTCCTCAGCCCAGGATGGGGCAGTTTCCACCAATCTGTGTTGAAGCCCTTACCCAAGCCTAGACCAGTCATTTTACTCTGAGGCCCTTCATAGGCCTCTGCTCACAAGTAAACTGGTTCTCACCAACCAGCAGTTCGGGAACCAGCTCCATGAGCTCCAGCCACACCACAAATTATGGCTAGCCACGTTCCCCGTAAATATTTATTAGTGAACATGCTGTTTTCATCTTAATGCTTGCTACCAGACAAAAACATTGTTGGATCCAACTTAATATTCCTATTTTGCAGACGTAACAACAGTTCAACTGCAAGCATGACAAATAAGTTAAGGTACCAGAAACACAAAGATATTTGCCCGAGATCTCACAGTCAGGTCACATGGAGGCACCAGGACGCAAACTACTTCTCCTGATGATAAGAACAACTAGGCTAAATTTCTGCTTCTCATTTCCCTCCATTTAATTTTCCCATTAAACTTTCCACAGGAGGTATAGGATAAAGAAAGTGTTTGGCAAAGTAGAAGTGGTCAGTCGATCTGGGATTTACATTTCTATCTACAAAGGAACCCCTATGGAAAAATTGCTTTTATATAGTTCATACAAACATTATTTATTGACGGAGTTCTAAAATTGGCACAATTAGAACAACCTAAAATATTTCACAGAGGCCCAGAGTGTTAGTTATGCTGCACAAATATCACCCTCAATTATGTCTTGAAAAGATAACAGGTATGTTAGGGTCACTATGCACTTATGTGTCCTTATACATATAAGGAAGGTTGTACTGCTGCTCTCAAAATTTTAACTGGGTAGTGCCTTAATGACACCTTGAAAACACATTATTATTGGAAAGCCTAAATATTTTCTCTGTTTCCCTCTGGTGCTTTCTCTCCCATTCTCATGTTATTCCCACACTTATTCCCTTCTCTTCCAGGTGTATTATTTCAGTGTTTCTTCTTCTTCCACCACTGCTATTGTTTCCCTCCTTCCTCTTCTTTCTGTTGTGTTTATTTACCCCCAACGTGTGTTTTGCTTTCTCTAGGGCACTCATACATGTTTCAATTTAGTTTCATTTTTTGTTTTACATTTCATTATCATAATGATGAGCTTTTGACTTTGAAGCTATAGCCAAAGCTGAAGGCAGAGTAAAGAGTTAGAATCCCTTCAGCGGGCTTAGGTCCCAAACATGAAAGTCTAAGGCATATTGGTAAAGTGGTGGTAGCCCTGCCTGGAGAGCTGCTGGTTCTGTCTGTAACTGCTGAGGTGCTCCTCTCCTTGAGTGTGTATAGAAATGACAAAGGTCTCATGGACTCTATTACTGGTGAAACCATATACGTGAGTTCAACTGTAACAAAGTCAAGTTTAAAACATTTATGAACCAACTAATGACATAAGAAAAGATTAATTGGCAGCCTCAATTTTCTTGCAGACGACGCAGTGTGTAGTGAAGGCAAATCATAAACAAAGTGAAGATCACAACACTCTACACTAACCCTGGTTTCCTTGCAACAGTATTCTAATAAGAGTCTATTAAAAAATTCACAAGTATTCGTTTAGTGCGATAATTTCTTGAAACCAAGGATATATGTTGAGGATTCAACGCAGTATCTACTGAATGGGTCTCGTGGAGATGAAGCTTGGACGGCAGTCCGTCTGCCTTTTTTCTTTCCAACAAGCTGATGAGTTTTGGTGACTATTCAGACAGAAAGATGTGGATTAAACAGGACCCATCAGTCATAGTGATTGATTGAGCGGAAGGTACTGTTTTCATCTGGGCCATCATGAGACCCATTAATTCGATTTTGGATCCACATTGGTATCCCTATGTAATTTCGTACATGTTTATAATTGTGTTGAAAACATTTTTCTGTTTGTCTATTCAAGTGCTTTCTGTTGTTAAAGTAGAAGCACTAGCCAGACATCGATTTACTGATGTGCACTGCTGAGGCCTGAGCATGTAGCATTGTCAGGTCCTTGAGACTGCCTCACTGTCCAGAGATTCAGGTGCTAAAAGAGGTACCTCATTCCAGCCTGAGTGGCAGCAGTACAGAAGCCACAGGACACCAGGGATAAATGTTTTCCACTAACAGGCCTAGTAACTTTGATGACAACTGGAACCACGAAACTGGATGCCACACATTGGGCCGGATTCACAGAATTAACTTAAGACTCAATCCTAAACTTACTACTGTTTTGGTATTCACAGATTGCATTTACTACTTTTGATATTCACATAATGAACTTACTACTTTTGGCATTTACAGAATGCAATTACTACTTTTGGTATTCACAGAATGAACTTACTCATTTCGGTATTCACAGAAGTTAGGACTCCTAACTTTAGGACTCCTAAATGCCTTCTGTGAATACCGAAAGTCTTAAAATTAGGATTTTTCTCAATTTAGTAGTAGTAAAGTTAGGACTACTAACTTTAGGACGCCTAAATGCCTTCTGTAATTACCGAAAGTCTTAAAATTAGGATTTTTCTCAATTTAATAGTAGTAAAGTTAGGCCTAAACTGTCTTCACCTTTTAAGAGAGCCTGAAAAATCATGTCCTTTGCATCTGATATCTGGGGCTCAAGCTGCCTGTAGATGGTGAGCAGGTGACTCCTGCGAAGAATATCCTGGATCTGAAAATTAGAATAACAGGTGTTAACTGATATGGTTTTGTTGGAAGAGTCTAGCTTCAGTATTCAAGCACACCTCCATCAAAGTAGATGTTTACCTTCAATACAAGAATGGAACAGTATCTATGCACAGGGACTGGTACACAAAGTTGTTTGTTTCCTTAAAGCAATTTTCAATAGGGAAAACTAGAAATTGGACGTAATGGACTCTATAACAAACATGCAAGCTCTAACCGTTGTACAATACATTACTCATTATTTACACAAAAGAGTTAATAGGCTGGAAGAACTACCAAAATTGCATACAAAAATTGTGGAAAAGAAAAGGAGGCCAAACAAGGGAGTTAACCAAAGAGTTAGCAGAGCCCTGGAAAGTTTACCAAGAAACACCTTTCAAATTCCTCCATACCTCCAACATAAAGCATCCCATTATACTCATTTTACCAACAGTTTGTCAGGCAAGCTCTAATTTCATACAAGACATAGAGGTGAGTATTTTGCATTCTTTTCTATGCATCCCAGAAACATGTTGGAAGAGAACTACTACATGACATAACTACCAGGGAACGAATGAACAGTCTGGTAGTCAGCAGACCTTTTCAATAGGGAGCAGATTGTACATGCTTTTGCAGGACACAAAGCAGAAACATGTAGAAAATGGGCACAGTAGGATAGAAGTGCATATTGTAGACCTTACCTCTAAAGGTTCTGTCGCAACATGTTAGACAGTGGCAGAAAGTAAACTGAACCAGAGATCAGCTGCAGGGAAAGTCATCCTTGACACTAACAGTTGGGAAAATCAACATTTTTTTCTCGCAATATCCTAAAGCTCCAATCATACTTGCTGACATACTGTTAAGAGTAATAGAAGCATGATACAATAGGGTACAATCAAAAGTGTGAAAAGTCAAAGTCTTTAAAGAGTTTTATTGCCAATTTTTACTCACAATACACACAAAAATACTGAAAAAAGCATTTAGCAAACAAATACACAAATGATGACACATTTATTTAATCCGTAAATACATAAATAGAACAACATAGTAATAAATATCCCCTTCGCTGCTAGGTCTGTTTTTCTTCCTGCAATTGTTATCAAAAACGGGGTCGTGGTGCTGAAATCACCATCTTCCCAGCTTTGAGGGACAAGCAAACTTTTGTTAGAAAACCCAAAAATGTTACACAGCTTTGGCTTTTTTCTGGGACATAGCCTATTTTTGCTATTTGTTATGCTTTCAACCTCCTTCCAGTTAATGGTAGAAATAGGTATGAAAGCAATAATGGATCCAGGACATACACAACAGCTTCAGCCCACAAACAACGCTCCCAACGACCGCACCAACGCCCCCCACCACCACCCTCAGCGCCTGGACCCAGATCAACACAGAAGACACCATCCGCACGATGAACTCTATCCACTCCGGATCCCCGACCGACCAGTGCCCCCACCACGTCTTCAACAAGGCCGACGCTGTCATCGCACCCCACCTGCGGGACATCATCAACTCCTCCTTCGACACCGCCACCTTCCCTGAGAGCTGGAAGCACGCCGAACTCAGCGCTCTACTAAAGAAACCAACAGCGGACCCCACCGAACTCAAGAATTACCGCCCCATCTCGCTCCTCCCGTTCCCAGCCAAAGTCATCAAGAAGACAGTCAACAAGCAGCTGGCCGCCTTCCTCGAGACGAATGGATCCCTCGACCCCTCGCAGTCTGGCTTCCGAGCCAACCACAGCACCAAGACCGCCCTCATCGCTGCCACTGATGACATCCGAGCCCTGCTGGATAACGGTGAAACAGCGGCCCTCATCCTCCTAGACCTCTCCGCGGCGTTCGACACTGTCTGCCACCGCACCCTAGTGCAGCGCCTAAGCAACACCGGAATCCAGGAGAAGGCACTGGAGTGGATCATCTCCTTCCTCGCTGGAAGGACACAGAGAGTCCGCCTACCACCGTTCAGATCTGCAGCCACGGAAGTCATCTGCGGCGTTCCTCAGGGCTCCTCGCTCAGCCCCACCCTCTTCAACGTCTACATGAGCCCCCTTGCAGCCATTGCACGCCAACACAACCTCAACATCATCTCCTACGCCGACGACACCCAGCTGATCCTCTCCCTGACCAACGACCCCGCCGCCGCCAGAACCAACCTCCACGAAGGGATGAAAGACGTAGCCGAGTGGATGACGACCAGCCGCCTGAAACTGAACTCAGACAAGACGGAAGTCCTCATCCTGGGCTCCTCGCCCTCCGCCTGGGACGACTCCTGGTGGCCCCCCACCCTGGGCACCGCACCCAAACCGACAGACCACGCACGCAACCTGGGCTTCATTCCGGACTCCTCCCTCTCCATGACCAGACAAGTCAACGCCGTCTCCTCGTCGTGCTTCAACATCCTGCGCATGCTACGGAAGATCTTCCGGTGGATCCCCACCGAGACCAGGCAGACGGTCACCCAGGCCCTCGTCACCAGCCGACTGGACTACGGCAACGCCCTCTACGCCGGAACCACCGCCAAGCTCCAGAAGAGACTCCAGCGGATCCAGAACGCCTCAGCCAGACTCATCCTCAACATCCCCCGGAGCAGCCACATCTCCGGACATCTGAGAGACCTGCACTGGCTACCCGTCAACAAGAGAATCACCTTCCGTCTCCTCACCCACGCACACAAAGCCCTACACGACCAAGGCCCGAACTACCTCAACAACCGCCTCAACTTCTACGCTCCCAAACGCCACCTCCGATCGACCAACCACGCCCTCGCCGCCGTCCCCCGCATCCGAAGAGAGACAACAGGAGGAAGGTCCTTCTCTTACCTGCCCGCCAAGATATGGAACACCCTCCCTCCCGACCTTCGCCTGACCCAAGACCACCTCTCCTTCAGGAAGAAACTCAAGACCTGGATGTTCGAGCAGTAGCGGCACCCCCCCCCCCCCCAAGTGCCTTGAGACCCTCCGGGTAAGTAGTGCACTCTATAAATACCTTGATTGATTGATTGAGGAAAGCTACACATTTTAGAAAAGTAAATAACATTCTGAATTCAGCAAGGGGTCATTTGTGTAGATCCTTCACGGTTTCTTTATAGAAACTAACAGTTAAATATAAGAAAAATTGAAAATGAGTTGAAAAAAACAGCCATTTGTGTCAACGTTTTCACCTGTTACTTCTTCTAATTATTACAGCTGTTTAAAAGCATTATACAGTTACATCCGCTGGACCTTTATGGTTGTGAGGGTATATAGGACATGTAGGTTTACCAAGAACCCGACGAACCCAGAGCCAATAACTGAGCAGCAACTTGCAATCGTTTTTTATTATATACTGGGTATATAGCAATTATTCTGGGAAAATGTATACATGGAAAAATCTGTATGAAAGACACTTATTTATTTCTGAAATGGGAACAAAATATAGAGTTTAGAAACAATAGATATTTACACATTTCAAAAATTGCGAATACCCATACTAGCATGAGAATTATACGTCATTTTCAAAAAGACTTCCTTTTTACACATTGTCTTTCATTTGGAAGGCAGAAATGCATCGAAAGTCAACAGGTAATAACAGTTGCTCTACAATTCTGTGTTACCCTAAGTCTCCTGAAAAAATGGTACCTTACTTGTGTGGGTAGGCCTAGTGCCCATTACAGGAAACGGCTCAAAACGCAACGTGGACACACCACATTTTCACAATGAAAAATGACCCTTTTTTTGCAAAGTGCCTAGCTGTAGTTATTCAACCCTAGCTCTGCCGGCACGTAGGGAAACCTAGCGAACTATACATTTTTGAAAACTAGACACTCAGGGGAATCCAGGATGGGGTGACTGGACTGGCTCTCACCAGGTTCTGTTACGCAGAATCCCTTGCAAACCTAAATACTTGCTAAAAAAATACATTTTCCTCACATTAGTGTGGTGGAAAGTTCTGGATTCTGCGTGGATCCACAAAATTCCACCCACCATTCGTCCCCAAAGTCTTCCGAGAAAAATGGTACCTCATTTGTGTGGGTAGGCCTAGTGCCCGTGACAGGAAACGGCCCAAAACACAACATGGACACACCACATTTTCACAGTGAAAAATGACCCTTTTTTGCAAAGTGCCTAGCTGTAGTTTTTGAACCCTAGCTCTGCCGGCAACTAGGGAAACCTAGCAAACCTATACATTTTTTAAACTAAACACCCAAGGAAATCCAAGATGGGGTGACTGGACTGGCTCTCACCAGGTTCTGTTACCCAGAATCCCTTGCAAACCTAAACAATTGTAAAAAAAAAACTTATTTTCCTCACATTTCTGTGGTGGAAAGTTCTGGAATCTGCATGGATCCACAACATTCCACCCACCCTGAGTTCCCCAAAGTCTTTAAAGAAAAATGGTACCTTACTTGTGTGGGCAGGCCTAGTGCTGGTGACAGGAAATGGCGCAAATCGCAACGTGGACACACCACATTTTCACAGTGAAAAATGACCCTTTTTTTGCAAAGTGCTTAGCTGTAGTTTGTGAACCCTAGCTCTGCCGGCACCTAGGGAAACCTAGCAAACCTATACATTTTTGAAAACTAGACACCCAGGGGAATCAAAGATGGAGTGACTGGACTGTCTCCCAACAGGTTCTGTTACCCAGAATCCCTTGCAAACCTAAACAATTGTAAAAAAAAAACAAATTTCCCTCACATTTCTGTGGTGGAAAGTTCTGGAATCTCCATGGATCCACAAAATTCCACCCACCCGAGTTCCCCAACGTCTTCAAAGAAAAGTGGTACCTCACTTGTGTGGGTAGGCCTAGTGAAGGCGACAGGAAACGGCGCAAATCGCAAAGTGGACACACCACATTTTCACAGTGAAAAATTACCCTTTTTTTGCAAAGTGCCTAGCTGTAGTTTGTGAACCCTAGCTCTGCCGGCACCTAGGGAAACCTAGCAAACCTATACATTTTTGAAAACTAGACACCCAGGGGAATCCAGAATGGGGTGACTTGACTGGCTTTCACCAGGTTCTGTTACCTAGAATCCCTTGCAAACCTAAAAAATTGTCCAAAAACCATATTTCCCCACATTTCTGTGGTGGAAAATTATGGAATCTGCGTGGATCCACAAAATTCCACCCACCCCGCGTTCCCCAAAGTCTTTAGAGAAAAATGGTATCTTACTTGTGTGGGTGGGTCAAGTATCCGCGACAGGCAAGGGCTCAAACCTATTGAGGCAAGGGGGTACCATGAGTTTTTGGCCCGGGCTCGGCGGCCATCTAGGGAAACCTACCAAACCCACACATTTCTGGAAACTAGACACTAGGCACGGAGGATAGAGGAGTGGACAGAAGCCGGCCTCATTACCCCGGGGGTCCTCAATGTCGAGAGAAGTCTCAGGAGTATGGATAGCTTGATGGCCGGGCATGGCCTCTCTGGGGACCAGTTCCTGACCTACGGAGTAGTTAAGAGATCAATGAAAAACCTGTTGGGGGCATAGAACTAGAACCTCACACAAATGACACATTAAAAGCACTACTAACACTTGTAGATGGACGCAGACTAATCTCATGGCTGTACAAGATGCTACTGGCATTGAATGCTGATGGCATGCCGTGCATCTGAGAACGCTGGGAGGGACTACTGGGCAGGCACCTGAGACACAAGGACGGGATCAGACATTGGACCAGTCCTGTACAATGATGTTGAATACAAGATTTAAATATACGCAATTCAATTACTTACACATGAGACCTCACATGGCACAGAATCAAAGTGATCTTACAAGCCCAGACCCAGAAATGCCTCAGGTGTCATCTACTGGATGTGAACTTTGCCCAAACGGTGTGGCGATACCCACACATAGCCACATTTTGAGAGGGAGTAATAGCAGGCTTGAAACATACCCACAAGTATAAAGGAACTGGGCACAGCAGAAATGTGTCTGTTGGGTCTGTTTCCCACATAATCAAAAGAGAATGGACACTTGTAACTACGTTACAGTAGATTAATTGGATCACCCTCATAAACGCTATGTATACTTTGCAGTTTATATCGTTTTTCCGCCCCACATATGCATTATAGCATTATCATTGGGTGTCCCAAATTCATGCTGTATGCCAGCCTCAAGCCTGAGGCAATCTCTGGTGTAGCGTAGTAGTGTCCAGAGATATGTATATAACCCCAAGAGGAGAAGATTATATTTACATAAAACAAGCTTTCACCTGGTTTGAACTTGAATTGCCAGGGATGAAATTTTGTGGTTAAAAACAAAGGGAATAATCACAGATAGTGTTACTGGATCTTTTTATATCACATTAGACAAGGTCAACATGTTTCTGCCCCATCTCGCACAGCCGGGTCTAAGGGGCATTCGTCAGGACAAACAACAAAATTAAAAAAAAAATTCCACACAATTTGTGCGGTATATAGTGGTTTTTTGTTGCCACTCTGCTTCTAAGTAGGTATGATGTACCTTTGACAGATTATTACCACGTCTCAACAGGAGGACAGGACTCTCTGGTCCTAAGCCGTACTTCGGAACTTCTCTGTGTCTGGTGCTGGCTCTGCCCCTGGACCCGGTCCAGGGGCAGAGCCTGTGCTCCTGTTGAGACGTACTAATAATCTGTCAAAGGTACATCATACCTACTTAGAAACAGAGTGGCAACAAAAAACCACTATATACCGAAATTCTTAGGCTGGAGGGTAGTGATCATTACCCACTGCAGGTAGAACTCCAGGTACTCAGTTCCCCACATAGACAAAAAGTGCTATCAGTAGAGGTGGAATACCCTAAAAGACTTACTACGAGAATTACTGAGGAATATATAAAAAAAACTGAGTGCACACCAGTTAACCGTGAATTTAGATAACCTAGCACCAGAGGAGAGCATAACCTGGTATGAGGATACAATAAGGGATATGGTGGAATGCCTCAGGATAAAATTAAAACACGGTAATCATAAAGTAGTAAATAATGTGAAACCATACCCCAGTAGTACCTCCCATTGGTTTGATGATGAATGTCGGAAGGTCAAGGCCAGTATTAGAAAACAGGAGAGATACCTAAGAGCAAATTATAGTGATGAAGCGGTAATAGAACTTAAGAAACTAAAAATAAAATATGAGGCCACTATTAGAGATAAAAAAAGGACCTTTAAGGACAAATGTTGGGGGAATTTACTTGAGACAATTGAAGAAAAGAATGTGAGAGGCTTTTGGAAGTTAATTCAGGAATGTACGTGGAAAGTCTCAGGAACCCTACACTGCTCGGTGCCAGAGGTCAAGTGGGTGACATATTTGGAAGAAATCTATGGTATATGGCCAGACAGGGAGGGAAGAACGGCCAATAATTGGCCTAGAATAATGGAAGAAATTAAAGTACACTAAAGTACACTTCTCCCCAGATGCCATTAGAGGTATAATAAAGAGATTAAACCTAACACGGGCTGCAGGACCTGATAATTTACCAGCAATTATAATAAAAACGAATATAGATTGGTGGGCGGAGTTTTTTTTCTAATATGTTTCAAGAGATCCTAAACACAGGCAAGTTCCCAGATAATTGGAAAGGGGCAATTGTCAGGCCAATACATAAGAAAGGCGACGTAAACTCCCCAAAAAACTACTGCTTAATAAACCTATTGGATATAGGCGAAAAGGTCTTTTCTAAAGCAATTTTGGGTATATTAAAGGACTGGGTGGACAACAAACAGATAGTACCACCAGAACAGGGAGGGTTCAAAGAAGGCCACTCAATGGTTGATCACTGTTTCGCTCTTTGGTCCATTGCACGGAAGTCGATCGATCTGGGGGGAAAATTATTCGCCTGTTTCGAGGACTTCCGTGCAGCTTTCGATCTGGTGGACAGGGAGCAGCTGTGGTCATCACTGGTTGGGTATGAAATACAGGGTGACCTGCTAGCTCTAATCCAAGAACTGCATACAGAAAACTGGGCACAGATAATTCTGGATAAGGAGGGAGGATTGACAAAGAGAATCCCAATTGGGAACGGTTTAAGGCAGGGTTGTGTTCTTGCCCCCCTACTATTCTCGCTGTTCTTAGCAGACCTGCCCCAAAAAGTAAGAGAGGTTAGAGGGGCAAACCCAAAACTGGTAGGAAACCAGATATCATGCCTTCTCCATGCTGATGGTCTGGTAATCATGGATCAGACGGAGATTGGGCTCCAAAGAAAATTAAATCGATTCAAAGGATACTGTACTACCAAAAAACTAGTAGTAAACATGGAGAAAACAAAAATTGTTTGCTTTGGTTGGAGAAAAACAAAGTTCTCTTGGTACCTGGGCACAGTATTGCTTGAGAGGGTAGCTGATTATAGATATCTGGGAATGTGGTTTTCTGGTACCCTGAAATGGTATACTCATTTACAAGCATTAAAAATGAGGGCATTGGCTTCCGTGAAAGGTTTAAAAAGATTTAACAATACTTACGGAGAAATGTCGGACAGACCGGTCCTGAAAGCCTATCAAGCAATGGTGCCCCCTCAAATTCTCAAGTTATTACTTAAGCAGTAAGACCTCCTGGGATAGAGAGGAGGGAAATATATTAAAAAGCCTATTTGTACTGCACAAATCTTCTATGGTACAGGCGGCCAGACTTGAGTTGGGAATTACCTTGTGGGCAATAACCGCCTGTATGGCCCTTGTACGATTCTGGCAGTGATTGGGAGCAGATGAGCTCCTCAAAATCTCCCAGTGGACCAAAGAAGAAATTACAAAGAGCGACCTACCCTGGGCAAAAGAGTCTAGAGCATCAATAAGGAATGCATACAGGGTGCTCGATCTGAAGGTCTGCCCACTACAAGATCATATAATAATAGGTAAGAAAGAACTAAGGCTTCAAGGAACCGATATGTCCCGCAATTAGGACCGGGAGTACCTTTCACAAAAAAGCTCTGTAGCCCACATGACATCTGCCTGGGAGCTTGACCAACATTTTCCGTATGTGGACCGGCTACCAAGTCATAACTTAAGGCGGGAAGTCCTAAAAATGAGAATTGGAATAAACCCATGTTACGCTAATAATGGAGCTCGAAATCAAATGATAAGATGTAACGGGATCTGCACTTGCACTTTAGGCACTACCTGCAATATTATACACATTTTACTAGATTGTATGTGGTTTTTAGATTTACGAAAGGAGTTTTTATGTCCGATTTTTAAAAATTATAATATTACAAATAGGACGCAAGCCGCTAAATTATTGATGGAAATGGAGAACTTAGATATAGCCTGTGCTTTGGGGAAATATATGAAAAAAGTTAAGGGGTTCCTCAGCTGCACAGAGTAAGATCTAATAATATAAGTCCTTGACATTAAATAAGTGTGAAACAATTAGTGTTTAAAATAGTGCTGCATGATTAAGGAGGTGTTGTATAGGTATGAATTAAGTGTTTTTATTTAAATTGTTATAATACTCCGATTTTAAAAATGATAGTTAAAGTATACGTATATCAAGATGTAATATGTTTATCGATACCGCCGTGCTATGTATTTATTGTTGCTTTTACTTTTCCTTGTTTTAGTAAGATAAGAGGTAAATTGTACTTTTATGGTTGTAACAAACCAAATAAAGTTTGTTTTGACTGACTATATACCGCACAAATTGTGTGAAAAAAAAGATCTAGTAACACGATCTGTGATTATAACCTTTTTTTTAACCACAACATTTCATCCCTGGCAATTAAAGTTCAAACGTAGTTACAAGTGTCCATTCTCTTTTGATTATGTGGAATACTGAACTGGAGAACTGAATGGACAAAAATTCCTCCTCCCTATCTTGATTAATAGGGTCTGTTTCCCCACAGGCAAGGAAAGCGAATGGGGAAAAGGTTTGTGAATCTTTCACTGGGCGTAGCTTGCAGAGACATAGCACACCACAGGAATAGCCGAGAGGGGGCCACCAAACAATAGATGGCAAGCAGAGGATGCCACCTAGAGAAAACCAGGGGCCTCTGCAAGGTGCCACTGGCAGACAAGTGGTAGGAGATGCTCACTGCATTTGAACAAGCAGCGGAGGGAGAGGTCACCATGCCACCACGGAGGAGCAGCAGCAGCAGATGATGATTAATCCCCATGACAGAGATGGCCATGCAGCACCTTAAAGATAGAGCCCAGCCCCCATGCTGATGGGTGCTTGAGTTAGAGTGCATTGTTCTTTCCTCCCAGGCAATACTACCAGATTTGTCTCCATAGATTCTAACACACACAATGTCCTGACCTTGAGACTTACAATCCATCTTGACAGGGATGATAGCTGGTTAATTCCTTAATTTGCATAGTTGTTATACAATTTTGACCAGTGACTGCATCCCATTGGCGAGAGAGAAGGACTCCCTCTGGCAGGGTTTAGAAGCCGCTGAAAATGGACATGTATCTGCTAGCTTTGCAATGAAGATATGCTGATCACTGCAGAATGATTGTCAAGTTCGGGTAATTGAAATGTTTGAAATGTTTGTACGTTTTGCAAAATGACAATAGAAAATAAATATAAAAAATATAATAACAACTGTTCCACCTCTAGGAATGCAGACCCACTTGGACATCCATAAGTTGACAAAGAAGCTATGGTTGCCATGGATGAAGCTGAACATGCAATGGACAAAGTTAAAAAGGACGTGGAAAATTTAGATCACTTAGTAGCACAATTATATTCAGAGAAACTACAAATATACATCGAAATTAAGCAGGCAGTAGTTTATTGACTTGAACTTGAAAATGTATTATGTGAATGTAGTACATTTGCACCTATATTACAATATGTCAGTGGCCAAGCTCGAACTGGAAAAAGCTTTGTTATCAAAGTTTTTATCGCTTACCAGCTAAAAGGGAAATAACGATGCATTGGAAATCCAGGCAGGATCCCAATATTGGGCAGTGGAAGGCAGAATTAACCAAATGGGCAGCCAGTGTGAGCACAGTACGGTTCCAGCAAGCTAGGAGAGCTAACAATGATATGGCACTAGAAACTGCAAAAGCGTGGGAGGCGATGGTTGTGCTGCTGCTGCTACCTGAGTTGGGGTCGGATGAAAACTCGTTGGATACGCCAATAGGAACACCCTGAGCTAAGGGGTTATAGTGGTTCTACCGGAGATTCCATGAGGCGTTGCTGCAGAACTAGGAATTACATAAATCAGGCTAACCAATTCAAATATAGTGGAGAAGTGCATTCCTCTGAATCATTATATAATATTACTAGCACCCCTTCCCGACGTTGTCCGGGTATGAATTGCTGCCTGCCAGAAGTATATTGTTTTGTAGGATTTCGTTTTGATAGCATTTCTTATCTTTGACAGGCCTGTGAAACGCTCCGATTCACAGAGCACTGCTGTTGCACTTAAGAGTGCGCGTTCAGTAGTGTGTGAACTCGAGTTTCCCTACTTTATTTTTCCTTGCAATATTATATAGCGCGAACTTGACAACATGGCATGAGCACAATTTACATTACAGAAGGAAGAACACATTCATTTGTGGTAGGCACGGGGAGACAAAGCGATTTGCCTGGAATCACAGGATGTTGAGCTGATGCCGAGATTCGAACGTAGCTCCCCAGCTCTAAAGTTCGCAATTCTAGAACTTGTGGCGGGAGGTGTGTCTAAAAGTGTATGTCGGTGCTAGCCATCAATGAGAGAGACCTCTGCAATTTTCAAATGGGTGGTGAAAAAATATGAGTATGTTGCTGGAGATGTGGGCCTCCGTGCCACCAATGTACTTACCGGGGGAGTGTAAACACCCATTATTCCGCAACTTTTTTTCGGCATACCATCACTCCGCATACTTTCATTACGAAAGTACCATGACTCCGCAATGCCATTATAACGCATGGCATTTCATTTTATATGCTTTTACCACGCATACCTTTACAACGAAATTCGTTGTAAATGCATTAATGGTAAAAGCATGTTTTTTTAAAATGTTTGGATAAGGTAAGTATGGGTATAGGGGTATATGTTTTGGGGTACTGAGGTATATGTTTTGGGGTGTTTGGGTATTTTAAGGGTTCAGATATAGTTTTGGGTAGTTTTAGGGTTTAGGGATAGGTATGGGTTTTGGGGTACAGGGGTATTTTTAGGGTTCAGGGCTAGGTTTGGGTTTTGGGGTACAGGGGTATTTTAAGGGTTCAGGGCTAGGTTTGGGTTTTGGGGTACAGGGGTATTTTTAGGGTTCAGGGATAGGTTTGGGTTTTGGGGTACAGGGGTATTTTGGGTTCAAGGGTAGGTGTGGGTTTTGGGGTACAGGGTTTTTTTAGGGTTCAGGGCTAGGTTTGGGTTTTGGGGTAAAGGGGTATTTTTAGGGTTCAGGGGTAGGTTTGGGTTTTGGAGTACAGGGGTATTTTAAGGTTTCAGACCTAGGTTCAGGTTTTGGGGAACAAGGGTATTTTAGGGTTCAGGGGTAGGTTTGGGTTTTGGGGTACAGTGGTATTTTTAGGGTTCAGGGCTAGGTGGGGTTTTGGGGTACAGGGGTATTTTGGGTTCAGGGGTAGGTGTGGGTTTGGGGGTACAGGGCTATTTTTAGGGTTCAGGGCTAGGTTTGGGTTTTGGGGTACAGGGGTATTTTTAGGGTTCAGGGGTAGGTTTGGGTTTTGGAGTACAGGGGTATTTTAAGGGTTCAGACCTAGGTTCGGGTTTTGGGGTACAGGGGTATTTTAGGGTTCAGGGGTAGGTTTGGGTTTTGGGGTACAGTGGTATTTTTAGGGTTCAGGGCTAGGTTTGGGGGTACAGGGGTATTTTTAGGGTTCAGGGGTAGGTTTGGGTTTTGAGGTACAGGGGTATTTATAGGGTTCAGGGCTAGGTTAGGGTTTTGGGGTACAGGGGTATTTTTAGGGTTTAGGGATAGGTTTGGGTTTTGGGGTACAGGGTATATTTATAGGGTTAAGATGGGTTAGTGTTTAAGGGTGTTGGGGTATTTTAAGGAGTACGGGTGGGTTATGATTATGGGGTGCAGGGGTATTTAAAGGGAGCACGGTGGGATTAGCACACGATATGAGACATGGCATGAAGGGCGGAACGTACCACACGCCCGCAACGTTTGTCACGCCCCAGCACACGCTCACAGCACAACACAGACACGCCCACAAGGGACTACTTTGCTGGCACAGTTCTTTTACTTTTTAAATGTATATGGTGGGCGTCTGCATAGCCTATGTCCTTCTGCTGCAACTGCCCTTTCCAACGCTGTATTGGGTGTTATGATTGGTGCTGTGGTTCCTGAGATTACCCGCCTCAAAGGTTTGGTCTCTCTCTTTATTATATTAGTATGGATTGGTATTTATAATTATGGTATTGAAGGACACACCATTGCCGTGGGTTAAGGAGGGTTAAAGGGGAGGGATTGGTCTTTAAATGGGTGGACGCAATGATTGATCGAATTAACGATACATATGTTAGAATTGTACGGACCATTAAGCAAGAGTTGTATATGGAGGATGTTAACAATTGGGAGGAAGCGTAAACATGAAGAGAAAATAACCATCTAGATGTATCCACATGTGAAGATGGTTATGCTACATGCAATGTAAAAGAATTGGGAACTATGTCCAGTGATAATGATGTAAGATGATTGTTAGATGATTGTGAGAAAAATCAATAAAAATATATATTTTTAAAAATCAAAGTTGTAATCGATTACGTCCATAAAGATACAAATTCAAATTTATCATGTATAGTTGCTGCTCCTACATGATTAGCAGCACATAACATAAAATAAATTACATTACATAATCTACTGTTGCTGCCTATTGAGCATCACTACAAATAGGAATATGTGAAATTAAAAACTTGATACACATCAAAAACTTGGGAGAGTTAAAAAAATGTTTTAACCATCGATAAAGTCAGGATAAATCGCAGCTTAATGTTGCTATTTGTTCATTTGTGGATGGAAGAAGTACAAATGAATGTTGCTATTTGTTCATTTGTGGATGGAAGAAGTACTTAGAACATCTTATTTCAACATGTTTGCGGGATACATGATTGGTTTTGAGAATTATTAAAACTTACACCTATGAAAGAAGAACCAATTTCCCAAAGACTGTTTCAGGAGCAAACTTAGAATTCCTTAAGAAATATAGGGAATGTCATTGTTTGGTTGAATTTTAAATACAAGCAACTAACACAGAATTTGAGGCAAGCTAAGATTGAATAAAAAGCCAAGAAAACTACAATACATTGACCTTGACACTCTCACCTTTAAATTACTTCAACCGGCTGGTGAAGACAGATTTCCAGTTTATATCCAGGTATGTAGGCATCCCCACTGGGCATCTTCATGACATGAAACATCACTACAGCCTATGCCTGTGGGCATATGACCGTGCACCAAACTCATTACTGTTCCACATTATTTTTAGACCACAATCCACTGATGTGAGTCTGAGGTGTCAGCTGACACCTCTACGAATATTGCTACAAGTTGGATACCAACCCATTAGGATTCCAAGTCTTCGGTAAGCATGACGGTGCCACTGCATCTCTTGCTTTTCTCACACCAGGTACACATCCTTCTGACCATAATATGTCTTTTATTATTCAACAGGCTGTCACCACCCCCCCTGTCCTGAGGAAGTCCTGCCTCTGATTCCTAATAAGCAACACCATTGTTAAGGGTCGTAACATCAACGTTACTGTTTTGATTAGTCCACACAATTTCCCTGACTTGAACAGGAAAGCTTAACTACTGTTGGGGTTTATGCATTTAGTCTTGGACTTTAAAGATAAATATCCCCCTGTTATATGTATATGTCAGTTATGTCACCTTTGTACAGCACTGGGTCAAGTATCACTACAAGTCATCAATTGTACACCATAGTCATTTGTTTTTTCGCCGTATGAGTATTATGTCATAGACAGCAATTTCCTTGATTTGCATGTGTATGAACATGAAGTAAAGAAATTCATTTGTTTGCATAATAAAGTTGTGCTCTTTTGTGTGTTATTTGGAAATATGATTAGGACATATTTTCCTTGATGTATTTAATACCTTGTACAAATCAGTTGACCTACCCGACAGAACCACTCTTTTCCATAGTGTACTTACTCAGGTTCTGAGGGCCACAGGGTTACCCCATTACCGTTAATGATTCTCACAAAAGAAGCAAAGAAAATACTACAGGCGAAAAGTCTAACTATACTGTTTCCTAAACTTCGTTAACCTCCACGAAGAATGCATTATCTTCTTTCACAATCCCAACCTGAGGTTTGTTTAATGTCAACTCTTCGAAAATGCGCTGAAATAAATCATGAACTTCAACAAATTGAACATCTCCCTTGTACAGATAATCTTGAGAGCCACTTCTATTAGCAGATGTTTAGCTAAAGAAATATGGAAACATCAGTGTCACTTACAGGATTAGCTTAGCTCCAAAATATGGAAAAATCTGTTACACGTACAACAGGAATGAGGAAGGTTTGCATTTATGTAAAAATACTTGTGTAATTTAAAGTTGCAATTTATGTGTAGAAGGAAGACTGGTAACTGTAGCCATGGGATTTGCAGTGGACTTTTTGACATTTCAAATATTGACAAGATAGCTTTTATTGTGGTTAAATTCGACCACATTGAAGAGCATAAAAAAACCTCAAAATGTACAGCAAGGTTTTTACTCATTAAAGATTTACATAATCAAAGAGAAGACGTTTCTCTTTATTTGGCTTATGCCGTGACAATACACAAATCGTAAGGATTTAACCTAGATTATGCAATAATTATTATTGGCTAATACTCAAAGAGTAAATGGCATACATAGCTCTGCCTCTGGTTAAAAAAATAACAGGACTATATATTATACATAACACAACAATTAATGCAGACAGTAGCTGTGTCAGTGAATACAATCAGTTGCGCATATTATACGCTCCTCAGCTGAGAAAATATAGTGTTTTTACCCAACCAAAAATGTCTTTCAAATGAAAAATTGCATGTGACTACAATTATGAGGACAATTTGAAGGACCTCAAAAGAAACAAGAGAGAACATAATAAACAGAAATGTACAGCCAATTAATTTCAGAATTACAATGGCATTAATTGCAATAGCAATATCCGTCAAAAATATAAATTCAACATCCTAGAAAAGGTCAATGTTCCTCAGGTTGACAGCCTTATTGTGAAATTTTCCTCCTCGAAGTCTTCCTTTGTCTGTGCTCTCTTTTACTCCCCCCCCCCCAACCATATGCCCCTGTTCCCCCAGCTTTTCGGTGACCTAATCTCCCAATTAGTAATTAATCACGCCAGGATTATTATTATTGGGGATTTCAATTATTGGCCCACAGACGCCTGCGAAAGCAATGTCTCGGTGGAATTCTCAGATCTTCTTCTTGGCATGAATTTTTCTCAACATGTCCACGAAGCCACCCATAGTAAGGGACATATTTTGGATCAAGTATGGACCTCAAATATCGACATCAATCCCCCTCTAATTTCTCCCTGTCTGTGGTCTGACCACTTTTTTATTTCTTTCTCTTTGGCTCACATCCCTTTCACCCCACCGACTCCTACTAGCAACCTTCTAGTCCGTAACTGGAAACGGGCCAACATGGAAGAAGTTCATACCCTATTGGCCACCTCCACCCAAAGCAGTCAGGCTTCTATCGCCGACCAAGCCTCTTGCCTTGAACATTGATTAGAGCCAGCTAGCGACAAGATCGCCCCGCTGAAAAAAATAAAAACTAAACGTCCCCATGATGCTCCGAACAGCTAAAAAAGGACAAACTGGCCCTCCGGCAGGCTGAGCGCCGCTGGCGGTGCACATACGCCCCTGAGGAGAAAATGATATATGCAG
Organism: Lissotriton vulgaris; assembly: GCF_964263255.1. Classification (NCBI taxonomy): domain Eukaryota; kingdom Metazoa; phylum Chordata; class Amphibia; order Caudata; family Salamandridae; genus Lissotriton; species Lissotriton vulgaris. The sequence continues at coordinate 52,729,364 of NC_141696.1, forward strand.
CCTTATTAAAACAATACAAAAACTCCATTCTCCAAGCAAAAACAGCACACTTTTCACAAAAAGTTATTGATTTGTCCTCTAAGGCTAAAGATATCTTTGCTATTGTTAACGAACTTACAGGGTAATCATTAAACCCACCCCTTCACAATCACTCTGCGACTCACTCAACGCCTAGTTTATTAATAAAATTATTGCTATCAAAAGTAATATTCCCACCCCTATTTCTCTTACCACTTTGATTGCACCTGGCAATAACCCTCTTTCACTGGATCATTTTCCTTCAATCACTGAAGCTACTTTTTTGACCTTATTGAATAAAGTGAGCTCTGGCTCGCACTACGACTGCTGCCCCCTCAGATCCTCAAGGAGGCCTTCCTGGCTTGTCCCGGCCCCCCGCTTGCACTTCTCAACAACTCCTTGGCAACAGGCATCGTACCAGACACCTTTAAACAGGCGCAGTGGTTCCTATTCTGAAAAAAACGAATGCAGACCCTTCAGTATTAAGCAATTTTTGACCCATTACCCTGCTTCCCTACCTTAGCAAGATAGTGGAAGCCCATGTCACAAACTGCTTAAGCTCATTCATTGAGAATTCCCAGTTCCTTGACCCTCAGCAGGCGGGTTTTAGGCCCATCACTCTACCGAATCGATCATCCTGGCTGTGATGGACGAGCTCAGGAAGGGTGCCGATAATAACACCTTCCAGGCACTTGTGCTTCGGCGGCCTTTGACACGGTCGATCATGAACTTCTGATCGACTGTGTCAACAATGGTGGCATCCAGGGCCTGGCACTTAAGTGGATCAGATCCTTTTTGTATCAGCGTTCCCAGGCGGTCATCTTTCTACTTTTTCAGCCACAGTAACCAGTCTAACTTGCGGAGTCCCCCAGGGCTCCGCCTTATCGCCCCTTTTGTTTAATCTTTAGATGCAACCCCTCATGGTATCCCTTCGCAATAGCCCGGTCACTATTTTCAACTACGCTGATGATCTCCAGCTGGTCTTTAATCTTGATTCCACCTCTGTATCTAGCACTAATTTCCAATCTACTATGCTACTGATCAGCGAATGGATGTGTCACAGCTAGTTGAAACTTAACCCAGATAAAACAGAGCTTGTCCTTACTGGGGGACCTGCCAACCCTTGGAACTCTAGCTTCTGGCCACCCTCTTTGGGCACCCCCCCCCTCACCCTGCTAACTACGGGAAGAGTCTCAGTGTTATTATTTGTAAAGATCTATCTATGAAATCTCAGATCAGCGCTGTTACCTCTTCATGCTTCTTCCATCTCCGGAGAATAGGGAAAATGTGCAGGTTCCTGACGTTGGAGGCCCTCACCCTTGTCATCATGGCCCTGGTAACCTCTCGCATCGACTATGCCAATGCTCTCTACGTCAGCATTCCAGCCTACCAGCTTTCCCGCCTGCAGCTGGTGCAGAACCAAGCAGCCAGGCTTATCTTCCGCCAGCCCAAACACCAATACGTCTCTCCTTTGTTGAGGAACCTCCATTGGCTTCCGGTGGCTAAACGTTGCATTTTTAGGTTTCGCCTGTCGAAAGCTGCGTAAGCAGTGTTTCGCGCAGGCGAAATCTTTTGTTTTGCAGTATGTGGGCTTTGTCCCGCCTCGGTCTTCCATTGGCTAGCTCCATAAATGGAGGCTAGCCATTGGAAGACCGAGGCGTCCGTCATTCTGCGAGGCGACTCGTGGGCGTTCCTGAGATTTTTTCTCATCCAGCCCCTTTTAGCACGTCATTGCGGCAGTGGGCGGTTGTTTTTTTTTTTTTTTGGGAAGGCTTGTTTTTATCATTCCGCCCAAGATGGCGCCGGGGACGGTCGACTTCTCTTGCTCCGCGCGTTTGTCCGTGGCTTCTTTCCGTCTTGTTATTCTTCTGCCTGCCGGGCACTCCAGTGTTTTCTCTGAGCATTGTTCGCACTTTAAATAAAATAAAAAGGAACAAAAAAGCCTTTGGTTAGCTGTTTGTCTCTCAGCCATATCAGGTGCGCAGTCTACCTTAGCGTTCCACGGTGGTCAGCAGTCCTACGAGAACCTCGTATAGCGAGAAAATACTTATTCCCTCATTACAACCGTGTACGCAGAATAAATCTTTCCGGAAACTCCTCAGAGCGTTTACACCGTGTGCCTTTCCTTCCAGTAGCTGAATTCATTTTGCCGAGTTCTGTGATCCCATCCCCAGAGTGCTGATCTAGCATATTAGTGACTTCAGGTACGTTTGCATGCAGAAATGCTGCTTGTTGATCTCATGGTCTCAGGTTCAAATCCAAAGGGGCATTTCATCATTCTGAGGTCGATAAAATTAGTACAACCGAGTTGGGTAACATTAAACGTGTTATTCAGCGACAATAGGCCTTTCTGAGTGAACGTGCGCTTTACAAATGCAGGTTATGTTAGCAGGTACTGAAAATATGGTTAATATTAGAAAGTGTTTCATACAGTAGTGTGCTACTGAAACAGACGGTATCCAAACGGTCTCAAGAGTTTTGGACAGATCACGCGTCTGATGAACACATGAGCTCACCTATATATATGAAGATTCCTACACGCTGGGATTCATTATATGAGGCAGGAACGGGCCGAGTGGCCTCAGCAGGACTCCCTCGCCCAGCCCTGTAGTGTCAGCATGAACTGAGGCAAAGTCCCTCTCGAGAGGCCAACGTTTGTTTACACTGGAGGCCTGGCGTCTGGCCAGCTGCAGTTAAAAGGTACAACACACAGGGGCGCTTTAGAAACACCAGTATCTTCAGTGATGCAAATGGAGAAGAGTAGACAGTCTGCCCCAGAAATTAGCTCCTTTTTTGGACCAGGAACAGTTAATTTGCAGTGCTTAACGGTAAATGGCGCTTATCTGTCTGCCTTTGGGCGCCCTTTGTCCTGAGCCGACACTCCTGCTGGGCCGGCGCCTTCGTGAATGGAGCACTTCCTGAAGAAACGGTTACATCTGCAGATGGGAGAAAATGGTCGGTTAGAAAGAGGCGGATCACCCGATGTGCTAATCGATCCTGTGCGAGAACCAATCACGCGCTTCGTCAGGGGCAGTAAGCGCTTTGTAAAGACAATTGGAACAATTACAGCACCAAACTGTTCCCTTTAGGGGGTCATCAGCTCTTTCCACATCTCTTCCCAAATAAATTGAAGTCATAACAGCCCCCCACCGCCGCCCAGGTTACAAAGAAGGAACAAGAAACGTTCCCTACGCACCATGTTTACTCACGAGTGGGCTCCAGAAAAGAGTTTTTATTTTAAACCTCAGAATGTTCGATTTATGTTTTTTATATAGCGCAAACACTACCCGAAAGTATCAGAGCGCTTTACGTGAGCACCAGATATGTTACAGACGGACACATTCGTTTTTAGGCTCGGGGAGATTTGCTCAGAATCACAGGACGTTTGAGCCTCCCGCCAGACTCAAACTCGGTTCCCCAGCGTGAAAGTCGCCGCTCTCGCCGTTAAGCCACATCCACGTGGAGTTTCGTGATTCAACCCCTTTGTTCAGTGTACACCTGATATGTATTTCTGATGCAATTCGGATAAAAGCACGTATAGAGTATTTTTGGGAAATTTATTTTTTAATGTTCTTATTTAATCGCGATGGTCCGTGACATTGTCGGCCCCTGTTTAACATAACTCATTGTTGGTCAGAGCAACAAGAAAGAGCTGAAGAAAGAAGGCTTGTTGAGTGGATAAATACACCAGCTGCAATGATTTGTACGCCCATCTCTAATGACAAGGTCGATAAAGTGAATTCATACCCCCGAGTGCATATGATAATGTTGAAAATAAAAACGACATGTACACATCGAGAAGTGTGCAGTGAGCTGATACATTCCGAGAGTCATGATGTTAGATGTTAGACCTATTTCTATTGCGTACATTCTACCATAGTATTTCAGTTTATTTGTTGCAGCATATGAGGCTGCTGATTCACACGCAGATTAGATGGTTGTGTACAATGACCCTTAAGCGGAGAGGGGGAGGGGAAAGCAAGAGCTCTCTGAATGAGTTTGGGCTTCTAAGAAAGAACACAGTGTACATTATGGTTCGTAGCAGACCATGTTATAACATTATGGACCACCAGGGTGGTCTTACTTCCTCTATCCATTGCTGGTGTTTCCGTCTTATTCCATCTTTCATTATTGGAGGCAGGCTGTGCTTGACTTCCTGTCTGTAGTGTAGTGTGGCCTGCAACCTGCCCAATAGTCAGTGGGTCAGTTTTCCGTTTTTTTTTATTTTCCTGTTTCCTGTTCTTGTGTCAGTGGTAGAAGGCCCTCCTCATCTTTTATTAGCAATGATAACTTCTTACATAGAGTTTCATCATCATCAAGAGGCTTTATTCGAGTAATTCTCATAAAAGCATATTACATACATAAAATTTAAAAACTACATTAAATAAGTGCCTCCTAAAAAAAGATTACATCTCATTAAAACACAATTGGATAAATTACAGCAATTAAAACCATTATAAAACACAATTACAGTACAATGATCCTTATGTGGGTAGGCTCTCTGCTATAACTCTCTGCCTAATGGACCATGCCCACCCCAAAAACTTAGCTGTCCCTATGCATAATGGCATGAAAGAGCTGGTACAAATAATTCTCATTGTTACAGCGCTACTGGGGGTGCCCAGATTTTTACAGACCGGGGATAACCAGATTCGCCTTGGAGCAACATAGGCCCTGCAAGAGAATAAAAAATGCCCAATGGTTTCATTTGAGGTTCCACAGACAGGGCAGGAAATATTGGATGAACCCCTCCACCTGCCGGTTAAGGACCTAAGGGGGAGAGCACCTATTCTCATTTGAAAGAAAAGTTTCCTATCCCCTGGCTTGGTAATTGTGTCCCAGAAGAGCTCCAGGGCAGGGAGGAATTTAAATTCCATAAATCGTCCTGACATGGATTCGGCATCGGTTTTCCGCCAATCCCGCTCCGCCACATAAGCCCAATATATCTCCTTGATTAATTTTTTGCTGGGAAAAACGGCTCCTGACGGGTTATCCCAAAGGGATTGGAGGCCAAGCAAACACAACAAAATTCTAAGATCTTTTAACCATTTAATCCTGTGGAACACATCGACTTCGATAATTGCTAGGAAGCCATCTGCATAGTGTTTGAGCTCGGGGGTATTCCAAAGCCTTCTCCAATATAAAATCGGACGAAGCCTTGCCAGGTCTCCTACCACCTTCCTACCTGAATCATATCTGAGGGGAATCAGAGGGGTACTTTTAGGAAGGCCAGTAATTGTTCTGAAGAACTTGTTCTCTGAAATCTGCATTAAGTGGAGATGCCCAAATCCCCACAGTTCCGCCCCATATAATGCAGAACCCAAGGCTTTTGCTTCGTATACCTTCAATGCTGGTGAAATAGGTTTAGACTTTGATTTTCTATGTTCTGCCCCCAAGGCACCAGCTATTTGTCTATGCCTTAGTACCGCAAGATCAATATGCTTGGACCATCCTAGGTCGTCAGATACATGAATACCGAGGTAAGTAAAAGTACTTACAACCTCTAAAAGGCGTCGGTCCATTAACACCTTGGAGCGAAAGCTACGGTGGGGGTTAAAAATCATTAATTTAGTTTTATTCGCATTGACCTCCAATCCATGGTCCCTACAGAATTCATCAAAAATACAAAGGGCACGTTGCAGGCCACTTGGAGTCTTGGATAAAATCAGGGTGTCATCTGCGAACATTAAAATCGGCGCTTTAATGCCCGCCAATGAGGGTGCATCTACGTTAACAGATAACATTCTTGCCACTACCCCATTAATAAATAATGAAAAGAGCAGGGGGGCCATAGAACCCCCTTGCCGAACTCCCCGCTCGACTGGTAAGTCAACAGTATTCTCACCCTCCCTACCCCACTGAATCTTGGCAAAATTCGCCTCATGCAACCTCATAACCAAGGTTAGTAAGTCCTCCGGCAATCCCTGGTCCCGTAGTACCATCCACAGCTTAGACCTAGGTATCAGGTCGAAGGCTGCTCGCAGATCAACAAAAGCTGCATACAGGCTGCCTTCGCCTAGCACCACAGTTCGCCACCGTAAAAGAGTAAAGCGGAAAACCTGATCCACCGTACTGGTGGCCTTTCCAAACCCAGCTTGATAGGGTGATAGTGCATTATGTTCATCAACCCAGTCCATAAGCTTGTTCACCACCATCTTCCCCACCACCTTTTGGATGGTGGCTATCAAGCTTATGGGTCTATAGTTGCCCGGCATCCCCCGATCTCCTTTTTTAAATATGGGGATAATGATGGCACCCTTCCAGCACGACGGTACTGGTGCTCCCTGGGCTTTTTTAAATATGGGGATAATGATGGCACCCTTCCAGGATGACGGTACCGGTGCTCCACAGAGTTTCAATGCTGTTGTTTCTAGATGCTGTAAACAACAGGTGTTACTACTTCCCAATTCAATGGTGCTCATTGTACCCACCTCCGAAGCATAGGAATCGGAGTTGGCCTTGCAGGGCTCAATGTTATGACCCGCTGAAGATGAATATGTAATTACTGAACTGTAGTGCAGGTTAATATTAGTGTGGTGGGTCCCCAATTCCTTCCTTATTAATAGCAGGGTCTTCATCGCCCTCCTTCGTTTTCGTATGCTGTAAAAGATTCTGCATTCCACCTCCTTCATAAGTGATGCCTGCCTCTCTCTTCTATCGTGAGGGGTAGTGGTAGCGGTGTCTGTCTCCCGCCCCCTTCATTAGAGGTAGCAGGGTCTCTCTTCCTTCATTAGAGGTAGCAGGGTCTCTCTTCCTTCATTAGAGGTAGCAGGGACTCTTTTCCTTCATTAGAGGTAGCAGGGTCTCTCTTCCTTCATTACTGATAGCAAGGTCTGCCTCCATCTCTCTCTTCATTCCTGGAGGCACGGTCATTTTACCTCTTCTTTCATTTCAGATAGGAGGGTATGTCTCACCTCGTGCCCAACTCCTCACATAATGCCACGTATGCCGCTCTTATAGATTACCAGCCTCTGTCCATTGCAGAGTCTTTATTCTCCTATCATGAAGCCCCGTCCCCGCTCTCGCGGCACAGTAAGCATCTAAAGAACTAGCCCAGAAAACAGCTTACTCACCGTCACAGTTACACCCATGCTTGAAGCTGCTCCTCGAGGCTGGCTGTTTCTGCGGCCTCAATAACAAGAAAAAACATTTTTTAATGAACTGCATTTGTAACACGTTGCCAGGACTTCAACCCCGCTTCTATTTCTGGGCAGTTTTAAATAACGCGAAAGTGGGTATTGGAGTGCTTTACATGAGCACCAACTACATTACACAAGTACATTAGGTAATGTTATTCTTTCTGTGCTGTGGCATTTCTGAAGTAGCGTCCAAACCTGGGCCTGTTGTGTTCCTGGATCCAAAGCACAGTGGTATGCAGTAGTGTACGAGGTTGTTATTCCTCCACTATAGTTGTACGCCGTCTTCTTCCCAGTTCAGTGGTATTTGTCCCTCGCAGTTACAATTGCAGCCTCTCTCGTGTAGTCAGGACATAATGTTTCTACTTCTGAGGTTTCCTTTATCTATTTAAGGTATTCTGAGAGTTGTTTTCGTTTGAGAGGCAGGTCGTATAACAATGGTTTGTTCAGAATAGCCAAGCACTGGAAACATGGCTGTGCTTGCTTCCCTGCCCCCTGGCTGTGCTTGCTTCCCTGCCCGTGCTTGCTTCCCTGCCCCCTGGCTGTGCTTGCTTCACTGCCCCCTGGCTGTGCTTGCTTCCCCGCCCCCTGGCTGTGCTTGCTTCCCCGCCCCCTGGCTGTGCTTTCTCCCCCGCCCCCTGGTTCCCCTTCCCCTGGCTGTGCTTGCTTCCCTGCCACCTGGCTGTGCTTGCTTCCCTGCCACCTGGCTGTGCTTGCTTCCCTGCCCCCTCGCTGTGCTCGCTTCCCTGCCCCTTCGCTGTGCTTGCTTCCCAGCCCCCTCACTGTGCTTGCTTCCCTGCCCCCTCGCTGTGCTTCCTTCCCTGCCCCCTCGCTGTGCTTGCTTCCCTGCCCCCTCGCTGTGCTTGCTTTCCTGCTCCCTCGCTGTGCTTCCTTCCTGCCCCCTCGCTGTGCTTGCTCTCCTGAAATTGTGTGTGGCTCTGGGTGGGTGTGTGTGGCTCTGGGTGGGTGTGTGTGGTTCTGGGTGGGTAAGTGTGGCTCTGGGTGTGTGTGTGGTTCTGGGTGGGTGTGTGTGGCTCTGGGTGTGTGTGGCTCTGCGTGTGGGTGTGTGTGGCTCTGGGTGTGTGTGTGTGTGGCTCTGGGTGTGTGTGTGTGGCTGGCTCTGGGTGCGTGTGGTTGGCTCTGGGTGGTGTGTGTGGCTCTGGGTGTGTGTGTGTGTGGCTCTGGGTGTGTGTGTGTGTGGCTCTGGGTGTGTGTGTGTGTGGTAGTAATTGCTGTCTGCTGAGCTCGTCCGTAGGGTACAATAGGTCTCACATTTGCGAGAGATTAAGCTAATGACAATGTAAATGACAATGCCATTTATTTATCTGTTTTCAAAACCAACACATAAATACAAATGTTGTCATTTACAATGCCAATAACTCTAACTTTTCCAAAGGCGAAACCATTGCATTGTAAATGCTTGTTAAACTTGGCTGTACCATCTTCAAGACACTATCTGATCAGGGCCCTGCCTTTATCTCCTCCAGGATTCATCGGTACGCCCCCCTCCGTGTCCTCAGCTCCTCACACTACAACCTGCTTACCATTCCAACCTTCAAACGGAAAAAACATGGTGGCCTCAGATTTTCATTTCTTGCCCCCAGGTTATGGAACTCACTCCCGAATGAACTCAAATTCGCTTCCAGTTACACTATATTCAGAAAACTCCTGAAAACTCATCTGTTTCGGTAAGCCTATGAGTAATATTGCCTCCCACTATTGCCTCTCCGCTCCTAGCGCTATGAAACCGCCTGGTGTCTGTGCGCTGTACAAATACTTTTAACAAGACATAACATAACAATGTACGTGTTAATCTACTTTTATACTTATCATTAGTTAAAAAAGTAATACTGCAACATTTACATTAACCTTTCTGCAAAACTTTCATGAGTCTGAATCATCAAATTGCGACAGACACCCATATATGCACTCTACTTGTGCCATTAAAGATATGGCAGACATGTGCACTGGTGCTATTCAATTGCACTTTTTATCTGCAACAAGATGCTCAAAAATACTGTATGGTTATTCTACATTAATAGCAAACCAAACACAGCCAATTCCGACCTCTTTGTTATAAGCTACTAGTGAGAACATGAATGTTTGCATTGTCTTCCCCGAGTTTGTTACTTCAGACTCCTCCACTGTTAGTGCTTTTGAAAGATTTGCATACATACCAATACCTAACTAAAAATCAATTCCATTTTAAAATGTACTATGTAAAGCTTCTATCTAAACTGTCAATCAAAACTAGTGTCTACCCTTCGTTTAACAACGGTAACCAAATATTTAATTTTTATGATTCAGAGATTAGCTGTAAATAACATTAAAATTAATATGTGAATTTCTAACTTTGCAGCTTCTCAAATGTCTATTTCAGGTTGCACTTTTACTTGTACTGCAATTATTTTTCATTATAGAGACACTGCAGCATCAGGGCATCAGGACACTATACCAATCTATTTGAAGACCAACAGAGGCTGGAAGGAATGTGATGACAACTGTCCTACTTTTAAGAGGATACTACCCAAAAATGTAAAAGACTGCTACCTGTTCATTTAACAACCAACATTCTAAATCATCATATTACCACTGTAAGAAATGCACAACCTTTTGGTGCTATTAAGCTTCTACATTTCAACAGAATTGTCATTATGTGATAACACTGCACAGAATCTACTTTTACTGTTGCTCTCTTGTATGGTTTTGCATATAGGATGTTTCATTGATACATATGTGAACAGTTGGGCATGTACAGCATCTAAGAGGTTTATCACAATCCAACTAATTTGGTTTTCCCCAGTGATTCATGATGGCTTAAAAAATATGATCGGGGGGCGTGGCCAAGATGGCGACGGAGTAAGACGTGCCTGCGAGCTCCTCCGGCACCCCGAGCCCTTCATAGCTTTGTCTAGCGGTTTTGGGGCGTTTTCGGCCCCCGGCTTTGACTCTCCTGGGTCTACTGAGGCGTCCTGCACTCGTTTGTCCCTTCTACCGTCGAGCTACGACACGGGACGGCGGACTTGGCCGAGGTGTTACTTTGGTGACGCACTTGCTCCGGAGCGGCCTACGGGGCTTTGTCTGGGCGGCTGTGACTGTTCACGGGAGGGGACTCGGGACTCTGGCAAGTGATCGGTGAAGCCCTTCTGTACGAGTCCCCCACATTGGAGCTGTGACGTGCCCGTCTGTGGCTCCGGTGCCGTAGCTGGCAGTTAACGCCAAGTAGAGGCGACGTGGAGGCGCCGTCTTGTCTGGGGCCCTACTGGACAGCGCTATCGACGACCGATCGGAGAAGTGGGGCCATTTTGCCTCTCATCACTGGCACTGGGGCGTCGCACCATGACGACGAGGACTCGCCTTAACAAGCCGGGGAAGGATGGTCCCGGGAAGGGGGCATCTGGATCGCCCCCGGGCCCTAGCAAATCGCCGACTAAGGATGACAATGACGGCCCGGTCACGAAGGCCTTCCTTATTGAGCTTTTCTCCTCCATTAAGGAGGACATCACGGAACTGAAAGCGCAACTAGCCTCTGACCTCCGTGAAGTCCGCCGTGATGTAGACGGCATTGGCGAGCGCGTAGCTACCCTAGAGGACCACGACTTGGGCCTCAGTGGGGATGTCCATCAGCTACAGCAAGACCTGCTCCAGCTACGTGAGCAAAATCTGGATCTCCAGACCCACTGCGAGGATTTGGAAAACAGGTCCCGTCGCAATAACATCCGGATTAGAGCGGTGCCCTGTGATGGAGACGGTGGAAATCTGCGGGAATATGTGGAGGCTCTCTTTCTGCACATCATGGCGGAGGACGATCGCGATGAAGTCAAACTGGACAGGGTACATCGGGTGGGCCTGCAGCGTGGCGCACGCTCGCCGCCTCCCGACATCTTGGTTTGTGTCCACGACTTTCAGCTGAAGGAGACGATCCTGCGGAAGGCGAGAGACACTAACAATTAGCTTTTTCGCGGACACAGCCCCCAACTTTTTCAAGACCTGGCGGCCACCACCCTGCAAAAGCGACGGGACTTTCGCCCAGTTACGGCCTTCCTGAGGGAACACGGGGTGTCCCATTCCTGGGGTCACCCCTTTCGGCTTATCTTCCGATGGCAAAACAGACTGGTACAAGTCCGGACAGTAGCAGCCGCCAGGGGCCTGCTTGGAATGGAGGAAACATCTGCGTCGGCGGACGCCAGCGCCTCGCCTAGAAGACGTCGCCGTTCCCGATCCCCACCTTGGCAGAGAGTGGGCCGACAGGGCGCAGCGGAGGGGCCTTCACCGTCAGCGAGCCAGACCGAAAGGGGAGATGCTTTGGCCTCGGTGGCCCAGGTGACTGAATCGAGCCGAGTGGACAGCTCCTCGGCGGCTTAGGCCCCCTCAACGGCGGCCCGTGGGAGCCGGGGGGCTCTACCACCTCAGGTACTCTGTGGGACATTTCTCAGATGGAGGGTTACCCCGACCCTGGAATCGGGGGGGGGGGGCATTACCTGGGTCTTCTACCCCCGACCCTTACGGTCATGTCCGACTCTCTTTGTTCTTTTTACTTCTCTTTTTCTATGGTTTGTTCTTGAGGCTCCTGAGGGCTCCGGTGGGCTTGTTGGGGATGGATATCGGTGGTGGTGGATGGGGCCTTGTTATGGCAGTGGTATGTTTGGTTTGTCTTTAGACTTGGGCTGCATTAATGGAAGCGTTGGGGGGGGAGGTTGGTCTCGATGATGCCTGTTACGATAGGCTCCTGGAATGTTAAAGGTCTTAACTCGCCTCAGAAGCGTCAGAAAATTTGGAAATATATTTTGGATCATCAACTAGATGTGGTGGGCCTGCAGGAGACTCATTTGGTTCGCAAAGATGAATCCAGGCTCAAGCACAGGCAGTATCCTCTGCTTTATAAGTCTTCCGCCACTACTAAGCACCGGGGAGTTGCACTTTTGTTCCGATCTGCCCTTCAATTTCAACCTCTGGGGTGCGGGGGGACAAAGAGGGGAGGTGGTTGATGGTTAAGGGAATGCTCATGGGTAAGCTTTGCACGTGGGTGGTGGTCTATGCTCCAAATACAGGGCAACATGGCTTCCTTGAGACTCTTATGACTGTGATTGGGGACTTTGGGGAGGGAGCGTTGATTGTGATGGGGGATTTCAACTTAGTTTGGGATAAAGATCTTGACTGTTCACATCAACAGAGGAGTGAGGCAGGTCTCTTTTCCCCGGAGCTGCGCGATACTTTACTGGGTCTTGGCCTTCTTGATAGCTGGCGCTCCCTCCACCCCCACACTGGGGACTACACGTTTTATTCACATGTTCACCACACATATTCCCGTCTCAACCATATTTTTGTACACCAATCTTTACAGGGTGACCTGCGCGATAGCAAAATTTTTCCACTTTCAGTTTCGGACCATAGCCTCCTGGCGACATGCTTGGTCTGGGCCCCTGACTCGTCCCCTCATCGCAAATGGTATTTCCCGGCATCCCTCACGCGAGATGAGGAATCTTGCAAGAAGCTTAGGGCGGTCATTGGGGAGTTCTTTGAGCTTAATAAGGTTGGTGACACCTCGATCTTTACCCAATGGGACGCTTTCAAGGCGACGACACGGGGTACGTGCATTGCTTTAAACTCCGCCCTGAATAAGCTTCATCGGGAGGAGCGGGAGGCGCTGGAGGCGGAGCTGACCGCGTTGGAAACTGCGCATAAGCAGAATCCTTCTAGAAAGACTCTTCGCCCTCTTGCTGCAGTGCGAGGGAAGCTCAGGGCGCACTATAATAACCGAGCGGAATATACCCTCCTGCGCCTACGGCGCCTGTCTTACGCTCAGGGCAACAAAGTGGGGAAGCATTTGGCACGGCAGCTCCGGGACAAACGTGAAAGGGAGTATGTGGGTGGTGTCCGGGCCCCCTCTGGGGTGGTGGAGCACAGGGATGCGGTTAAGGCGGAGCTCTTCGGTGACTTCTATGCTGCCCTATACTCGGCGGACCGCTTAGTGCCGGCCGCACAACAAGCATATTTGGAGACCCTAGCGCTACCGCAGGTCTCCAAGGAATGGAATGAGCTCCTGGAGGCCCCGTTCACTAGGGAGGAGGTACTCTCTGCCATCCGATCTCTCAAACCGCAAAAGGCACCAGGCCCGGATGGTTATACGGCCTCCTTTTATCAGACGTTCGCATCCGAGTTGGGGGACCGCTTGGTGCTTCTTTTCAACGCCATGAGGGAGGAGGGCGGCACCTCGGGTACTATGGCGGAGGCTATGATTGCGATTATCCCCAAGGCGGGGAAGGACCCCTCCAGGTGAGAATCTTATCGGCCCATTGCCCTCCTGAACTTTGATGCCAAATTATATTCTTCTATCTTAGCCACTCGCCTTAAGGATCTTATGCCCGCTCTCATCCATCCGGATCAATCTGGCTTTATAAAGGGTCGCCAGACCCACGATAACACCAGACGGCTAATTCACCTGATTGAGAAGGCCGAACGTTTTCGTATCCCAGCTGTCCTGTTAGGCCTTGACGCTGAAAAGGCGTTCGACCGGGTGGATTGGAACTTTCTTTTTAGAACTCTTCATGCTTTTGGCTTCTCTACCACGTTTATAAATATGCTTCGGGCCAATTATCACGACCCGCGCTCGAGGGTCATGGTGAACGGTCACGTCTCACCCTTTTTTGCTCATTCCCGAGGCACGAGGCAGGGCTGCCCCCTATCCCCCTTACTTTTTGCGCTTAGCATAGAGCCTCTTGCCATTAGGGTTCGTGAGAACCCGGATATTGTGGGCCTCCCCTTTTCGGGGGAACAGCATAAAATATCTTTGTTTGCTGATGATGTCCTTCTGTCACTCGCCGACCCCGGGACTTCCCTTCCGCGGGTGCAAGATGTGCTGTCCCAGTTCGAAGCAGTGGCGGGGTTTCGAGTGAACCCCGGCAAATCGTACATACTCAATCTCACGCTTCCGCCCTCTGAGGTAGAGCGCGTCCGACCGCTCACTCCCCTGGCCTGGGCGGGTTCCTCCATTCAATATCTTGGGGTCCAGCTGACCTCTTCCGTCGCCACCCTGTATGCAGCCAACTTCCCGCCCCTGCTGTCTCAGATACAGGCCGAGCTGAATCGCTGGAAGCCTCTGTTTATTTCTTGGCTTGAGCGTGTACATGCTATCAAGATGACGCTACTCCCCAAGCTTCTATATCTGTTCCAGGCCCTCCCCATTCCCTTGGATGGGGGCTTCTTTCGGCGTTTGAAGACTATGGTCCTACGTTACATCTGGCAGGGGGGCCGTGCCCGGCTTTCCTTTCTCACGCTTCGCCGGCCTCAGAGGAAGGGTGGGGCTGGCCTGCCGGACATGCTCCTTTACTACAAGGCGGCACAACTCCGAGTGTTGGCTGAGTGGACCCAAATGGAGTCGGAGAAGCATTGGCTGCACATGGACAGGAGTGTGGCGGGGCGCTCTATTTGGGACCTGGTTTGGAAGGCGAAGGGAGATCGGCCTCGCAACGCATACATTAGCACCCCTACGAGCACCACTCTGAAGGTCTGGGACTCAGTCTCTAGTGACGAGCGATGGACTACCTTTCCTTCCCCCTTCACACCTATTCACTTTAATCCAGCATTTCCGCCGGCGCTAGTTGAGGGGCCCTTTGATGGGTGGAAGGCGGGAGGCTGCCATGCACTTACACATTTGTTTCATGGCTATGAGCCGCTCACCTTCCACAATTGCATGCGTGACTATGGTGTACCACCCACTGAACGCTATCGGCATGCCCAGCTGTTGCATTGGGCTTTGTCTCCTGAGGTGCGGGACGCTGCCACAAGGCCTCCCACAGCTTTCGAGACCTACATTACTCGCACATCCTCCATGAAGGGGGTGATTTCCTTTCTCTACGATTTACTGTTAACCACAGCTATTTCGCCTTGCCCTAGATACATGGGTTTGTGGGAGGAGCACCTGGGGAGGGACATCTCCGAAGCAGAGTGGTCGCATCTTTGGCTCGATCTACACACATTCAATCATTCGATCGATCTTAGGGAAGCACATATGAAAACCATGTTGGACTGGTATCTGTATCCAACCCGTTTGAAAAGGATTTTTCCCTCAGCTTCTGACAGATGTTGGCGGGGTTGTGGCCTCCTGGGGGACTTCCGCCATATCTGGTGGGATTGCCCCGTCATGCGGCCCTATTGGGAGGAGATTCTGTCTCATATTAGGGAGATCCTGGGCTACCCGGTTCCAGATTCCATTGGATTTGTGCTCCTTGGCCTTCGGGACCCGCTTTTGGAACACCAAACCAGGGCCGACAAGCACATCCTCTGGCTCTGCCTGGGAGCGGCCAAACTGACTCTGGCTGCTTCATGGAAAAAGAGGGAGGCCCCAGCTCTTTCCCTTTGGTTTGCTAGGTTATGGAGGTTGCTGAGTGTGGAACGTATGGCGGATATTTTCAGGAATAACTTTAAGAATTTTGCTTTCAGATGGGGCCCGCTGGTCCGCTTTCTTTCGCGGGGGTTGCCGTCAGCGGTATGCCCGCCCACTATACGTGCCCTACATCTGTTTCAGGTGTGACCCATACCTGCGTGAATGGTTGTTGTCTGGCTGCCACCATCGGGGGGATGGGCGCACTGGGGAGGTTGGAGCCTCTGGGGAGGGGTTTTTTTTGGGTTTGCTTTTCTTTCTTGAAAGGGGATATGGATGATTTGCCTTTTTCTGTTCTTGCATGTCACATTGCTTTTCTTATGGCCGCACTGTGGGGAGGCGTACATGGACTTGGTCAACTAAGCCTCTGAACTGGATTGACTCGCCCGATGTCATGCGGGCGTCCCCCTCCGGACTTCTTAGGGGGCTTGACATTCTCCCAGGCTGCTTTTTGGAATTTTTTTTTTTTTTTTTTGCGCTATTATGTCCTGCACTGAGTGTTGACATTGCTCAGCCCTTCGTGATGTCTACTCCTGCTTGACCTTTTTGCATTGACCCCTGCGTGGGTACTTCTATGATTTGCATTTCGTGTATATCCATCCCCCTTTTCTTTTCTATTGTTTCTGTCTTTCTGTTCTCTCAATAAAGATATCTTTCAACAAAAAAAAATATGATCATCTTTTTAGGAGAGTAGGGTCTGCAATCCTATGATCACCCAGATTTTTTGCTTTTGTTTCACTGGTTTACAACTTTCTCGGGCTGTGGGCCTGCCAATCAGACCCACAGCCTAGCTGTTCTCTCGCTAAATTGATGTGTGTACCTTAGGTGCATTACCCAATTGGAACTGGGCCACCTTGTCAGACCCTGTAACTCAGGGCATCGGTGTACCCAGGGCCTACCAGGGGCTGAAGAATGTATTATGCCACCCCTGGATGGCCATCTAAATCTGACACAACTGGCTGCGCGACAGCTGGGGCAACATGGCGTACTCGCCCGTTGCTTTAGGTATAGTATCCCTATATCTAACCCTAAAATGGACACCCGAGTTCCTATCAGTCACTCCTATGGCAGGCCTTGACAATCCTGAAGGCAGAGTGCGTGGAATCGTGTGAATTGGGCTCTGGCACGAGCCGAGCCCGGTTGCAGCTTGCGGAACCAAGACCCAATGGCTGTTCCATGATAACGCGTACCATATTAGTAACTTCGGTATCGCGTTATCAAGACATGTCGAGTAAGGTGTCATACGAATCGGGATGCTGACCCCTTACCAATGCTGGCGACGAGGTTAGCATTCCGCCCTTCTAGAGGGACACGACATGTACGTAACTGTGAACCCCGGTTAAAGTTAACTGAAGCCTCAGCTCCACAAAATGGATGCTGCCACCACAGACACGAGTCTGACCTCCTGCTGCTGGGAGTCCTTCCAGCGAGGAGAGCTTGGACAAAGGGTTTCCTGTCCGGGGCGGTGTTCGCACCATCCCAGACAGGGTTTTGTGTATCCTGGGTAGGCAGGGCTTTACAAGAAGGTGACTGCGGAGTGGCACGCCGGTGCTCACTACGCATCTGCCGGCTAGAACCAGTTCCAGGGGCGCCCAGCCCCTGACCTGGGGAAAGTCCGGCAGGGGAGAGGGGTGTAACTACCCCCCTTCCTGGTCCCACCCCTAGGGCAGGACCTAGTCACGTACCCACCCCTTTCTTTAGGATAAAGGCAGGAGTGGGGACCCTTCCAAATTAGATCATCTTTGAATCAAGAATACTTTCTACGAAAGGAACTCTCGACTCTTCTCAAGATTTCTCCCTTGTGGCTAAGGAGTAGTCACCCTGCATCCGCAGGCACCATCTAAGAACTCTGCGGTTTGCTGCAAGTCCTTCCTCAGGAATCCGACTGCCCAGCTCGACGAGAACCGGCTTCCCTGGCACCTCTGACCTCTACCCACATCGTCAGCTCAGCTGAGATCCGTGGGTGCGACGAGACCTCGAGGGACCGGCCATCATCAAGACCTGCACGATTTCTTAATCAGCACAACCACCGAGGGATCCTCTGGTGAGTGCTCTGGGGTCCGAGAAGCCCCGACCCTGAGCAGCTCCAGCACCGAAGTGCATCCTCCCAGCATCTCCACGATCTGCGTGGGGCCCTTCTGCTCTTTGCTGTTCAGCACGTTGTCTGGTCACTAGCCGCAGGCTTGTGACCTTCTTGACGACACCGACAACCAACGCTGCTGGTCTGGTTGCTCCAGACTGGCCTTTGCTCCCTTCTGCGAGAGGAGCACCCCGGACCCTCCTGGTCCACTCCAGACGCCATTTTAGGCCCACCACGTGGCCCTGAAATTTGCCAAGGCTTGTTGCCCCAACCCTGGGCCCAGCGACGCCGACAGCATCAACCTTCGTGGGACAGCTCGCACCTCCATCCTGGTCGCCGACAACGCCTCCTGGTCCGTGAGACTGCAGAGCCTAGCGTCGCCCACTCACCTAGTCGAGGTGACGATCATCCGGTGCCCTCCTGGTACCCTTTGACTACTGGCTAGTAGTACGAACTTGGTCCCCTCTGCTTTCAGGTGTCATCCATCTCTGATCCAGGCTTGGATCTCTACGAACTATTCCCACTGGTCGCCGGCCAGCGACACCTTTCTTCCGGCTCCTGGCTCGTCAGCGAAGACTCCCGACGTCTGTAAAGACTTGTGCAGCTGCAGCCCTTGGGGCTAGGTAACTCCGGCATTTCGGTGCCCGCGTAGCCTCCTTAGTTAAGGGTCCCGAGTCCCTCGCTTCCGACTTGCCTTATCGGGTCCGCCCGAGACCACTAAACTTTCCGTGCCCTCGGGCACTTGTATTGATTGTGCACTTGAAGTATTTTTTTTAAGAGTTTCGTTGTGTCCTTAGAGCACAGGGCTGTTGTGATTCTAATAAATACACTGTTTATTTTCATAACACTTGTGTGGTGTCCTTTCACTTGGTGTTCAAGGGGTATGTGATGGTATAACAGCTGGCTTAACACGCCCTCTAGAGTTTGGCCCGAAGACTGCTCGTATCCACGCTACTAGGATAGCTGGTCTAAGGTTGACTTACAACCAATCACCATAAGGGTCGTTTGGACCGATGCATAGTGATCACTAGAAAAGTGAGCACTGCATATCGGGCCAACTTCTCAAAATCTTGAACTCCTTTCATTCTAAATTATTACATATTTCAATAACAACATTGGTACTTATCGCTGAGAAACACATAACAGGAAGGACAAGAAGTGATATACTTTAATTTCTGATAATTATATACTTTCTAATGTTGCTGTATTACTGTAATAAGAACTTCCCATTTTCAAACTTTGTACCTATTATTTGTGAATATATTCTACAACTTAAAACTGAAATAATTAAACATCACTTAGGTGCAACTCATGACACGTTACTGGTCATGATCACATTCTACTGTACACGGATACACTACAGTTTTACAGGGTATACTATACAACAGTATCGTACAAAACTATCAAATATTCATCTGTGTCATGTCAAATACAATAACATGGTGTACAACAGTTGTTAAAAGTATAGTAAAACATACTTGAGAAAAGAAAACCTAAATGAGCAAGCCAGAATCATACAAGGCAGCTAAAGAACACTTGTAACTTGGACACTTTCCACTATTTTAGAGCACAACATTAACTGTAACACCTTAAATTAAACTTACCATACGCATATATTTTATGACTATCTTAAATGCAATTTTCTTACACCTGTAAAAATATGGTTATTATTAACACAAGCTCATTTTTGCTGTAAATATTTGGGTAGTTCTTGAAAGAACTTTTTTTCCTTCTTTTAAAAACATTTTTGTCAATAATTTTGGTTTTTATTATAACACATCAACTGGACCAACTGGAGAACAAAAAAGTGAAGACGATATAACAGGGTAAGGAAAGAAAAAAAGGGAATTTGGGGAGGACATTGGTCAGCAACAATTAGGTCTACATAAAGGTTCATATACCTTTCTCTGGCCACAATGATAGTGTTGCACAACAGCAAATACGTAGCTGTGCTGCCATAATGCTCTACAATGTTCTGAATGCGCCTATAAAGGTGAAAGGAGGCCTGGAGATGGGCGTTGTCTGTACCTCCCCCTCCCCTGCAATTTTATTTTAAAATTTTGCCTAGATTCGCTTATCGTCTGTGAATTTTTTGTAACCACGTTCTTGGCTTCTGATGGGGTCCCTGTTGGACCCGACCACCAGGTCTAGGGGAAGAGGGTATTCCTACCCCGCCCCTTTTGGGTATATTTTGCGTTTTTATGGGACTCGGGCTGAGTCCCGGACCTCAAGATGGCTGCCAACACTTTCTGGTTGAAGTGTTTGCAGCCAATCAGATTGCACGATGAGAACTGCCGGATCGGAGGACCCTCCGTGTCGCAAGATATCTAGAAATCTTTTTCTTCAATAACTCAAAACTACTGAACAGATTTCCACCAAATAACGAAAAGAGATCTTCCTGGACCTAGATCTAGCTTTCTGCCCACTTCTGTGTAATTCCATTTAGCCGTTCAGGCTGTGGTCATCTCTAAAATCCCAATGGGGAATAGCAAGGAGAAAACATGTTTTAGGACCACCCTCTATTTCTTGACGAACCACCCCAAAACTTTCCAGATAGCTGTTGAAGTGATTGGCACACTAGGTTTGAAAATTTTGTGAAGTTTTGTCAACGTCGTGAAAGTAATTAGCAAAACAAAAAACGCTTCATCCATGAAAACTAGGTCCTAACTATAAATACATACTGACAACTGCCAGTAGGTGATATATGTGTATGTATATGTGTATGTATGCGTGTATGTATATGTGTATATATATACATGTGTTCCAAGAATAATCCAGTACGGCGAGGGCTTTTTCCAAGTGCTGCAAATACGGACACGAACCCAGAGTTTGGTGCAAAATAGGTGATTTATTCAGCAATGGTGCTCCCAGTCATCACTAAATGTATATATGTGTGTATATATATATATACACATATACATATATATGTGTGTGTATATATATATATATATATATATGTATATATATTCTACTAAAATTTGATTACCTTCTAACACTTCAGCACGGAAGTGTTGGCAGCCATCTCGAAGCCAAGCAGCTTGAACCCGAGTCCCAAAAACAAAGTTAAAAATAAAGAAAAGGAGGTAGGGTATGAATACCCTGACCCCCTCCCCCCCTCCCGATATGGGTGGGTGGAGGGGTCGGGCATCAGGACTGGATGGACTAATTCAAGGTAAACATTTTTTTAAAAGACATTCAGGCTCCCAGTCCCAAATCCTGGATGCATGAAGGAAGGGGACTCCAAACAATATAAATATAGGGGGCCCGCTCGGTCCCCCCTCTGCCCCGGGGACAGACACCTCCCCGGGGCACTTTAGGAAAGAGTGCGGGGCGCTCGCCCGGCCCCTCCTCTGCCACAGGGATCACCACCTCCCAGGACACAAAAATCAATAATTAAGGGGGTCCCCCGGGTGGACTGGTTACCTGGGGCTGAAAATGCCCGGGAGGGGGACCTCTCGGCTCTCCTCCCTTTAAAGATTTTTTTTTTAAGTTACTTAATATGTGAGGTCATAAGCAGTGCCTTGCAGGGGTGTGAGCTATAGTTAGCTCAGGTAACTATAACTGCCAAATTTTACTGGTTTTGTACGAGTGAAATCTGACCCTAACTATAACGTCCCTGTAACCTTTGTTTTTTCAATGGATTTCTATGGTTTTAGGGTTGAGCCTGCGAGTGCTAGCACTAGCGGATGCATCTAGCTTGCGAAACAATGTTGTTTATAGAAAAGGGCTTAGAGCCCTCCCATGCTAACCATTTGTGCGCTGCAGCATCACTCTTTGTTTCAGCTTCCCTAATTGGCTAATTCAGCCAAACGCTACTTCCGGTGCTTGCAGTAGAGCACGTCCCAAGCACAGATTGATGAAACTGAATCAGTGCTTGTCGCTGTTCCCCATGCAATTGAGGTACTATTTCTGCCTCTCCTTTCTCTTTAGCATTTTCTATTTTGTTTACAAAGGGTGGGATTGGTATCAGCACTGTAGCCGAGGGCAGGAATGTAATACTACAATGTCGGAAAATATGAGAAGTGCGTTCATACTGAGTGGGTTGACACTATCTATAATAACACCGCTTGTGAACTGGGGTGCCTAATTAGTTCTGGACGATTTCATTCAGAGGCAGCCATTTTCATGGATTCCCCCTTGCAATCCGCACCAACCACAGAAAACAATACTATTGAAAGCCATCCCATGAGACAAAAACATAATAATTTAGCAGCTATTACCGGGAGAATTCCCTTTTAATACACTGCACAGTCACTGCAGGCCTCGGTGCTCTGGCCTGCAGTGCTTTGTTTACTGCCCCTTTGCCCCTGAAGTTGCTGTGTTTTGGTTGGCTCGCCGCTATTCCAGGTCATATAATACTTATCCTTCTGCTTTGTTCATTAACTGTAATCGCAGAAGGCTCATTTGCCGTTATTCAGGACATTCATTGTCTGCTCGTGATATACCCTGCACAAGGAGCATGCTAGCCGAAATGTTCCCGTCTAGTATGCTGAAAAAAGCGTGCTCTTACACACACATACCACATCCTTAATTGCAGGGTTACAAGTGCTAAAATGTGAGAACTCAGGAACCATCTCCCTGGGGCACCACAAAACGGCGGGGAGGCAGGTGTTGTTTTCAGACAAACCTTTGTGTCTATTCAGTTCTCAAACAATACAATTAACTAGGCTTGTAAACTCTACCCACATACTCCAGGAACATATTCTCTGCCTCTCCCGCACCTTAGGAGGAAAAGGATATGATTCATGAAGAAATCAGAAAATGGGTGCCTCCTCCCCCAGGATGGGCTGGGTCCATGAATGGGAAGCTTCATAGGTTTGCCGCCTTTGCAAGCTACCCCAGCCATTTGCTGCTCCCAGCAACTGGACCCCACCAGTTCAGGACCCCACATTGGGCGGGAGACTCGGCTGGAAAACCAAGTTAGAAGCAGAGGTATGCCCGCTTTTGCCAATCCCATCACTCAGGTGGGGGAGGCGAGGTGAAGTACAACTCTCAGTCCCGCTATCTTGCAGATAGGGGGACCCAGCCAACCAGAGTGAGGCTTATGCCCTTCTCCCACTAGAGGGTGGCATAATAGGGGGTGTATAAGGACCGAAGAACCGTGCTGAAGTATAAGAGGAGGAGGACACCAACTGACTTGGCCCCAGCCCTACCGGCCTGTCCCCTCCTCAAACCTGCTCCAGCAAAATCCAGCGAATTTGGCAGCCAACAGCCCCCTAGAACTCGGAGGACCTGCCCTGCCTTCCCAATCCAAGACATTGTCTCCTGTGAGCACCGGATTTGCTCACCCACAGATTCTGACTCTGGCCAAATCCGCAAGTCTGCACCTGACACCTACGGCCTGCATTTGAGAGATCCAACACCACGATGAGGTGTCCTCAGCAATCCTGACCTTGAATCTGGTGATCCTTTGCCTACCTCAGGTGTCCAACTGATACCTGCAGTACCTTTCTGGAGGATCCCCCCAAGCGCGACCAGAGCCGGTAAGGGAAACCCGACGCCATAAGACACCGCTGAACCTGATGTCCCACGGCATTGGGTGGCCCAACCGGCAGTGTCCCAGCATGCCAAGACATCTCAACTTACCTCTCCAACTGGTGGTCGCCTCCAGAAGATCCTTGTCCCCGAGCCTGCAGTGTTTGTTGCAACCAGAGAATCCCCATTGAAAACAACAGGGCACCCAATACCAAAACAGCACCCTGCCACCCCTGTGCTGCTGGGGGTGCACCATGTGTGCTACACCGGATCCACCTTTGCCCTGAGGCTAAGTCCAGGAGCTTTGAACCCACAACCTTGTGGCCTGCTTGTGGGCAGTCACCAACTGGGGGCCACCTATCCCCTACTGGATAACATTGTGCCTCAGCACTCTGCACCCAGCCGCCCTAGTACCGACGAGGGTGCTTTGTTAGTGCATCCTTGACCCTGAGGGGAAACCTGGTTCTAACCCCAGAAAACCAACTCCCAAACCTGCGTACTTTTTTTTTTAAAAAACATATTTTTATTAAGATTGCAAGTCATCATAATACACAAGATACAAGGATGCTCCTTTCGGCACAGGAAAAAAACAAAGCATTGATCATGACTACTATTTCCAGTCCCTGGTGCATACGGTAATAGAAATATACTTATAGGAAAGTTCTGGTTTACATATTAACCTTTGGTCCCCTGAATAGCAAGTGTGAATAAATCAAGTTATTAACTGCAAAGGGAGTGTCTAATTACTATGAACTTGTGGTTATCGAATGATCTATAACACAATCTCAAATCTGAGTACGTATCGTTAAGTCGATAACATTGTTTTCTCCCATAAGACTGCATTGACTGCTTTCTTCTGAAAATTGTGTGGAGTTGGTTTGTATGAAACCCTAAAAAACTGCAAATGTACAAAAACTGACTTACTTTTTTTCAGTAAATGTCCTAGTGTGATATCTAGGCATATCACACTGAGTAGAAAAAGTAACTTTCAAAGTAATCTGAAAAGTAATTCCTATCGTTTTAAAAACAACTGACTTACCTGTAACCAATCCAATTGCATTCAACTACATTCAAATTGTATTTCACAGTATTTTCCTTACAAAGTATTAGATACTTACTTGTACCAGGCCAGGCTTGGTTCTAGAAAATACAATACAACTAAGTAATATTTGTATACAAAAAATTGGTCTGAGTTCAGTCTTTGAGTGAGTCACATAATTTCTTGCCTGAGTGTGTACAATACATGCTGAATACTACCCTCTGATAAAGCCTCACTGCTTGCCCACACTACCACAAATAGAGAGTAAGGTATTAACTACTTCTACCTCTGCCTACCTTTGGGGTTCCACTGGACTATGTGCACAGTATACCTTATTGTGTTATAGTATATAAAGAGCCAGCTTCCTACTTTGTCGCTTTTAGAAACCCACTGCCCGCCAGGCTCATTTTTCCTCTGGAAATGTTATCATTCCCACTCATTAACTGAACTCAAGGACAAGATTCACAAGGAATACTCGTAAATGCACACAGCTGTAGATTTTGTAGTTTTGGAAAATAACATATATTCCCAGTCATACCCTAGGAAAGCTGCTCCAGTCATAGGTTGCCAGCAATACTATTGTAGATATTATGCGACATTATTCTGAGTTGGTTTTTACCCAGTTTAGAGTTATACGTACTGAAAAATTCTGCACCTGGAGAGAAAGTCGGTTCTTCTTAATAGAAACATTTTTTCCCAATAGAGAAAATCTCTTCCTCTGCACCTAAAGTTTGCAGGCATGCCCGCACTCCCTTACGTATCCAGTGTGAAAGGTGATTTACTTTCGCTTTTTTTTAAACTAATTACCAATCATTTCAAGAGTGGCAAA
The DNA here is from genome assembly GCF_964263255.1 of Lissotriton vulgaris. NCBI lineage: Eukaryota > Metazoa > Chordata > Amphibia > Caudata > Salamandridae > Lissotriton > Lissotriton vulgaris. The sequence continues at coordinate 52,754,324 of NC_141696.1, forward strand.
GAGCTGGAGAGGAGATTTTGAACTGTCGCAAACTCACAAGTTGGCGGGCGATCACAACCTCTCTAGACCAACCACGCCTTCTTTCGACCATTCTTACTACTATGTTATTGTGTATAGTTGTGGCATATAATTACACAGTTGTGAAAGCATTTACTCTTAATATGTATTGATTTATGTATACCAGGCTGGCATAAATATAATCATTTTCAGCCATAAACATACGCTTGTGGAGTAAAGGGAATCGGAATTTTCTGCGGTTATAAGTTCCTTCTGAGGCCATAAAAAGCCACAGAGTTTTTCATTTGTGGATACATTGACCATTTTCAGGTCGAAGCCTACCAGATGGAACAGCTGTCTGGTTTGCTAAAGACATCTTGGGGACATTCAGAAAGCTGACATAGGAATGCAGTCCACCTGCTGCTTACCATTGGGTTTGTGGTTTCTAACTCACATTTTCTGGCTTTCTATTTGCTGGCTTTATTTGCTTTAGGTTGTCCAGCATTGTGTCCCTCCTGTTGGCCAAACCTTGTTTTCTGTACTTGTCCACAAACTCACTTTCTGTAAACAGACCTCAAATTCGTGTTCTTATCTTGTCACATTTACTGGGCATTCAAAGACAGAGGTCAAATGTCAGGCTCTCTCTTCCAGAGAGAGTAGTGTTTATTATTTTTCTCTGACTTCAAAGTGTGAGAATTAATGTGACAAACTTGCTGAGGGCCCATGTAAGTGCAGACGGTGAATGATGTGTTTTTTCTAGCACACAACAAAATAAAATGTACTGTGCTGATGCCTCAGAATATACCAGAATTATTGCAAACAAAGCAATTTTTTTTTGTAATTCTGAAGTGTGGTGGAATTAAATATTTGAATATGATCAAAACACATCAATACACTAGGTAATGACATCTGCATACATTATCGTTTGTGTGCAATAAAACCGTATTTTGATAAAAATGCAATGTTCACTTCAATTGGAAATGTGTTGTCTGTAATAGCAGTAAGCTACCACACCATGCATCCTCCACACTACACCACTCCACTCTATGCCTGTCCACTCTATCCCATGCCACTCCATTCTACACCACTCCACTCTAACACACTCTGATTCACACCACGCCACTCGACTCCACGCCACTCCAATCTACACCACTCACTTCATGACACAACACGCCACTCCACTCTACGCCCCTTGACACCACGTACCCCGCTTTACTCCGATCTACCCCACTCCAATTTACCCCACTCCACTCCAAACTTACACACTACACAACAATGTACCCCAATCTATTCCACCCCACTCCTCAATATACCCCCTCCAATCTACCCCACCCCACCTTACCTGTCTACCCTACACCAATTAATCTACCCCACCTCAATCTATCTCATTCTAACCCAATCTACCCCACTTCAATCTAACTCAATCCGACCAACTTCAATTTACCCCAGTCCTCCCCACTGCACTTCAATCTACCCCAATGCACTCTACTCCACTCCATTCCAATCTACCTCACTCCAAACTATCCTACTCCAATCATCTCTCTCCAATCTTTTGAGTTGCTGTGAAGCAGTTGTTCAAGGAACTCTGGTGAAGCTGAATGATTTGCGCTTGTGAAAATTCTCTCCACATTTCAGTATATTTTTAAACACTCTGGTACTGGGGTTTTCCCAGGTTTTTATCCAGTAAGTTCTTGGGGAACGTCTAGCATTTTAAAATTAAAATGCAGAAAGATAGCCTAAAAATTACCCTTTTCTAAAGTTCAGCAGTTTCTTAGTAGACACATAGTGAAACTACATTTTTGTACGTGCATTTTGTGTCTTAAATGAGCTTTGTGATGTGAAGTAAAAATGTGCACTGTTCGTAGTAGCATGATAAAATCACAAGAAAGTTATTGAACAAACCAATTGTGTAGCCCTCCCATGAGCAGACTTTATGTGGTGACTTGAATTTTGCTTTTCAAGTTCTCTCCACCCAGCTATAGCTAAAAATGTAGGCTTCACATTTTGGTTTTTGTACATCAGATGTCTCCTGCATGTAAATGGCTGCAACTTTCGTGTGGGCATGATGGGGCCAGTACTTTTGGTTTTGAGGGCATTCAAGGATCGCCAAATAGTTTTCCTATTAACATACATACAACACCACGCAATTCCTCACCACTCAATTTACTGCCACACCATTCAACAGCAACCAACATAATTACACTCCAGATAATACCACTCAACGTAGCATGATGAAACGCCACATAATTACACTCACCTCAATATCAGATAAATACACGCCACATAAAACCACTCTAGGCCACATAGCAACAATCCACAAAAATACTCTGCACATCATGCCACATAATTCCAATCAGCATACACAGTTCCACGCCACACAATTCAACTCCATACATTTCCATTCCATGCCACCTAATTCATCAACAAACAACATACTTCACCTCCATAAGACACCACATACATCCAAACCACACCACAGAATTCCACATAATGCTACAAAATTCAACAGCACACCACATAATTAAACTTCCCTACATACCACTCCACAACACAAAACACCAATCCACATAATTACACTCCACACTCAATACCACATAATTACTATCCATATAATTCCACTGCACACCATGCCACAGATCTCATGAAGATTGAAACACATGTGCCCGGGGCTAAGAAAAGTGAAATATTTGAAATAGATCAACAGTTATCAAGCTTTGCTCCATTAGAAGAACTGTAACTTTGCAAAGCTGTGCCTCAATGCACTGGGTCTGGGAGGGCTACTGAGTCTGGTTTCTCTTGAAACGTACTGCTGAAATCTATTGGTAAGGGCCAGACATTTGAGCTGACTCACCATCTTGGTCCATTTAACGATACGTCCTTCAATATTGGGTCTAAAGGAATCCTTGAGAAGAGGGCGCAGTTTTTGCTCAATCAGTGAAACAGTGATTTCTGAGGCTTTCAGATTGGACACTTCAGCAATAACATCAGCAATGCCTCCGGAGTCCTCCACGATCACAGTTGGTATGCCGGCTCTGACAGCGTCGAATATTATCTGGAACACAGAAAGAGATAGAATCTAGTTTATGTATCGCTGTTCAAGACACGATATTTGGAGCCTTTTAGCTACGTCAGAAATCCTTTCATGAATTTGCCAAAAGCAGCCAATATACCCTTATTGACAACCAACTATCTATCAGTATGTTAGCCAGCTCTAGAACTAATGGACAGATACTAATGAATGGAAAATGTACTTGCGCTGTTCATGTTCATTTGCACCAATGGCTGTTTTTTCCTGGTCTATGTGAGAATGTAAAATGTCTATTTGAGGTATCATATTCATTATTGTGCAGACAACATGAGAATACTGGACTTATATGTTTTTTAGGTTAAAGGTAACCAGTCATTTTCGTCTTTATCTTGTTGTCTATTCCAGATGTACTCACACGTCTTTTGTCTTATTAATTTATTTTTTTGTTCCATGAAAAATGCAGTTACATTTATGTATAAGAAAATATATGTTAATATTAGAATACCCATATACTTAACACTTTACTAAGTGCCCGTATATGCCATGAAATTATACCGTTGTTCCTAAGAGTTTGGCTTCTGCAGCCCCCACTTAATCATTACTACTAGAATCCAGGAACCCCCACTGAATCATTACAGGAATCTGGAACACCCACTGAGTCATTACTAATAATAAGTTCTAAGCAGTCACAGACCCCCTGAGGAGGTGCTGTAGACCACTAGATGTTCCTGACGCACAGACTATGAACCACTGCAATAGAACATTTTCATTACACACATAGTCATTTTATTAAAGCTGATAGGATGGCTCAGGGAACTGAATGTTTGCATCTGAAAAATGTCTGGGGACCGCAAATTTGAAATCTAGCTAGGCTGGCACAGTCTTTAAACCTTCCAAGGCTGGTAAATTGAATACCAAAAATGGAGTAACAGTAACAACTGTTATTTACAGCGCTTAGAAACTGCATATTAGTAGTATTTAGCTCTGCACAAAAAAGTTACCATGATTTAATATTTTAAATTACACCTAAACCCCCAGTACCCAAGTCAAGTGAATATTAATTATCATGTGAAAGCTTGTGGATTAAACTCAGTAGAACAAGAAACATTTGATCTTAATGGAATATTAATTAAGTTACTTTTTCGTGCACAATAGCCTCCCACTAGGTACCCAAAAACGCACCTCCTGCCTTTACACAAACGATTCAATTTGATTTTGTTACGGATTTCTACAAATGCAGCCTTTCACTCAACATCAACCAACAGTGATGGGTAGTATCCAGCAGAACCCTTGTTGAAAGAAAGGTGTCCTCTTCGGTGGCCTCCTCAGATGGGAAACCTTTTGTTGTGGATTTATTGGTGGCCTTCCCGGTCGCGAGGAGTGCCCGCTGCATGGCTGCGGATCCAGGAACCTGACTATCAGGTGCCAGTGTGGAGCAGAGGTTTTCTAAATGGAGGGGTTACGAATTTCTGCAGATGCAGCCTTTCACTCAACATCAACCCACTGGGGAATTTTAATTGTGTTATTTTGAACATTGCCACCACCCACTGAGGTAGAGCGAAGGTTTGGACTGAATACCAGATTGCATCTTACATGCATACGCCGAGTGAGGCATTAAGACTCGCCCATTGGGGGCGAGAATCATTTAATAAAGCAGGTGTTCCAAATCACTGGTGACTTTCTTTGTGCACGCTTGGGCTCGTGAGCAAGGGGAAACCTGAAACGCGTTGAGCTGCGTATCTTGATGAACAGTGATGAGCAGTATCTAGCATAACCCTTGTTGAAAGAACAGTGTCCTCTGCGGTGGCCTCCTCAAATGGTAAACCTTTTGTTGTGGATATATATATATGTGCGTGTGTGTGTATATATATTACCTACTGGCGGTCACCAGTAGGTAGTTATCGTTAGGATGTAGTTTCCATAGGAATAGCGTTCCTTTAGATACAGCTTCAGCCCGAACTGCTGAACGGAATTACAAGTTTGGCAAAAATGTAGCTCTTGGTCCAGAAAGTGACCTTTTGTAAATTGGTGCAAATCCGTTCAGTAGTTGCAGAATTATTTAAAGAAATTTCCAACTGTATATATAGGGATGTGGAGGATCCGTGACCCCTTCCGATCTTGTGCTGAGATCTGCTTGGTTGCCAAAACTTAAAACCAGGAAGTATTGGCAGCCATCTTCAGACTTGGCTTGAGACAAGTCTCTGAAAAAAATGTGTAAAAAAAAATTCATTCACCCATGCAGCCACTCATATAACCAGTCACCCACCCATACAGCCACTCACATAGCCACACACTCACCCATACAGCTACTCACACACCCACTTATTTACCTTCACAGTCACAGGTACTTGGAGACGTGTATCCGGAAAATTTGAAATATTAGCATTGGGACGTGAGTGTAGTGGGCATATCCGCCCTGAAACTCTAGATATGTTTATAGTTTGCTGGTAGGAGGATAAAGAATGTACATGCTAGGAACCATCCGTGAGGCGGACTTTATTTATTTTAAAGACATTTTAAATCCAGAGTACTATGGGAACATGGAGCTTTGCCAAAAGTTCTTAGTGAAGCATGAAGACGACTCCTTTATAGTAATTGCAGACAAGGGCAGGAAACCTCCCCATTGGTGTATAAGTCATTAGTGAAATGTGGCTATGGCATAGATAAGTAATCTTGCAACCCTTTGTAAATGCTCGCACCCCTAGGATGAGACGGGATTTGAGGTATGCAATATCTTATTGAGGGTACTATGTGGGAACTGTCTCCCGACTTGATCAGGGAGGACGCTGTTTAAAAGTATGCCCCGCTGCAGGTTGCCGATCATGTTTCTTTTTAAGTGCACATCTGCTGGCTCTTATCTGTGATCTTTAATGTGGTAGTATCACCGCTAGTCCAGTGAGCTAGCACTCACACCTTGTAGTGGAAAGATAGGAACGGATGAGGTTGTAGAATTCTTTTGAAATTTATGAGAATGTTTATGCTGGTGCAGATGGAAATGGCAACTTTTAACATAGAACATGTGAACATAACATATCCCTTGCAGTGGTAAAGTGCACATTCCCAGTTGTGTATGTTTGTGCTGAATACCAGATCTTTACCGTTATTAGGACATACTACCTGCTATCAATCAACTGGCCCCTTAAGCCTTACATGGAACCTCTTCCATAACTAGGGTTTTGCTATACGGCCGCAACTATGTTGAATCCTAGGAGAAATATTATAGTTGCTTTTGTTTTGTTTTTTATGGGTGTGTCCTGAAAGTCTAGAACATGAGATTTTTTTTTATCTCCATAGTCACTCCTGAAGGATAAAAAGAGTGATAATGTCTTCATTGTGTTCGTTACAAACCAATGTTTGTACTAAGGTTATCGACTGTACAAGCTTACTAAACCCTATTCGATACACTCACACCGTCATAACCCTTATGACCCATCTAAGTTGGATGGAATATCAGTATTCTGACCCCGTATACGGCTGCTGAAGACTGTGCCATGTCAGGTGGAGGCATAAGTCTCTAGGTTAAAGGATCACCATGCTGAGCTGATTACAGTGGCATAAAAGGTGAAACGTATCTTGTAGACTTTGAACAAGGGTTACAATGAACTGGTGAAGTGGAGGGGAGAAGGGTGTCAGTCCGTAAGAGTGGTGAATGGAACTGCTTTGGTAATTACATACTCCAGCAAAGGTGACACCATAAAGAGGCCGGTGAATTTAATGACATCTCATAATGTGTTACTGAGTGTATGCACCTAATCCTTATGCTTTGTGTGTTAGATGGAGACTGACAGTGGTTGTTTTAATGAGGACTTAAGCTTGACCCTTTTAGGGTACTGCGGATAAAACACTAAAGTGCTTTGTCTATGCATCTTTCGCTTTTTTGGCTAGGTAGGCTACAATTGCTACAGTAGAAGCTAAGTTATGTGAAATGAAGGGCCTTGGGCACACTGCATAAGGTTCGTTTCTGTTTATCTTTTCCATTGGCTCCAGTGGACCACAAAGTCTGATACTGAGGCAGAAGGAGAACATTCACCTGATCTTGTTAGTGTGATAACCTAATGAGTGCTTAACCCCTTCGCAGCTGGGCAAATTCCCATGCTGTGCTGGGGGCGGCAGGGCGCTTACAGCGCACCTGTGCTCATGACGAGGTCAGCTCATCATGAGCCACGGTGGTCGTGTGCTCATGACGAGCTGAGCTCGTCATGACCACACCCGTTTCTATAGAACATTCGCACAGCAGGGGAATTAGCCCAGCGTGCAAGCGTTCTAAAGGTCATGACGAGCTCAGCTCAACATGAGCACACGAGCACCGTGGCTCATGACGTGCTCAGCTCGTCATGAGATGTGAAGGGGTTAAAGCATTTAGGATGACTCTACCTCAGGTAGGATTAGGACTGGGTATATCTTGAGGCACAAGGTGGTCCCCTCGATCATCCTCCTTAGTATCTCCTTGATAGTTTGTAGACAAAGAGACTGAATTAGTATTGAGAGGCCAATTTGATCAGCTTGGCGTCCAAGGAAAAGGTCTCCCACAAATGTAATATTTCTGGACTTTTTGATTTGATTTGTGCATTTATATAGTGCATGAATGCCCAAGGGCGTCTAGGCGCTGATGCCAGAGAGACCAGTAAGGTTACTGATAAGGCTGTAAGTGAGCATGTTAATTGATGAAGAGCCAGGTTTTTCCTAAAAGATAGCAGCCTAGGATTATTCTTTATGCTGGCCGGAGCGAGTTCCATGTTTTGACCGGTCCTAGCAAAAAGCTTCTTCCGCTCCATCGTGCTTTCTTGAACCTGGAAGTTTGTTCGAGTTCACTATGTGCCAATCTTAGATTTCTGGAAGGCACGTACCAGTTCAGATGTTTCTTCAGGAATTGAGGACGATGTCGTGCAATACCTTAAAAGGTAGGCATTGGGATTTAAATTTGATCCTCTTGTCCACTTGGAGCCAGTGCAGGGTTCTTAGACAATGGGAGACTGGCTGGGACCTAGGGATATCCAGCAGTCGTCTAGCAGCCGCGTTTTGGTGACGCTGTAGCCTCTGTAGATACTGCGATTGGGTACCTATGTACAAAGCATTACCACAGTCCAAACTGGACGGGGCTAAAACTGTTACATGTGTTTTTAGGGAGTCTGGAGGGATGAAAGAGGGAACTTTCCTGATTGTTTTTAAGATGAAAAAGATAGTCGAGCTGTGGGTACTGATCTGATTTTTCAATGTCAGTTTGTCCTCAAAACTGAACCCTAAGTTTTTCACCTTCTGTACTGGAACTGGAAAGTTGCCCAAACTGGGAGTCACCATCTGGGTGACAAGAAGGAAGTGTCAGCACAAAACAGAAGAACCTCTGTATTTCTGCCATTCAATTTTAGGCAATTAGACCTCATCCACAGGTTTACCTGTGTCATGCAGCTATTAAGTCGATCTGCTGTCTCTTCAGCATTGCATGAAACTTACACCACTAACTGGGTGTCACCAGCGTATGAGATCACTGAGAAGCCAAACTTTCTGATGATTGTAGCCAGTGGAGTAACATATAGATTGAAGAGCATGGGGCTCAGGGATGAGCCCTGTGGCACCCCACAGTGTAATTTAAATTGCTCGGACGAGAAAGCTCCGGATTCTACTGATTGAACCTTATCGGAGAGGAATGATGACAACAGGTTAAGGGCGGTGCCTCTGATTCCCAGCTCAACTAACCTGTTGGCGAATATTTCATGGTTCACTGTGACAAAGGCGGCCGATGGATCTAACAAAATCAGAGCAGCCTTACCACCAGTGTCCAGTATTGCTCCTAATTCTTCTGCCGCTATGACCAGAAGTGTGTCGGTGCTATGCCCCTTCCTGAACCCGTATTGTGAGGGATCTCGGAGGTCCATGGAGGAGATGAATGCCGTGAGCTGTGCATTTAGTATTTTCTCCAGCACCTTAGCTGGGAAGTGTAGTCTGGAGATAGGTCGATAGCTGCTAGGATTGGCTGGATCGAGATTGTTATTTTTAAGAGTGGTAGAATTGATGTTGTTTTACATTCATCAGGGAACATTCATGAACAGATTATCTCATTGAATACAACACCCAGTTTTTTCACTGATATTTTCAGGGATCAGGTGCAGTATTTGAGGTAGATCAAATAGGTTTCAACACTATAGGGGCCGACAACAGACACAATATCAACCATGGTGGCCCCTCCCCCCATGGGGACATCCAGCACACCCACAACACTCCTTCCAACATACCATGGCCGCTCCATACCAAGGTTATCAGCCACATTACAATGTGCAGCCTCTTTTAGGATTTGGCCCGCGCAGATCAAGGGGAAAAAGGAAAAATCAGCAACCCCAGGTCCATTGGGAGGAGCCAACAGGACCACATGCGGGGACCCGCAGCCACACCAGGAGGAATCCACCTCCAGCAGTAAACAACCAGAACCCAGCCTCGTGATCAATCTGAGTAGTAGGCAATTGAACGAGACAGAAGAAAGAGTACTCAATAAAGGTCTAGGTTATGTCACAACTTTTAATGGAGACACATTTCAGCTACAAGTCGAATTAGCTCAATTTTTTCGCAAATTGCGATTACATTACTTCTTCAAAGATAAGTCTCCAGCAGAAGCCACCAGTCACAATGAGAACACAGGACTAAGAAACAAGTCCACCTTTATGCCACCCACTATTCTGACACCCCCTCAGGTTTTAACATTTGAGAAAGCGGTTAATGATGACATCCAAAGAATAAGGCATACAGATGAGGGTAATACCTTCAAAAATGTGTCTAAATGTGAACGGATCACTGAAATATTATCGACGGTCACATTATCGACTTGCTAAAATATCGTTGAAAAATTATCGATGACAAAAATATCGACTTTCTATACTTATTACACCAACTACAAAAATATTGAGTCAAAAATATCGACTATTTAGAATATCGAGTACATAAATATCGCCTTAATAAATATCGACTACAAATATATCGTTTTTCATGAAATTACCCCTAACACTATAAAAATATCGACTACTAAAATATAGAGTACTAAAATATCGTTTCAAAAATATCGAGTTCATTTTTGTACCCTGAACCCTAAAAATACCCCTTTACCCAAAAACTGAAAACTGACCCTGAACCCAAAAAATACCCCTTTACCCAAGAACTGAAAACTGACCCTGAACCCTAAAAATACCCCTTTACTCAAAAACCCAAAACTGACCTTGAACCCTAAAAATACCCCTTTACCCAAAAACTGAAAACTGACCCTGAACCCAAAAAATACCCCTTTACCCAAGAACTGAAAACTGACCCTGAACCCTAAAAATACCCCTTTACCCAAAAATTGAAAACTGACCCTGAACCCTAAAAATACCCCTTTACCCAAAAACTGAAAACTGACCCTGAACCCTAAAAATACCCCTTTACCCAAAAACTGAAAACTGACCCTGAACCCTAAAAATACCCCTTTACCCAAAAACTGAAAACTGACCCTGAACCCCTAAAAATACTCCTTTACCCAAAATTAATTAATATTATTTAATTACCAATTATTATTAATTAACAATAACAATAAAGTAAATATATTAGCACATTAGCTGTAATTAATTTATTTAATAATTAATATTATTGTTTCCCAATTAATTAATTAATAACAAAAAATTATATACATAAAAAAATTACTCTAATTAATGTAATTAACTAATTAATATTAATTATTTACCCATTAATTACTAATAAAAAACATGTACAAAATTATATTAATTAATTAACTAATTAATATTAATTAATTACCAATTAATTATAAATTAAAAATATTTACAAACATATATTAATTAATTAATTATTATTACATTACTCCCCACCCTATTCCCTTATTAACCCAACATCCCGCTCCTAAACATTAACTATAATTTATATTACTATTAATACATTTTTATTTTTTTTTAAACCTTTTTTCTACATATTATCGATATTTTTTACTTTGACTATTTATCAATATTTTGTCTTGTCGATTTTTTTGAGTCGATATTTTTGTACTCGATATTTTTTTATCATTATTTTATTCGATATTTTGACCATCGATATTTTTGTTATCGATATTTTATTATTGTCGATATTTTTAACTCAATATTTTGTCCATTCGATATTGTGGAGTCGATATTATGTCTAGTTACCATGTGAACATCTGGCCTTGCGCACTTTAGCAGAGGACGCTACTATCACGATTAAGCCAGCCGATAAGGATGGGTCTATCGTCATCCAGAACACCTGCGACTACAGTTCTGAATGCCTTTGACAACTAAATGACAGATCATCATATGTACCTTTAGCAGAGGACCCCACTACACGACTAAGTCAACGAATTAAGATCTTGATAGAGGAAGCCTTAAATGAGGGGTGGATTACCAACCATGAAGCCCAGTTCCTACAAATGAAACATCCGATTGTACCCTATTTTTACACACTGCTTAAAGTGCATAAAGCACAAAGACCACCACCAGGAAGACCAATAATATCGGGTCTGGGCTCTCTTCTAGAGCCCCTTTCGGAATTTGTAGATCACTTCCTGCGCCCAATTGTGCACACGATGCCAACATATCTATAAGACACCAAAGATGTTTTGAGGGTGATGCCAGAGTACAATATAGAGACAGACTATTTGGTCTCCTTTGATGTGGAGTCTCTTTATACCTCCATACCCCAGGATGAGACTTTAGATACCATAATGTCCATCCTGGAGGACTCAGTATTAGAGTCCACAACACTGGTCCATTTCATCATGTCTCTAGCCAGAATTGCTATGAAAGAGAATTTCTTTAAATACGAGGAAACAACTGATCTTTGACCCTGTCGAAGGGCCGGTCGCTCCTCGCACCGCACGGCTCCTCGTGAGTGCGCCCAGGCTTCTCCGCTACTGCCGCAAATTCACGTCCTCTGCTTCCTGTACTTTTGTGCCTCATGTACTTAGAACGGTATTTGTATTTGGTGATTGTATTTTGTGCCCTGTATTTGTATCTGCCATTATTGCCTCTGTTTCCGTGATTGTGCCTTCCTCTCCCTCGCCGCCCCTCGAGATCGTTTCTCCCGCCTGTGCACCCCCCGCTCCCCGATCCCCGCCGCTGCTCCCCAGCAGCCCGCCCCCTTTTCCTTTCTGTATCATCCCCTCCCTTCCCATTCGACGCCATGCTCCCGCCACCCAGCTGCTCCTCCCTCCCACTTGGCCATCTATTGCGGAGTCCGCGAGGTAGCGACCTGTGACCTTTGACCCTGTCGAAGGGCCGGTCGCTCCTCGCACCGCACGGCTCCTCGTGAGTGCGCCCAGGCTTCTCTGCTACTGCCGGGAGTTTGCGTCCTCTGCTTCCTGTACTTTTGTGCCTCCTGTACTTAGAATCGGTATTTGTATTTGGTGATTGTATTTTGTGCCCTGTATTTGTATCTGCCATTTTTGCCTCTGTTTCCATGATTGTGCCTTCCTCTCCCTCGCCGCCCTTCGAGATCGTTTCTCCCGCCTGTGCACCACCCCTGCTTCCCGATCCCCGCCGCTGCTCCCCTGCGGCCCGCCCCCTTTTCCTTTCTGCATCCTCCCCTCCCTTCCCATTTGCCGCCCCGCTCCCGCCTCCCAGCTGCTCCTTCCTCCCACTTGGCCATCTATTGCGGAGTCCGCGTTGTAGCGAGCTGTGACCTTTGACCCTGTCAAAGGGCCAGTCGCTCCTCGCACCGCACGGCTCCTCGTGAGTGCGCCCACGCTTCTCCGCTACTGCCGCAAATTCATGTCCTCTGCTTCCTGTACTTTTGTGCCTCCTGTACTTAGAACCGGTATTTGTATTTGGTGATTGTATTTTGTGCCCTATATTTGTATCTGCCAATTTTGCCTCTGTTTCCGTGATTGTGCCTTCCTCTCCCTCGACGCCCCTCGAGATTGTTTCTCCCGCCTGTGCACCCCCCGCTCCCCGATCCCCGTCGCTGCTCCCCTGCGGCCACGCCCCCTTTTCCTTTCTGTATCCTCCCCTCCCTTCCCATTCGCCGCCCGCTCCCGCCTCCTAGCTGCTCCTCCCTCCCACTTCGCCATTTATGGCGGAGTCCACGCGTACGCGCAGCGGATGCGCCGATTCCGCGCCAAAGGCAAGCCCGTCTGCGCCCATCCGCGCCTGGACCGCACCCAGTGCCAGGACTCCTGGCTGCCCAAGATACCAGCCCACAGAACGGACCAACGACGCTGCCACCCTCAACGCACTCAACCAGGCCGAAACCCCGCCTGCTACCGAGCAACCCTGAAACGAACCCACGGACCCTTCTCCTGCCAAGCCTGCACTTTTTCCTGCCACCGGAGCTGCACCACCCCCGAAAGGCCAGACACCGGCAACAACCACCTCAAATGCATCCTGCTCAACACGCGCTCCGTCCACAGACATCCGCCGAACTCTGGAACCTCCTCGACACAACATCACCTGACGTCGCCTTCCTCACGGAAACCTGGATGAATGCCTCCTCAGCCCCCAACATCGCCATAGCCATCCCGGACGGATACAAGATCACCTGGAAGGATTGCGTCAACCAGACCGGAGGAGGCATCGCCATCGTCCACAAGAACACCATCCGCATCACGACCAACTCTGACGACACCCTCACCGCCGCCGAGCACCTCCACTTCCAGATACACACCGACCCCAAGACCACCCTCAGAGGCACTCTCATCTACAGACCCGCGGGACCCCGCACACAGTTCAGCGAAGCCATCGCAGACTTTGTCAGCCCACACGCCCTCGCCTTCTCAGACTACATCCTCATAGGGGACCTCAACTTCCACCTGGAGAACAACAATGACGGCAACACAGCCGCCCTACTGGACAACCTCGCCAACCTCGGACTCAAGCAACTGGTAAACACCCCCACCCACTACGCCGGCCACACGCTTGACCCCGTCATCTCCTCCAGCAAGCACATCTCCTTCAGCCACTCCACCGGACTCCTTTGGACTGATCACAGCTGCGTCCACTTCAACTTCAGGAGAAGCACGACCCACCACCACCCACAACAGGTTCCCTGCAGGAGCTGGAGCAAGATCACCGTCGACCAGCTCACCACCTCCCTCAGCCAGAACCCTCCCGCCAACACATCGGACCCCAACGAAGCAGCCCACAACTTCACACAATGGCTCACCAACTGCGCCGACGACCTCGCACCCCTGAAGAACCCACCCAGCAGACCCGGCAGCAAGAAAGCACCGTGGTTCATCAGCTCATTCAAAACTTCCAAGAAAAACTGCTGCACCCTCGAAAAGACATGGCGCCACAACCAGACTACAGAAAACATGACAGCCCTCAAGAATGCCACACGCATACACCACCAGCTGATCCGGACCACCAAAAGAGCAACATTCAAAGACCGACTGGACAACAACTCCCACAACAGCAAGGAACTCTTCAGCATTGTCAAAGAGCTCTCCAACCCCAGCGCCGGAAACAACGACATCACACCATCGCAAGACCTCTGCGACTCTCTCGGCTAATTTTTCCACCACATGATCGCCGACATATACAACAGCTTCGACGCACGGAGCACGCACCCTATCACTGAACCAACGCCCAACACCACCACCCTCTGCAACTGGACCCGAGTCAGCATCGAAGTCACCACCCGCACGATGAACACCATCCACTCCGGATCCCCCACCGACCCCTGCCCCCACCACGTCTTCAACAAGGCCGACTCCATCATCGCACCCCAACTGCGAGACATCATCAACATCTCCTTCAACACCGCCACCTTCCCGGAGAACTGCAAGCATGCAGAACTCAGCGCCCTCCTGAAGAAACCGAGAGCAGACCCCACTGACCTCAAGAACTTCCGCCCCATCTCGCTCCTCCCTTTTCCTGCCAAAGTCATCGAGAAGACCGTCAACAAACAGCTCGCCGCATTCCTCGAGACAAACGGATCCCCCACCCCTCACAGTCCAAGTTCCGAGCCAATCACAGCACCGAGACCGCCATCATCGCAGCCACCGACGACATCAGATCCCTGCTCAACAACGGGGAAACAGCAGCCCTCATCCTCCTGGACCTCTCTGCAGCGTTAGACACAGTCTGCAACCGCACACTGATACAGCGCCTCAGCAACACCGGAATCTGAGAGAAGGCATTGGACTGGATCATCTCGTTCCTCGCCGGAAGAACCCAACGGGTCCGCTTCCCCCCGTTCAGATCCAAAGTCATCTGCGGAGTACCACATGGATCATCGCTCAGCCCCACCCTCTTCAACGTCTACATGAGCCCCCTCGCAGCCATCGCACGCCAACACAACCTTAATATCATTTCCTACACCGACAACACCCAGCTGATCCTCTCCCTCACCAACGACCCCGCCACCGCCAGAGCCAGCCTACACGAAGGAATGAAAGACGTCCCCAAGTGGATGAAGAACAGCCGCCTGAAACTGAACTCAGACAAGACAGAAGTCCTCATCCTGGGATCATCCCCCTCCGCCTAGAAAAACTCCTGGTGGCCCCCTGCCCTGGGTACCACCCCCAAGCCAACGGACCACGCACGATACTTGGACTTCATCCTGGACTCCTCCCTCTCGATGACCAAACAAGTCAACGCTGTGTCGTTATCCTGTTTCAACACCCTGCGCATGCCCCGTAAGATCTTCCAATGGATCCCCACCGAAACTAGGAAGACGATCACCCAGACACTCTTCACCAGCCAACTGGACTACGGGAACACCCTCTACGCAGGAACCACAGCCAAACTACAGAAAAGACTCCAGCGCATACAGAACGCCTCTGCACGACTCATCCTGGACATTCCCCGTCACAGCCACATCTCTAAAAGACCTGCACTGGCTCCCTGTCAACAAGAGGATCATGTTCAGACTCCTCACCCACGCACACAAAGCTCTCCACGACCTGGGCCCCAAGTACCTCAACAACCGCCTCACCTTCTACACACCCACCTGCCAGCTGCGATCGACCAACCTCGCCCTCGACACTGTACCACGCAATCGCAGAGCCACCGCCGGGGGAAGATCCTTCTCCTACCTGGCGGCCAAGACATGGAACTCCCTCCCCATACACCTACGACTGACCCAGGACCATCTCTCCTTCAGGAAGCAACTCAAGACCTGGCTTTTCGAGCAGTAACGGACCCCTCCCCCGAGCGCCTTGAGACCCTATCGGGTGAGTAGCGCGCTATATAAATCTGACTGATTGATTGATTGATACCTGCAAGTTTCAGGAACCAGCATGGGGAGTATTTTTGCTCTGTCCCTGGCTAATCTCTATGTTCACACCCTTTAGCAACAGCACGTCTTGACACCTACTAATCCGTTCTTTCCATCCATCATATGGTGGAAACGGTATATAGACGACGTGCTGTTGATATGGAGAGGAGATCGAGATACCATCTTACTGTTCCATCAGTGGCTTAACAGTCAAAACCGGTATTTACGCTTCACGGTTGAGATAAGTAAGGACCGTTTGTCCTTTCTTGATCTCTCAATTTATGCCACTCCTTCAGGACTTGAAAGTGAGTTGTTCCGTAAGCCTATGGCAAGGAACTCACTGCTATCATACGGAAGCAAACACCCGAAATCATTACGGGACAACCTGCCCTATGGGCAGTTCCTCCGCGTTCGGCGGAACTGCTCTACAAAAGAGACCTTTTCAAAACACTCACAAGGCTTATCCGACCAATTGGAGGCCCGTAATTACCTAAAAGTTTGATCAAGCGATCACTGAAGCAAGCATTGAACAACCACTAAGAAGCTCTATTAGAACCCCCACAAGAAAAACTGGCACTTAATCGACTCACTTTTTTGAGTACGTTTAGTACTAAGTCCAACCAGATCCAGAAGATTGTCAACCGACATTGGCGTATCCTAAATGCGGGTAATGAAAAAATAGAGCCCCCCCTGTTTGCTTTGAAGCGTTCTAGCAATATACGTGATTGCTTAGTACACACCCGTCCGAAAGAAACACCTAGACGTATGATAGGTACCCTTTGGGATTTACCAGCAGCTACTGGACATCATCCCTGTGGATGTTGCTCAGTGTGTCCACAAACCAGACAATCCACTGAGATTGATATCGGAACAGACCGTACCTGGGAACAGCGGCATTTTGCTAACTGTAACAGCGCACATGTGATTTATTTACTGACTTGTCCGTGTGCTGTTAGATATGTTGAAATGACAACACGGAAGGTGCGTCTCAGAATGCTTGAACACAAGAGTGCATTCAGGTGCAAAAAGACTGTAACCAAGCTCACTGGACATTTTGTTGAGTTGAAACATACGGAAGAAGATTTTACATGGGCGGTACTGGAAAAACCCTATATACCATCTCATATGGGGGATGTATCTAAGTACCTGTTTACTAAAGAGCAGCCATGGATTTATAAATTACCTACCGACTTCCTTGGACTCAACGATGATATTCAATGGGCCAGTCTCTGATCATCTGCACCATAGCCCTCTTCTAATACTGTGTTCTGGTGACATCAGATAGTAGAATCATCTCTCTTTTCATTATCACAGATTTTTTCTGAACAAGACTCAAACTGGGGGAATCCATTGTACGAATCCGCAGATGAAAATCATTGTGCGTTACACAGAAACTTGTCCCAATAAATACAAAGCTTTTCCCAATAGACATTAAATTGATTGAACACATGTTTACAAGAGTTTCGAGATATACATCACTCGTACTTTCATTCCACTAAGTAACATTAATTTTACAATAGTTTCGAGATACACATCAATCGAACTCTCGTACTATTATGCCACTCTTACTTTAGCTCATACCATTGCCAGATAGAAAGTTCTCCTTATTCTTTCTATTTAATTTGCCATGACTTGTGAGGGTTTTACTCGACCGAACTTTTTTGTGAAGCTTTGTTAAATTATCCCCCAAACACTGACAGCGTCTACAGTGGCCATTGAACTACAGCGCGAGTACCAGTGACGTTGTTCTGTAGTTCTTTCAAACATCGCGAGAGTTATTAGAACAGCCGGCGGCACTGGAGATCAAAGTTAATACGCGGCTATGCTCTTTCCACACCTTTCGTCCTCTATAGTTACCATGGCTATTAGTGTATTACCAGCTAAATATGCTGGAGACAAGGTAGTTTAGATTTGTGATACTACGAGGGATATAAGGTGATTAACGAGACCCCGCCCCTAAACTCTGGAACTGCTTTAACTTCCGGGACAGAGCCTAAACAGACGCCTCCCCCCTGACTCGGCGTCTGCACAGAGGTAACGACGGACAGGTCAGGAGATATTTTATAACTTTTCTCTGCACACTTGGGGCCCGATTCACAGAACTAACTTAAGACAAAATCCTAAACTTACTACTTTTGGTATTCACAGAAGTTAGGATTTTGTCTTAAGTTTGTCTTAAGACTGACTTAAGACAGACTTAAGACAAAATCCTAACTTAAGTCTGTCTTAAATCTGTCTTAAGACAAACTTAAGACAAAATCCTAACTTCTGTGAATACCAAAAGTAGTAAGATTAGGATTGTGTCTTAAGTTAGTTCTGTGAATCGGGCCCATAGTAACAGGACTTATTGCTTTTCTTTAAGAATAGGAGTCTCTGTACACACCAGAGGACTGAGATAGAGTTGTTTTTAACGGTTATACTAACCATAGCTTTAGTGATGATAGATAACCTTGGAGCCTTTCCTCTGCCAGATTAGTTGAGCACCCATGTAAGAGGGGTTTAGAATGAGTTTGTTTTGGGTTACAGAAGGCATATGCGTTCACAGAGCTAGCTCTTTCACTTAAGACACTTTACACTTCTCTTTCATAGAGCGGGGCCTCCATCTTCCTGAGCAAGGTCCAGGAGAGGTGAGGTCTAGTCCCCGGTCAATCTCGGTGAGTGTTAATTTATGATTTTGATTACTAATTTGTTACGCGTACATTGTACACACGATTGAGACTATCGTGATTGTTTTTTCTAGATGTGAGACACACCAGTTTTGACACGGAGGAGAATGATTATGGACTAAAATGTCCATCTATAGCCTTTATATTTGAATAATAATATTCCATTTGTTTTCTTTATTCTCTGTATTCACACCAGCGGTTGCAAATCATACGAACAGAGGCCCTGAAGAAAGCCTAGGGATACTTTTCCCCAGAGGCTGAAACATGTTGGCCCTATTTGGTAGTCAAATATTTGTTTGAGACTACCGTTTTTTGCACTGTTCTTGTTTTTAATTAGAGGGCAAAACAGTCTACAGAATAAAATGTCCCTTCTTTCTGTTTTTGCCACCCTATTTTAACTCACCACGTTTTCCTTTCTTTGCACTGCACCGATTCCCATATTTATTCTATCTACTTCATGGTCAGCACAGTGATTGTGGGCTAGACTCACAAACTCCTTTTGGAGAGTGGGAGTGGAGATGGTCTCAATGATCTAGAGACAGACCGCCCCACGGCCATGGATGACCAGATAAGAATATAGATCATCACAAGACATTTGATGGGGATCCGCTACCTGGCAAGTTTCTCAATGAACTCAAATCAACCATTATTCCACTCTGGTCCTTCATTATCCATAAATCTCTCGTGCAAGGTAGAATCCTGATTGCCTCACGATGGGACAAGTCACTGCCATCACAAAAAAGCAAAATGCAGACTTAGCTGATCCTAACAATTTCCGTCCAATTACTAATATCAAGACATTGGCCAAACTACTTGAGAAATGCATTCACATTGAGAAGTTTTAGCTCCTTAACCTATACCAGTCAGGTTTCAGAGCGGGTCATAGTACTGAAATTGCCCTATCACACATCGTTGATGAAGCCTTAAGATCTCTTGAGTAGATTTACTCTGCCTACTGATTCTTCTTGATCTGTCCTCAGCATTGCCACAATCAAACATAAAAACCTTTGTTCTTCTTCAAAAAAGGAAGGGCTATCAGGCCCGGTCTTAAATTGGTTTGCCTCGTTCCTATGATAAAGAACGCAAAGAATCAAAATTAACCCCTCCCTTGCAACCGGTACCCTGGTCTCAATTGGAGTGCTTCAAGGTATCACACTCTCGCCCACGCTTTTCTTGGAATCAATCTCCGAAATTGTGAAGCACTCTAACATTCAATACCACACGTATGGCAATAACACTCAATTGTATTTGAAAATCTCTTCTCCAGATGACATCAACACTCTAAATTGTGCACTGCTAAAAACTCAACAATGGTTAACTCATAACCATTGTTTGCTAAATACTCTCAAGACAGGATTCCTCCTGATTGCCCCCCACAATCATTCTGAACCCACTCAAGAATGGCTCAAACAACTTACAGCTCTCAACTGCACCTCTTATGTTGTTGACTCTGCAAGATCTTTAGACATAACTCTGGACAAATACCTGTCATCAGTGCAACGAATAGGGGAGCCAATCATCAGCTCAACTCATTAAGGAAAATCACGCCATTCTTGCCTTCTGAGGACATTCAGTCTGCAGTTCAATCCCTAGTTATCTCATGCTTAGAGTATGGAATGGTGACCGTAGCAGGGTTACCCAAAGCTAGATTGGCACCTCTAAGAGCCACTCTCAACTCTGCGGCCAGAATCATCACTGGTTCTAGAAAAGATGACTACATCACACCAGACCTAGTTCAACTCAACTGGCTGTCTATCGAAGCAAGGATTAGTTCCAAGATACCCTGCCTGACGTACAAAGCTATTCACTACAAAAGCCCTTTTTACCTGGCAAAAAAACTTGAACTATCTGGTTTGAATCAGACCCTAAGAAGCTCCAACGTCCTCTTGTTGAAATCCCTCAAATTTTAAAAGAGAAGAACCTTCAATTGTGCCGTCTCTGGTCTTGCACCAAGAATATGGAACACTATTCCTCCCGAGATCAGATCTAACCCCTCTACCTCCTCATTTAAAAAACAGATTAAATGGTTACTCCTGAATGGCCATCTACAGCAATAGTCTTGGAGCCACCATAACTAACTTTTATTTCCGGTTAATACTCTTTGATACCTCTTTCAACTTTGCAATTTTGTTTCTTCACATTCTCCATAAGATTTGTTGCTCTTCTGGTACTTTATATGTCCTACAATATGGGCTGTTGCTCTTGTTACTGTATTTGTGCTTGTTAAGGTCCTTTAGGGTGTTGTATTCATGCCTCTACATCCTTTCGCTTCCGCTCCTTTGTACAGCGCTCTGATACCCGTACAGGTCATGTTCCCGCTTTATAAAACTTTTCAAATAGTAAATATGAAGGAACATATCCCATATTTGAAAGGTGCAACTCCATGTAACACTAAATGGGAGAATACTCAATGGAGTAGGGATTCTATACACTCATTATATGGGCCCCCAAGGAATACCCCAACACATAGCTGGAATCAGACAAAGGAACTCAGAGGTACATCCCAAATTCCTACTTCACTGTTCGTGCGTTGGGGGCACCAGGAAGAATGGTGGAAGCTGGGAACTAGACCATCAAAATGGGGGGTGGGCTATAACGAGACTAGATTACATGGAAACACCCATAAAAGACTATATATGGTTTAATGGTACATAGAGAACCACACTTGGAGCAACAAGAAATATCACTGGCCTTGCTTTGGTCAGTTAGGAAAGCCCTCACTCACCGACCTGGTCGATGACATGCTTCATCATCGGGCCCCACTGAAGAGGCTGAGTGCCTCTTCAGTGTGCTGCGACGCCAGATCTACTGCGGAGCAGGGTTTTTTGTGAGTTCAGGCGTGATGTGAAATTAATTAGTGGTAGTCTGAATTAAAAAAATGCCTTAGGTGTATCAAAAATTATTTATTATATGATCACTAGGACATTGATCAAATTTAATGTTGGAAGATGAACCCAAATTAATTGTCAGGTTAATTCCAATAAATATTTACATCAGTCAACATGTTTCTGCCTTTGAAACGGTGTAATTTTACCAGGCATTCGTCAGGACAACAAAATGGACTAAACCTTGGCGGTATGAGCAGCCTAAGGCTCACCCTAACCACGGGACGTGAAGGTAAAAGGTGAAAAAGAAAAAAAAGTGCAAAAGGAAAGAGCTTGCTTCTTCCCGGTAACTCCTGGTTTAGGAGGCTTACTAACTTTAAAGATACTGCACCCGTGGAAAAAGTGACGTAGACAACACACAAGACAGGACACACAGTTAATAGCCGGTCTGTTTGGAGTATGCTTGCAGTGCTCCAATTGTGATAGGGCTGTGGATGGCAGATAGACGCTATAGTTATCCCCAACCTCTGCCCATGGGAAGGCAAACACTGGCTTAAAGGAGTGTGGTGGGCTACACGTGAATAAGCTATGGGAGATAGCCGTGATTAAAAGGGGGAACCTGTGTTCCGATTCAGGATCAATGAACCATGTGGTCGGTGATCCTGCATTGAATGCAGAAATAACTAAAATACATTAAGATTTGTCTCACTTGTAAGTTACATGTGATCGGCACCATGGGTCACGGGAGGGGGGTGGTAGCGTAATTGGCACACCCTTCGAGATGGAAAGAATGACATATTCACTGTTAGGAAAATAGCCGGAATGTTACTTAGCTTAGGCGTGATGCTGGAAGTACGTATTCGGTCTAGCGTTGCTGAGTTACTTACACCCTAGACGCCAGGCACCCTCTCGGAACCTGCTGCTATCTCAACCGGACCCCGACGATGACGACCGGGGACGGTGAGGGAGTATAAATGTCATGAAAGTATTGTGGCTCACTTCCTGGCTGGGTGTGACCGCAGGTAGCTGGGGAACAGTGTCTGATCGGCTAGCCAATCGACTGGTCCGCCGGACGGTGACGTGCCTCGTCACGAAGGCGGAAGTGTTTTCGACTAGAACGCTTCATTCGTCTAGTTTGGGATTTGATTTCACTTTATTGTTCGAGTCCAAATTAACAGTTGGCACGGAGAAGAGTCTGGCTTACAGTAAGTTGATCAGACTAACATGCAAAGCTACCAACAAGGATTGTGGCATTATTCTACGGGACCATCTGAGATCCATGACAAAAAAAGGGGCATTGTTCGTGTATCGATATATATACACAATGCGCATCAGTAGGAATATACCCAAACTAGGGGAGTTCTTACCTAAAGCTTCGCACTGAGCCCCAATGAGATATAATATAAGCCCAGAGAATACACTGGTCGTTGGTTATTTATTTTGTATGGGAAATTACCTTTGCTCTTATCTGGGCAAAAATCACTCTTAGCAGAAAAACTCGGAATTATTGGTAGAGGGGATTTTTACTCTTCCAATGCGATAGACTTCATTTTAACACAGAGTTCCACGGAATCTCATCATTAAGACCAGTGAGATGAGTCCCCAATCGATAGACCCACCTTTGTACTTTCTCGAAGAGTCTGTTTGTGATGCTGTTGCCAACAATAATCTGCTCTATCACAGTCCACCGTAGGTCGTTGGTGGTGTGATTACTGTCCAGGAAATGACGGCTCATTTTAGTAGTGTTTTTTTTTACATCCGATGTTACTCCTATGTTCGCAGATTCTCTGCTTGATCTTGCGGGTGGTCATACCAACAGAGCGAAGATTGCAAGGGCAGGTAATGAGATAAATGACATTGAGGGAGTTGCAGATGGTGTGTGCCCTTTGTGTCCACACTCTTCCATATTCTAATGTCAGTGATTTGGAAGGAGTTGTGAGATGACAGACGCTGCAATCTGAGCAGGGAAAATGCCCTGTTATTTTAGGTGAACTCCATGAGTCCGTGATTGAACGTACTTCAGGTAATGCGTTTAGTTTTTGAGACTGCGTCCCTTTTTAAATGAGAACAATGGTTTCTCCCAGGTCTTCCCGATACTTGTTATTATCTTCCAGTTTTTGTTTATAGATTTCTTCATGATGTTAGAGAGGCTGCTATATGTGGTCACACATGTTAGGGGAACTTCCTCCGACTGGCTGGTCTTGTCCTCCAGGAGGGCCTCACGTGGCTGGTTCCGCGCTCTTTTGTAGCCCTTACTAAGAGTCGATGCAGGGTACCCTCGGGATTGTAGTTTCTCAGTTAAGTTAGCTGACTGTTCCTTGAAATCATTAAGGTCACTACAATTGCGCCTGATTCTCAGATACTGCCCATAGGGCAAATTCTCTTTTAATGGGCGTGGGTGGAAGCTCGTAAAGTCCAGCAACTTATTTTTGGCGGTGGGCTTGTAGTGGGTCTTAGTTAAGAGATTGGAGCCCATGATAGTAATAGTGACATCTAAAAAGACAATTTCTGTCTTTTTTTGTTTGCAAAAATTTGACCGGGACTAAGAGTGGTTCCTTATTCTCCCTACCTCTCTTCTTGTTGTTCTATATATGGTTTATGTCACCAGGTTACCCATGGGAGCTAAGAAGGAAAGTGAGTCTCTCAAAAATTAAGAGATATATTGGGTAAGAAATCACAGGCACTGTTATTCCCTGATAAGATCGGATCTATTAGGGGTGAAGAACTGCCCCTTACAGAATGCTCAGTTTGATTGTATAGTCCTACAGTTGAACACAGTGGAATATGCTATTAATAATAATAATCTTTATTTGGATATAAAATAACATCCTTAAAAGGAGCATCAACGGCAATACACGTTATAAAAGCTAAAAACAAACGTCAAATAAACTGCGGTGGATAAATACAGGTTTTCCACATTACGTTGTGCAACATCCTATTGTGAACAATCCACAAAGCGTTAAACAGAGGTTTAAAAAGTAAGAAGGTTGTGGTACCATTGATTAGCCATATTAGGCTTATAAAACAATCTGATGACCGACAAATAGTTACAGATATAAAAAAGTGAGTCAGTTAAAAATAGCAGCACAGTTCAATAGCAGCAAATTGTGAAAAAATACAGAAAAGTAAAAGGAAACTTTTTTAGCAGCTTAAAAGTGATGCGATTTGGTTTAGACTGTTGCCAACAACAGGGGTGCTTGTGTATTTTACGATATGCAAGGCATATATAGGTTGTGAGGCCGATATTTAAAGCTGTGTTTTCAGCGCTTAAGGCCGCAATGATTGCCTGTTCACAGAACGGAATACCCAACCTGTTCCACTCCGCTTTCAATTTGCGTCTACGCTGTGACATGAGCGCTGGGCAGAGACAGACCATGTGCTCCATAGTTTCAACCGTCCTGCCGCACCCTCTGCACCATAAAACATCTGACCAGCCTGGCAGATCTTTTAAAAATTGGCAGTCACCAAGTCTAATGGCCATAAAGCTAAGTTTTAGATGCAGGGAGTAGGTGCAGGACAGATAGGTTGCAGGAGCTAACCGCCCGTACGAGTTCATGATTGCCCATGCGTGTCTTTGTTGGGAAAAATGTTTTTTATCAATGATGAGGGAACTCATTCTAACACATTTCTTAATGGTAGTTTTAAATGCTGTCGTACTGGGGTTGAGGGCCCATAGGTCACCCGCAGACAATTCTTGAATAGAATCCTTAAATAGGCGACCATACAAGGCCCTTGGGTTTTTCTCAGTGATATCTAACCAAACTAGTGACTCTAATGAGCCTATGTCTGCTTGTATAAGCTTGTGGCAAAGAATAAAATACGTGCCAATGCTTGAGACTTCATAGTTTAGTAGGCCCAGTTCTAGCCTGATCTGGGCAGCAGAGGCGTTTGTAGGCAAGTGGGGAGCTTTTTTATAGATTTTAGTCTCATGTTGATTTAGATTCCTGTTTAATTCACCCCTAAAGATCTCTATGCCGTATGACAGTGTCGGACCGATTTTTGCTCTCATGACCTCTAATAAAGGTGATAAGCTTGGGCCAGACAGTTTTTTTGAAAGCTTGGAGAGGGTTACCTGTAGGGTCAGAGCTTTGGCTGATATCTCCTTGCGCTGTTTAACGAAATTACCCCTTGAGTCAAGGTTGACCCCTAAGTATTTGTATGTGCTTCCTACTGCAATACTCATGTTGTTGTACAACCATCCTCCCCCGACTTTACTTTTTCTTCCAAAGGTAACCACTTGGGTTTTCTTTAGGTTAACCTCTAATTGATTCACAGTGGTATAATTGTGTAGTTTAGCCAGAAGCCTTTGCAAACCTACTCGTGTAAGACTAAAGAGCACTAGATCGTCGGCGTAAAGCAAGTTGCTTATGGGAACGCCTCCCAACTTTGGTGGGCGACTATTAATTTCTTCTAGGACTGTAGGCAAGTCTGCTATAATATGCTATTAAATTTAGATCTGCAAACCTCACCCCCAAAGAGTTCCCAAAACTTCACCCCAAAGAGTTCCCTAATACAGCTTAAGTTTAGTCTGCCATCTGGGGAATATTCCACCCTTAATGTGGGCAAAAGCCCCTTGTTACTCAAGGGAGGGAATCCATTAATGTATCCAATGTGAGATGCAATGATGATGGCCTTAGCGAGATTGACATACATGGGAAGAATAATGATGTACCCTCAGGGGGAAACCTGCTATTGACTATGTACTCACCGCCCCCTTTTAGTTCAGGAACTGCCAGACAGTCAGATAGACAAATGAATATATGTGTAGACTGTCAAAACAGGGAGAGGATCACTAAATATATACTTCCCCGTAGAGCGGGGTTGATAGAATTCAGCTTAATCTGCTCTCCTGGAATATAAAATCTGAGATTAACTTTTACATGTATATTCCACATTTGGGCGTTCCTAGAAACCTGGGCTCTACACCACAATAGAAGCAAAACTGTCAACTGTAGATCTCCTGTCACGAGATATAACATGGATTAAGACTTCCTTTGCACGCAAGATAAGAAGGTTGAATCTTAAATCTGTTGATATCTTGGGCCTTGATATCAATTCAGTGAAGGGGCCATTTGCTCTAAGACTGCTGAACATCTATAATCGTACCTCTAGTCCAAATCATGAGTCCGAAACCTTATTAGCTTTAGTAGATTTTCTGGAGAATTCCAATACTGGAAGTCATCTTGTTATAGTTGGGTACTTTATACGAAATTAAAACTAGTGGATTTTATTCAAAATCTTACGCAAGAGAAAGATGCGGAAAGGGGTATTCCAAGATTGTTGAACCCTTCTCTAAAGAGAAACTGAAGGTAGCATCTATCTTGCTTTCATATGGATTACATGTGTGTAATGGGAACAGAATCTCAGATAGAGGGGGCCAAATATACATTTGAAGGGGCGAGCTCAAGAAGTAGGATCGATTATATATTGCTTGATTTAAACTTATGGCACAAACATCAGCACATGATGGTCATTAATAGAACTGACAGTGGCCATAAGGCTTTAGCCCTTGAGCTGAAGAATATCCTATACCTAATTAATATTCACTCCCCTTGATTGCTGGATCCACCTATTATATCTTCTAATGATAGTAGGAGGTTAAAATGGCCCTGTGTACAATCAGATAAGTACACCCTTACTTCTATATACACTAAAGTTACTTCCTCCATGTGCTTCCTGGGCAATCAATCGCAAACCATGTTGGCTGTCATGCATATATATAATGACCTACTTGCCTCTGTCAAGAAATATTGATACAGGACCACAAAGGTTAACATTTTTAGACGGAAAGAGTACAAATGGTTCAATAAGGATTGTAAGGTAGCCAAGCACAAATTGATATCCGCTGTGAAAAATGGTTGCAGAACAGCTATACTAGAAGGGAGGAAACTATATCATAGAACACAGACACCCACCAAAAAGAGCTGGGAGGAGCAAAACTGGTGAATGATTACAATGAAAGATAACACAAGGCCATGATGGATGGAGTGCTGAACCTTTTCAGACACTCACCCCGTCACAGATCAGGGTTGAATCCATCATTGTACTTTAGCTCACTTTGCCACCCCAGTTTCAGACACAGCTATATGCAAATCAGTCTTGACCCTGTGCCTCATGGGAACAGACTAGCCCGAAATGCCATGCCATGCCTTCCCTGGACCGGAAACAAGCTTCCTAGGGACCGTTTTCTGGCATTTCAGCCGTCTTCAGCCCGGCTTGCTTGAATCCAGTGGCAAAGTGAGTAAGGGACTCACATCTGAGCATACCCTGCCAACTTAGGGCGAACAAAGCAAACGCAAGGAGATGATCGACGGAGTGCTCCACTTGATTGAAGATAGTCTGGCTGATGAAGGGTGTTACCCAGAAACCAGTCCCAGGATGCTAGTTTCCGGTTCAGAGAAGACCTGGCTTGGCAGTTCGAGCTGGACTGTTCCCACAAGGCACCCTAAGAAGCTCTAACGTCCTCCTGTTGAAACCTCTCAAATTTTAGAAGTAAAGAACCTAAAATTGTGCCTTTTCTGGTCTTGCACCAGGAATATGGAACGCTATTCCTCCCGAGATCAGATCTAACCTCCTCATTTAAAAAACAAAATAAATGGTTACTCCTGAATGACCATCAACAGCAATAGTCTTGACTGATTTGCATAATGCTAGGCCTGAGATGAGGTGGCGGAGTGAGCTAAATGATGATGGATTCAACACAGATCTGTGACTGGGGGTGAGTGTCTGAAAAGTTTCAGTGCTCCGTCCATCATCTTGTGTTTGCTTTTTTACAATGAAAGATAGCCGGTCATTCTGGCATTTTTCTCGCCAAAGGTGAACCATTCACTGTAAATTAAGATGACTTTTATATGTAAATGTAAATGTACAGGAATTTATATAGCGCAAATCACCGAGCGGTTTCTAAGCGCTTGCTTAGGGAACCCGTCCTGGTATTCCCCTGTGAGATAACCCCGGCAGGGTATCCGCAAGGTGAAAGCCAGGCATCCCACTGCGAGGGGCCATTGTGGAGATTAAGCAAGCTATTGCCCAGAGTCGCAGAGTGTGAACCCGTGAATCGAGTAGGCACCGGAGCCAGAATTGTCGAGTCCATGGACATTTTAGGACTCAAGACCCCGCCGAGACTGTTGCCAACAACAGGGGTGCTTGTGTATTTTACGATATGCAAGGCATATATAGGTTGTGAGGCCGATATTTAAAGCTGTGTTTTCAGCGCTTAAGGCCGCAATGATTGCCTGTTCACAGAACGGAATACCCAACCTGTTCCACTCCGCTTTCAATTTGCGTCTACGCTGTGACATGAGCGCTGGGCAGAGACAGACCATGTGCTCCATAGTTTCAACCGTCCTGCCGCACCCTCTGCACCATAAAACATCTGACCAGCCTGGCAGATCTTTTAAAAATTGGCAGTCACCAAGTCTAATGGCCATAAAGCTAAGTTTTAGATGCAGGGAGTAGGTGCAGGACAGATAGGTTGCAGGAGCTAACCGCCCGTACGAGTTCATGATTGCCCATGCGTGTCTTTGTTGGGAAAAATGTTTTTTATCAATGATGAGGGAACTCATTCTAACACATTTCTTAATGGTAGTTTTAAATGCTGTCGTACTGGGGTTGAGGGCCCATAGGTCACCCGCGGACAATTCTTGAATAGAATCCTTAAATAGGCGACCATACAAGGCCCTTGGATTTTTCTCAGTGATATCTAACCAAACTAGTGACTCTAATGAGCCTATGTCTGCTTGTATAAGCTTGTGGCAAAGAATAAAATACGTGCCAATGCTTGAGACTTCATAGTTTAGTAGGCCCAGTTCTAGCCTGATCTGGGCAGCAGAGGCGTTTGTAGGCAAGTGGGGAGCTTTTTTATAGATTTTAGTCTCATGTTGATTTAGATTCCTGTTTAATTCACCCCTAAAGATCTCTATGCCGTATGACAGTGTCGGACCGATTTTTGCTCTCATGACCTCTAATAAAGGTGATAAGCTTGGGCCAGACAGTTTTTTTGAAAGCTTGGAGAGGGTTACCTGTAGGGTCAGAGCTTTGGCTGATATCTCCTTGCGCTGTTTAACGAAATTACCCCTTGAGTCAAGGTTGACCCCTAAGTATTTGTATGTGCTTCCTACTGCAATACTCCTGTTGTTGTACAACCATCCTCCCCCGACTTTACTTTTTCTTCCAAAGGTAACCACTTGGGTTTTCTTTAGGTTAACCTCTAATTGATTCACAGTGGTATAATTGTGTAGTTTAGCCAGAAGCCTTTGCAAACCTACTCGTGTAAGACTAAAGAGCACTAGATCGTCGGCGTAAAGCAAGTTGCTTTTGGGAACGCCTCCCAACTTTGGTGGGTGACTATTAATTTCTTCTAGGACTGTAGGCAAGTCTGCTATAATATGCTATTAAATTTAGATCTGCAAACCTCACCCCCAAAGAGTTCCCAAAACTTCACCCCAAAGAGTTCCCTAATACAGCTTAAGTTTAGTCTGCCATCTGGGGAATATTCCACCCTTAATGTGGGCAAAAGCCCCTTGTTACTCAAGGGAGGGAATCCATTAATGTATCCAATGTGAGATGCAATGATGATGGCCTTAGCGAGATTGACATACATGGGAAGAATAATGATGTACCCTCAGGGGGAAACCTGCTATTGACTATGTACTCACCGCCCCCTTTTAGTTCAGGAACTGCCAGACAGTCAGATAGACAAATGAATATATGTGTAGACTGTCAAAACAGGGAGAGGATCACTAAATATATACTTCCCCGTTGAGCGGGGTTGATAGAATTCAGCTTAATCTGCTCTCCTGGAATATAAAATCTGAGATTAACTTTTACATGTATATTCCACATTTGGGCGTTCCTAGAAACCTGGGCTCTACACCACAATAGAAGCAAAACTGTCAACTGTAGATCTCCTGTCACGAGATATAACATGGATTAAGACTTCCTTTGCACGCAAGATAAGAAGGTTGAATCTTAAATCTGTTGATATCTTGGGCCTTGATATCAATTCAGTGAAGGGGCCATTTGCTCTAAGACCGCTGAACATCTATAATCGTACCTCTAGTCCAAATCATGAGTCCGAAACCTTATTAGCTTTAGTAGATTTTCTGGAGAATTCCAATACTGGAAGTCATCTTGTTATAGTTGGGTACTTTATACGAAATTAAAACTAGTGGATTTTATTCAAAATCTTACGCAAGAGAAAGATGCGGAAAGGGGTATTCCAAGATTGTTGAACCCTTCTCTAAAGAGAAACTGAAGGTAGCATCTATCTTGCTTTCATATGGATTACATGTGTGTAATGGGAACAGAATCTCAGATAGAGGGGGCCAAATATACATTTGAAGGGGCGAGCTCAAGAAGTAGGATCGATTATATATTGCTTGATTTAAACTTATGGCACAAACATCAGCACATGATGGTCATTAATAGAACTGACAGTGGCCATAAGGCTTTAGCCCTTGAGCTGAAGAATATCCTATACCTAATTAATATTCACTCCCCTTGATTGCTGGATCCACCTATTATATCTTCTAATGATAGTAGGAGGTTAAAATGGCCCTGTGTACAATCAGATAAGTACACCCTTACTTCTATATACACTAAAGTTACTTCCTCCATGTGCTTCCTGGGCAATCAATCGCAAACCATGTTGGCTGTCATGCATATATATAATGACCTACTTGCCTCTGTCAAGAAATATTGATACAGGACCACAAAGGTTAACATTTTTAGACGGAAAGAGTACAAATGGTTCAATAAGGATTGTAAGGTAGCCAAGCACAAATTGATATCCGCTGTGAAAAATGGTTGCAGAACAGCTATACTAGAAGGGAGGAAACTATATCATAGAACACAGACACCCACCAAAAAGAGCTGGGAGGAGCAAAACTGGTGAATGATTACAATGAAAGATAACACAAGGCGATGATGGATGGAGTGCTGAACCTTTTCAGACACTCACCCCCAGTCACAGATCAGGGTTGAATCCATCATTGTACTTTAGCTCACTTTGCCACCCCAGTTTCAGACACAGCTATATGCAAATCAGTCTTGACCCTGTGCCTCATGGGAACAGACTAGCCCGAAATGCCATGCCATGCCTTCCCTGGACCGGAAACAAGCTTCCTAGGGACCGTTTTCTGGCATTTCAGCCGTCTTCAGCCCGGCTTGCTTGAATCCAGTGGCAAAGTGAGTAAGGGACTCACATCTGAGCATACCCTGCCAACTTAGGGCGAACAAAGCAAACGCAAGGAGATGATCGACGGAGTGCTCCACTTGATTGAAGATAGTCTGGCTGATGAAGGGTGTTACCCAGAAACCAGTCCCAGGATGCTAGTTTCCGGTTCAGAGAAGACCTGGCTTGGCAGTTCGAGCTGGACTGTTCCCACAAGGCACCCTAAGAAGCTCTAACGTCCTCCTGTTGAAACCTCTCAAATTTTAGAAGTAAAGAACCTAAAATTGTGCCTTTTCTGGTCTTGCACCAGGAATATGGAACGCTATTCCTCCCGAGATCAGATCTAACCTCCTCATTTAAAAAACAAAATAAATGGTTACTCCTGAATGACCATCAACAGCAATAGTCTTGACTGATTTGCATAATGCTGGGCCTGAGATGAGGTGGCGAAGTGAGCTAAATGATGATGGATTCAACACAGATCTGTGACTGGGGGTGAGTGTCTGAAAAGTTTCAGTGCTCCGTCCATCATCTCCTTGTGTTTGCTTTTTTACAATGAAAGATAGCCGGTCATTCTGGCATTTTTCTCGCCAAAGGTGAACCATTCACTGTAAATTAAGATGACTTTTATATGTAAATGTAAATGTACAGGAATTTATATAGCGC